>NC_081410.1:604556409-605230104 GCF_030272615.1 Cryptomeria japonica
TTGGTGTCATGTGTTGTGGATGACTTTGTGTTTATGTTTCGTGCATTAATCTTTACCAGTATAGCAATTAACTATTAAAACTATCTACTGACATACTTAACTAGTTTACCAGTATTAAGCATTAAGTTGGTTAAGTTGTTTTTGGTTTGAATTTATTAGACAACTGATTCACCCCCCCCCTCTCAGTTGTCTCCGGGACCTAACACTTTTTGGCACTGATGTATAATGAAATTACAAGCACTCCAATGCCTAGGTTGCTTGTGTCTTGTAGAGATTGCATTCAACTCGGAAGTCAAATAGAATTGGTTGATTGGTTCTTCATGGAAGAATTCACTGTGTTAAGGTTTTATGGATTGGTAGTAAAACCATACAGACTTCGAATACATGTGACAGAGAGGGTATTTGCATTGGAGTATCTACGGAAATTGGAGAGCACAGATAGGCACTTCCATGTTCAGCAAAAGAAGAGCATATTTCCTTCCTTGCCTTTCTCATGTGGAGGGTTCACATTTGAGAGAAAAGTATTCAATGTGGCACATAATTTTTTGATAGTTTTTAACTTTGGTGATGAGGGTCTCTAACAGTATGATCCAACCGATGTAGTTCAAGAAAGGCTTAAGAAAAATGGGAACTCTTCAGCGTTATGTCAAAATGAAAGTAAACCATTGCTAGAAAAACTTAGAAACATGGACTCGTGGGATGAGGTTAAAAAAGAGATGGAGAAAATTGCAGCTAACAATAACATTTCAACAGAAGAAATTTCATCAAAAATTATGGCATTGCACACATAGAGGACAACAGAGGAGGGCCAGGGCATCCAAAATAGGAGGTCCTACAATTTCAACCTGAAATCTACTAATCCATCTAAGAAATCTACTCCCAAATCAATTCTGCAAGAATGTAAAGAGAGGTTTTGGACTCAAACCAAAATAAATGATTTTTGGACTATGAGGAAGAATCTCAGTGAACCAAAGACTAGTGTAGAATTTGAGACCATCGACGAGGATGGAGAGTTTAGCAAATTGTGGAATATGGAGCATCCCACAACAACACATGACAAGAGTGAAAATGATGATGAGTATGAGGTTGAGCCCACTCCAACAACTACTGCAGTTCCTAAAATATTAGGTGCGGTCCATGAGTCCATGAAAGAAAAATATAGAAAAGGGGCAAGTATTATGGAAAAAATGGGTTTTGAAGGTGGTGGTCTAGGTGCCAAAGGAGAGGGCATTTAGTATCCACTTCAGGTACAACTTCCATTAGGGTCAAAATCAAAAGCTCTTGTTAAACCAGTCATTGGACTTGATTCTTTAGATTCATCATAGATAGGTACTACTCATTACCCTTAGGGTCCACCTACATTTGTTTCAGGTTCAAATCCACAACCACCACCACATCATGGTATTCCCATTGGTGGTGAATCAAGTGCCACTGCTACAGGTGGGGAAACTGGGGATAGTATTCCCATTATTGTTCAGTCAAATGACACTATGATTGGTGGCCATGGTGGGGTTGGCATGGGTAATACTAGTACTACAGATACTAGTTGTCTAGTTGTTGGACAATGGCTACAACAAAATATCTCTCGCAAGAGGCCACTAGTTGTAGATACTAATACTATTCAGAATCAAATATCAAGTGCCACTGACACTATGAAATAATCATTTGCAGCTTCAGATCACAAACATAAAAAGATTATGAAAACTACAACTGAAAGTGTCAGTGGGAGTGGGACGGTATCAGGAATTGTTGTTGGTAATCCTAGTCAAGCATTAGTTAAAACCACAGGAATAAGTGGAACTAGAGCCTCTGGTATTCCTATGTCACCTTTCAAACATTCAATTGCTTTAGCAAGCCCATATTTTCAATATCATGATTACTATGAAAAATATGAACACACAATAAAAGCAAATAAAGAAAGAAAGAAAGCATTTCATAGGGTTTCCCTGACTGAAGTTTTAAACAAAGAGCTTGCAAGGAATAGGGTATTTCCAACATATGACCCACAGAAAGATATGATGGAGTTCCTAGTTGTTATGCCCCTAGCCCCAACTAAAGATAAAAATCCACCACACACTCAGATAGATCCCTCTGAATTTCAAGTTAGCACCCTCCAAATGGATTTTTCCAAAGTGCATAATGTCTACAAAATTAGTGTGTCAAAAACTACTAATGAAGTAGTCTACACTTCACTGCTAAAGGTGGAGAGAGAAAAAAATAAACTAAAGAAACAAATAGAAAAGTTACAAGCAGACTTGGCAAACAAAAAATCAAGGAGGAAAGCAGCAGAAAGCAAGTGCAATGATTTATAGAAAAGGATAAAAAATTTGGGCTCTGTAGTAGAAATTGCAGAGCACGAGAAGATGGATGCAGAATTGAAGGACCTGACAGAAAAACTGGCTAAAAGTAGTAAAAAAATTGATGAGGGAAAAGCCAGTTTTCAAAAATTATACAAAAGTTATGAGTTTGCTACTACCAAAATGAGAAAATTACAGGACCTATTGGATCATGGGAAGGAAAAAGAAATACATTTGCAAGAGGAAGTAGAGGAAGAAAGAAAAAAATGTGCACAAATGAAAGAAGACTTGCACAATGCAAATGATAAAATTAAAACTTTGGAGGGTAGATTGAAAGATAATATGAAAAATACAACAAAGTATATACAAGAAAACATTTGGCAGATAGGATAAGATAGGATTGGATTAGAAATTAGATAGGATGGGGTGGATTGGTGGATAGGAATTGATTGAATGGAACTAATGACAAGAGAGAACCCAATGGGTGGGTAAGAGGATGGATGAATGGAAGGAGGGAGATAGATGGATGGAGTGGATGGATATGGATAAGAAATGGAGGAATAAAGGATGGAGGGTAGGGTGATGGAGACCCAAGGACTATGCTGCAAAGGAGTGAGATGCCCCACACTAGAGGTAGTGCAATTAAGGATGCAACTATGGTGGATAAAGATGTATGAGGTGGGAGGATAATGTGTAATGGATATGGATGGTAGAAGATTTACTTGTGTGCTCCAAAGCATGCATGCATATATATTGTTTTGCCTCTTATATGATCAAGATGAAAGATAGGAATAGAGGATTTATTTTTATAGGATGAGGGATATAAGATGGAGGATATGGATAAGATAGTCAAGATCAAAGATAGGAAAGGATGAGTGGATATGGAAGATAGTAGATGCATGAAGGAAGATGTGAGGACTCAAACATATAGCTTCATGGATGGTATCCCTTAGTATTTATTTGAAGTGGAGATATACTCATAGATGCTGGTAACAATAATTGGGGAGATGAAATGGATAGGGGATGGAAGATAAGGATTTGGAAAGGATTGGACTAGTGGAATGGGATTGTGAAAAGTGGATGGTGGATAATTGATGGGGTTTTGAAGAATTTGTGGAAGATCAACATTGGCACAAACCTTGAAGGGTGGTGGAGTAGTGGAGGAGAGCGTTTTGAATTAGATGGGGGATACAGTGTGGATTTTGGGAAATGACCCAAAATAGAAGAAGGGGATGATGGAGTTGGGATGGTGGATTTTGGGACATAAGGACCCAAAATGGATTTTGAAGATGGAGGAGTGTTAGATGGAGGATTGGAAGACTTATGAATGGATGGAGCTTTTGGATTAACAAGTTTGGATGCCAATTTTGATTTTTCTTTGGGATGCATTGCTTCTTTGGGAATCCACATAGTTTTTGATTTTTTCATTTGGGGCCTTTGTGGCCTTTTTTATTTTTCTTTCTTTCGGATCACATTTTTCTTTTGAGCATGTTTTTTTAAGGGGACATGTTGATCCTTTGATTTTTGTGGATTTTAAGCTTTATTCTTTTTAGATTGGTCATCCAAATTGCTTCCAATAGCAATGGGATGGGTGTATGAGGATGAATGACTTAAGGATTTTATGGATGGTGGGATAATGGAGGGAGCATGTTGGGAGGCATTCAATGATGTGTTCCTTTGTTGATCTTTCTTAGGGATTATTTGAGGTGATGGAGTGGTGGATGGAGGGATGTAAGGACCCAATATGGATGGAAAGGATGGAGGATTGAGCATCGAGACATAGGGGCCCAAAATGGATGGAAGGAATGAAGGGTTTAACTTTGGAACATAGGGTCCCAAAATGGATGCGAAAGATGAGGGATAATGGGATTTTTATTTATATGGGGGAAATTTGGATTTAGGAGGAATAGAGGATGTACCAACATCTTGAGCATTATCTTGAGGACCCTTATTATTTCATAAACAAGATGTGAGTCCATTTTGAGGTGGATGAGATGTGGAAGGAAGATTAGGATCTTTAGATGGATTGGGATCATGACATGGAGATGAAGGGATACTTTGATCTTGACTAGGAGGGGTAACATGAGATGGAGTGGGAGGGGTGATTGGATCATGAGATGGAAGAGGATCATGCGATGATAGAGGAATCATATGATCATGAGAGGAAGTGGAGGGGATGGGATCATTAGATGGAGTGGAGGGAGATTCATCATGAGATGGAGAGATTTCTATGCTAGCATGCTTTGGAACAAGCTTTTGGAATGTTTTGAGTTGTGGGGATTGTGTGATGGGGGAAGGTATGGAAGCTTTGATGTGAGTGGATGGGGAAATGGGGGTACCATAAAGTGTGGGGGATTGGGATTTGTTTTGAGGTGGAGCTAATTGGGGTGGATGAAGGACTTGAGGAGACTTGGCCACTTTTCTTTGAGGTGAGGGTTTTGTCTCCTTTTCTAGCATGTCTTGGATAAGATTATGGATGATGAATTTGGAGGACATGGATAATATGGATTTTGGAGGATTAGGATTAGATGGAGAATTGGGATTGGGATTGGATGGAGGATTAGGATAATGGATTGGGGAATTAAGATTAATGCTTAGAGGAATATGGACTAAAGGATTTGGATGGGGAGTAGAGGTAATGAATGTGTTGTAGAAGGATGGGGATTGGGATGTAGATGGGGGGGGAGATGGAGGTATACATATTGGACTTGATTGGATTTGGATCAGATTAGATTGGTTGATTGGTTGGATTGGATAACTGGATTAGGAAGGAGCCCTAGCCTATTCATTAACTATAGTTGGAGAATTGGGTGAGAGGCAAGCTCGCTCGGATGGGTGGATTTGATTGATTGGAATTTTGGAGATTTGATTGGATTAGAGGAAGAATGAATATGGAAGAATGGATAGATAGAAGGAAGAATAAAGGGGGAGGCTACCCAAAGTGGGATGAATTATTTGGACAAAAATATTGGTTGAGGAATGATGATGGTTTGAATAGATGAAAGTGGATTGGGGTTTGGAGAATTTCTTGGATAGATAGAAATAGATTAAAGATTTGATGATCACAAGATGGAATTTGGAAAGAGGTATGATTGATTGGTTGTGGGGGATGGACTTGGCAAGAGATGTCAAGTAAAGAAAACACAATTGTCAAAAGACACTCATGCTCATTCGTAACATATCCTATGGAAAGAAAAGATAATAGTCAATGGATCCCAATTGGTTTCCTAGCTACGCTTACCTAGAGCAGACACTTAGATGCTTGACCCCACTAGCTCCCCTCCACAAGACTCACTTCTCCAGGGCATCCAAGCATCAATTACCATGAAAACTCCTCATGGTGAATTTTGTGTCTCTACTAAGGGCCATAAAAATATGGGTGGCTTCAGAGGTCTGACCTCCCACACCAATGGCTAGAAGGTTTTTGGCCACTATGCACAAGGTGTTTAGTATGGCTTCCTGTAGGAGCTACCCTTCGAAGTTGCACAAGTGAAATTAAGGCCTATATTCCAATGAAGAACCAAGAAAATAGTAGTCACACAAGCATGATTGAGATCTCTAGGATCTTACTAAGCACCCAATGTGAGAGTGAACTCTCATATAGCCCCAACCATTTACCCTTTCATCATCAATGGCCTATTTATTATAGTGAGTTGGGAACCCTAGATTTGAGTGTACTCACTTGGGTCATTCCCCTCTTACCTTCTCAAATAGAAAGTTGGGAGGGCAGGCCCGCTAAGGGTAAGCATGCAACAAACATGAAAAACTTGGAGGGTCTAGATTTCTGATGGTCTAGCTAGATGAGAGCAGACTCTCCTACCTATACACTTTTCACAAAACACAAAGGACAATGGTTTATTTACCTTCTAATTAGATCTAGGTGCATAGTTAGAAAAAAAAGATACAATGTTTGCTTGATCCTCTTAGGAAACCTGCAAAACCACTTGATTAGTAGTTTGAAAATTAAGTCTTCAACAAGTGGCCTGCAAAAGACAAAACAATGACAAACATATATTTTTTTTAATTTTTTGGGAATGAGTAGAAAAACAAGAATAAAAACTTTTCTACTAAAGACAAATGTGGATTTGGAGGAAATTTTGATGGGTAAATGGGGTTTGACTAGGTTTTGACACTTTCTAAGGGATAGGCAAGCATAAAATGGGGATTTTAGAGGCTAGGTGAAGGAATGGAAAAAAATTGTCCAAGAGGGACAAAGAAGCAAAAATTGGAGATGGACAATATGGAAAAATTTGGAGGTGATTGGATAAAACTCGAAGAAGTTATGACAAACCCTAAAAATAGAGAAATGTGGGATTTTAGGCTTCAAAAAGTGGAATTTGGGACAAGGTCCTCAATGAAGGAAATGTACAAAATAAAATTATAGGGGATCTAGTGAAGTTTGGAGGAAAACAGAGTGAAGATAAAGATATGGCAAAAAAATACAAATAATTTTTTTTTTTTAATTTATTCCTGCAATAGCGTTAATTGGCAGACAATCGCTAATGCATGAGAAGTCATGCTAACATATAGAATATTAGTATTAAACAGAGAAGATAACAAAAACAAAAAAAAATACAGTCACGCTGATTAGCAGGCGGTCGCGTCAAAACAACTAGAGTTAGCGCCCAAAAATTCAAATTTAAATTTTTAACAAAACGCTCGTGCTAATCGCAGAGCGGTCACACTAAAGCGACAACTGAAAAGAGATAGAAGTGAGAATATAGAATAATGAAGAAGAAGAGATAGACAAATTTGTGTGGCAGTCGCATTAAAGAATAGTGAGGTGCCAATTTTTTTTGAATTTTGACAGTGAGGTTCCAAATTTTTTTGAATTTTGATGCGGTCATTCTGAAGCTGAGACGGTCATGCTAATTAGCAGGTGGTCGCACTGATCTAGAAAATGGTCATGCCAATGCACGTGTGCTCATGCTGAAGTGCAAACCTATGAGAAACCTTTGCAAAAAACTTAATTTTTTGTGAAATTCAGGAGGTGGGTCCCACTAGGCATGCCAGAATTAAGAGGGGAAAATGAGATGAGAGGTCAAATGATCAAAATGACAATGAAATAAACAAGAAAACCATAAAACATCAAAAAATCATTCTATACCTTTGCTATTTTACCTCTTCCTCGGATTGAGCCTTCGGTGAAGTTGAATAGCGCCTCTCTTCAACTTGATTAGATGGGCTCCTTCTTGATGGATGTGGAATGGTTTCCAAATACTCAACAAGGTAAGTGGATTGTTGGATTGAATCTAGATTGAAATATTAAGGATGGATGGATTTGATAGAGGATTATGAAGAGGATGAGAGAAGAAATAGGCAGCATGACAATGCATGAGAAGTGGATGATTTCTGAGGAGAATAGGGTCCAATTTATAGAGTGGAGAAGGCTAATGGAGGGCCTAGATTGATTTGATAATGAAGGGTTGAGATTGATTTCAGATAGAAGGCATGGATCAAGGGTCCTTGGGAAATAGGAATATAAAATTCCTTGGAAAAAAGGGGGGAGAAATTTGAATTTCAAATATGAGGAATTAAAAATTCCAAAATAAGGATGCATTGAGGGATTCAAAGAAATTTGAATTTCTTTGAGAGACTCAATGTTGATGTGACATGAGTGGGAAATAAAAATTGAGGGATAATGATAAGAATGATTATGAGAGATTCTAGAAGGATTAATTAGGCTAATGAGATTACAAAAAGTGATTTGTAGGAATCACATGACTAGGTTAATTAATTAGAATTAATTAATTGAATGGGTTTAGAGGAAATGATTATTGGAGGGGACTTTAGAGGAATAGGGGAATAATTAATTTATTTGATAAATTAATTATTGGACAATAGTGATAGGATTAATTAAATTAGATTTGATTAATTCTGAGAGGGATAAGGATAACACAATTTAATTAATTAATTATGTTGATAAGCTTAGATTAATTAAATACTGATTTAATTAATTTTAGGTGTCTACATTAGGAATATATTTGTAGACACCTAAAACTATCCTATCTAATTAAATAAATATTTTATTTATTTAATTATTTTAGCCTGATTCTTCTGTTAATTAAATAAATCTTTATTATTTAATTAATTCATTTATCCTCTTCTAGCCTTATTTCTCATTTAAATAAATACATTTATTTATTTAAATTATCCTTTTCCTAAATTAAATAAATATTTTATTTATTTAATTGATCCCACTTCCTTTATTTATTTAATTAATTCATTAACCTTTTCCACCTATGACACATGTCATTCATCTCTTAATTACTACACTACCTACCCTCTCATTATTTTCTTATTTCCTCTACCTACCCTCTAATCCTAGTTGACCATTTATCTTTTACACCTCTCAATCTTATCCCTCCATTTCTTATAGTGTCTTCTATATAAGATGATGCTTCTTTCATTATCAACCTTATTCTATTCAACTACTAATCATTCTAATTAGATAATCAACCCAACTACGCTTTCAAATTTTCACATGCGATCAAGCCTACTTTCAACATTATTTCTGTTCTTTGTTGAGCTCTTGTGCACACATAAAATCTGAGAGCAAATATATCAAGCAAGATCAATGTAGATAGGAAGAATGGAGATCCAAACCCTATTGGACATGTGATGGTATAATCTTTGTGATATTATTTGATTTGCATTGTCTTAGGTAATCTTCATATGTTATGGTGGATCTTTGTTGTTGTTAGGCTAGGGTTTTGTGGTTGAATCTATTTATTCTTTAAATATTGTTGTATCCATTTTTACCATAAACATTTTGGCACACCCGATGGGACATAGATTTTTGTTAGATCTATATTTTTTCTAGATTTTTCTGACCCTATATTGTTGTTTTGTAAAACAATTTGGAGAATAATCTTGTGCAGCTAGGGTTTTGGACACAAAATCAAGATCTTGGGGAGATTTTATCCGATCTTACAAATTCCTAAGAAATTTTTGCACCAAATCTTGTTGGTAGGTTAAAGACAGTGTCAAGAGATCTCAAACCAAAATTCAAAATTTTTGGAGCACATTTGCATTTTCCATGAATATTTTATAAATTTTCATAAAAAAATAATTTTGAGAGAAAATGAGAATTTTTCAGATTTTCTTACATTTTTGGAAATCTCTCAGATTTATACACAGGATCTGTTCTTTGTGATTTTGATTTTGATATAAAATTTTTCCTAAAAAATCGGATCTTTAAAAATTAGGGTTTTTCATTATTTTGATCAGATCTCACAAACAGCTTTGTATTTTTTGGAATCAAATTTTTTTTGCAAGTCAAGAACATTATCATAGGTGCTCATTAAAACAATCAGATTTTTTGGAGCATATTTGAATTTTTTATGAATTATTTATGCATTTTCATTAAAAATTAATTTTGAGAACAAATGAGTGAATTTTTTAGATTTTCTTTCATTTTTGGTAATCTATCAGAATTATACACAAGATCTATTCTTTGTGATTTTCATTTTGATGCAAAATAATTCCTAAAAAATTGGATCTTTAAAAGTTAAGGTTTTGCATTATTTTGATCATATCACACAAACTGCTTATTATTTTTGTAGGAAATTTTTTATGCAGGTTTGGAAGGCTATCAGGAGTTTCCAATTAAAAATTCAATTTTTTTGGATCAATGTTGCATTTTCTTTGAATTTTTTATGATTTTTCATAAAAAATTAATTTTTGGAGCAAATTAGCAATTTGTTTGGATTTTATTACATCTATGGAAATGTCTTGAAATTTAACAGGTGGTATGTTTTTTCATGATGCAATAGAACTCATGGAAAATCATATCTTTGAATTTGTCAAAAAATGCACTATCGAAGGCCCCCTATTTCACAAAGTCTTTTGGATCTAAAATTTACCTAACTTGTGTGCTTGCAGGAGGGGTATTATTGAAAAACTACTAACAAAACTTTGTTGCTGAATTTTGGCAAGGTTTTTTGATCTTTGTGTGCCTTGTTTTCATAGATTACTAAACATTTTAATTGGTGCACTAAAATTGAACCAGTGTCTTTTGTGTCTTGGGCACTAAGCTCTTTTTGTTTAATCTCTAGAGGGCCTGTCTCCCCATGTGGTCATTAGGACTACTAGTGTGGAGAGAACGACCCAAGTGGTAGTGAGGAAAACCCACCTCTTTTGAAACACTATAAATAACTATATCCATGGTGAAAGCCATGGGTAACGTGTGCTGATTAGTTCATACCAACACTATGTCTCCCCATAAACCTGTTTGATCAATTTTATTTGATCAGTAGTAGGGCGTAACCCCTACCGGCTGGGATCCTTCTATATTAATAGATCTAAAAGTGCCGCGTGTATGGCCACACGAATGGATGCCCTTACTAGTACCTTTTTGTTTTAGAGAGCCAAAATCCTTCTAGTTGTTGGGGCAAGAGGTCAGACCTTTGGAGCAGCCCACACACATACGGTTCTTAGTAGAGATACAAATTTTTCCATGGGGAGTTTTCATGGGGACTGATGCTTGGGTGCCCCAGAGAACTGAGTACCGAGGGTAGAGCTAGTGGGGTCAAGCATCTAGGTACCCGCTTTGAATAGCGTAGCCTCGAGGGAAACCCCATGTGGGATCAACAACTATTGTCCTAGCCAACCATAAGAATTGTGCTTGCCTTCATTTAAACATTCAAACATTCAAGATCAAACATCAAAACATTGTGTCTTTTGTGTCTTCAAGTGTATGCAAAACATTTTTACATCAAACAACGCACTTTCTTTTGAGTCATTTTGGGTCCAAATGCTTGCAAACATTGAGTCCTCATCAACATCGTGTCCTCTTGTCACAAAAAAAAGTTAAAAATTCATATTTGGTCACAACAAACAACTTCACAAATTGGAAAAACTTATAGTCCAGCAAACAAGAGCAATCAGTTTCAGAATTCTTGAGCTTTCTAGGTTATTTCTTTGGGTTTTCATCTAGCATTGAGCCTATTTCTGGGTCTCACAAATTTCATCATTGCTTTACACCTTGCATTACATTCACATTTGTCTAAACTTAAGTCAAAAGTTCACTTGCTTGTCCTCATCTTTCTTTGTCAACACACTACATACAACAACATTTTGTTGAGTGGTCCCTCATCAAGGTCTATCACCTTTGGGTCTCATTTGGTCTTACTTATAGTCAAGGTCAACTTACCTCATCAAGAGAAACTATCATCTCTTTGGAAGCCACACCTACTCTACTACATACATACTTGGTCTTACACTTTGGACATTACAAGTACACTTCAGATTCATTTACATTCCATCCAACTCTTGGTCTTCCATAATCTATCCATTTTCATCTAGTCTCACACATCTTGGTCAATACCTAGTTCATGGTTGAAACCCATTCCCAAAAATCTAGGAGAGAAACTAAAGAGGCTCAAGATTCCACAAACATAAGTGCCTATGAATATGACAATGATGTCTGTTTCAATTCTTATTATACCACATTACCTGACATGGATGCCTATAGAAACATTCCAAATGTTGAGAACATGGACATTACAAACAACAATGATACACACAATGATAATATGGACAACTTTTCCGTACATTCAGCAGAAGTGGAAGACTCCATTATGGATCCCTATTTTAATCGATTGGTTGAGGAAATAATGAGGAGAGAGATAATATTTATTACAAGTGATGGCACAAAGTGGAGCCAAGATCCCTCATGATTTTGACCTGACTCAAATAATGGAAAATCAATTTTTGCAACAACCTCACCTCAACATGGATCAAAGGAGGCCTAGTAGTGGACGTGATAGAGGACCACATATGGTGCCTGAATCACCATCATCTTTGTTTCAAAAACTTGAGGTCCCACATACACATGGTCAAGCTTATGATACTCACCTTCACAGACCACTCCTTCATATGAACATGTGTATGATCAATATCATCCATATATGCAACATGCTCCTCCTCCACCCAGTGCCTTAGGCATGGGATATGGTCCAAGAAGTCGGTCTCCACCTAAGAACAATTTGGAATAGCAAATTAAGGACTTACAAAAGAAAATGGAGGACATAAATACACCGAAGTCAGCTTATGCAATGAGAGACATATGTCCCTATCCATTTGACAAAAGCATTCCAATGCCTCCATTTCCTACACACTTTGTGACACCTAAGTTTGATAAGTAAAGAGGAAAAGGGGATCCTAAGGCACATATAAGATAGTTTTTCACAACTTGCATTGAAGTAGTAGTATAAGAGACATATTTTATGAGATTATTCACACAAAGCTTAGGTGATCAAGCTATGGAATGGTTCTCCCAACTCCCACCTAGAATTAAGTCATGGAGTGATTTAGCAGAGGCATTTATCCAACATTTCTCATACAACATAGAGACAGACATATCAGTCGCTACTTTGTGCAACACCAAGCAAAATGATGGAGAGTTTTTTTCATCATTTTTACAAAGATGGAGGAATCTACCCAATAGATGCTCTTGTGAAATTCCAAAAAAACAAATGGTAGAGATGTTCACCCAAAATGTCAACAAAAACATTGGTTATGACTTGAGAAAAGAATGTTTGTCCACCTTCAAGGACATCATTGAGAAAGGCTTAGTGACAGAGAAGGTCCTAATCGAGCAAGGCATCATCAAAATATTCAAATAAAACAAAGAGGACTTTAAAGGAAAAGACAAGCCAAGATTTTGGAACAAGAACAAGAACACAGTCAATGATGGTGTTGTTGATGCTAATATAGTGCGACCCAAAATCATTTTTTCTGGATCAAGTTCTATAAACAACCAAGTGAACACTCAAATAACTTCAAAACCATGAAGGAAGTACACCCCATTGGGAGAACCACTTGAGTCAGCTTTCAAGAAGCTAGTGGCAAACAAGATAATAACAATTCCAGATATGCCTCCATATGAGCCAAAGGTCAAACCAAATTGGTGGAATGACTATGAATACTCTGAATATCACAAGAGCAAGGGCCATAAAATAAGAAATTATCATCGGCTCAAGAACATTATACAAGATCTTATTGATAGAGGAGACATTGAGATCGAAGGACACTCATCCAATGAAGAACATGAAATGTTTAAAGAACCATTCCCAAAACATGGAAAGGGAAAAACCAAAGCCATAGATGAGCAAACCAACTATACCAGAACATCCTATAACTATGATTCAACTGTTAATCACATTTCAATGGACAATTATGTCTCTACCATTATCATCAAGGACAAAATGCCTGAAAATTCTACCTAAAGACCCAAAGTTGTCCTAAAAGGCATTTGGCCTTCTTCTGAATCTACCTCTGAATGTAATGTCACAACTCGATGAGGAAAGGTCACTTTGCAAGGTGCTCCAGCTAAAACCACCTCTTCCTCATCAACTAAACCTAAGTATGACCTTGTAGAATAGTTTAGGAAGACACCCATGCTTATCTCCATCCTTGTACATTTATGCATATCCCCCGCACATAAAGCCATTCTTGACAAAATATTGAGAGACACATCTATCCACACTAATCTAAACGTGGACCAGTTTCAAGCCATGGTGGGATACCTTTCCATTCCACACTCCCTTACATTCACAGAAGTTGATGATGCCCCCGTGAGCCAACCACATAATGTACCTTTACACATTGAAGCCTTCCTACACAAACATCAAATAAAATGAGTCCTAATAGATGGAGGAGTAGGCTTAAGCATTTGTACATTGAGACCTATTAAACAATTGGGATATTTTGAAAAGGCTATGAATTATACAAACAAGATTACCATTAAGGCATATGATGATGAAGAGCGCTCATCCAAGGGCACAATCACCTTACCTCCCAGAGTTGGGCCAGTTACAAAATATGTGGTTTGTCATGTCCTAGACCTCGATCTCACATACAACATACTCTTGGGATGCCCATGGATTCATGAGATGAGCACAGTACCATCTACATATCATCAATGTTTCAAGTTTCCACACAATGGAGTTGAAGTGACCATCAAAGCCGACCCAAAACCATTCATATATTACAACAATATGTGACCTAGATCAGAAATAACAATCCGAGTCAATCAAGAAGTTGTTCCTTCATTAACATATGTTGATCATGAATCATTAAAACCTTCTACATCAAAGCAAGCATAGATAAAAGAAAAATTCAAGGTTAAAGGCAGGATGTGGTGAGTACATCTTTCATGTTGATCAACTCCCACTATCTCCTAACACATTTAGTCATCAGGAACATCCTACAAACAATTTGCAATGCCAAAGAATTGGGTACAAAGCACCTAGTGTTGTGGCTAGTAAGTCTGCATGCAAATCTTCTCTAGTAGTGCAAGCATCTCTTGATATCAGTAGTCCTAATTGTGGTTCTAGCAAAGAATCTATTGAGTGTATCGCCAACCCTCTTGAGAAAAAACATAGCTTTACCATTTCATCCACTCATTCTATTTCCACTCCTCTCCCAAACTTGGATAAAAAAGAATCACAAAAGCCCTTACTAATTAGGGATAAAAATTCAAGCCTTGAAAAGAAAAATCTAAAACTCAAAACTAACAAAAAGTCCTTCAATCCAAATCAAAATCAAAAGCTACTAGACTCTGCAAAAATCAAAGTTAACGATAAAAATCCTATGAAAGAAAAAGAGAAAGAGATATCTCATCTAATATCAAAATAACTAGGGCCAAAAGTTCTACAATTTTAAGTCAAAAAGCATACTTGTTGATCCTAAGTCTCCATCATGCCATCCTACTTTCACTTCTTTTCACAATCATAAGCCTTCATAACTCATCCACGTGTTCCACAAATCCATACACTTTTGGCGATACATCATGGACATTTAATGGAGCTTCCTTGAAGGACTTTGTTGTCAGGGATGCCCAAACTTCTTTAGGTGACACGCATATGGGACTATGTAGTCCACACACTAGTAATTCTATCCCAGTTTCTTTATCAAGGAAGATAGTCACCCGAGCTACACATCATTCAATCAAGGAAAAATGAGTTACAATAATAAGGTAAAGCCTCACACATTCGAGGTGGGTGACTTAGTTCTCAGAAAAAATCCTAAGAATCAGCAAGACAGAGAGAAGAAGGGAAAGTTCAAACCAAATTGGTTTGGTCCTTACATCATCACAAAAGTCTATGGATCATGTGCATATCAACTTTCAACACTAGAGTGAGAACCTTTGGAAGATCCTATCAACAACATCCACCTTCACAGGTTTTACACATAGCTCTTTAGAATATCCTAATTCAAAAATACAAAAAAAATCATAAAATAAAAAATCATTACTTGGTGAAAACCTGGCAAACAGGCGCCTTGTGACACAAAAGAAATTAAAAATTAAAAAAATTAAAAAAAGTAAAGAAAAAAATTTTGTCCAATGGTGAAAACCACTTCGGTGGCACCCTGGGCAAGTACCATGGTGAAAACTGGGTCACTGGTGCCATGCGTAGAGACATTGCTCCTCCATCCTTAAGGATTCAATTTCATCCTTTCACTCTACACACACTCACAGCCTATCCATCCATAATAAACTTTCCCATTCCCATCATGGCCTGTTATTGATCTACCTAATATTAGTTCACCATTCATAATAATCCCTCCTTTCCACCCCTTTCCATCCATAATAAATCAACTCTTATCTGTGGCTAAGGCAAATCCCAAGTCTAGTGATGGGTGTGGAACTAAGAGCATCACATGTCTGAGGAGTACAATTTCTTTGAGTTTTCTTTAGTCTATCCACGCACAATCCATAATAAAGCAATACTTGCATCGTCAATCTGCAATAAAGTTCCATCTTCTCCACAATAAAGTATCCATTTCATGGATTCAGTCAGTTTCAGATGAGATGCAAACAATGGGAATGGGCCTCAACAAATAAATTTTTTCAACAAACTCAGACAACATTATGGTTTAGTGCTATCTATTCTTTTGTGAAGGAAAACATTGTGACCACAATCAAATAGACTTATACAAGTGACAAGAGACACTAAACTTGAGGACTACAGTGAATATTGGTGTCGAGTCTTGGTTTTCTTTTGATTTTATCTTTTGGTGACATGTCTTTTATCTTTTTCAGGATGTCTCAAACTAAAGATTTTATCTCCAAGATGTCTTTGACTAGAAAGGTGAGGATGGTGTATCGTCACCTATTTTTCTTTGCTATTTGTGGATTGTCTCTTAGTAATGCTATGACTTGTCAAAGGATATGAGGACACTGTGAGTCTAGTGTAACTGGGGCATTCTTTGATTACGATTGTCTGATCTCCATGGAAATGGGTAAGGTGACTTTTTGGGTTGAACATATACCTTGATTGTCATAACCTATTTGCCATAATAAAGATCAATGATGATAATAGCACAAGAAGCTCTTTCACTTCCATATCTTCTCTCTTTCATCCCCCTTTATTCATTTACCTCCATCGTCCTTCCCGAGTCTGTGTAGCCTGCTATCACATGACTGAGTATAATGACACCAAAAATATTTTCATTTCATGTAGTTTGCACCTACATTACCACATATTAGCATTTCATACATAACACATGTTAGCACATTTTACATTCTCATCATGTAAATAGTTATTTGCATTATCATATTCATCTATATTTCATACATTCACATTTGCATCATGCATAACATATTAAAAACATAAAAGAACAAAAAATATTGCATTTCATTATATACATATTTACATCCATATCATAAGCATCACATAGCTGCACATGCATATAGTTGCCGCAAGGATGAATCATCTCGTATATATATCAAAATCATAAGTGTCATGATACAATGACGTCAAAATACATATGGGTACAAAATCACTCGAAGGTGTCTACATCATCATACAAAATGGTACAAAACTGATACATAGGGAGCCCTCTAAGGCTATGATGAACTCCCTCCCTCAGAGCTAGCTGGGCTTGACAGATTCTGAGCCCTGGAAGGACCCACCCGAGGATCATCTCTCCTACCCCCTCTATCTATGGGTGGTGGAGGACCCATGACCCACCGCTAGATGCTTGTCTCCTATCTCTCCCTCCAGAGGTCATCACAGTCCGTGATGGTCTCTGGAAGCTCCTAGCCCACTGATCTGGTGGTACCACTCCATAGTACAAGTCTCTCCAGTAATCTATCTCCTCCCCTACCCATAGAACATAGGTGTATCCAACCCCTATGTCCTCTTCTTCCTACCTCCCTACCCTCAGTGATGTCTCAGCCTTTGTATAGCGCTGAATAGCTTGATCCCTCTCCTGCTCAGTGTCCCTTGGCTATCTCCTGAGCCTAATTGTCTCCCTCTCTAGATCCTAGATCTCATATGCCTATCCTTGGTAGATCTCCCTCAAGGATAGTAGCTAATCCTCCTCCTCCCTCCCCTCACCTTGTCCTTGTGGCTACTCCTGTGGCTGCTCCTGTCTCTATCCCTACTCCTATCCTTGTACCTATCTAGGAGCCTGTACCTATCTGGGAACCTATGTTGCTGGCATCTGTAACAATAATCCACCTCTACCCCTAACTACATGACCCTGTCTCTCCTCTCCACCCTCTCTCATTGGATCCACTCTCCTCTCTGCCACTGCACCCCACCTCTGCCATTGACCTCTAACTCTATCGTCCCCACTATCATCTCCATCATCTCCACTATCTCCTTCTATCGGCTCCCTTGGATCCGTTAGCTATGGAAATGAATGCTCTACCCAATATGCAATATATTCTACATCCATCCCTGCATCCTCTATATCTGCCCATATATCCCAAGGCATGGGAATCATCTCTACCATCTATGTCACAACCTGATCATAAGAAATCAATGGCCCCAAATGCACTTGATACCTCACTTTCTGGGCATACATCCCTGAACCCCGTGGCATCTGTTGTATCCTGCCAAACTGCCTGCACAACCTATCTATCAACTGCCGCTTAATAACATATGGAGTTCACCCAATTAGATACCTACTTTGAAATACATATGGCAGCTCCACTGCATCATCCTCCCACTCCTCATAGTGTAAGTATGGCCTCCATACCACACTGACTATCTCATCGATAACCCTACACAAATATTGTAGTCTCCCAATCCATGGCTAAGAAGTGATCATATCATACAAGTGTACATAGCTATGTCCATGTCCTCGGCCTCTAAAGTGTATCGGACATGTAACCGACAGATGCTCATATGCCCATACCTGCAACAGTGTCACTCCTCATCCTAATCCTACCAATCCATGATACAAAAACTGATGCAGCTCATAGTAGAAGTGTGCCAGTAGACATGACCCCCTTGCAAACCTGGTGTGCTCAGTCACCAATATCTCTAGATTCCTCCCCCATCCCAAAGCCAACCCTCATGTCACTCTATCCGAATAGAGGAACCCACTGATAATTCCTACCAACACCATCGGTAGTGCCAATACTATTTGTGTCATGGCATCCCAAGCCACATGTCAAGCCCTCATCTCCAGTCCTAGATCCTGGAACACTCATCTCAACGCATCCCTATCTCCATCTCAATTGTAAGGAGCCAACTCCCCAACGATCGGTATTTGTAGTATCCTATACACATCCTCTAAGGTGACTGTCATCTCACCCATTGACAAATGAAACGTGCATGTCTCAGAGTTCCATCTCTTAGCTAATGTAGTCAACAATCCCATGTTTGCCTGAAACTTAGGCACATACATAATGTATCACAAGACCATAGCCTCAACTATTGCTTTATCCTCGAATGTCAGCTCTGGTCGTAAAATTTGAGTCGAAGGGAATCTCTCCCATGACTCCAGCATTAGTAGGTCATCCTACAGTCAAGCAAATAAACTGTGTCAATCCTAGTGGTACTCCATGTTCATCACAAAGTGCTTCTTTTTATCCTAGTGCTTATATTTATCATATGGCACTCTAGCCTAGTGGTACTCCCTATTCATCACAAAGTGTTGCCTTTTATCCTAGTGCTTATATCTATCATATGGCACTCTATCCTAGTGGTACTCCATGTTCATCACAAAGTACTACTTTGATACTATAATTTAGGGCACCTACTTGAGTGTATCCTCTTGAGTAGCTTTTCTAATTGCCAGCATACGTTCTATCACAGAATTGTCAATTTCAGCCTAATCCAATTGACAACATATGTTCTATCATAGAATTGTCAATTTCTATGGTACTCCCTGTTCATCACAAAGTGCCTCGCTCTATCCTATCCTAGGGCCTTTGCCTGAGTGTATCCTCTTGAGTAGGTTCCTAAATGGCAACATATGTTCTATCACAAAATTGTCAATCCTAGCCCTATCTTCTATCCTAGTCTTCCCTAGAGGACCTATTTGAGTGTATCCTCTTAGTAGCTTATCCAACCGACAGCGTATGATTATCATAGAACTGTCGATTCAACCTTGAAGACATAAACGCAGATTCATGATGCAAATGCTCTTGCATACTACACATATGCGCCTGCTCTACATAGATGCACCTGACTCACATAGACGTGCCTTTGCTATACTGAGATGTGCCTATCCTGCACAAACATGCCTACATTTCACAGATGTTCTTGCATTGAACACAAATGCTATTACAATCATAGACGTGCCTGGCACAAATGCAAATGCACCTAGCCTACCTAGATGCCCCTGACACCAACACAGACGCACCTTAATGTTTACCCCTGCTTGACATTTTTTGCAATCTATCTAGAGAACATTTATTACACTATCGAGTGTACATTTATGACAACAATTAATGCAACAAAGTACAAGGAGGTTTTGTGGTACTCACTAGCTCTCCTGCATCTGCTGACATCTGATATCGGCAAACACAATTGAATCTATGCACCAATGCCATCGTTGCTGACTACTCTTTGCTTTCTTTGCACTTTGATCGCTTAGATATGTGGATGACAATGAGGATGTTTCCTCTCATAGTCTATCTTATAGACTACCCTAGCCCTCATCTCCCGAGTCAGTCTTCTTTATCTCGTGACTTTGTCACTCTATCCTATCTTGTCAGTCCATTCTAGCCTTTCTTTCTTATCAAGAGATTGGTTGTGATCTTTTCAGACATTTTCATCCAATCTCTCAAGGGGGCATATCATTCCTACCTTGGAGCAACCTTGTATCAGTTCATCTTATCTTCTTTGAAACAATGCGACAAGTTGCATTGTCTCAAAGAGGGGCAAAATATAGACACCTAAAATTGTTCTGTCTAATTAAATAAATATTTTATTTATTTAATTATTTTTAGCCTAATTCTTCTACTAATTAAATAAATCTTTATTTATTGAATTAATTCATTTATCCTCTTCTAACCTTATTTCTCATTTAAATAAATACATTTATTTATTTAAATTATCCTTTTCCTAAATTAAATAAATATTTTATTTATTTAACTGATCCCACTTCATTTATTAATTAACTAAATCTTTATTTATTTAATTATTTCATTAATCTTTTCCACCTATGACACATGATATTCATCTCTTAATTCCTACACTACCTACCTCTCATTATTTTCTTATTTCCTCTACCTACCCTCTAATCCTAGCCGACCATTTATCTCTTACACCTATCAATCTTATCCCTCCATTTCTTAAAATGTCTTCTATATAAGATGGTACTTATTTCATTATCAACCCTATTCTATTCAACTACTAATCATTCTAATCAGCTAATCAACCCAACTACATTTTCAAATTTTCACATGCGATCAAGCCTATTTTCAACCACATTTCCGTTCTTTGTTGAGCTCTTGTGCACACATAAAATCTGAGAGCAAATATATCAAGCAAGATCAATGGAGATCCAAACCCTATTGGAAATGTGATGGTATAATCTTTGTGATTTGATTTGATTTGCATTGTGTTGCTTATCAAATTTGTCCCTTTCTTGAAATCTTAACAATTATCTTCCTTAGGCAAAAAAACTATAACTTTGTTTCGCCCTTTACAAAGGAAACAAACTACCAACAACTGGATGAATTAATAAAAATTCAACCTCTGCATTAGAGGGCAGCTCCTCGTATGATTTGCAATGAATTTACTATAGAAATGAAATGCTAATACTTTTTACTAGAAAGCATTGGAAGGCTTCGACATTCATCTATCAACACAAAATAAATGCCTTCCAAAATGAGAACATAGAAATTTTTTTGAAAGAACTTTTAATGAGAGTTCACAGACTCTGATTTACAAACATGTTCACAATATTAATTCAAGGCATAATAGAGGCTCAACAATATTGAAGGTTGATCGATACTCTCGTGCCTCATAGGGCAAGGGGGATCAGGAAAACCAATACATGTGAGTCTTGTAACAACTAATGATAACAATAAATTAAGGAAAATACAAAGATAACTGATCACAAAATTATATCATGCCCATAACAACTTCTCAAGAAGGATTATTAATCTTCAAACACACAGATTTAAAGATTGCATAACATAGTATTTCATTGATAATCAACCATTGTATATCCAAATAATTCATATGAAAACCAAAATATTATCTGCTGCTCCTCAAAATCATAGTTTTTCAGAACCCATGCAAAGACAAGCTTTTCAGCTTAAGTAGCCTCCAGGCTCATAGTTTTTTACATAATCAAATTACATTTTAGTTTTGATCAAAGTTAAAGAAACTATTCATAACAACAAGAAAGAGAACTAAATCAACAACCACTGTGAGGCTGACACCTCATCTTTGGATTAACTATGCTTCCACTATGGCAGAAGAGACTGTGGATCTGTCCTGCTTTGCCATAGAACCATGCCATTCCAGGTGTGCCACCAAGAAGTTCGGGATGACCTAAAAATAAGGAAGACCAATGTGCTGGATTCTTTGCTTCCACACCTCTTTATCCATGTTTACTTGTGCTACTTTTGCCTTGTGTACCTCCAAATGGTCATAACAGACTATGAGCATTGATTCGATCCTTGCCACCTTTGAGAAGTCATCCATGGTCAAGGATTTCATCATCTGAATGAATTGAATTCTCTCCTAAAAGATCTTAGTCATGTCCATAGCTTCCTCAATTGTCTTGGAACCATCCTTCATGAGCTGGATGTCAATACACTTGAGATCCTTCTCCATCGTATCGATCAAGTCTGTCAATCCTCTGAGCAATTTGGTGGATTCTTTGTGACCTTGCTTGATGATCGAGTTGCACCACTCCATATTCTTCCTTGACACATACAATACATTGTCATCAAGACTGTATACCAGTTTTTCACCCATGAACTTCATCACCCCATATTTCTATATATCATTCATTTGTGCAAGGGCTGCTACTCGTTTGATCCTTTCTTTCTCCCAAGCCACCGTTTCCAGTTCTAGTTCCTTACTCATAGATTCAACATATTTATAAACTTTAACCAAATTAATGATATAATCTGATCCCTGTTGTTTTATAAGGTCCAACTATTTATTAAACATTTATGTAACTACTTTGTTTCTTTGAACCTGGCCTAACATTTTCTAGTTGGCTAGAGATTTAGGGTTGAATGATATCGGTATCTATGACAATGATTGGGGGTTTGGATTATGGATGGCATTGATATACTTAGCCATCTGAGTAACAACTTTCTTCAGTTCTCTTTGTCTTTTTCATCCTTCCATGTTCTTGAAATTATCCTTTTCATGGATGATTCCAAATGCCTAACATCCATAGCATGCAAAGAACCTCCCAAATCTATCTTCTCAACTGTAAAATCCTCCTCAGTAGCTTTGTCTACATCCTTTCCTAGAATTGGTTTGGCTATTTTGGCTATCCAGTGACTTGTTGCTTCATCTACTTCAAGCATTGCCTATGTTTTGAGTTTCTTTGGCTTTGATGCCTTTCCCAAACACCTGCTGACCATGTCCCCCATTGGGATTGTAACCATTACCACACCTCATTTCTTTCCACCACCAGCTTCCAACCATCCTGGTGCATTCACAGGCTCTTTAGGTGGAGGCATTGTCTGTACGTCTGGTGAAGTGACAATGACCAAGATGTTCATGGGATCTTGTCAGACTTCCTCTTCCTTGCTTGTGTCCATTTCCTGCATCTCTAGTTCATCCAGGTCTTGTGGATCCATTGTTTCCT
The DNA here is from genome assembly GCF_030272615.1 of Cryptomeria japonica. Classification (NCBI taxonomy): domain Eukaryota; kingdom Viridiplantae; phylum Streptophyta; class Pinopsida; order Cupressales; family Cupressaceae; genus Cryptomeria; species Cryptomeria japonica. The sequence continues at coordinate 604,579,740 of NC_081410.1, forward strand.
CTATCTCTTCATTAGGGTCTAGGTCTACAACAACCTATTTCAAAATGGGCTCCCTACTCTTCTTTTTACTCTTGGACTGAGTTAATCAAGCAACTATGAGACCCGATGGTGACCTCTTTGATCTCCTAGGTTGAATTTTATCAACACTAGGTCTTGAAACACTTGCAATATTAACAATTCCGTTAGTGGAAGAAATGGGAGATTGAGTCACAATGTGTGAATCAATTCTTAGTTCATGTAAGGACATGTGAGCTGCCTCCTTAAACTTTTAGTTTCTCAACCATCTTTCTATTCTTCTCACAATATTGAAGGTCCTAGCTTGAATACTGTCATCCTCCTTTTTATTTCAATAAATTCCTGGAATTGGTTTTCCTTGAACCTCTGTGTCGAACTCAAAATCTAGGACATCTTCCCCTGTATCTTCTGATACTCTAGATATATTAATTGGAAGCTTCATGGTAATTATTTGCTGCAAAGTGAACCTTGACCATAGTCTCTTCCTTACCTCATACTCATCACTGCAGTTCTCCTAGTAATCCTCCAACTGAGGCTCATGACAAAAATGACTATCTACATTTAGGTCTTCAATGGAATAAACCCTACTATCAAACTTCCACCTTCTCACATATGGCTACAGGTTCATCCTTTTGAATTCTAATTCTAGGTTTAGGGTGTCTAATAAAGATTTGTTGCTATAATGCCTGAGTTCAACAAGGAATACAACTCCAGACTCGCCCTTTGTTCCCAATATTTTATCAACATAAGCTAGCTGCCTGCTTACCTCTATAAGTACATAGCTATCAAAAGCATACCTAGGTAGCTTGAATAGGCATCTTGAATGGTCGGCGCTCAAAACCAGTTACCCATAGATAAGTAAACTTGGGAAATTGAATAAAGAAGCTACCATATATGCTCACTAATTCCATTGCTTCAACAAATATTCTCTTATTTGCATCCCCCTAAAGGTCAAAAGAAAGTTTAGCCACGAAGGCTCCATTCTACCTATCAATTTGCTCGACATGTCTATATTGCTGCAATAGGGGTAATAATTATACACCCTCATCCCATCTATCCAAGGTTCATTAGGCAAACTAGGAAAATCCCTTGTACAAGCTATTATGTAGAAATGATAAGAAGACATATATAAACCTGGCATTCCCACAAAATTGCTCAATCCTTCATGAAGTCTCTCTGTAGTTACCTAAGACCAATCGAGATACCTGTCACCAGATAAAACCACCTGGATGAAAAAGTACATCCAATCCTCCCAGTAGAAGGAGTGTGAGTTTCCCTTCACTCTGTTCAAAAGTATCACAATATCTCATACTTATGTGATGAAATTCTCTCTATTCAGGGGCTTTGGTAGCCATGACCCTCCTTTCTAAATTTTTAGGAGCCAATTCCTAGCAATTACGCTCCTGTACTTATAATTCCTAATCGTCCAGTCCTAATATTCGTCCTTGTACAAAATTCCCATTGCCACCATTACTGTCTCTCTGTTGATACTGACTAGCAACTCACCACTACTAGTTCTGATGCACCTATTCTCTGTATCATATCTATTCATGCAAGCCATCACCAAATCCAAACACGGTGCGACAAGCGGGAATGCAATAGCTTCCACAAGACCGCTTTTCACTATTTTCTCCATCAATGAACTGGTTTGAGGGTTCTTGACTCTTTTTAAGAAATCCCCTAAATCTACATGAACCAAGGAAGTGTCTTGTAGTTCTGGTAATATGCTCACTAGACATGAGGTCTGACCAAGCTTTGACAATATTGGCCTCATAATGCCTATCTATACTTCTAACCAAGAAATTCTAAAACAAGGCATAAATCTACTCCAACAATTTAGAGATTTTCTTTCTATATTGATAAATCTTCAGAACTTAAAGAAACACAACTTAGGAGGAATCATGTGAACATACCCGTTACCACCATGAAAACTAGAAATTCTTCAATCAGAGTTGGTTTTACCTTTGATGCCTCTAATTTGCTCAAGTATGGCGGCTTGAACCCTCTCAACTATGGAAATAGTTTCATACATTTCCTTCAATCAAACAAGAAAATATCTAAAAAGACACACATGCTTCATCATGATTTACCCAAGCATGCGAAGTAATGGTGAAATGACTAAAATCTGACACCTTCTTAATTATCCATCATTTCCACACAAGTAGTTTGATGCACTTATGATTACTTTCCATATTTAGAATTTTAAACTGCTGAAAAGGGAATATTCCTTCTTACCGTGCCACTTTTACTTTCATAAAAAATCCTTAGAGTTAGTTTTGAAGTGAACTCATGAACTTTGAACAATTTGACAAAAGGTTCAATGGTTCAAGTTCATTTAAGAAATACAATAGTGGGTGCGGCACACAACAATACTGGGAACGAGCGACAACAATGACTATTAAACAAAAACCTTGAACCATTTGAATTGCTTTAGATTTGAGTCAATGTTCAAAACCAGAAACCAACTTAAAACACATGGACCCACACTCGTTAAACAATGATACATAGCCGCAACTCACAAAAGACATTTTGAACTTTGAACCATTTGACAAAAGTTCATGGGTTGAAAACTTCAAGACATAAAACAAAGAGCACTTGCTGACACAACGACAAAGACCACAAATGAATTTCTTCATAAACGCACTTTGAACCTTGAACCTATTGAAATTTTTAGAAGGAGTTCAACAGTTCAAGTACGAAGGAAAACAAATGACCTGATGAAAGAAAAGGCACAAAAGGCAACCCGTGAGTATGAACATTCAAAAGGGAAAATTGTAGGGGGGACTAACACATTTTCTTAGCTAATATTCATATGTTATGGTGGATCCTTTTTTTTTTTGGCTAGGGTTTTGTGGTTGAATATATTTAGTCTTTCAATATTGTTGTATCCATTTTCACCATAAATAATATCCTTTTCTACCCCAATATCATCCAAGTTCTTGATCTTTTGTTGAATCTATACCACATCACTCAAAATTACAAACAAGGCTTCCAACCTTAGATCAATTGTCTCTCTTAATAAACCAAATTGTTTCTTATGTTTATTTCTCTACTCTTGTAGCAAATCTAATTGCATATGAAGTTGACCAATTTGCACCTAAAGGGAGCCATAAATATCTTTTTTCAAGTCATATACACTGTTCATCTAAAAAATTTGTGACTCAATTGAGTCCATTTGTTCTTTAATATTATTTGTGGAATAAGATCATTTCAAACTACATTTATACAAATTTGTAGCATCATCAACACTAACTTTAAACTTCTTTAGGTTTTTTTGCAACAAGTTGTGGGCATGAGTACACTTGTCGAAAGACTTGACCTTTCTTTTATCATTTAATCTTATAAGTGTCTCCTCTTCTTATTTCTTCTCCATGTGAAATGAATGATCTTTGAAAGAGTCCATTAAAACTTTAGTTTGTTCTTTAGGGAACAAGATGTGTCAAAATCTATTTCTGAAAAATCCATGTTGGATTATCTTCATTGCATCTCCAATAAGGCTAGACTTCTTCATATGTTATTGCATATTCTCCTCCATGAATGATGTACTTAATATATCACTTAGTTGAAATTAATGGAGGGGGGAAATAGTAGAAATAATAATCTACCATTCATGAGTAGACACCTTCAATAATTGTGGAGTCACAACTAGCTCAAATTTCACTTGAAGACCTAATAGGTCTTTTAAGGAATTAGTAACACCCACACTTGGACTGTTGGTCAAATCCTCCTACTTCTTATCTAACTTTTTGGTAGTATTTTGATCTTTCTTAGGAGTATCTTCTTCATTCTTCTCTCCATCACGTGCCCCATGTAGAAACATTCTCCTTATGTTCTACTTATTCAACATTCTTCTCCTTTTCTTCTTCTTCAATGTTCTCCTCTACACCATTCATATTTCAATTCTTCATAATCTACTCAACATTCTAACCAATTTCCTTCTTTGTCTCCACAAATTAACATTTGTAGACTTCTCTAAAGGAGAATTTTCTATCAAGGGACTTAAAATATATCAATATTTTTACCAATATTGTCTTCTAGACTAGCATCCTATGAAGGGACTTGCTCATCTATCACTACACCTCCTTCCTTCACTTCTCTTAATATTTTTGTAGTGAATTCCGTAGTCTCCCTTGAGACTCCATATTTTGCTTCTTTTATCATTCTCATTAGAGTATCAACCCTTTTTCATTAGAGGACCTCATTAATTAAATAATTAGATAATTATACCAGTTACTGTAACACTCACCCTTAAGATTAACTTAGGGATAAGCCAAAGAGATAATGATGAATGCAAAATACGCATGAATGAGTCCTAACAACAAAGGTTCGATAAGGTAGTCATGTAAAAAAGATAAGAATACATATAAATACCCGAAATTCCCATAAAATTGCTCAATCCTTCATGAAGTCTCTCTGCAATTACCTGAGACCAATAGAGATGCCAATCCTCCCAGTAGAAGGAGTGTGAGTTTCCCTTCACTCTATTTAGAAGTATCACAATATCCCATAGTTATGTGATTAAATGCTCTCTAGTCAGGGGCTTTGGTAGCCGTGACCCTCCTTTATGAATTTTTAGGAGCCAATTCCTGACAATTATGCTCCTGTACTTACTCCTCTTTTCCGAGAAATAGGCATACGAACTCCCAATGGTCCAGTCCTCATATTTGTCCTTGTGCAGAATTCCCATTGTCACCATTACTATCTCTCTGTTGATACTGACTAGCAACTCACCACTGCTAGTTCAGATGCTCATGTTCTCTATATCATATTTATTCATCCAAACCATCACCAAATCCAAACACGGTGCGACAGGTGGGAATGTGAAAGCTTCCACAAGACCGCTTTTCACTATTTTCTCCATCAATGAATCGGTTTGAGGGTTCTTGACTCTTTCTAAGAAATCTCCTAAATCAACATGAACCAAGGAAGTGTCTTCTAGTTCTGGTAATATGCTCACTAGACATGAGGTCCGACCAAGCTTCAAAAATATTGGCCTCATACTGCCTATCTATACTTCTAACCAAGAAATTCTAAAACAAGGCAGAATTCTACTCTAACAATTTAGAGATTTTCTTTCTATACTGATAAATCTTCAGAACTTAAAGAAACACAACTTAGAAGGAATCATTTAAACTTACCCGTTACCACCATGAAAACTGGAAATTCTTTAGGAAATCAGAGCTGGTTTTGCCTTCGGCGCCTCCAATTTGCTCAAGTATGGCAGCTACAACCCTCTCAACTATGGAAATAAATTCATACATTTCCTTCAATCAGACAAGAAAATATCTATAAAGCCACACATGCTTCATCATGATTTACCCAAGTGTGCGAAGTAACGGTGAAATGACTAAAATCTGACACCTTCTTAATTATCCATCACTTCCACATAATTAGTTTGATGCACTCATGATTACTTTCCATATTCAAAATTTTAAACTACTGAAAAGGGAATATTCCTTCTTACCATGCCGCTTTCACTTTCATCAAAAAGCCTTAGAGTTATTTTTGAAGTGAACTCATGAACTTTGAACCATTTGACAAAAGGTTCAATGGTTCAAGTTCATTTTAGAAATACAATAGTGGGTGGGTGGCACACACCAATATCGGGAATGAGTGACAATAATGAATATTAAACAAAAACCTTGAACCATTTGAGCCACTTGATAATTGGTTCAAGGTTCAAGATTGAAAACCAACTTAAAACATATGGACCCATGCTCATTAAACAACGATACATAACTGCGACTCACAAAAGACATTTTGAACTTTGAACCATTTGACAGAAGTTCACGGGTTCAAAACTTCAAGACGTAAAACAAAGAGCACTTTCTCACACAACAACAAAGACCACAAATGAATTTCTTCATAAATGCACTTTGAACCTTGAACCTTTTCAACGGTTCAAGTACAAAGGAAAACAAATGACCTGATGAAAGAAAAGGCACAAAAGGAAACCCACGAGTATGAACATTCAAAAGGGAAAATTGTAGGGGGGACTAACATCAGCTCTGACTAGGGACTAGAACTATGAAGGATCTAGAAATGAACTCCAAAATCTCTGGTTTCGCAAGCAGATTTTATTTAAAGACTTAGACAAAAATAAAAATAGAACCGACACAAAACTTCTAATCAACCAAACACTATATACAAAACCACAAGGGACTCTCATTTATAGTTGGTATAATTTTAAATCCTGACCATTATAGGTCAAAAGAAGAGCAATACCATCTAGATACGGAAGTTTGAATGAATTTGATCCTTTTACCTCATGAATCAAGAACAATCCTTTCCAGAGTGATTCAAACTTTGTATGTGCCCCTTTGGGTTCCCTTCTTCTGTTCTAGAGTAGTATCTGATCACCTAGCATGAACTTACATGACCTTGCTCATGTGTTGAATATTTTCTTTACCCTCATCTGGTCCTCTATTATCCGGTCCACTAATTTATCCCTTTCTTCATCAATTCTCATCAAGTGCATAATCCGCTTTTCCAGAGAATTCTGGAAATAAACGTCTTCAATGATAGTTTTTAATTTAGTGGCTACCAGTTGCAAAGGAAGTGCTACTTGAGCACCTACACCATAGACCAGTTCAGATGAAGACATCCCAATAGCCCTCTTTGGTGATGTACGATCAGCCCAAAGGGCTTCATAAAGTTTTTAATGCCAATCCTTAAAGTTTTCACTCACTAATTTTTTCATGATATTAATGAGGTTTTTATTATTGGATTTAGCCTGACCATTTCCCTGAGGATAATAATCAAAAGAGTGAGCAAGGGAGATTCCATGGTCATAGCAAGATAAAGAAATTTTGGTAGAAGATAAATTAGCAGCGTTGTCAGCCACAATTTTTAGTGGGACCCCAAATTGAACCAGGATGTTCTCTTTCAAAAAATTACAAACCACCTCCGAGGATGTCTTTCGTAGTGGAATAGCCTCAACCCATTTAGTAAAATAGTCAGTAGCTGTCAATATATGAGTATGCCCTGCACTAGAGGTAGGTATCAAAGGACCAATGAAATCCAAACCCCACTGCTTGAAGGGTTCATCTACAACCATGGGTCAGAGTGGTAATGCTACGAGTTGTGGCTTACCTATGAAAAACTTATTTTTTTTGCACTTACCACCCATGCATATGCATCTGTGAACATTCATGGCCAATAATAACAATTCCTTAGGATCTTGTAGGCAGTCACCGTTGAAGAGAAATGGCCACCATAGGCTTCCTCTTGAAATGTTTTCAATAGAGACTCTTGAAGCAATTTATCAACACAACGCAAGAAGGTCCCATCCAATCTCCTCTTATATAATACATCATTAAAAATGACATACTTAGTGGCTTTTAATCTCAAGCTCCTCTTTTATTTTGAAGAAAGATGTTCTGGGAAATCTCCATATGTCAAGTAGTAAGCAACATCTGTGTACCAGGACTCCCGAAGGCCAACAAACAAGACTAAAGGCAATTCCTCTATCACCTCCTCTTTACTCTCAACAATTAGCTTGCACAAACCCTACCCTCTTACCAATTTTGTGGGCCTAACATCTAAATTGAACTCCTTAATTTTTGACACCCAAGAGGCTCTATTATTCAACCCTATGTCTTGTTGTGTTAATATAGTCTTGACTGCTGAATGAGGCACATAAACGATTGCATGGGAATGGAGAATATAATACCTCAACTATTTTATCGCCTTCACAACTGCATATGCTTTCTTTCCCATTATTGAATACTTCAATTCATGCTTTTCTAGTGGTACACTCATGAATGATATCTGGACTTCATCATTATCCTCATTCTTCAGTAATAAAATTCCTGGCATATTGTGCTCTAAGGCACAAGAGTAGATAACAAAATCCTTACTAAAATCAGGATTAACTAGAACAGGTGCATGACCAATAGCATTCTTAATTTATTCAAACACCTTCTTCCCCTCCTCATTCCATTTAAAAACTTGTTTATCACTCATCAAATTTACAATGTATGTGGTAGTCTCTGCAAAATCTGGGATGAACCTCCTTAGAAAATTTACCTCTCCAAAGAAGGATCTAATGACATTCCTACTTGATGGTAGAGTTAGCTATTGAATTTCTCTTACCCTCTTAGGATCTATTTTCACCCCTTCCTTAGAAACAATATGACCGAGCAACTTACCCTTTGTGACTCCAAATACCAACTTCTTCGGGTTCAAGAATACCCCATGCTCGCGACACCTTTGTAACACTTGTCTCAGGTCTCGCAGGTGATGTTTTCTTCTTTTTGAGAATACCGTTAAGTCATCCAGATATAAAACAATAATCTTATCCTTTAAGTGACCAAAAGACAAATCCATAGCACACTGAAATGTCTCTCCTGCATTAATCAAACCGAAAGGCATTTGATTATAGGCAAATGTACCCCAGGGAGTAATAAAGGCAGTTTTATGTTGATCATCATCCTGAACATTGATCTGGTTATATCCTTAAAATCCATTGAGCATCGACATCATCTTTGATCATGAAATTGTTTGTAGAATGTGGTCCATGGCTGGTAATGGATAGTTGTCTTTTAGGCTAGCTTGGTTTAGATTTCTAAAATCTATGCAGATCCTTATTTCTTTGTTTTTCTTTCTAAAATGTACAGTATTAGCTATCCATGTAGAATGATGGATGGGTATATAATCCTGGCTTTTAACATCTTATCCACTTCTTGAAATATAGCCTTAGCTACTTTTGGATTGAAGCTTCTAAGCTTTTTCCAGAAAGGGCTTACTCCAGGTTTCAGGGGAATCTAATGCTGGAATTTTCCCTCTCTGAAAATTTTAAGATCGTCATAGTGTTGGCATATGCACACTCCAATGAGACATTGTAGGAGATTTAAGGTTTTGTCATTGATGGAAACCTTACAATCCTATTACACCGGCGCTAGCAAGATCAGACTCTACACTGACACTGAGACCACCAGCATCAACAGAGAAAGGAAGCATACCGTTACAGAGGCGGATAGGATTTTTGTTATATTGTATTTTGTTTATTATTGTAAAATCTTTGTAAGCCGACTTGGCATCATTGTAAAAAGACTCTTATATAAGAGAGATCATTGTAGAACATTTGAAAGAAAGGAAGTAAGTAAGAAGATAATATATAGGCAAAATAAGGCAGACCTATTATGCGAATTATAGGTTAAGGGTTTATCTAAGAAGCAGAGTAGAAACTGGTACTGGATCTAGAATTATAGATGCTATTTTGAAGTAGTACAATATACTAGATTTGTATAATCCATCATTGTAAGTCAGTGAGACTTCCCATTGAGCAGTGAGCTATAGGCAGTTGGCCTTCCTGCATGTGCAGGCCCCTCTTGTAGCACTAATATTCTCTTATTGGCTAGTAAGTGAATATTGTAGGTCACAAATCCTACCAAGGTTTTTCCCACACTGGGTTTCCTCATTAAATCATTGTGTTATGGTGTGTTTTTCATGTGGTTGCCTTTAATTCTATTTATTGCATTATTTCTTGCATATCGGTACACTATTATAATATGTTCTGCATGTTTTAAGTTAAGAAATTCAATTCACCAATTAGCTACTAATTCACCCCCCCTCTTAGTATATGTGGGAATCCTAACAATTGGTATCATAGCTTGGTCCTCTATTTTCAGAAGCCTAACAACTTGAGGAAGATCTTGACAACGGTAGATATGGAAAATCTGATGAAGCAACTAGAAGCAGCTCTTTCAGACTATGATACGGAGAAATTAAAAAATATCAAACTAGAAGATGATCTAAAAGCTGCCCAGGATATCATTCAAACACTTCAAGAAAATCTTACCGTTTCAAGAAACAAGAGAAGAGAACTTTGTGAAAAGATGCGAAATGAGAATGATGAAAAAGAAACTCTTGATGATATGATAAACAAGCTGAAACAAGAGAACATGGCAACAAAGAATGAGATACAGGATATGACTATGAGAATTTGTAAAGAAATTGAAGATAGAAAGAAGAATGAAGAAGATTTGACCAGAAGACTAAGTGATGCTGCAAATGAAAACACAAGACTTAGTTATGAAAAAGATTTATTAAAGACAGATCTGATGCACACTCAGAATGACTCCAATGAATTGATGAGGTAGAAAGAAGTCTTAGAAAGAGAACTAGATACAACAAATCAAGATAAAGAAAAATTCAAGAAAAGCTCAGAGGAACTTGGTAACTTGCTGAAGAATCAAAAACCTAAAGGTGACACTTCTAAAATTGGCTTTGAAGTTGGTGAAAGCTCTGGTACTGCAAACACATAAGATCATAGCAAACCGGTAAGGCAACCTAATGCTTATAAATTCAATGGAAAATGCTTTAACTGTAATAAGTATGGTCATAGAGAAAATGAATGTAGATCTAGAAATTATTAGAATATCAACACACCCATTGGTCAATGTTCAAAATGCAACAAAGTTTGTCACAACTCTGAAAATTGTAGAATGAATGTGAGATGTTATGTTTGTGGAATATTTGGACACCTATCTAATCAATGTAGAACACAAACTGACATAGGTTATGGGAAAGCTATTCAGAAGAATAATGTGACTTGTTATGCATGTAACAAGATTGGGCATATTGCAAAATTTTGTAGAAGTAAAGGATTACCGACAGACAACAAAAGTTCTAGCTTGAAAGGTAAAGAAAAGGTTGAAGAGGTTAAGAAAGAATTCTCAAAACAATGGATTAGAAAGTTAGACCTAAATATTGTTGGGAATACTCCTCCACCGGTAGAACCAATCAATGCTTCATCGGCAGGACAGAGTGATGCTTCACCGGTAGGATAGAGTGATGCTCCACTGGCAGAAAGCTCTTCATCAAATTGAAGGAAATTTTCTTGAGGGTTTGGCAATCAATGAGACATATGCTATAATTCCCTTAGTTAATGGTGAGAAGTTGGAAATTACTTCTATATCGGTAGACAATGTTAAGTAACTACTTAACCGACATACATTAAATGTGGTAGATGGAAAATAAATATTATAAATTTGTGGTTTTTGGCTCCATTTCACTTCACCCAGATTTCAAACATTCAAAGAGCATGAAATTTGCAGAGCTAAGGGATTTCAAGCAAAGAGGCAAAGCACTTCAGAAATCAATCCATCCAAAGGCAAAAAAAGGTATTTATCATGGCATCCTCCTATGCACTTGAATTCATAGAAAACCCTATAGTAGTCGAGGTTATAAAACACCCTAGGCCCGTATTTCAACTAGTTCCCGAGGTAGCTAAGAAAGATGACAATGTAGGTGCTTTTTCCCAAATTCCAAAGGGAGTTATTTCTGCAGAAGATCCCCGAATATATATTCATTGCAACATAGAGGAATTAGGAGATGAAGAGATCAAAAGAATGTATAAGACTGTTATATGTGACAATTTCGGTAATGTAAAACTAGAACATAAAATTGTTGAAACCCTAGGATTCATTGAAATCCTCTGCATTCGTGAATTTCCCAAGGAGGTGATTAGGATAGTTTTAAGCAGGGTACATGGTTCATTCTTTTGGCTTGATTTAGTACACAAAATAACAAAGGAAGCTATGAAAGTAGTAACAGGGTTACCTTCCACTGGTAACAGACCAGACAAAACCAAGAAGGTCTCCAATGACCTAGTAATGAACTTAACTAGTGCAACATCAGACAAAAGGTCTTTGAGAGTTAATGATGTGACTAATATAAATGTGAGATTTGTTAGCATGATTTTAGGGTACAAATCAACTCATGCAAATAGACTTAACTCAGTTTCCAGTTTATGCATTAAAAGTGCTTATGACATGGTTAAAGACAATGTGAAAATTGATGTATGTGAATGGTTAAAAGATGAGTTGATTGATAACTTAGGCAAATTCAAGAAGGATAAGAAAGGAACATTTAGATTTGGAAATCTAATTGTATGCTTGATGCTGCACATAACTAAACAGGTTCCTGGTATTGGCCATAAGAATCTTGGATTTGATATACTGGTAGGAAAATAGTTGACAAACTTATTCAACAACATGGGTGAAAAGAAAGAAAAGAACATTCATGACTATTTTCAAGCACTAAAGGTTAGGATGAACAAAATAATCAGACTATCACAGAAAATTGTCAACAAATACAAGGATGATATATGTTTTATAATAAAAAAGGATGAGATCTAGATGGAAGCAGTCATCCCAAGAACAATCTGGGTAACAAAGATGGGTTATGAGACTGATGATCATATAATCGAAACTTATGCTAAAACACTTCTAGAAGCACCAAATGAACCAAAGGAAGAAGTATTTGGTAGTGTTGAAACCATAGAAAAACAAGTTCAATCTAAATAGAGAGTGGAAAAGGTTGAAACAGTTGTAAGAAGAGGTTCTAGACAAGCTAAGGCTACCAAAGAAGATGTATTGAAACAAACCGGTATCATGAGGATGAGTTAGGAACTCTATAGCCTGAGACTCACCTATTACCAGTAGTTACTTCTTCAGAGAGTGACATGCCTACAACTTTCAAAAGAGTTGTAAGGAAAAGGGATCCTTCACCGACATCCACACCTTCGCCTAGAAGGACTAGATAAAAACAACAGGCAGTGAGGTCACCGGTTAGAAAGACAACACCAAAGAAAAAGTTGACACCAAAGAAGAAGAAGACTAAACAAAACTTGGTGCCTCTTGACAAATTGCTATATGAAATCACAGAGGAAGGGAAACTCAAGAACATGGGAAAGGTCTATGATACACTGTCAGTAGATGACAAAGAACAAGTTGAAAATAGTGTTATCTTACACATGGACATCTATAAAAAGTTCTTAATGGAAGTAATAGATGATCTACCAGATGAATTGTTCAAAAGAATGGAAGCAAGAAGACAAGTTGTTGTAGAGGTTGATAAGAAAATTAAGATTGAAAAGTTACTTGTTGTTTATCTAGTAAACTCACCTAAGGAGATAGATGAATTAATTGTAGAAGCCAACCGGTTAGTATTCTCTACTGCACACTGGCATATTGCATTAATGGTTGGAAGAGTGAATGAAGTAACAGAGGAAACATAAAATGCATGGGACATATTTCTTGTTGAGAAAGAAAAACAGGAAGAATATAGGAACCTTAAACCAATAAAGGTATACCAGAAGGAGAGAGATAAAGGAAAAGGAAAGGTTGGTGGACCTCCGAGCATCAAAGTTAAAGATAACTTATCCCCACCACCTCAAATCACAACACCGGTAAAAACTACTGAAGATCAATTGACAGATGAGAGTATGGATGCAGAGGATACAAATCCTAATCTTGAGGTACTATACACAATTGATGTTGATACACAAAAGGTCAACATTGTGATAGATAAAGAAACAACTGGCAAAATAGATATGGCTAGTGAGCCACTGGTAATTGATAGCATTGACAATACTGAAAGGAAAGTTGAAGTTGATAACATAGAGCAACAAGTAGAGACTTAGATTGAGACTAAAACAGAGCAACAAATAGAGAGACAAGTAGAGCAACAGGCTCCGGAACAGGAACGGGTTCACATGGAAATAGTGCCACCAGTAATAGGAGAAGATCAAAAACCATTGCTTAAAGAAATGGAACCACAAACTGACCTACCAGAGGTCACTGCAAGCTTGGTTACTTCCTCCAATGGAAGAATTCAAAATGTTGGTTCCTCCTCAGTAGGCTACAAATCAACAAATGTAACTGAAGTACTTTTGGACTCCATAAAAAAGATAACATATTGTAGTTCACAGGCTTATAAAGATATAGATGACACAATCCCAATTTTGAAGGAAATAGCTCCTAACTGTAACATAGACAATAAGGATTCTTTAAAAGAACTTGATACTTTGTGTAAATACATCACTGAGAACACAATGACTATTGAGCAAATAAAGGAAGAGACATTGAAGAATAAGGTAGAAATTGAAAAGAAAAAATTCTTTGAAGATCAGATAAAGAAGTGTATACTAGGGAATTTGACACACTTCTACCGGAACTATGTAACTTATTAAAGGAATTTAAAACTCTATATAAAGATACTTGCAAGACAAACTTTTTGACAGTAGACATAGATAAGAAAATGAGCAAGGTACAGGATGAAATCAATAAACTTGCAAACAATTTTGTTAACTCACCTGATACATTATCAGTTTTTTAGCAAAGGATAACAAGCTTTGAGGAAGAATTACTTAAGTTAGAAAGAGAAAAGGAGAGAATAGTAAATAAAGCAAAGCATTTGAGACTAAGACTGAGTCCAAGATTGGACTATCTAGCATCATTACGGAAGGAAATATCTGAGGCACTAGTACAGAGACAGAGAACACAGACAGAGCATATGCAGCACCTCACCAGTACAGTTAAAAGAACAGAGACAACAATAAAGGACAACAAGAAGTTTATGGAAAGTATAAACTTGATTTTGGCAGATCTTTTGGAAATTGTAACTACCCAGTTACAAGGTTGAGTGAAACTACAACTCTACTAACATCTTGGCAGCCTTTGTCATTGATGGCAAAGGGGGAGTAGTAGTATGAGAAAATAACTAGTAGAAGACTTATCTGCTCAGGGGGAGCTCTTATATTTTTTGTAACAAATTTTTGGATTACAATTTTGGATACACTTTTGAATTTTCTCATGAGTGTTGCCATCAATGCCAAAGGGGGAGATTGTTGGCATATGCACACTCCAATGAGACATTGTAGGTGATTGAAGGTTTTATCATTGATGGTAACCTTACAATCCTATTACACTAGCAAGGCATTACATAGGCACTAGCAAGATTAGACTCTACACCGGCACTCAGACCATTGGCACCAGTAGAGAAAGGAAGCATAACGACACAGAGGCTGAAAGGATTTTTGTTATATTGTATTTTGTTTATTATTGTAAAATCTTTGTAAGTTCACTTGGCATCATTGTAAAAAGACTCTTATATAAGAGAGATCATTGTAGAACATTTGAAAGTAAGGAATTAATTAAGAAGATCATATATAGGTGAAATAAGGCAGACCTATTATGCGAATTATAGGTTAAGGGTTTATGTAAGAAGCAAAGCAGAAACCGGTACTGGATCTAGCATTATAGATGCCATTCTGAAGTAGTACAAGATACTGGATTTGTATAATCCATCATTGTAAGTCAGTGAGACTTCCCATTGAGTAGTGAGCTCTAGCCAGTTGGCCTTCCTGCATGTGCAGGCCCCTCCTGTAGAAATAATATTCTCTTATTGGCTAGTAACTGAATATTGTGGGTCACAAATCCCACCGAGGTTTTTCCCACAATGGGTTTCCTCATTAAATCATTGTGTTATGGTGTTTTTTTAATGTGGTTGTCTTTAATTCTTTTTATTGCATTATTTCTTGTATACCGGTACACTGTTATAATATGTTCTGCATGTTTTAAATTAAGAAATTCAATTCGCCAGTTAAATACTGATTCATCCCCCCCTCTCGGTATCTGTGGGAGTCCTAACACATAGCACCAAGAAAACACATCCTTGAACTCCAACAAGAGACTAATGAACCTCTCCTTTTCTGTAGGTGTACAACACTTTCCTAGATTGATATATTTAGGTTCATTTTCGGTACCGATGTTGATCTTTTCATAACCTCCAATATCCTGAACCTTCGGGGACTTATCACCTATATTCTTCTTGTAGGTGTCATGAAAATCAAGCAAACACCTCAATGAAACCAACCCTTTAGGAATCTTGTTTCCTTTCAACTCCATGGTTCCATCAGGAAACTCCCTGGCTCATTTAGGTGAAAATTCTTTGCACTCTACATCTAAACCTTCAAAATACATGGCAAAAAACATGTCTACTCTTTTCATAAAATTATTGATTTGTTTATCTTTTTGAAACACCTACTAAAAATCAGAGTTGCCTGGGACACTGGGCCAATGCATCAACTATACCCTATAAATATCATCAACAAATTTAGGATGTGGGATGAGCAATGAGGCTGAGACTGCTAATGAAACTGCTTTTGAATTCAGTTCCCTAGGTATTGCTTCAATGGAAAACACATCGAAATCTTTGATTTCGTCCCAAACTCTATTCTGATAGTGTTTCAACCTTTCATTTTTAACACTAAACAACCCTCTGACCTATTTTACAATTAGTTCAGCATCTCCTTTAACCCATAAGAGTTTCACTCCCAATCTCTTATCTTTGGCTAAACCTAACAACAAAGCCTCATACTCAGCCGTATTGTTGGTATTTTTGAATTCTAATTTAAAAGAGAAAGGAATATGATTGCCAAAAGGTGGGATTAACATACCCCTACACCTGAACCTAATGATGCACAACTACCATCAAAATCCATTAACCACAAGCTTTCTTCTCCCTCGGGTTATGATGGATCTTCCACTACCTCATTATCTAACAAAATCATGTAGCTTCCAAATTGACAATCATGATATAGAATTTGAGCTCGTGGGTCATTAGAAAGGTAAACAGTGAATTTAGACTTTGACTTAGGCTGCAGAATGACTCGCTATTTTCCAATGGGGATTGTAGCTTGAGACCAATCCATTTTAATTTCACCACCTAAATCCCTACAAAAAGTATGACTTAGCAACATGCCGTAGCTAGCTGGGATGTCGGCTACCAGAATAGTCAACTTAATTTTTTTATCTTGATGGGAAGCAAGAACTACTCGAACATCCTTAATTTGTCCTAGCAGAGGAATTTGTTTTCAATCCATAGAATAACATCTGCCGAAAGTTTTTGTCAAGGACAACCCTAATGCTTTAGCCACTGCAGAAGGCATAATATTTTTAGATGCACCTGAATCTATAATACAATTATTCAACTTGTGACCATTTATGAATAATGGTATGCAAAAGGGTTCTAGTTTTGACTCAAGGGCAGGTACAAAATCATCTATTTGAAGAGCAGTTATTTCAGGCTTTTTTGCATAAGCCACAGGGTGAACCTATTCATTACTACATGAGGGCAATATGGCATTTACTGGCCCATTGTACATTATTCCCTTTTACAAACTATACAAGGCTATCTCATTCTTTAGGATTTAGCTTAAAGTACTCGGTAGGTGTAACTTGAATTTGAGATGATTTGCAAAATTCTACAATATCAAATGAACTTTCTTTTTCAACAGACTTTAAAAATGAAGGTTCTTACAATTTTTTATCATTGTTATGAAAATTTGGGTCAATCCCCTTACCTTTGAAAGCCATAGCAGATGATGAAGAAACACCCCAAGGTTTTACATTTTGTTGATTTCTTGTGAGCACAATGCATGAAGGATCTTCTAAAGTAACCAAAATATCACCTCCTCTTTCCGAATTAGACTCATATTCAAGGAAATGGATTTCATAGTCGCTAGGTTACTTTAAAGATTCTTCTTCACCCCACTCATTTGAGGTATCTTTATAATTCATCAATTGTGTGTAATGCACCATCTCAGGACAAGAAATACCATCATGTTCATCAGTGAGATGAAAAAGACACATACTCCCTTTAGGCAGAGGTGCTTCAACTGCTAATCTTTGTAGAGAAGGGGGTGATTGCAGAGTCTTGTTCCCATAGCCCAAAGATTGGTTTGTATTCCTCCTAGGTACATCTTGATAGGGAGATGGGTATGAGGTGCTGGCTTTAGGCAATTGTCTTTTAAGGGTAATTACATCATTCATTAGTCGTTGGATTACAGGGTTAGAGGAAGTTGAAGGTTGGGCAATGGGTGTCTATACCTCTCTTTTCCATTTACTTGTCATGATTAAATCATCTTCCAGCTCAACTGCAAGTGTTTTGGGAGCATTTAAATCTGCAACTCTTTGCTTGCGAATAAGGAAACCTATTTCTGAAGGCATAAAATTGATAAAGAAACTTAAGATTATCATCTGAGGCCTTTTGATTAACTAGAATTTTGTGCACAATCTTATCAAATTTTTGCTACAAAGTCCCTCATAGATTCTAGAATTTCTTTCTTTAACTGGGCCAATTGAGCAAGGAGAGAATGTTCATCTTTAGCCAATTTGAATCTTGCCTCAAACCTTGTTTTTAGATCTTGTGAGGTTGTTATCACACTATTTGGTAAGTGATAAAACCAATCTGCTGCTACTACAGTTAGTGTCCGGGCAAAAAATCTCAGAGCGACATCTTCATGTTGAACCGCTATTATCCCACAAGCCACATTGAATGCATTCAGGTTCTCATCAATGGTGATTTTTCCATCTCCACTAAATTTTGGCAAGTGATCTCTAGCACCTTTGGGTAAGGGATTGAGACTCAAACCTAAGTTCAATGGACCTATAGCAAAACCCCAAGGATTATTTACTACCATTGGAAGCATGATATTGAGTGGAGTCGGGTTGATTATATTTGGTAAATCAATACCATGCAAAGTCAGAGCTTGACAAACTAAGGACATAGGAGATGATGGTGATGGGGAAGGAGGCCTACTTCTTTCCCTTCTTTGAGGTGAGAAAGTGGGTTAAAAATTTAGGTTTTGTAACTCCTAAAAAATAGAGTCAACTACCCCCTCCCTTCTTTGGGACCTAGTATATCTCTTTAACTCCAGTCTTGCAACTAGGTGACTAGTCTTGCAACTAGGTGACTAGTCTTATGATCCAACTCCCCAGCAGAGTCACCAAAAATCTATTGGTTAACAGATTTCTCCCTTTCTTGAAATCTTAACAATTATCTTCCTTAGGCAAAAAAAATATAACTCTATTTTGTCCTTTACAAAGGAAACAAACTACCAACAATTGGATGAATTAATAAAAATTCAACCTTTGCATTAGAGGGCAGCTCCTCATATGATTTGCAATGAATTTACTATACAAATGAAATGCTAATACTTTTTACCAGAAAGCATTGAAAGGCTTCAACTTTCATCTGTCAACACAAAATAAATGCCTTCCAAACTGAGAACATAGAAAATTTTCTGGAAGAACTTTTAATGAGAGTTCACAGACTTTGATTTACAAACATTTTCACAATATTAATTCAAAGTATAGTAGAGGCTCAACAATACTGAAGGGTGATCGATACTCTCTCATGCCTCACAGGGAAAGGGGGATTAGGCAAACCAATATGTGCAAGTCTTTTAACAACTAATGATAACCAGGAATTAAGGAAAATACAGAGATAATTGATCACAAAATTATATCATGCCCATAACAACTTCTCAATAAGTATTATTAATCTTCAAACACACTGATTTAAATATTGCATAGCATAGTATTTCATTGATAATCAACCATTGTATTTTCAAACAATTCATATGAGAACCAAAATATTATCTCCTGCTCCTCAAAATCACAGTTTTTCGGAACCCTTACAAAGACAATCTTTTCAGTTTAAGTAGCTTCTGACATCATAGTTTTTTACATAATCAAATTACATTTTACTTTTGATCATAGTTAAAGAAACCATTTATAACAATAGGAAAGAGAACTAAATCAATAGCCACTATGAGGCTGACACCTCATCTTTGGATTAACTATGCTTCCACTGCGGTAGAAGAGACTGTAGATATGTCCTGCTTTGCTGCAGAACCACGCCATTCCAAGTGCACCACCAAGAAGTTCAAGATGACCTAAAAATAAGGAACACCAATATGCTGGATTCTCTACTTCCACACCTCTTTGTCCATGTTTACTTGTGCTACTTTTTCCTTGTGTACCTCCAAATGGTCAGAATAGACTATGAGCATTGATTTGATCCTTTCCACCTTTGAGAAGTCATTTGTGGTCAAGGATTTCATCATCTGAATGAATTGAATTATTTCCTCAAAGATCTTAGTCATGTCCACACCTTCCCCAATTGTCTTGGCACCATCCTTCATGAGCTAGATGTCAATGCACTTGAGATCCTTCTGTATTGTATCGATCAAGTCTGTCAATCCTCTAAGCAATTTGGTGGATTCTTTGTGACCTTGCTCGATGATCGAGTTGCGCCACTCCACATTCTTCCTTGACACATACAATACATTGTTATCTAGATTCTCTACCGTTTTTTCATCCAAGAACTTCATCACCCCATATTTTGGTATATCATTCATTTGTGCAAGGATTGCTACCCATTTGATCCTTTCTTTCTCCCAAGCCACTGTTTCCAGTTCTAGTTCCTTACTCATAGTTTCAACATCTTTATAAACTTTAACCAGATTAACGATATAATTTGATCCCTGTTGCATTATAAGGTCCAACCATTTATTGAGCATTTATGTAACTACTATGTTCCATTGAACCTCGTCTAACATTTTTTGGTTGGCCAGAGATTTAGGGTCGAGTGATACCGGTATCTGTGACAATGGTTTGGAGTTTGGATTATGGATGGCATTGATATACTCAACCATCTGAGTAACAGCTTGCTTCAGTAATCATTTATACCCACTTGATATACTCATGACCCCACATTTTGTAATCATTTATACCTTCCATTTATAATAAATGATTCATTATTTAATAATTACGTTCTAGTTTTTAAAAGTAACGTTACTATAAAATATTATTAAAAATATATAATTATTAATACATAATTTTTTATTATATACAATGGATGCTATAAAATAAATACACAAGACTAATATTTATCACCATGCGATAAACACATATTTAAAAAGGATGTTTAACATATTTATCAAATGCGATATTAACATATTTAAAAAGGATGTTTATTAAAAAATCAAGACACATTACAAATCGATAAAACCTTAAACTATCGGGTAGGGGCAACTAGCATGGCAAACAACGCAGGGATAAAACAGACAACGACGCGTCGTTTTAAGACGCCAAAATGGGTTGCGGAAGAACCAGGGTGACTCCCCGAAAATGCCACCTCACCCTTAGGGGTCGCGACTCTTGGAGGGGTCCACGCGAAGGGTATTAAAAGGCTAATGCAGGGCGGAAAACGGGGGTAAGAAAGAGAGAAGTATAGGAACGGAAGGAAGAAAAAAGGCGGAGAAAGAAATGCAGGCAGACACAGGGACGAGGGCATTTCGGGTAGAAAGGACTGCGCGCAGGAAACAGGTAAGTCCGATATCCATTAAGTATATTTCATAGTAAAAGTAATTTTTAAAAATAGTAATTTCGATAGATAATATATAAAATGTTAATGTGAAATAATAGTATAAGGGTTTTCATTAAATACATTGTATGTTATATTAAAGGTAGATAAATAATATAGTTAATATAAAATAACAAATATATATATATATATATATATATATATATATAAATGTGTGTGTGTGTGTGTGTGTGTGTGTGTGAATCATCATGGATGAACAAGTTATTAAATAGCTTAATAAATGAACTAATCAATAAACCACAACTCCTGACTAAGGAAACAACATCATTATGTAATTAAGGGTTAATCGATATAATATGCATTACCTTTAAATTATGAATAATATGAATAAAGCAATTACATATTTAAAACTAGTGGGGTAGATGAGGAATTAGGCAACAGGGATAGCAGGAACTAGGCCTCTGTCAGGTAGCCCACCCACTGCAATTGACAAAAGGGCTTCTAGCAGGAGGGCCAAGGGGGTATGTACCGTCCTTGGGCCTGATAAGCCAGGAACTAGGCCTCTGTCAGGTAGCCCACCCACTGCAGTTGACAAAAGGGCTTCTAGCAGGAGGGCCAAGGGGGTATGTACCGTCCTTGGGCCTGATAAGCGCTACGGGCATCCTAAGGTAGCTTATCCCTTTATTCCACTAGGAATTAAACATGTAGTTGACTTATTGATATCTAATAAACTCAAATGAATTTTAGATGAATTATACCCTAGATGAGTTAATCAATCATTAAAAAATCATTGTTTACGTGTTTTCTTAGATTTGCGAAGTTGGGACATTACAATTGGTATCAGAGCCTGATTCTGCCATCCTGTTAAGGGTTGTTAATGCAAACTTATCAAAGGAGAACCAGAGGAAGTAGTAACCACATGGGTGAACCATTGGAAAATGAACTTAGAACATTCATGGAAAACAATGATAGAAAAACTCAAGCTCTAATGGAGCAAAATGAAAAAACAAGTCAGGCTTTTCTTCAAGCCTTACAAGATATGAATACTACCATGAACACTCTTAGAAATCATTCCAATGGCAGAGAAGAAAATTCTAATCATTCTGAAAACACTCATAATACATCTTCCAGCTGCAGAATACAAAAACCCAATTTCCTACCTAGAGAGGGAAATAATAGGGAAGAAACAAATAACTCCTCCATGAATAATACAGAAGAAATAGCCATGGCCTATGCTAAATTAGGGCCAGAAGTAAGAGAGATTGTATCTTTTAGGGAGTTTTGTGAAGCAAAGAAAAATGAGACCCCTAGGAGAAAACCATTTAGCAGGGATCTAAAACACAAAGTAAATAAACTATCAATACCTAACTTTGATGGCTCCGGAAAAATATCAGCCCAAGCATGGATACAAAAACTTAATACATACTTAAATCTCAACCCCATGACAGAAAATGATGCAGTTCAATTTGCCATTTTACACCTAGAAGGTTTAGCCCATGAGTGGTGGTATCATGGCACCCTCACACAAGGTCATGATGGTATAACTACATATGACGAGTTCACTCAGAAACTCATTAAGAGATTTGAGAGGAAACACCCACAAAAAGATTTCAAAGAATTAACCCTCTTAAGACAAAGGGGAACAGTGGAGGAATACATCACTGAATTTCAAAAAATTTCCATAAGGGTCTCAGGAGTGGATGAGGACAGGCTCACCTATCTTTTTGTGGAGGGACTCAAAGACTCCATTAAAGGATTGATGAGAGCATTAAAACCTCCTACTCTAGACGATGCCATAGATAAAGCATTGGGCCTAGAAGACACTTCAACTTGGGAGAAACCCTCCAAAACATTCACTAAAAATACACATACTAAAGAATGGCCTAGGAAGGGAAACACCTTTAAAGAAAGGGAAGAGAGTAAAAGAAAGAACGTATGTTACCATTGTCATGAGAAATGGGAATATGGTCACAGTTGCAAAGAAGGAAATGAAATAGATATGCTTAAGAAAAAATGGCTATGCTTTAAGTGCAAAGAAAAGTGGCAACCGGGTCACATATGTGGGAGGAAGAGCCAAGCCCACAACTTGGAAGCCTTATCTAGTGATGAGGAAGAAGAACTCAATGAACCCCCAAGCAAAAGAGGAAAAATTACTGAAGATGTGCAAGTATCATTAGCCGCAATTTCCGTAGCTTCAAAACACCATCCATTCAGAATCAAAAGTATGATCAAAGGGAAAAGAGTAATTGCGCTCCTGGATAGCGGGGCTACCCACAACTTTATTGATAAAAGTTTGGTAAAAAGATTGAAGCTGACAACACAAGAGTTTAAGGGTTTCCAAGTAGCTCTTGCAGACGGATCCACTTCCTCATGTAACAAAAAAATCCCTCAATTAAACATAACATTAGGGAAACACCCTACCAAAGAAGATTTTTATGTGGTAGAGTTAGGGGATTCAGATGTAATCCTAGGAATTCCATGGATACATTCCTTGGGAAGATTCTACCTCGATCACCCCAAATTGGAGTTATGTTTCACTCAAAATGGACAGGAAGTATTAATCCAAGGGTTGCATGATGGCACAACCAGAATGGTAACTTCCAAAAAGATGGAAAGGATTTTTAGACGTAGCCAAGGAGAGTGGGCTGCCCAATGCATGGTACTAGACAAAAATTCAAACCAAGGGGAAGCCATTCATGTTGATATTAAACCCATTATTAAAAAACATAAAAAAGTGTTTGAGGATATCCCAAAAGGACTGCCACCCAAGAGAGGATTTGAACACACTATTGAACTTGAAGAAGGTGTAAAACCAGTAATCACCACCCCTTATCACCATCCAAGGGGCTATAAGGAAGAAATTGAGAAAGCTATCAAAGAGCTTCTAGAAATGGGGCACATTCAACCTAGCTCCAGTCCTTTCGCCTCCTCTGTTGTATTGGTGAAAAAGAAGAATGGGACCATGCGGATGTGCATTGATTATAGAGCACTCAATAAGAAGACTATAAAGAACCGATACCCTATCCCTAGGGTGGACGAACTTATAGATGAATTACATGGAGCAGTATACTTTTCAAAAATAGATTTGAGATCGGGATACCATCAGATAAGAGTGAGGAAGGAAGATGTTCCCAAAACAGCTTTTCGATGCCACTATGGCCACTTTGAGTTTTTGGTCCTTCCATTTGGCCTTACAAATGCCCCTGCCACCTTCCAGTCATGCATGAATCACATCTTCAGGGGACAGTTGAGGAAGTTCTTGTTAGTATTTTTTGACGATATATTGATTTACAGCAAAACTTGGGAAGCACACTTGAGGCACATAGATGAAATATTGGGCCTACTTGAACAACATTCTCTTTTTGCCAAAATGTCAAAATGTGAGTTTGGGATGGAAGAAATTTTGTATCTTGGTCATAAGATCAGCACCCATGGAGTTAAGGTGGATGAAGAAAAAATTGAAGCCATCAAAAATTGGCCAAGGCCCTGAACCCTCACTCATCTCAGAGGTTTCCTAGGTTTATGCAGTTACTATAGAAGATTTGTTAAAGGATTTTCAAAGCTAACTTCTCCTTTAACCAATTTAACTAAGAAGGGAGCATTCTTATGGTCAGATGAAGCCCAATCCGCATTTGAAAAACTTAAAGAGGTAATGAGTACTTGCCCGGTTTTAGCAATTCCGGACTTTTCAGCACCTTTTGAGCTTTATTGTGATGCCTCAGGAGAAGGCATTGGAGCCGTCTTAATGCAAAAGAAACATCCCATAGCCTTTGAAAGCAGGAAACTTAGAGACACAGAAAGAACCTATTCAGTTTATGATAAAGAAATGCTAGCTATTATGCATGCATTAGAGAAGTTCAGACAATACCTGATATGTGGGAAGTTTATAGTTAAAACTGATCATAACAGTTTGAAGTTTTTTCTCAATCAAAAAGATTTGAATGATAGACAACAGAAATGGGTGAGTAAACTTCAAGCATATAATTTCGACATAGAATATATGAAAGGGAAATATAATGTTGTGGCAGATGCTCTTTCAAGGAAACCTTACTTGGGGTCCTTATCAGTCCTATCTATAGATTGGAAGACAGCTCTAAGTACTGAATATGCCAAAGACAAATTCTCTAGCAACATTCTAGAGGGAAAAGAAACAGATGAAAATTACCGGGTAATTGATGACCTCATTCTCTACAAAAACAGAATCTATGTTCCATCAGGGTCAAATATGAAAAAAGACATTATAAGGACTTATCATGACCTTCCTTTAGCAGGTCATCAAGGGTATTATAAAACCTACAAGCAGATCAGAGAAAGATTTTCATGGAAAGGGTTAAAGGAAGATGTACTGAAACACACCCAAGAATGTATGGTGTGTCAAAGAAATAAAGAAGAACACACTTTCCCTTTAGGATTACTCCAACCACTACCAATTCCAAATCAAAAGTGGGAGAGTATATCTATGGACTTCATAACAGGACTTCCAAAGGTATAGAATAAAGACTGCATTTTTCTAGTAGTAGACAGATTAACAAAATATGCACATTTTATGGCCATTCCTTCAAGTTTTGGAGCATCTCACGTAGCTGACATCTTCTTTAAATAAATCTTCAAGCTACACGGTTTACCCAAAAATATTGTGAGTGACAGAGATAGACGATTTCTTAGCATATTTTGGCAAGAACTATTTAAACTAGCAGGGACAGAATTAACTCCAAGTACCAGTTATCATCCATAGACCAATGGGCAAACAGAAATAGTAAACAAATGGATAGAAGGTTATCTAAGGAATTATGTTTCAGGTCAGCAGAATGCTTGGGTCAAATGGCTGCATCTTGGGGAGTATTGTTACAACACAACCCATCATATGTCAATTCGAATGAGTCCCTTTAAAGCCCTCTACGGGTATGAAGCAACGTCCTTTGGGGATCTCATCCGATCAGAAAGTCATGTACCAGGTGCAAAAGATTACCTCCAGCAAAATACAGATATCATGAATGCCCTTAAAGATAATCTTCACCAAGCACAGAACCAATAGAAACTGTATGCGGACAAAAAAAGGATTGAAAGATCATTTGAAGTAGGAGACTTGGTATTCTTGAGACTCCAACCTTATAAGCAGTCATCCATTAAAATCAGTGGAGCTGAGAAATTGAAACCACGATTCTATGGTCCTTATAAAATTTTGAGAAGAATAGGTGAAGTGGCCTATGAATTGGAGCTACCAGATCACAGTAAAATACATAATGTATTTCATGTATCTCGACTTAAAAAGGTTTTAGGTCAACACATTCTCCCTTGTACCGAGCTACCCCCAATTGATAATGAAGGGAAGTTGATTTTGGAACTTGAACTTATCCTTGACAAACGAGAAAGAAAATTAAGAAGGAGGACCATAACAGAATATTTAGTCAAATGGAAGAACCTTCCTAGGGAAGATGCTACATGGGAAGGAGATGAGACCATTAATCATCTCAATCCCAGATTGCTTGAGGACAAGCAATTTTGAGTGGGGAGGGCTGTCATGACCCCACATTTTGTAATCATTTATACCTTCCATTTATAAGAAATGATTCATTATTTAATAATTACGTTCTAATTTTTAAAAGTAACGTTACTATAAAATATTATTAAAAATATATAATTATTAATACATAATTTTTATTATATACAATGGATGCTATAAAATAAATACACAAGACTAATATTTATCACCATGCAATAAACACATATTTAAAAAGGATGTTTAACATATTTATCAAATGCGATATTAACATATTTAAAAAGGATGTTTATTAAAAAATCAAGACACATTACAAATCGATAAAACCTTAAACTATCGGGTAGGCGCAACTATCATGGCAAACAACGCAGGGATAAAACGGACAACGACGCGTCGTTTTAAGACGCCAAAATGGGTTGCGGAAGAACCAGGGTGACTCCCCGAAAATGCCACCTCACCCTCAGGGGTCGCGACTCTTGGAGGGGTCCACGCGAAGGGTATTAAAAGGCTAATGCGGGGCGGAAAACGGGGGTAAGAAAGAGAGAAGTATAGGAACGGAAGGAAGAAAAAAGGTGGAGAAAGAAACGCAGGCAGACACAGGGATGAGGGCATTTCAGTCAAAAAGGACTGCGTGCAGGAAACAGGTAAGTCCGATATCCATTAAGTATATTTCATAGTAAAAGTAATTTTTAAAAATAGTAATTTTGATAGATAATATATAAAATGTTAATGTGGAATAATAGTATAAGGGTTTTCATTAAATACATTGTATGTTATATTAAAGGTAGATAAATAATATAGTTAATATAAAATAACAAATATATATATATATATATATATGTGTGTGTGTGTGTGTGTGCACAATATGAATGAATCATCATGGATGAACAAGTTATTAAATAGCTTAATAAATGAACTAATCAATAAACCACAACTCCTGACTAAGGAAACAACATCATTATGTAATTAAGGGTTAATCGATATAATATGCATTACCTTTAAATTATGAATAATATGAATAAAGCAATTACATATTTAAAACTAGTGGGGTAGATGAGGAATTAGGCAACAGGGATAGCAGGAACTAGGTCTCTGTCAGGTAGCCCACCCACTGCAGTTGACAAAAGGGCTTCTAGCAGGAGGGCCAAGGGGGTATGTACCATCCTTGGGCCTGATAAGCCAGGAACTAGGCCTCTGTCAGGTAGCCCACCCACTGCAGTTGACAAAAGGGCTTCTAGCAGGAGGGCCAAGGGGGTATGTACCGTCCTTGGGCCTGATAAGCGCTATGGGCATCCTAAGGTAGCTTATCCCTTTATTCCACTAGGAATTAAACATGTAGTTGACTTATTGATATCTAATAAACTCAAATGAATTTTAGATGAATTATACCCTAGATGAGTTAATCAATCATTAAAAAATCATAGTTTACGTGTTTTCTTAGATTTGCGAAGTTGGGACATTACATTTTTCCTTGTGTACCTCCAAATGGTCAGAATAGACTATGAGCATTGATTTGATCCTTTCCACCTTTGAGAAGTCATTTGTGGTCAAGGATTTCATCATCTGAATGAATTGAATTATTTCCTCAAAGATCTTAGTCATGTCCACACCTTCCCCAATTGTCTTGGCACCATCCTTCATGAGCTAGATGTCAACGCACTTGAGATCCTTCTGTATTGTATCGATCAAGTCTGTCAATCCTCTGAGCAATTTGGTGGATTCTTCGTGACCTTGCTCGATGATCGAGTTGCGCCACTCCACATTCTTCCTTGACACATACAATACATTGTTATCTAGATTCTCTAGCATTTTTTCATCCAAGAACTTCATCACCCCATATTTTGGTATATCATTCATTTGTGCAAGGACTGCTACCCATTTGATCCTTTCTTTCTCCCAAGCCACTGTTTCCAGTTCTAGTTCCTTACTCACAGTTTCAACATCTTTATAAACTTTAACCAGATTAACGATATAATTTGATCCCTGTTGCATTATAAGGTCCAACCATTTATTGAGCATTTATGTAACTACTATGTTCCATTGAACCTCATCTAACATTTTTTGGTTGGCCAGAGATTTAGGGTCGAATGATACCGGTATCTGTGACAATGGTTTGGAGTTTGGATTATGGATGGCATTGATATACTCAACCATCTGAGTAACAAATTGCTTCAGTTCTCTTTTGTCTTTTTCATCCTTCCATGTTCTTGAAATTATCCTTTTCCTAGAGGATTCCAAATGCCTAACATCCACAACATGTGAAGGAACTCCCAAATCTATCTTCTCAACTGTAAAATCCTCCTCAGTAGATTTGTCTGCATCCTTTCTGTTGGCAATATTGTATTATAATAGACAATGAAAGATTGTTGGCATTTCTTAAGGATATTGAGAAGGTTGTTGATGATTATTGATATAACTGATTAAAGATGTTTTACTATCTTGATATTATTATTTTGTCATTGATGTCAAGAAATTGATTTTCTAATTTAGTATGATGTTGCCATATCTTAAGAAGTATGATATGAAGATTATAAAGATGTTGGTAAAAGACATAGGAAAGAATATGATGAATAAGAGGATGAATAAGGTATTTGATGGGAAACTACTACCGAGTCAGACAATGATGAGATCATGATGTTTTAGATTGTTTTAACATCATACATATGTTGTAAATTGCAAAGGTTAATACTATACTATGTTATCAAGCAAAGAACCTAGTCGGTAAACCCTAAGGTTATCACTATCAGTTAATGAAGGCAGAATGTCTACGAAGTGGAGTTTAGTATTCACCGAGTTGTTACCGAGTTGTAATCGAGCTATAACAGAATGCATTAAATGTTTACATGCAGTATTTAATGAAGGAAGCTGATGAGCTGGAGTGGATCAAATGATTGGTGAGCTGTAGAAGAAGTTTGTTAACGAATCTAAGGCAATGGAAAGTTGACATGAAGATCTACAGCTCAGATTGAACCACAACACCCTGGCACAAGTTCCAAGGTAGGGTAAAACATTTTCAGATAGAAAGATGCATTGAACCTAGACAAGATTGAAGATCTAATGGCTATGATTGATCATGGGAAATGTGATCAAGGAGATTAAGCAATTACCTAATTGTTTATAAATAGGAAACTGTTGATAAACAATGCATGCAGGTAAGTGTATGCATAGGGATGCTACATAGTGATTACCGAGCACAGAAGCTTGAAGCCCTGTTAGAATAACAGAGTATAGAAGCCCAACAAATAGACAAGATTAGTTCTATGTCTAGATTGTATTGAACAAATAGGAATCTAATTTAGCATTTTAGATGTGAAGTTGCAAATAGATTTTTATTACTGTTATTTTGTGAAAGTGATAGAAAATCTCTTAACCGAGTGGACTTAACAGTCTTATATGTAAACCCTCTAGCAAGGTGACATTGATTGAGTGTTTGAAATCCTTTAACAAGGTCACTTCTAACAAAGTGAATATCCTAACAGATCTGAGGGAAATCCCTTAACCAAGTCACATCTAGCAATGTGTTTGTAATCTTTAACAAGATTTGCTTGCATACCCTAGAAGAGTATATTTCTTAGTGGGTCCGAAATCCCACAGTGGTTTTTCCCTATTTGGGTTTCCACGTTAAATCTGGTGTTATGAGGTTTATATTGTTCATATGCTTTTGAGTTTGCATGTTTAACAATTTTGGTTATATTACTGATATATATGTTACCGAGGTTGAATTTGATGTTTTTATGGATGATTAAGTTTGTGTGATTCACTCCCCCCCTCTCATCTTGTTGGCTATTGGATCTGTACTTATATTAAGTATCAAAACTATCAATTGGTATCAAAGCTTTGGACTCCGGAAGGAAAGTTTAAAGGCACTTGAGTTAAAGATCCAAAGATGTATAAGAGGGATGCACCGAAGCTGAACAAGTCAAGTTTCTCTACATGGCAGAAAATGATGAAGCTACATCTATCAAGAGTTGGA
This sequence comes from Cryptomeria japonica, assembly GCF_030272615.1. Lineage (NCBI taxonomy): Eukaryota > Viridiplantae > Streptophyta > Pinopsida > Cupressales > Cupressaceae > Cryptomeria > Cryptomeria japonica. Next base: position 604,610,189 of record NC_081410.1, read on the forward strand.
GAATATACTATATACTATCTAGAGAATGATTTTGTTACACCGAGCACCTATCCATTGACTATGGAAGAGATAAAGGCAAAGCAAGAACATATTCAAGCAATGATTGAAATAACATTTGCATTGACTGATTCAGAGTTTAATGATCTAGAAGGCTGTAATGATGCAAAGGCAATGTGGGATAAGCTCATATCAGTATATGAAGGAGATGAACATGTTCAAAGAGAAAAAGTAGACAGTCTGAGAGGACAACTTGAATCTATGAGGATGAATGAAGGTGAGAACATAACTTAGTACAATACAAGACTAAAGGAGATTGTCAATCAAATCAAAGGAGCAGGTGGAACTATTGAAGAAAAGGATATAACAAGTAAGTTGTTCAGAACCCTTCTACCAGCTTATGCAATCTGAGTTTCTGCAATCAATGAATTGAGGTCTATACCTAATATGCCAGTTTCTTTGGATGCTACTATTGGCAAGCTACATGCATTTGAGTTAAGTAATTTTGATAACAGTGGGTCATCGGTAAATAAAGTTGAATCTGCATTTAGTTCTTTTCATCTGAATGAATCTAATGATTATAATGAAAGAATGTATAAGTACTCTGAAGGAGATCATAGTGGAGCAAGTGAAAGATTTCAGAAGAACATGGAGGAGGTACACAAACTGTATGAAGAAATCAGAAAGCAAGAAGAGTTTGAAGCACTATTGGCCAACAGGTTACCGAGAGGCAAAGGTAAGTATAAAGGAAAACTACCTTTGAAATGTTTCAATTGTGATAAGATTGGACATATGGCTTCTAACTGTCCTGACAAAGATTTCACTGAAAAGAGAGATTATCAAGATGACGGACAGAAAGATAATCATTACAGAGGACAGCGAGACTTCAGAAGAGGAGATAAAAAGACATGCTTAATTGCTAATGAGGAATCTAACGATGATAAATTAGATGAAACTGATACAAAAGAAGTTGTTTATGTGGCTATCAAGGATGGCTTAGATGAAGAAAGGTATGAAGAAAAAGCCCTAATATCTCACATAAACACTAATGATTCTTGGATTATAGATAGTGGATGCTCACATCATATGATAGGAGATAAACACAAGTTTGTTATGTTAGAAGATTATGATGGAGGCTAAATTAGATTTGGTAATGATGAACCATGTCTAGCAAGAGGTAAAGGATCTATAACACTTCTTGATAATGCAAGATGCAATGATGTTTATTGGGTTGAAAGTTTGAAATATAATTTGTTGAGTGTAGCACAGCTAAACAACACAGGTTACCGAATAGAATTTCAGAAAGGAATTGTCAAAGTTCATGACAAGAATGGAAAGTTAGCTGCTATTGAGACACAAACAAAAGGTAATACATTTCACCTTGACTCAACTTGGAATAAGTGTTTGAGTGCTAAGAATGATGATACCTGGCTATGGCATAAAAGGTTTTGTCATGTAAATTTTGATAATCTGATCAAAATAAGTAAGAAGCACAGAGTAAGAAGTCTATCAAGTCTTGAAAAACCTAAGAATGCTATGTACTAAGGATACCAGATGGGTAAGATGACAAGATCAAGCTTTACAAGTAAGTATTACACTTCTAAGGGAATTTTAGATCTAGTGCACATTGATCTTTGTGGTCATATGAAAGTTCAAAGTTATTATGGTGATAAGTATTTCATATTATTTGTGGATGACTATTCAAGGATGATGTTAGTAATGTTTGTAAAGGAAAAATCAGAAGCTTTTCAAATGTTTAAATGGTACAAGGGAAGAGTTGAAAATGAAACAAGAAGACAACTGAAATGTCTTAGATCAGATAGAGGAGGAGAGTTCACATCTGATGAATTCAACTTATTCTGCAATGATCATGGTATTAAAAGACAAGTCTCTACACCGAGAACTCCACAGCAGAATGGAATAGCTGAGAGAGGAAATAGATCTATTGTGGATTATGCTAGAACACTGATGATTGAAAAGAAGGTGCCACAAACATTTTAGAGAGAAGTAATAAGCACAACTGTTTACACCTTGAACCGAGTTCAATTGAAGAAAGGTACTTTGAAGACACCATATGAAATCTGGTATGATAAGAAACCTAATGTTAGTTATTTTAAAATCTTTGGAAGTAGATGCCATGTTCATAAAGATGATAGAAATGGCAAGTTTGATCAGAAAAGTGAAGAAGGAACATTTCTAGGTTATTCTTCTAGAAGCAAAGCATTTAAATGTTTGATCAAATCATCTAACAAAATAGTAGAAAGTGCAAATGTGAAAATTGATGAATTTGCAAAAAGAAATGATGAAGGAAATTCCAAGGAACCAGAAGACTATGATGAATTTGTCTATGTTCAACTACGAAGTCCTACCAAGAAGATTGTTGAAGAAAATGAAGAGAATATCCAGTTATTGAGTGATGAAGAAGATCATACAGAGCCTACCGAGCCTATATTAGCCAAGTATGTCAAAAGACATCATGCACCAAATCAGATTATAGGAGATAAGGATGATCTAGTGATGACAAGGAACAAACTGAGACAAAACACATGTTTGATATCTAAATTTGAACCGAGAATAGTGAAAGAAGCATTTAATAATTAATATTGGGTAAATTCTATGATAGAAGAGATTGATCAAATCAAGAAGAATGATGCATGGACACTAATCTCAAGACCGAAGGACAAAAATATAATCGGTACAAAGTAGATTTTCAGAAACAATCTAAATGAAAAAGGAGAAGTCATCCGAAACAAAGCAAGACTAGTTTGCAAAGGTTATGCTCAAGAAGAAGGAATTGATTATGGTGAAACTTTTGCACCTATTGCTAGACTTGAAGGAGTAAGAACATTGTTGGCCTATGCTGCTTTCAAGAAATTTGAGGTATATCAAATGGATGTCAAATCTGCATTTCTGAATGGAATATTAGAAGAAGTTTTCATTGAACAACCTGAAGGATTTGTTGAAGACAATAATAAAGATCAGGTATGTAAATTGAACAAAGTTTTATATGGTTTGAAACAAGCACCAAGAGCATGGTATGAAAGATTGCACTCTTATTTGATTAAGATTGGTTTTATAAGGACAAGTGAGAACAACATGTACATGAAGAATGATGAAAATGGAATACTGATCTCAGCCATATTTGTTGATGATATTATATTTTGTGGAAATGATTCTTTATGCAAGAACTTTGGAAATGAAATGAACAAAGAATTTGAGATGTCATTAATCAGTGAGATAAAGTATTTTATAGGTTTACAGATACTACAAATGAAAAATGAGATTTTCATTACTCAATCCAAGTACATAAAGGAAATCTTGAAGAAATTTGGAATGGAGGATTCAAAACCAGTAAGTACTCCTATGACTACCAACTGTAAATTATCTAAGAATGATGAATCTGCATCTATTGATGAGACACTCTACTGATCCATGATTGGAAAACTACAATATGTTGTTCACAATAGACTAGACATAGCACATGCAGTAGGTATAATTGCAAGATTCTCTACAGATCTTAAGGAAACACACATGACAGCAATCAAAAGAATTTTTATATACTTGAAAGGCACAAAGGATTATGGCTTAGTATATCAAAAAGGAAATGATTTTGATTTAAAAGTTTATGCTGATGCTGACTGGGTAGGCAACATTGATGATAGAAAAAGCACAAGTGGAGGAGCTTTCTTTTTAGGAGAAAGACTAGTGAGTTGGCTTAGCAAGAAACAAGGATGTGTTTCATAGTCAACAGCAGAAGCTGAATACGTTGCTGCAACATTGAATTGTACCAACAATGCATGGATCAAACAACTATTGGAAGGTATAAATGAGAAAGTTACTGAGCCAGTAACTATATTCTGTGACAATAGTAGTGCCATTAATATTTCAAAGAATCCTATTATGCACTCTAAGACAAAGCATATATCTATCAAATATCTTTATCTTAGAGAAGAAGCTCAAGAGAATAAAGTGGTGTTGGAATATGTTAGCACAAAGGAACAAATAGCAGATATCTTCACCAAGCCACTACCAAAGGACACTTTTGAATATCTCAGAAGTAAGTTAGGGGTCCTACCCCTATCTTCTACTCACTAACTGAGTTCGGTGAAAGCATCAATTCGATGACTCTATTGAATATCTTTTGGGAGTTGATGTTGAGTTATACACTTTAGGATGTTTTCTAAAAGTGTACAAGAATTAATACAGGAATTATACAGGGAACATGAATTGAAGACAAATGCTCTGACCAAGACTCAGTTGATACACAACAGCAGGAAATCACTTCTTATAGAAAGAAATTATGTTTTAGTTCTTTATTTTTTTTTTGGCATTGTTGTCAAAGGGGGAGAAGACCTACAAAGGGGGAGAAGACTACTATAAAGGAGAGAAGATTGAAAGAAGACCTATCAAGGGAGAAGACTAAGAGAAAACTAAACAGACTACAAATTGGGAAGAAAACTGAAGAAATGAGGAGAAGTCTAATGTATGGTGGAGAGCATTTTAGCATTTCAGAATCACAGCAATCTGAATCTATTAAGGTCAAATCAATTGGTTTTTCCATCAATGCCAAAGGGGAAGATTGTTGGCAATATTGCATTATAACAAACAATGAAAGATTGTTGGCATTTCTTAAGGATATTGAGAGGGTTGTTGATGATTATGGATATAGCTAATTAAAGATGTTTTACTATCTTGATATTATTATTTTGTTATTGATGTCAAGAAATTGATTTTCTAATTCAGTATGATGTTGCCATATCTTGAGAAGAATGATATGAAGATTATAAAGATGTCGATTAAAGACATAGGAAAGAATATGATGAATAAGGGGATGAATAAGGTAGTCAATGGGCAACTACTACCGAGTCAGACAATGATGAGAACATGATGTTTTAGATTGTTTTAACATCATATATATGTTGTAAATTGTAAAGGTTAATACTATACTATGTTATCAAGCAAAGAGCCTAGTCGGTAAACCCTAAGGAACCTAGTCAATAAACCCTAAGGTTATCACTATCGGTTAATGAAGGCAGAATGTCTACTGAGTGGAGTTTAGTATTCAACGAGTTCTTACCGAGTTGTAACCAAGCTATAACAGAATGCATTAAATGTTTACATGCGGTATTTAATGAAGGAAGCTGATGAGCTGGAGTGGATCAAATGATTGGTGAGTCATAGAAGAAGTTTGTTAATGAATCTAAGGCAATGGAAAGTCAACATGAAGATCTATAGCTCAGATTGAACCGCAATACCCTGGCACAAGTTCCAAGGCAGGGTAAAACATTTTCAGATCAAAAGATGCATTGAACCTAGACAAGATTGAAGATCTAATGGCTATGATTGATCATGGGAAATGTGATCAAGGAGATTAAGCAATTACCTAATTATTTATAAATAGGAAACTGTTGATAAATAATGCATGCGGGAAAGTGTATGCACAGGGATGCTACATAGTGATTACCGAGCACAAAAGCTTGAAGACTTGCTAGAATAATAGAGTATAGAAGCCCAACAAATAGACAAGATTAGTTTTATGTCTAGATTGTATTGAACAAATAGGAATCTGCTTTAGCATTTTAGATGTGAAGTTGCAGATAGATTTTTATTACTGTTATTTTGTGAAAGTGATAGAAAATCTCTTAACCGAGTGGACTTAATAGTCTTATATGTAAACCCTCTAGCAAGGTGACATTCTAATTGAGTGTTTGAAATCCTTTAACAAGGTCACTTCTAACAAAGTGAAGATCCTAACAGATCTAAGGGAAATCCCTTAACCGGGTCATATCTAGCAATGTGTTTGTAATCTTTAATAGGATTTGCTTTTAACCGAGCATACTCTAGAAGAGTATATTTCTTAGTGGGTCTGAAATCCCATAGTGGTTTTTCCCTATTTGGGTTTCCATGTTAAATCTAGTGTTATGAGGTTTATATTATTCATATGCTTTTGAGTTTGCATGTTTAACAGTTTTGGTTATATTACTGATATATATGTTACTGAGGTTGAATCTGATGTTTTTATGGATGATTAAGTTTGTATGATTCACCCCCCATCTCATCTTGTTGGCTATTGGATCTGTATTTATATTAAGTATCAAAACTATCACTTTCCTAGAATTGGTTTTGCTATTTCGGCCATCCAATGACTTGTTGCTTCATCTGCTTCAAGCATTGCATGCATTTTGAGTTTCTTCGGCTTTGATACCTTTCCCAAACACCTATTGATCATGTCCTCCATTGTGATTGTAACTAGTACCACACTCTATTTCTTTCCAACAATAGCTTCCAACCATCGTGGTGCATTTGCAGGCTCTTTAGGTGGAGGAGTTGTCTATACATCTAGTGAAGTGACAATGACCAAGGTATTCATGGGATCTTTTCGGACTTCCTTTTCCTTGTTTGTGTCCATTTGCTGCATCTCAAGTTCATCCAAGTCTTGTGGATCCATTGTTTCCTTTGTCTCTTCACTAGGGTCTAGGTCTATAATGACATGTTTCAGAATGGGCTCCCTACTCTTCTTTTTAATCCTGGACCGAGTTACTCGAGCAATTGTGAGACCCGATGGTGACCTCTTTGATCTCCTAGGTTGAATTTTCTCAACAATACGTCTTGAAACACCTGCAACATTAACAATTTTGTTAGTGGAAGAAATGGGAGATTGAGTCACAATGTGTGAATCAATTCTTAGTTCATGCGAGGACATGTGAGATGCCTCCTTAAACTTTTGGTTTCTAAACCATCTTTCTATTCTTCTCACAACATTCAAGGTCCTAGCTTGAATAATGTCATCCTCCTTTTTATTCCAATCAATTCCTGGAATTGGTTTTCCTTGAACCTCTGTGTCAAACTTAGAATCTAGGACATCTTCTCCTGTATCTTCTGATACTCTAGATATATTAATTGGAGGCTACATGGTAATTATTTGCTGCAAAGTGAACCTTGACCACAGTCTCTTCCTTTCCTCATACTCATCACTGCAGTTCTCCCAGTAATCCTCCAACTGAGGGTCAAGACAAAAATGAATATCTACATTTAGGTTTTGAATGGCATAACCCCTACTGTCAAACTTTTGCCTTGCCACATATGGCTACAGGTTCATCCTTTTGAATTCTAATTCCAAGTTAAGGCCATCTGATATAGATTTGTAGCTATAGTATCCGAGTTCAATAGGGAATACAACTCTAGACTCACACTTTGTTCCCAATCTGTTATCAATGTAAGCTAGCTGCCTACTTACCTCTATAAGTACATAGCTGTCAAAAGCATACCTAGGCAGCTTGAATAGGTAGCTTGAATGGTTGGCCCTCAAAACCACTTACCCGTAGATAAGTAAACTTGGGAAATTCAATAAAGAAGCTACCATATTTGCTCACGAATTCCATTGCTTCAACAAATATTCTCTTATTCACATCCCCCTGAATCTCAGAAGAAAGTTTTCCCATGAAGGCTCTATTCTACCTATCAATTTGCTCAACATGTCTGTGTTACTGCAATAGGGATAATAATTATAAACCCTCATCCAATCTATCCAAGGTTAATTAGGCAAACCAGGCCAATCCCTTATACAGGCTAGTATGTAGAAAGGATAAGATGACATATAAAAACCTAACATTCCCACAAAATTGCTCAATCCTTCCTGAAGTCTCTCTGCAATTACCTGAGACCAATCAAGATACCTATCACCAGATAAAACCACCTTGACAAAAAGTTACATCCAATCCTCCCAGTAGAAGGAGTGTGAGTTTCCCTTCACTTTGTTCATAAGTATCACAATATCCCATACTTTTGTGATGAAATGCTCTCTAGTCAGGGGCTTTGGTAGCTGTGACCCTCCTTTCTGAAGTTTTAGGAGCCAATTGCTGGAAATTATGCTCCTATACTTTTCTTTTCCGAGAAATAGGCATATGAATTCCCAATGGTCCAGTCCTAATATTTATCCTTGTGCAGAATTCTCATTGCCACCATTATTGTCTCTCTGTTGATACTGAGTAGCAACTCACCACTACTAGTTTTGATGCACCTATTCTTGATATCATATATATTAATACAAGCCATCACCAAATTCCAACACAATTCAACAAGCGGAAATGCAACAACTTCCACAAGACCGCTTTTCACTATTTTCTCCTTCAATGAACTAGTTTGAGGGTTCTTGACTCTTTCTAAGAAATCCCCTAAATCTACATGAACCAAGGAAGTGTCTTCTAGTTCTGGTAATATACTCACTAGACATGAGGTCTAACCAAGCTTCGACAATATTGGCCTTATATTGCCTATCTATACTACTAACCAAGAAATTATAGAACAAGGCAGAATTCTACTCCAACAATTTAGAGATTTTCTTTCACTGATAAATGTTCAGAACTTAAACAAACATAGCTTAAGAGGAATCATGTGAACTTACCTATTACCACCATGAAAACTAGAAATTCCTCAGGAAATCAAAGATGGTTTTACCTTCAGCGCTTCCAATTTGCTCAAGTATGGCAGCTGCAATCCTCTCAATTATGTAAATAAATTCATACATTTCCTTCAATCAGCTCAGAAAATATCTATAAAGCCACACATGCTTCCTCATGATTTACCCAAGTGTGAAAAGTAACGGTGAAATGACTAAAATCTAACACCTTCTTAATATCCATCACTTGTGATGAATACTAAGAGGGGGGGGGTGAATTAGTATGCGAAAAATTACTATACTTAAACACTTTACTAGTCTAGCAGTAAATAGGTAAAACAGTTTAGCAAACAAACCGGTTAGCACACATGCAAACCAAATAGAAAATAATGCATTCACTCCTAGAAGCAGAATCACCATAACACAAGAGATTTTGACGTGGAAACCCAAAATGGAAAAACCACAGTGATATGAAACTCACAAGTAACTATCTGCGGAATAGGAACCAGACTGGTTAAGGTCATTCAATGTTCTTTACCAGAACATATCCTATTAGGAATCTCAATCTCTATTAGGAGATAAGTCGGATTAAAGACTACCTTGCTAGAGGATTTTAGATCCACAGATGTGAACCACCTTGTTAGAGGATTTACAAAAGGCTTTTTAGGCCTACCTAGTTAAGGGCTTTAGACTTGTCGAAGATGTGAGTGATCTAGCAAATAGCAAAGATTGCTTGGTTAGATCCTTGATAGCTCATTCCTAATGCATTCTAGCATTACTTCAGTCTTCAACATATTCATACTCTACCTTTTCTCACAGACATGAACTTCTCTTCTATAATCTCACTTACAAAAACTCATCAACCACCTTAAAACCTAGCAACAACCTAAAACCCTAGACATGATGTCCTTATAAAGGAATCTGATTTCATGTCGGTCCAATAGGATTACAATACAATTTCCTAGGCTTAATGCATCTAGACATAATTGGTAACACAACACAAAAAGCACTGCTAGAGTGTCAGCACTGCAAAACAATCGGTGGATGGTAACTCATCACAGAGTATTACCTATTCAAACAAAATACCGGTTTAAGAAAAATACCAGTTGTTGGTTTGACAAAATGAAGAATGTGAAATATGAGTTGTGCCACTTCGTTCCTTCATACCGCTTGAGATCTTCGAACTGCTTGGCATCTTCATACTGCTTCAAACCGGTAAACACTTTCTGCAAAAGACCAATAGTCTAAAGACTATAATACATCATACCGGTTGGAACAAATACTAGTTGAGCTTCAACTCATACATACAAAAAGTGATCTTAAATCAAGTGTCTGTATAATAAAAAATGCCAACAATCTCCCCCTTTGGCATTGATGGCAACACTTATGAAAATTTTGATATTTAAGTGTTTTACAATAAAAAATATGCCACAATGAAAATTACTCCCCCTAAGCATATACACTATCCCTTTTGCAGAAAATACAATGTATACTACTCCTTAACAGAAATAACATGAAAGTATACATGAAAACATCAAAATTTATTTACTTCTCCCCCTTTTCCAACAATGACAAAAATATTGCAGACTAACCCCTATTTCATTAGTATTAAAATAATAAGTGTTTATGACAGTAAAGAATAAAACTTGTCAAAAACAGATTTAAAATCTTGCAAAAATTGCTTCATGGATAAAGACCATGACTCAAGTAGGGATGTAGCCACCTCTTTCTCTGTCTGCATCTGGGAGACATGTTCTTCCATGGCATCTATCATGCTCATTTCTTGAGTGACCATTAGGGCATAAGATTTAGATAGCATTTCTGAAGAATTTGTAGTCGTGGCAGTAGGATCAGTTAAAGTTCTTGCAAATTACGTGTCCGGTTGCTTATCTCTGCCTCTATTCTTGCAAACTAGATTTGAAGCCAGTGAACAGTTTGACCATATGTGGAGAAGGATTCATAGGGCATCTTGAAGGTGCTAATAAATGACTGCATATCAGTTTGTAGTTTGTCCTTCTGAGTGAGCACATCATCACAGAATAAATGAGGTTGACAAATCTTGCTAAGTAGTAGATTTCCCTCATTCATTGCATCTCTAATGTCCTTTTATGCCTTCTGGAGATTAGACCACAACTCTGTTAATTTTCTCACCAAGGCAGTGTCTAGAGCCTTTTGATGTTCCTTCTTGGCATTTGCTTCTACAACCTCTTCTAGGCTTTGCACCTGTTCTTCTACAACTATGCTTAGGAGCTTCAATTGTGCAAGTGAGGAATCCGTACTAGGAAGGTTCATACCAGGTATCAAACAAGTAAGTGTTTCCACTACAGTTTGGATAACATCTTCCTCCTTTTTCCTTCTTAGAGCATCCAATCGCTCTTGAGCAAGCTTAATGCTCTGTAGTAGATCTGATTCGATTGTAGACTAGAGGTCAATAGGACTAGTAATGTCAGCCGGTTTAGCCTGACTACCAGTTGCCATTAGGGTCTCCACCTGTGTGCTCTTTTCCATTGCTTCCTTGTCCTTGGCTCTTTGCTTATCTTCTTGAGCCTTCCTATGCTCCTCTTCTTCTTTCTTTCTTTTCTCTTCTTCTTGTCTCTTATCTTCATCTTTTTTCTTCTTCTCTTCTTCATCATTCTTCTTCTCCTCTTCCTTCTTTCTCTTCTCCTCATCCTATTTCTTCTCTTCCTCTTGTCTCTTATTTTCCTCTTCTCTTCTCTTCTTCTCCTCTTTGTTCTTTTCCTCTTCCTTCTTCTTCTTCTCTTCCTCTTGTTTCTTATTTTTCTGTTCTCTTCTCTTCTTCTCCTCTTCTTTCTTGTCCTCTTCCTTCTTCTTCTTCTCTTCTTCTTTTCTCTTACCCTCTTCCTCTTTCCTCTTTTCCTCCTTTTATCTCGTATCCTCTTCTGCTTTCCTCTTTTCCTCCTTTTGTCTCTTATCCTCTTCCTCTTTCCTCTTTTCCTCTTCTTTTCTCTTATCCTCTTCATCTGCTTGTTTCTTCTTTTCTACTTCCTATTGCTTCTTTTCTTCTTCTGCCTGCTTCTCCTATCCTATTCCTTTTGATGGTGTACCCTGAGAAAATTTTTCACCATGTAGGGTGTCAACATCAATGGGGTCCATTTGTTCTATGACTGATTCTCCTTCAGTGTCATATACTTCATCCGGTTTTCTAGTTTTTGGTTCTCACTCAACTTTCCTGTTGGCTTCAGCCACTTGATGCATCTTTAGAGCTTCTTGAGCATGAGTATGTGTATCTTCAATTACTTCGTGAACCTTTCCTTCTAGTAACAGGAGTCTTCTTCTTCTCATGAAGAAAATGTTGGCATTATTTGAACCGGTATAAGGACATAATGATATTGTATGTTGTCATTGATGTCAATATGTGATATGAAGTGAACCGGCATATGTGATATGTGAGAAGAGAGAACAAGCATATGTGTGAACCAGTATATATGCCAAAGTGAAGTGGTATATTTGTTCAAGATGAACTGACATACAGTTATGGGAACCGACACATGGAAACACTGTGTGACTACTAGTTGGTAGGTAGTTTCCACTTCAGGATTTTTGGTTGGAGTACCTCAAGCCTATATGACTCAATCGGTGGTCTTTGTGTGATGAGTTAGTAGTATAATGAAGAATAGATCATGTTGCCACGTAAGCCCTATGCACATGAAGGATCTTGCATGAAGAAGACTATTTCTATCTACCTCGGGAATGTGCGAAGTTTGTCAAACGGTGATAATGTGTGATGGGTTATCAGCCACCATGAAATCGGTGGATAATCGATGATGGAGAATGTCTTGAGATCGATTCAAGAATGTTGCATTTAATGCAGTATGATTCAATGGTTAGGATTGAACCACTTGAATTGCTTAACCTAACAGGTTCTAGGGTTTAGGGTTTTTGCTACCGACTTGTCTATTTCCTATAAAGTCGATGTTGTGTTTCTTTCTAAGGTTGTTGGCAAAAGTTGTGTGTGTATCCAAGGGAAGTGATACATGACTCTTGCCAGACCAAAGGAGGGGAGACATACCTACAAAGTGAATATGCAGAAGGTGAAGAGGAGCCAAAATGGATCTGCATTAGCATTGAGTGTTGTTACCAGATCATTGTAATTCCTACTGATCTTTAACCACTTCAACAGTTGTCAAATCCCTTAATAGGGTAGCCTTAACCAACTTGATACAAATCCCTTAACAGGGTAGCTTTAACCGGCTTGATTCGAATCCCTTAACAAGGTAACTCAAAGTTCATGAGTTCTGGGAAGCTATAGAGCTCTGGAGATCCTTTAGCTATTGAGTTCTTGAAATCCTCTAACAAGGTAACCCTAACTGGGTTTAACCCTTAACCGAGTATTGTAGCCATCCCTTAACCAGGTGATCCCTAATAGGATCAGTTCCTAGTAGAACCTATTGTAATGTCTTTAACTAGACAAGGCTCCTAACAGAGCGGACTTCTAAAGAGTTCAAAAGCAAATTGTGGGTATTCATCCCCACCGTGGTTTTTCCCAGTTGGGTTTCCACATGAAAAATGTGTGTGTCATGTGTGATGTTATTATCTTGTGATGCTTTGTTATTACCTATTGAGCATATGATGGTTTTGTGTTTTATGCCTGTCTATAAAACATATTGAACTAGCTGTTGTGAAGATCAGATGATAGTTTACCTGTTCATGCATGAGGGTGTAATGGTACTATAGTATTGAGCTAAGAGGAAAGCTTAGTAAGTGACTGGTTTATGATTGTTTTAGTTATTCTGGGTCTTACTGGTTGTACTTTGTTTCAACTAGTACTGTTTGCCAGTCATTTGGAGTATTTTCTGTCAAACCGGATTTTGATTGTATTATTGTTTGTACTGATTGACCCCCCCCTCTTAGTACTAGTTTGGTACTATTCATTCATCATTGAGTTATCAATTGGTATCAGAGCACTCTAGGTCCTGTGTGTTGTAAGCTTAACCGCTTGAGGTAAAGATCCCAATCAAATGATGAAGAGGGAAGGTCCAAAGTTTAACAGGGAAAATTTTGGTATATGGAAAGATAGGATGAAGATATTCATCAGAAGTATGGGTGCTCAACACTGGAGTTATGTTGAGAATGTCTATGTTGTCCCTACCGGTACTCTCACTAATGACCAAAAGAGAGAGATACAAGAAAATGGGCAAGTCATGGAAGCCCTCATTAGTAGTCTATCTGACATTGAGTTTATTGATGTTTAAGACAAGGTAAATCCCAAAGAGGTATGGGATGCTCTTGTAAATATCTATTGTGGTGATGAACATATAAAAAAGGCTAATGAAGAAAGCCTGAGAGGAAAGTTTGAAGATATGCAGATGGTTGAAGGTGAGACCATTCAGTAGTATGGAATAAGAATCAAAATAGTTGTTGGAGAAATCAATAGTGCAGGTGGTAAAATAGAAGATTCCACTGTGGTAAGCAAAGTCCTGAGATCCCTGTTGTTGGTCTATGCAATAAAGGTTGCTGCTATTCAGGAGCTAAGATCAATAGACAAGACTAAGGTATCCTTGGACTCCATCATAGCCAAGCTGATAGCCTATGAGCTAAATAGTTTTGATGGCAATGTTCAAAAGACTAAATCAACATTTAAAGCCTCTACTTTACCATCCAGAAAAGGAAAAGAAGCTAGCACTAGTGGTGAACCTAGTTAGAGCAGAGAAATGAATGATGAGGAGATTCTGATGGCATTTCAAGCTCTCCTTGCCAAGAAGCTTCCTAAAGGAACCGGTAAATACAAAGGTAAGCTACCTTTTAAATGCTTTTCTTATAACCAGATAGGACATATAGCTATAAACTATCCTAATGGTGATAACAAGGACAAACCAGAAAGGTTTAGGAAATTCAAAGGAGGAAACTAGAGAAACTATTTTGTGGTAGGTGATGAAGGTGTCACAGATGAGGAATCAGAAGATGAAGAGAATGAAGACATTGTATTCATTGCTGTAAAGGAAGATGTGGTAGACAAGAAGGCTCTTGTCTCCTGGTTTGATAATTCCAATGAGTGGATCATTGATAGTGGTCGTTCTCACCATATGATAGGTGACCGGAGCAAGTTTCTATCCTTGGAGGAGTATGATGGTGGTGTGGTTTTCTTTGGCAATGATGCACCATGCATGGTAAAAGGTAGAGGGTCCATCTCTCTAAATGGAAAGAGTAATGATGATAATGTGTACTGGGTTGATGGTCTTAGACACAACATTCTAAGTGTTGCCCAGCTAAATGATAGTGGCCTCACTCTGGAATTCAAGAATGGAGTTTGCAGAATCAGAGGAAAAGATGGTGAATTGGTCACCACCGACATGCAGACTAAAGGTAACCTATTTCATCTGAATGCAAATATAAGTACATGTCTTATGGCTAATCTTGATGATAGCTGGATATGGCATAGGAGACTCTACTATGTAAACTTTGATAACATTGTGAAGGCTAGTAAGATCAAGGCAGTTAGAGGGTTACCGGTGCTAAGCAAACCAGATAATACCTTGTGTAGAGAGTGTCAATTGGGGAAAATGTCTTCCTCAACCTTAAAAGGTAAATCTTTAACTACTGACAACTTGTTTGATCTTGTGCATATTGATTTGTGTGGTCCTATGAAAACTAGAAGTGTGCAGGGTGATAGGTACTTCATGATTCTCACTGATGACTGCTCAAGAATGATGTGGGTCACATTCTTAAAAGACAAGTCTGAAGTTTTTGTGAAATTCAAAGCTTTCAGAGCATTAGTGGAGAAGGAAAGCGGTAAAAGGATAAAGTGTCTCAGAACTGATCAAGGAGGGGAATTCACTTCTGGTGAATTCAACAAGTATTGTGAAGAATTTGGCATCAAGAGGCAACTATCTGCCCCCAGACTCCACAACAGAATGGCCTAGTAGAGAGGAATAACCAGACTATAGTTTAAGTAGCTAGAACCATGTTGATTCAAGGAAAGGTAGCTCGCACCTTTTGGAGAGAAGTGGTGAGCACTATAGTCTACATTGAGTCGGGTACTCATCAAGAAAGGTAAGGAAAAAAATCCTTATGAGTATTTGACCGGTAAGACACCTGTGGTCAGCTACTTTAGGGTATTTGGTAGCAAATGTTACATCAAGAGGAGTGAACATCAAGGGAAATTTGAAGCTAAATGTGATGAGGGAATATTTCTAGGATATTCCACCAAGAGTAAAGCTCTCAAGTGCTCCAACAATAGGACTTAGAGAATTATGGAAAGTGTTAATGTAAGAGTTGATGAATCCTCTAAGAAAACTGAGGAAAACGATAGTGAGCAAACTGTAAATGAACCGATTGCAACTTTATGGGAACCGGTTGTCAGTCAACCAAGTACCAGTAATAGTGTTCCTGAACTGGTGAATGTTGATACTGATGAAGATGAGGATGAAGAGGAAAAGCAAGAAGAACCAATCAAGACCATTCCTTGGTATGTCAAGCTAAATCATTATCCCAAGTAGATCATAGGAGATAAGGATGCAAAATCCTTACAAGAAGAAAGATCAGAGAAAAATCATGTATGATCTCTGAATTTGAGCCTAAATTATTCAAAGAGGCTCATAAAGATGAAGACTGGATCAAGGCAATGGAGGAGGAACTTGACCAGATAGAGAAAAATGGTACATGGTCCTTGGTACCTAGACTAGAGCATAAAAATGTCATTGGCACCAAATGGGTGTTCAGAAACAAGCTAAATGAGGATGGCACAGTGATTAGGAATAAAGCTAGATTGGTGTGCAAAGGATATGCTCAAGAAGAAGGAGAAGACTATGGAGAAACCTTTGCCCCTGTAGACAGATTGGAAGGAGTTCATATGCTTCTTGCATATGCAGCTTTTAAAGAGTTCAAAGTATATCAAATGGATGTAAAATCTACATTCCTAAATGGTGTACTTGAAGAGGAGGTGTATATAGAGCAACTAGATGGGTTTTCCTTATTTGAAGATAGTGATATGGTGTGCAGGCTACATAAAGCCTTATATGGTCTAAAGTAAGCACCTAGGGCATGGTATGAGCACCTACATTCCCATCTTGTGAAGATTGGATTTGAGAGAACAAGTGAAGATAACAATATCTACTTGAAATCTAAAGGAGATTAGATCCTAATCTGTGAGGTTTTTGTTGATGACATTATCTTTGGTGGAGATGACAAGATGAGTCATGAGTTTGTTGATGAGATGAAGAAAGGGTTTGAGATGTCACTCATAGGGGAGATTAAGTTCTTCATTGTACTACAAATCCAGCAGATGAAAGATGGAATCTTTATCACTCAGTCCAAATATGTCAAAGAGGTTGAAGACCTTTGGCATGGAAGATAGCAAACTGGTTGGTACATCGATGGTGACCGGTTGCAAATTGACAAAAGAGGATGATTGCGCACTGGTTGATGAGAAGGAATACCGATCAATGATTGGTAAGTTGCATTATGTAGTGCACAGTAGACCAAATATTGCACATGCAGTTGGCATTACTACAAGGTTCTAGAAAAGTCCAAGAGAATCCCACTTGATTGTAGTCAAGTGGATTCTTGGGTATCTGAAGGGAACAGTTGACTATGGATTGTGGTACCCATACAACAATGATTTCAATCTGAAAGTGTTCATAGATGCTGATTGGGTAGGTAATGTGGATGACTAGAAAAGCACAATCGGTGGTGCATTCTTTCTCGGTGGTAGATTGGTCTCATGGATGAGTAAAAAGCAAAGTTGTATCTCTCAGTCTACAGTGGAAGCGGAGTATGTTGCAGCTTTCATGAAGTGTACTCAGACAATTTGGATGAAGCATGTACTAGAAGGCTTCAAAATATCTGTATCTCAACTGGTAAGTATATTGTGTGATAACACAAGTGCTATCAATATCTCTGAGAACCCGGTTTTACATTCTAGAACCAAGCATTTTGAGCTTAAGTATCATTTCTTGAGGGAAAAGGTTCAGAATAAAGAGATTGCACTGGAACATGTTTCCAGTAAGGAGCAGTTAGTAGACATATTCACCATGCCTCTCCCAAAGACTACATTTGTGCACTTAAGAGGTGAATTGGGGGTACTGCCCCTTTAGGAGGTGAACTAAAAGTATTTGTTCCACATCAGTTAGGTATTGCATAGTCGATTTTTTTTGTTGATTGATGTGTTGAAGGTTGCTACTCCTTAGAGGGAGCAACATAATGGAACTGGGATGCTTGTGCCTCCACTTTGGCATTGTTGTCAAATGGGGAGAAGGAGTGAAGCGGAAAAGATATCTATAGAAACTGCGGGATGTTGTCTTCAAAATTTGATTCACTTCAACATCCTTATAATGATATGATAACTCTGTGCAGAAGAGATATTAAAGAGAAGGAAACTTCCAGGACAACATATGACAAGGTTTGATTTAACCTTCTACACTTTGGACCTACTCAAAGTCCAAGCGGGTATACCTTTGTGAACTAAATTCACACTTTTAAAAGATAAATCCACAACAAACCAGTCCAGAAAACCAGTGGATCTAATCACCTTAAAACTAACTAAAACAAAGGAATGGAAATTGTACTCATATTCAGTATTTGACCTACAAAATATGTAATAGACAACCTCGATCAATACCAGTGCCTTATCCAAGGTCACAGAGTCATCTAAGTTCAAACAATACTCCCACAATCAAATATCTATACATATCTCATTAGTTTGGCTTCTGTAGATCGGTATATGTGCCTAACACACATAAGAATTTATTCATACCAAATTAAACTATGCTCATCAAGATTCAAAATATCTCACAAGGAATTTACTGGTAGAAGTGATTCCTACATATTTAATTCCCCTCCTGAAGAGAAAAGCTAAGAAACATATCTACTGAAAGTTACCTTACAACCCCTATTCAAACGAAATAACCTTGGATTATTTAGAATGAAACAACAAACATTTGCAAACACATTTGAAGACAACACAAATTTTTAACTCAAAACCAATGGTCCGCATATTGATATTTTCTTCAAAAAAGTATTACAAGAAAGCTTTGAATATTCTCCATTAAAACTTGGAAAAGCTTAGATAAATTTTTGTAGCGTTTTCTTACAATTCTTTGTGATCCTTTTTTCTACTAGTCCTCGTATCCATTTATAACAACATGGATGCACATAGCTTCAGACTTTCCTAGGAGAATTTGTGACAATCATTTCTTCTCAAGAAGAAGTTAGAAAATCTTTTACAAATATGGTTACAAGTCCTTTTCAACCTCCGCAACTTCTTCTACTTGTTGTCCAGTTGCAACCTCTTCTAACAGTTCTACATCCTTTATGGCATATTTTGTTGTCTACTCATTGTATACATCATCAACTGGCCACGCGAAGTTAATCACTTTTGCTTTTGCCTTGTCTAACCTTTTCCAGGAATTCCTCATTTTGTTAACCTCTGAATTGAGAAAACCACAATGAGATTTGATTCTCTGTATCTCCTCAATTGTTACAACAAAGAAGGAAGCATCTTGTAAGCTAATAATTCCTTTTATTCTAGCTAACAATTTGTCTTCTAATTCCTTAAGCCATACTTGTTTGTCCTTCAATTGATTAGGGCTGACAAAACCTCCTGGGAGCAATTCAAAAACCTTATTAGTGTACTCCTTGTACAAATTGATCTTCCTATCAACATTATCTATTCCTTCTGCTAATTTTACTAGATCCTTGGTGGTGTCACAAGTGGATTTGATGATAGGATCAGCCCCTACTTCATCATAGGATACACAAATAAGATCCAAATCCTGCCCTCTAGGCTTCCACTTGTCAAAAATAGGCATTAAAATGGCTTTATCTGCATTAAGCTCATTCCACATATCTAGAATCTTGCTCATGTTGTTATACAATAATGAGGCCCCTATGGTGTCAACCAAACTTAAAATTGTAGCCCTTACTCTTTTCTCATATTTCTTTGCATACAGGGCTTGAGCCTATTTTAAATCCTCCAACTCCTGAGGAGCAATCTCAACCAATTGAGAGCTAGAAGGTGCTGGAGATGGTGGGAGCTCAATGATGGGGCTAGTAGGTGGAGGTCTTGTAGGAGAAGAGGAGATCATCAGTTTTGAAGACTCACCTTGATGGTACTGTCCTGCCAACTGGCTTTGTAGCCTGGCAATGATGTTGTCTTTACCCCTTACTTCTTCCTTGGCACTATTATAGGCCTTTAAAACTGTCTCTAGCTTAACCTGGAGATCTGTCGTTTCCTTGGCCTCCCTTTCTACCACTATAACACTAAACTTTGTAGTTTCTAGCACAATGCTAGCAGCTTCCACTTCCCTAGTGCTCTGCACTCTTTTCACTATCACTCCACCAAGGTAACTTGACCCTAGGGTTTCCTTATTTCTCTTATTGTCGTCTCTTTTAAGAGACCACATGAAAAATGCAGCATTGTCTTTGCTGAAAGAGACCCCCTCCATAGGTTTGGTCTCTTTTCTTATTGCCTCTAGTACCAAGGCATCTGCTATGTCCCACTCAGGGAGAATGAGTACCCAAGCCTGTGCCACCATGTCTCTTCCCTTCTTAGGAGTGATGGTCTTAAACTCATCAGTCATTTCTTGCTTTATTTCCTCCCCAACCACAACTGGATCTCTGTGGGGCTGCTCACCTTTTCTCTTTTCACACCTAGTATTAAACTTATCAATGTTCTGTTTCCACACAAACTGCATGAAAACTCTTGATGTAACAAAGTTATTGTCAGCCAAGAAATCTTCACTGGCTTGCTTAATCTTAGGATCCCACTCATGGCCCTTGAACTCATTAGTAGTGATGTTCATTTCAGTAGTAGGGGGCTCTTCTTGCATTCCCTCTTCTACTTCATCATTTGTGTATGCTATTTCTCCCAGACTGGCTAACTGTAAGAGTTGCTCAGGCACTGCCTATTCATCTCCTATATGGATTGGGGATTAAGATGGAGAGTACAAGGGTTCATCAGATTGTATTTCTTTTCCCACTCTCTATTTCTTTGGGCTATCTTGAATGTTGATGACATCATGTATCTTCCTCTTCCCCTTCGAAGTAGAGGGCTCCCCTGTTGAAGGCATCAACACACTATAATTGGAATTCTTATGCAACATGTAGTCACTAGGAGGGATTTCTCTAGTGGATGAAAATGTACTTAGAACCACTGTTGCTTTCTCAAGGTTGTTTTTTATTACAACCTCCCTCTTTTCTTTCAAAGTCTACATCACATCCTTAAAACAAAGAATTAGGAACTTTATCTTTTCATCAAAAGGGTTGAAGCGAGACAATCTGTCATAGCTGGTATCGAATTGATGTACAAAGTCTAAGGCCTTTTTATAAGCCACCCACTTTTCCTTCCTTAACTTTTGCTCATCTAGATCAAACTCATTCCTATTGAGGTCTTCAGGAAACTAGAACTGGTAGGGTTTACCTCTGCATATTGCCCTTTTTCTAAACATGGCATTGAAGAAGTCTTCAGGGTTAGCACACCAGGAGATTGTAGTTGACAAATGATATGGTTGAAGGAAATCTCCAAAACATTTCTAATCTCCTTTAACTATCACAAATTGGTGTGCTATGGCAACTGTAGGGAAAATGGTCCCTTTACCTCTACCTGTGAACTCTGCCTCTTGCACACCACCAATCTACCTAAGGATCTCTGCAATTCCCACTTTAAGAGGGACCTAATGTGGTGACAAAAATGGAGTGCCTATGAAACCATATACTCTGAAAATTGTGGAGATAGGGTATAAGTAAATATCACCCCAATTGTGAACAATTTTTATATTCTCTACAAACTCTTTTGGCCTAATAAATTCCGAAAGATCCTTGGGGACTCTTGGATTCTCTGAATAGAGGAGAGTCCAAATATTAGATGCAAAATATCAAACTTTAAGAATCTTGCATCTTCTCTGTCCCATGACAGCACTGTACTCCATAACTATACTAGCATCTTTTCTCCATCTTTCTCCTTTACAAGATCCATTCCACTTGCAAAATAATTCCCACCGTTGTAAAAAAATAAATCCATAAGGAGGGAATACCATCCAAAAGGCCTATCAAACTTCCCATTCTTTATTCCTATCAATCCTTCATGGATAGCATCAATGATAAAGGAAGCATAATCAAAAGTCACTACAAGAGAAGGATTCAAGATTTGAGAAATCATTTACATGTAAAGAGCGGGCATATTTGCCTCAGCATCCTCTCCTAAAATTTGTCAGAGTGACTAGTATAATTGCTTAGACATAAGGGTGAACAAGTTTAATGAGAAGGGCTCTTCAGTGTTGGGTTCTACAACTATCAACCCACCTATCTTCACAAAGAATTCTTTAAGAGGCCCATTTCTAATGTGGTTCCTCTGCACACTATATACTTGAGCTAGTGATTTGAAATCAATAGGTTCTAGAAAATTAGTAAACTCACTAAGCCCAAAAGCATTTTTGAACTCCTCATTATTTATTTCAATGAGGGTTTTCCCATTTATATCCCTAATACTTCTTGTGACTAGATCATAATTGAGTGCAATCTGAGTTAGGAGATCCACATCCATGAATACTCCTGGAACTACCAATTTTCCCACATCTAACTCCTAGATATTGTTCTATAGGGCTGAGGAGTTTCTCATGGCAAATCCAACCTTGAATAACCCCAAACCAGACAACCCAACCTGTTTGTCTCTCAGCCAGTTACCTTTATCATACAATCCCTCCCCTATTTTTAGGCGAGGAGCTCTTGGCACAAGTTCTTTTATCTTTGCAGCCACATTAGTTGACAATGTCAACTGTTCAAGGAAATCATCACAAATAGCCCTTTCCTGGTAATTAACTTTCGCTGAGAATTATCTCTTAGGTGCCATCTTAAAATTATGCAAGTGGTTTAACTATTTCCCCAACTATTCTATGACAAATCAAGACCTTAATTAAAACATAATGCTAAGTGATTGCCAAACAAGAGTATAAGAGAACCTATTTTTTCTTGAAGGAATCCGCTTTGCAACTGAATAAATTTGCTCTATATTTGAAGAAAATAGCTCTGCAACCACTTCTCTGCAACAATTCTTTAGAATGATACCTTCGTTCAATTGATACGAGATCATATATGGTACTCAGCCTCTTAACTGCAATATTGATACCGCATGCTTCGGCCATCCCTTCAGAATTGAATTCATGAAAGAATTCAAAATTTTCGCTCCAATGGGTCATAGCACACCTGCACATTTTTTTCCTTCCACTCTTTTGCCATTTCACAGAGCATAACCTTCGAGCAATTTTTCCAAACAAAATCACGCCAGCCATTGGATCAAATGGAACTTAATCGGTCTTTACACTGTCTTAACATCTTTGCCCTTGCATTGGGCCCCACCTCTTTTTGCCACTTCACAGACATTATCCTGCAAGCACTTTTCTTTTGCGAAGCTACGCCAGGCATAAGATTGGACTCTAATTGCTCGGCCTTTAACTCTTACTGGGACCATAGCCTTTTTCACTAACTGCGCCTTATCTTGATGGCTAATGGGTTTTTGCTATTCACATAGCTTAACCTGCTTTCAACTTTGGGCCATGAAACAATGTGAAGCATTGGATCAATCCTGAAAAGACCATCCTTTAGGTGAGACCTTTACGCTTGCATCGCATACCCGCTCTCCCACTAGTTACCGAATACCACGTGGCACTCAACCATTAGCCTTGGAAAACTCTTCGAGTTTAGTTCAGAGTCAGCCATGTGTTCTATTTGATTTGCCATCTTGACCAACTAGACTTCCTACTTGTAGCGCCATGTCATTTCGCCACTTCATGAAAGCTAACTGTCAAGCACCTTCCTCCTACGAAGCTGCGCTAACCATCAGATCAGATTAGACTTGCGCATCTGTTATGCTCCTATTAAAAATCCTTTTTCCTGGGCTAGAAACCTTTTTGCTGGTTTGCACGGCATAAGATGTGAGCATCTACTGACCATGAAAAAATGCAAACTGTCGATCTCTCTTGAACTTGATCACCTTTTAGCCATTTGAAAAGTCTCTACTATAGGGTTCCGCCAAACCTTTTCGCCATTTCATGAAAGTTAACTTGCTTGTTGTCTTCGGCTGTGAATCAACGCCAACTGTTAGATCTTAAGCGAGATGGAGTCCTATTAAACCCGACCAAATGCACACCATTGAACATGCTTTTCCTTTCACCATTTCACGAGACTTAAAACATTCGCAACTTCACCTAATGAAATAGCGAAAGCCATAGATCCATCTGAGAGCTACATGACATTTACTGGGCCTGACAACATTAGGAGGAAAAAAGACATAAGGCATAAATTTTACGATTATTTAACAACTGCCTAGGGAAATGACAAGGGGGGACACTTCATATGACCCCAGGACCCATTACTTAAGTGGATAAAGTAATGAAGGAATAGAAACCAGAGGGTTTTTGATCAAACATTGAGCAATTTTAAAATTGAAGCCCTAAACCCTTAAGACCTAACACAGACTTGAAGCGGTTGATAGTGTGTCTGACTCAAAATTTCAAAAACTTAGCCAATTATGGGAAAAGAAAACCCATTTCTCAAATAGTGATAACAATAGCTTTGACTAGGGATGGTTGATCGCAAGGTCAACACAAGAAATGTAGAAAACTCTGGAGAAATAGACCAAAACACAGACCCAAACAAAACAACAGGAAGCAAACAAAATATATACAAACAAAGGACCTACTGTGCATGGACAGCAAGAGAAATAATGTTTCAAGAATTGTCCATGCACTGGAAATTCCTGTACTTCATCATTCATATTTTTCACAAAATAAGAATCCTTTCCATTTAGATCACAGACCACAAAAGGGCCAACCCATAATGATTCAAATTTCCTATGTTTTCCTTTGTCCTGTCCTTTTGCATTCCACTAAAGAACAGTATCGTCAATTTGAAACTTCCTTAATGATGTCCTTTTATGAAAAAGGTATTTGGACTACAATTGAATCTTCTGATTTCTCTTATGAGCTAAAGTTTTGATCTCTTCCACCTCCACAATTTGGATCATTCTATTTTTTATCGGTTCAGATAGCTCCATGTCCTCATCTTGCAAGAATTTATAAACTAGAAGAAGATTATTCATTGGCAATCTGACTTGTGTACCATAAACCAGTTCAAAAGGTGACATTCCAATGGCCTTCTTGACTGTTATTCTATCTGCCCATAAAGCTAATTTCAATTTTTGATCCCAAGATCTCTTGTTTTCTTCCAAGATTTTCTTGATGATGTTCAAAAGACTTTTATTGCTGGATTATGCTTGTCCATTCCCTTGAGGGTGATAGGGTGAAGAGTAAGACATGATTATTCCATGACTAGTACAAAACCCAACAATTTCTTCTGACCTAAAACTCATGGCATTATCCATTACTAATTTTGTAGGTATTCCAAATCTAGTTATAACATTATCCATCAGGAAATCAATGAAAACCTTACTTGTAGCTCTCCTTGTGGGAATAGCCTCAATCCATTTAGTAAAATAGTCAGTGGCTACTATGATCCATCTATGACTTGTTCCTGATCTCTCACCAATCTCTCTAATAAAATCAATGCCCCACTGGACAAAAGGGGCTTCCACTGTGATTAATCCATCTACATCTTTTTCCTGTAACCTTAGACTAGGACAAAATATCTTTAACTCCAACATGTGGGACATAAGCAGTGACTTTTGCATTCACAAGGTATGGCCTGAAAGCTTTGACAACTTTAACTAAAGCATAAGCCTGTTTCTCCATGGTTTCATACTTTAATTCTGCTGCTTGCAAAGACTTGCTATAGAAAGCTATTGGATGTTCATATCCCTTATTATCTTTTTGTAACAACACTGCAGCTACTGTATAGTATGAAGCAAAAGAGAACAGAGAAAAGGGCTTACTGTAATCAGGAGACTTTAGCACTAGTGCTTCTTGAATGGCCTTTTTAATTTCAAAAAAAGCCTTTGAGGCTTCTTGATCCCAACAAAATTTGGTATCCTTCTTGAGCAACTTGACAATGGGTTTCACTATCTCTGCAAAGTTTGCAATGAATCTCCTAACAAAATTTACTTTGCCTAGAAAGGATTGAATACCTTTAACATTCTTTGGTTCAGACACTTTGTTTATTGCTTCAATTCTTTCAGGGTCTATCCTTACCCCTTCCTTGGAAACAATGTGTCCCAATAGTTTTTCTTCGGTGACCCCAAAATGATATTTCTTGGGATTTAATGACACACCAAATTCCAAGGCTTTATTGAACACCTTTTCCAAATGTCCACTGTATATGGTGAAAATGGATAACAATAAACAACAATATTGAAAGACTAAAATAGATTCAACCACCAAACCCTAGCCTAACAATGAACAAAGATCCACCATAACATATGAAGATAACCTAAGACAATGCAAATAACTCAAAATCACAAAGATTATACCATCACATGTCCACTAGGGTTTTGATCTCCATTCTTCCTATCTCCATTGATCTTGCTTGATATACTTGCTCTCAGATTTTTATATGCACAAGAGCTCAACAAAGAACGGAATGTGGTTGCAAGTGGAATTGTAATGTAGCCAAGTACTCCAGAATCAGTCATTAGGGTTTGTCATTAGCCATTAGGGTTTGACAATGAAGGAAGCATCTCCTTAAATAGAAGACACAATGAGAAATGGAGGGTTAAGATTGAGAGGTGTAAAAAGAGAGGTCGGCTAGGATTAGAGGGTAGGTATAAGAAATACCAAAATAATGAAAGAGGTAGGTAGTGTAGGAAATAAGAGATGAATGACATGTGTCATGTGTAGAAAAAGATAATGAATTAATTAAATAAATAAAGATTTATTTAATTAATAGTAGAAGTAGGGCAATTAAATAAATAAAATATTTATTTAATTTAAGAAAGGGATAATTTAAATAAATAAATGTATTTATTTAAATGAGAAATAAGGCTAGAAGAGGATAAATGAATTAATTAAATAAATAAAGATTTATTTAATTAATAGAAGAATTAGGCTTAGATAATTAAATAAATAAAATATTTATTTAATTAGACTGGACAATTTTGAGTGTCTACATTTTGCCCCTCTTTGAGACAATGCGGCTTGTCGCGTTGTTTCAAAGAAAATAAGATGAACTGATACAAAGTTGCCCCAGAATAAGGAATTATATGCCCCTTCGAGAGATTGGATGAAAAAGTCTGGAAAGAGTGCAGACAATCTCTCGATAAGAAAGATGAGATAGAATGGACTGATTGGATAAAGTGACAAAGTCACGAGATGAGAAAGACTGACTCGGGAAATGAAGGTCAGGGCCAGGGTAGGCTATAAGATAGACCACGGGCAAAAGAAATCCTCATTGTCATCCACACCCTTAGAAGATCATAGTGCAGAGCGAGAAAAGAGCAGCAGCAATCAGCAGCGATGGCATTCATTCATAGATTTGACCGTGTCCGCCGATTCTAGCGACCAGCCGATGCAGGAGAGCCGGTAAGTACCCGAAAACCTCCTCATACTTTCACGCATTTCGAGTTTTGTCATAAATGCATGTTTAGGAGCAATAAATGCGCTAGGAATAGGATATTTAAAAAGTGCAAAAACGCGCAACCGCGTCTGTGTCAGCGCCAGGCGCGTCTGTGTCCAACAGGCGCGTCTGTGTCGGGTCCAGGCGCGTCTGTGCCTGGAACCGCGTTTGTGTTGAATGCGGACATGTTTGTGAAATGTAGCAGCGTCTGTGCTTTATAGGAGCATTTATGTCATGTAGGGATGTCTGTGTTCCCTGGTCGCGTTTGTGTCTGGCATAGGCATGTTTGTGTTCAGAAAGCGCGTCTGTGTCGCAGAAGCACGTTTGTACAGTCTATAAGCGCGTTTATGAGTTAAAAGCGCGTGTGTGTTGTAAAAGTGCGTTTGTGTGTTTAAATGCATGGTTTTAGTCTTTTAGGTCAAATCGGCAGTTCTGTGATGAACATACGCTATCGATTGGATAAGTTGCTGAGAGGATACACTCAAGCAGGTCCTCTAGAAAGATTAGGATAGATCCAGGCACTTTGTGATGAACAGGGAGCACCAAGATAGGCAGCACTTTGTGATGAATAGGGAGTGCGAATGTGAGTGACACTTTGTGATGAACAGGGAATGTCACTAGGATAGATAACCAGATGCATTTAGGTAGCAAGTAGCATTTTGTGATAAACAGTGAATGCCACGATAACTGACATGATTGAGTTGCTTGACTGCAGGAGTATTTGCCGATGTTAGAGTCACGGGAGAGATTCCCATCGACTCAGAGACTGCGACCAGAGTTGTCGATCCAGGACATGATTTCCATTGAGGAGATGGGTCTCACACATATGCTCTATGTGCCCAAGTTTCGGGCAAACATGGGGTTGCTGACTGCGTTGGCTGAGAGATGGCACTCAGAGACATGCACGTTTCACCTTCTGATGGGTGAGATGACAGTGACATTAGAGGATGTATATAGGATTCTGCATGTTCCTATTGATGGAGAGTTGATTCCCTACGACCGTGACGGTGACAGGGAGGCATTGAGACGGGTTTTTCAGGATCCTGAGTTGGAGATGCGAGCAGGTCATGTAGCCTGGGACACCATGACTGGCACAGGATTAGCATTGCCGGTAGTTGTTGGGGGAGTCATCAGTGGATATCTGTGTCCAGACAGGGCCACACGAGGATTGGCAGTGGGCTGGGGAGGGGCCTTGGAGACGCTGATGGCAGAGCACACTAGATATGCATGGGGGCCATGTGTCCTGGCACATTTGTATTATGAGCTGCATCAGTTTGTCTACCACGGATCAGTGGGTTTGGGCTGCGGCGTGACTCTCTTGCAGGTGTGGGCTTATGAGCACCTTCCCATCACACGGCCCATTCATTTCAGAGGCAGAGGACAGGGACAGAGTTTTGTGCACCTGTATGACATGATCACATCCCAGCCTCGGATTGGAAGATTGGAGCATTGGAGGCGAGTCATTGATGATATTGACATGGTGATCTGGAGGCCGTACCTGGGGTGCGAGGAGTGGGAGGACGATGCCTTGGAGCTACCATATGTGTTTAGGAGCAGGTATCTGATGGGGTGGATGCCCTATATTCTAGAGAGGCAGCTGGTAGACAGGGTGTGCAGGCAGTTCGGGCGGATTCAGTGGATGCCACGAGGCTCGGGCATGTATGCCCGGACGGTCAGAGATCAGGTGCAGTTTGGCCCACTGTTATCATATGATCAGGCAGTGACACAGTTAGCTGAGATGATGTTGATGCCATGGGACATGTGGCCAGAGGTAGATGATGTAGGGATGGACGCAGAGTACTCTGCGTACTGGGCAGAGCATCCATTTCCCAGATTGATAGATCTGGCAGAGCCAGTGGATGGAGAGGGTGGAGGAGAGGATGATGATGGAGGAGGGGATGGAGGTAGGGGCCGGCGGAGGTGGAGGGGAGTGGTGGGAGAGAGGCGAGTGGCACCTCGGAGGGAGGGAGGATAGGAGAGAGCAGCTCCGGTGGTGAGAGGACGGGGTGGACTGCCCCTACAGGCGCCAGCAGCACAGGGTCCTAGAGAGGGACAGAGACAGGTGCAGCCAGAGGGACAGAGACAGGTGCAGCCACAGGTACCTATACAGGCACAGGGACAGGTGCAGGCAGAGGTTGAGGGACAGGCACTTGTAGAGGAGGAGCCACAGGAAGAGGCAGAGAGCGGAGACTCTGAGGAGGATGAGGTGGTGAGGCTGCGGGAGATCTGCCAGGGCCAAGCAGATGAGATTGAGGATTTGGTTCGAGAGAGGAACCACCTCAGGATTAGGGTCCGAGACACAGAGCGGGAGAGGGATCAGGCCATCCAGAGATACACAGAGGCCGAGACAGCTCTGAGGGCAGGTAGGCGGGCAACAGAGGATGCAGGGGCAGGCTACGCATATGTTTTGCGAGCCGGAGAGGAGATCGCCTACTGGAGGGATCTATATTATGCAGCCGTGCCAGCAGATCAGCGGGCTAGGAGCTTCCATAGATCGTCGCGCACAGCGATGGCTACGGGAGGGAGCCGCAGGAGACAGGCATCCAGTGGTGGGGTCATGGGGCCTCCACCACCACCAGAGAGACAGGGGGATCCAGGGGTGGGTCCATCTATAGCTCAGACTCCGTCGAGGCGAGGCGGCTCCGAGGGAGGGAGTTCCTCATAGCTATAGTGGGCTCCCATTGTATCAGTAGATGTACCATTGTTGTATTGTAGACACCTGCGGGTGATTCTTTTGTAGCCATATGATTCTTTTGACATCATTGTATCATGACACATTTTGAGTATATATGAGAGATGATCCATTTTTGCGGCAGCTATATGCATGTGTACCTTATGTGATGAAATGTTCTTATGTGATACATGTTTTATGATGCAATGCAATATATTTTTGTTCTTTTATGTTTTATATGAGATGCATGATGCAAATGTGAATGTATGTAATGCAAATGAATATGATAATGCAAATGTAAATTGTGCTAACAAGTGTTGTGTGCAGGATGTGATGCAATTGTGATATCTATATGTATGTATGAAATGCTTATATGTGGTGATGCAGATGCGACTACATGAAATGTAAATGTTTTTGGTGTGTCATTATACTCAGTCATGTGATAGCGGGCTACGCGGATTCGAGAAGGATGATGGAAGTCAATCAAGAAAGGGGGATGGAAGACAGAAGATATGAACGTGAAAGAGCTTCTTGTGCGTTATCATCATTGAGCTTTATTATGGCAAAATAGGTTATGACAATCGAGGAATTTGTTCGGCCCAGAAAGTCATTGTACCTGTTTGCATGGAGATAAAACAGTCACAAACAAGGAATGCCCCAGTTCATACTAGACTCACAGTGTCCTCATATCCTTGGACAAGTCATAGCATTACTAAGAGACAATCCACAGACAGCAAATGCAAATAGGTGACGATACCCCATCCTCGCCTTTCTAGCCAAAGACATCCTGGAGATAGAATCTCTAGTCAAAGACATCCTAGAAAAGCTAAAAGACATGTCACCAAAAAGATAAAATCAAAAGAAAACTAAGACTCGACACCAACATCCACTGTAGTCCTCAAGTTTAGTGTCTCTTGTCACTTGTTTAAGTCTTATTTGATTGTGGTCACAATGTTCACTTTCACAAAAAGGATAGATAGCACTGAACCATATGTTGTCTGAGTCTGTTGAAAGATTTGATTTTGTTGAAGCTCATCGTTGCTGCTGTGTCTCATCTGAAACTGACTGAATCCATGAAACTGATACTTTATTGCGGAGAAGATGAAAATTTATTGCGGATCTGTGCGCAAATAGACCTGAAGGAAGCTGGAAGAAACTGTACTCCTCGAGACATGTGATGTTATTAGTTCCACACCCATTACTAGACTTAGGAATTGGCCGTAGTCACAGATAGGATTTGATTTATTATGGATGGAAAAGGGAGTGAAAAGGGAGGGTTATGGATGGCTAACCAATCTTAGGTAGATCAATAACAAGCCATGATGGGAATGGGTAAGTTTATTGTGAGTGAATAGGTTGTGAGTGTGTGCAAAGTGAAAGGATGAAAGAGAATCCTGAAGGAGGGAGGAGCAAAGTCCCTACGCATGGCGCTGGTGACCCAGTTTTCACCATGGTACTTGCCCAGGGCGCCACCGAAGTGGTTTTCACCATTGGACGAAATTATTTCTCTTTACTTTTTTCGATTTTTTAATTTTTTTGTTGTCACAAGACGCTTGTTTGCCAGGTTTTCACCAAGTGACGATTTTTTTTGTTTTATAATTTTTTTGTATTTTTGAAATTTTTGATTTTTTTTGATTTTTTGCATTAGGATATTCAAAAAGAGCTTATGTGTAGAACCTGCAAAGGTGCATACTGTTGATAGGATCCTCCAAAGATTCACCTTCTGTAGTAGAGAGTTGATATGCCCCAGATCCATATGCCGCTGTGATGATGTAAGGACCAAGCCAGTTTGGTTCGAACTTGCCCTTCTTATCTCTGTCTTGCTGATTCTTGGGGTTCTCTCTGAGTACTAAGTCACCTACCTCAAATGTGCGAGGCTTGACCTTGTGATTGTAACTGCGACTCATTCGTTGTTGGTAAGCCTTGAGATGATTAAAAGCAGTGTGTCGTCGTTCCTCCAGCAGTTCTAGTTCTTGTAAGCGAGAGACCCTGTAGTCTTCATCGTTGATTATGTTTCTCAAAGAGACCCGTAAAGAAGGTAACTCGACCTCAATAGGCAAGATGGCTTCAGCGCCGTAGACAAGTGAGTAGGGTGTAGCTCCTGTAGGTGTGCGGACACTGGTACGATAGGCCCAAAGTGCGGGATTGAGTTGGACATGCCAGTTACGGCCAGCGTCGTCGACTGTCTTTTTAAGTATTTTGAGAATTGTTTTGTTAGACGCCTCAGCTTGGCCATTACCTTGGGGGTAGTATGGTGTGGAGAAACGGTGAGAGATATGGAAGCGCTCACAGAGTTCACGAACATCCTGATTCTTGAAGGGACGCCCGTTGTCGGTGATAATGGAAGTCGGAATCCCGTATTGGCAAATGATGTAGTTCAGGATGAAAGTAGCGATTTGTTTCCCAGTAACTTGTGTGAGAGGCACGGCTTCAATCCACTTTGTGAAATACTCTGTGGCTGTGATAATGAATTTATGTCCATTGGAAGAAGGAGGGTGAATCTTGCCTATGAGATCGAGTCCCCACTGACAAAAGGGCCAAGGAGATGCAAGTGGTTGTAGTTCCTGTGCTGGTGCATGTATAAGGTCTCCATGAATTTGACACTGCTTACACTTCTTGACAAACTGATATGCATCTTTTTCCATAGTAGGCCAGTAGTATCCAGTCCTGATGAGTTTCTTGGCCAAGGTAGGACCACTAGTATGCGGACCACATATCCCTTCGTGCACTTCTCGTAACGCAATCTGAGCTTCGTCACTCTCTAAACATCTAAGGAGGGTTCCATCTAGACCTCGTCGGTATAGGATATCAGCTAGGATAACGTATCGGGAGGATTGGCGAATGAAAGTGCAGCGTTGGTTGTTCGATAGATCGGGAGGTAAGATATTATCGCGAAGGTATGTGAATATGGAACCATATAACTGGGATTCAGGACCAACAACACATATCATTTCCTTAGGAGTGATCTCATATGACGGAATCAGCAGGTTGTCAACCAGGAACTCATAGCAGGTCTCATTTTGCGGTAGATCAATGAGCGAAGCAATTGTAGCCATGGCATCAGCAGCACGATTCTATTCTCTTGGTATCTGCTCAAACTCTATCTTTGCAAAGTCTTGTTTCAGATCATCTACCAGTTGTTTGTAAGGCATTAGCTTTTCATCTTTTGTTTGATAATCATCAGTTGCTTGACGGATGACAAGTTGAGAATCCCCAAAAACACGAAGTTCTTGGATCTTCCACTGAACTGCAATTCTTAACCCAGTTGTTAATGCCTCGTATTCCGCTATATTGTTGGTGCAGGGAAATGATAAGCGGTATGACTTTGGTATAGAATCGCCTTGGGGAGTTATAAAGAGTATACCTGCTCCTGCTCCATGCTGTGTGTATGAGCCATCAAAGTATAGTTTCCATGGCTTTGCAGGTGATATTGTTAGAATGGACTCATCTGGAAATTCTGACTGTAGAGGAACATCATCTATCATGGGAGCATCTGCCAGTTGATCTACGATGGCTTGTCCTTTTATGGCTTTTCTGTCCACGTATTCAATGTCGAATTCACTCAAAATCATTACCCACTTGGCCAGTCGCCCAGTAAGTGTAGCTTTGTTGAGAAGGTATTTTAGTGGATCAATTCTGGCAATCAACTTAGTCTTGTGAGTGAGCATATAATGTCGTAATTTTTGTGAAGCAAAGACCACAGCGAGACATGCACGCTCGATTGGTGTGTAGTTTAGCTCATATCCCACCAATGTGCGACTGATATAGTAGACTGCTTTTTCCTTGCCGTCAGGTATTTGCTGTGCTAGGAGTGCCCCCAGTGCTGTTGGAGTAGCTGATATGTAAAGTAGCAATGGTTGATCTTGAATTGGTGGCATCAAAACTGGCGGGTTCAAAAGATAGTCTTTGAGTGCCTGAAAAGCCTGTTGACAGTTCTCATCCCATTTGAACTTGATGTTTTTGTGTAGCAGGTGCTGGAAAGGATTGCACTTATCTGCAAGTTGTGCTATGAATCTTCGTATGGACTGGAGTCTCCCTTGTAAAGACCGAAGTTGACTGATATTCTTGGGTGGCGGCATGTCCAAGATAGCCTTGACTTTTGCTGGATCAGCTTCTATTCCTCTTTTAGACACAATGAATCCTAGGAGCTTCCCGGAGGTTACTCCAAAGACACATTTCTTTGGGTTTAATCTTACCTTGTATTTTTCCAGCCTATCAAAAGCAACTAAAAGTATGTCCAAGTGTGTATTTCTGTCTATTGATTTAACCAAAAGGTCGTCAACATAATCTTCCACCGTTACATGCATGAGATCATGGAAGATAGTAGTCATAGCTCGTTGATACGTGGCACCTGCATTTTTCAGCCCAAAGGGCATGACATTCCAGCAGAAGGTTCCCCATGGACAAGTAAATGATGTTTTATGTTGATCTTCAGGTGCAATCCTGATCTGATTATATCCAGAGAATCCGTCCATTAAAGATAACATTTCATGGCCTGCTGTGAGATCAACAATTAAATCAATGTTTGGTAATGGGAAATCGTCCTTTGGACAAGCCTTGTTGATATCCCTGAAGTCTGTACATATTCGGATGCTGCGATCTGGTTTGCTAACAGGTACTAAGTTGGAAATCCATTCAGGATAATCAATTGGGCGTATGAATCCGACATCCAGTAATTTCTCCAGCTCTGCCTTGACTAGTAATGCCACTTGTGGATGCATTTTCCTCAATTTCTGTTTTACTGGTTTTGCCCCCGGTTTGACTGTTAAATGGTGCATTACTAAATCGGGGTCTAGTCCAGGCATATCAGCATAAGACCATGCGAAGTTGACTTGTCGTTCCTTAAAGAAGCTTATGAACCTTGCTTTCTCGGCCTCTGTCAATGATTGAGCCAAAAATATGTTATGTGGAACCTCTGTTGTACCAATGTTTGTCTTTATAGTCTCCTCTACCAACATGGATGATTTTTCCTCGTATAATGCTGGGAGAATGTCAAGCCTTCCATCTTCGGGCGCCTCAGAGAGTTTTCACCCTCAGATACATCCTTTCTTTTTACTTTTTTAGAGTCAGATAGCGCCACAGTGTGGTTTTCGCCATAAGACCCTTGTTTTGTTTTTATTTTCACATTTTTGCGACTAGAAGGCTCGACACCCTCACCAAAGTATGCCATGTTATTAAGCTCTATGGCGTATCCTGCTTTATGGTCTCCAAGAGGAAGATCATCATGAATGCCAAGATAATCGACTATAGCTTCGTCATTTTGAAATGTATCAAGCTGTGCTGGTCCATCCTGATCCCAGTCAATGAGTTGGGGGTGAACGAGGGGAAGGTCTTTAGTGTTTTCAGAGTTCGCAAGGCTAATAGTGAAGATGTGGTTATATTCAGGTATGTCAAGATAGTTATCGAGGTCGTCAATGGCACTCTCCTCATCAGTTTCGATCGTGAGTGAGTCCAAATTATCATCACTAGTAGCACCCTCAGGGACAGGTGTCCTCATCCTATGTGATCTTGACCTAGGGCCTTGAAACGACGCTTGTGCGGGATCCTTATGGGTCGGTTCTTGACCAACTCTGAATTTCTTGTAAAACTCCTCCTCTTCTGTAGGTTCCTCTGGCTCTCTAAATGTCTCGTTGAGCTCATAGTCGCTGGAGGATTTGTCTGAACCCCATTCCCATTCGTTGGAATCTATAGAATAGTCATCTTCTTGTTGAACTTCAGCCACTTTGACTCGCCATATCTGTTTTGTTCTTTTATTGTGAATCTTGGGGTTTAGAAAACCAAGCCCCTTGGAGCGTTCCCTTCTTGTAGTTAGCTCAGGTTGTAAAGGCTCCATGACACCTTCTTTGTGTAGTCCGAGAGGGCTTTTTCCATCATACCCAAATCTTTGTAGAATTTTGAAACCTTTGCCATAGTTCTCACAGGGTATTATAATTTGATCATGTGTATCCTCTTTGGCGTCCTTATATAGCATTTTATATAAATTTTCTTCCTCTAGTTCGCCCCATTTTTGAAAGACGGTAGGATCCCATTTGAGTAGCATGATGGAGATTTGCTTATTAGGCTGTGGCCTCCCATATTCCTTGGGAGAGGTCATGACTTGTCGTAAGAACATTGTTTGATTCAGAGTGTATTCTCCCATGCCTTTGTCTTGAAACTTGGCTCTAAGTTCACCTTGTTTGGATGTCGAGGGCTTTAATGACTTAGGATCAATATATGCTGAAGAAGGAGTAGCCTCACGATTGTTGGGAATGATAGTCTCAGTATGCGATCTCAAGTTATTGCAATATATGAATGGATTTGGATCACCATTGACCGTTACCTCGACTCCATTATGAGGAAACTTAATGCATTGGTGGTATGTTGATGGGACTGCCCTCATTTCATGAATCCACGGACGTCCTAGCAATATGTTATACGTAAGGTCTAGATCCAGGACTTGACAAACCACATCCTTTGTGACTGGCCCTATTCTTAGTGGTAAGATGACCGTGCCCTTGGACGAACGCTCTTCATCATCATAAGCCTTAATAGTGATTTGGTTTGTAGAATTTACAGCTTTGTCAGAATATCCCAATTGTCTGATGGTGCTCAATGTACAAATATTAAGACCTGCTCCTCCATCTATCAGGACTCGCTTTATTCGGTGTTTATGTATGAAGGCTTCAATATGTAGAGGTGCATTATGAGGCTGACTTATGGAGGCGTCATCAGCTTCTGTGAATGTGAGGGAGTGTGGAACGGATAAATATCCCACCATGGCTTGAAACTGGTCCATGTTTAGATCAGTAGGGACAGCAGTATCTCTCAAGGTTTTGTCAAGGATAGCTTTATGTGCAGGAGATATACGTAAGAGCTCAAGAATAGAGATGAGTGTGGGTGTTTTCCCTAATTGCTCTACAAGGTCGTACTCAGGCTTAGTTGACGGAAGATTGGTATTCTTAGTAGAGGTACCTGGCAATGTGATCTTACCGCGACGGGTTGTAACATGACATTCAGAGGTAGATGTGGACGAAGATCCCACACCTTTTAGGACAATTTTGGGTCTTGGAGAAGAATTCTCAGGAATTTTATTTTTGATAGTAATGGTAGAAATATGATTGTCCATTGAGATGTGATTAATAGTGGAATCATAATTGTAAGATGCTCTGGTGTAATTGGCTTGATCATCTGTGATTGTGCCTTTTCCCTTGTCATGTTTTGGGAATGGTTCCTTAAACACCTCATGCTCTTGATTAGATGAATGTCCCTCAATCTCAATATCTCCTCTGTCAATGAGATCTTGTACAATGTTTTTCAATCGATGGCAATTACTTGTCTTGTGACCCTTGCTCTTATGAAACTCACAATATTCATCATCATTCCACCAATTCGGTTTGACCTTTGGTTCATATGGAGGAAAATCTGGGACCGTGATCACTTTGTTTGCTACAAGCTTTTTGAATACTGATTCAAGTGGTTCTCCCAATGGAGTGTACTTCCTTCGTGGTTTAGCAGCCGTTTGATTGTTCACTTGATTGTTGGTAGAACTTGATCCAGAAAAGATGAACTTTGGTCTCACTGTGTTGGCATCAACAACACCATCATTAACTGTGTTCTTGTTCTTGTTCCAAAATTTTGGTTTGTCCTTTCCTTTGAAGTCCTCTTTGTTTTCTTTGAATAGCTTGATAACTCCTTGTTCAATTAAGACCTTTTCTGTTGCTAGGCCCTTTTCAATGACATCCTTGAATGTGGACAAACAAGCTTTCCTGAGATCATAGCCAATAGCCTTGTTAACATTTTGTGTGAACATCTCCACCATTTGTTTTTGCGGGATCTCACAAGAGCATCTGCTAGCTAGGTTTCTCCATCTTTGTAAAAATGACGCGAAAGATTCTCCTTCTTTTTGTTTAGTATTGCACAAGGTAGTAACTGAGACATCTGTTTCAATGTTGTAAGAAAAATGCTAAATGAATGCTTCTGCCAAGTCGCCCCATGACTTAATACCGGGAGGTAATTGAGAAAACCATTCCATAGCTTGATCTCCTAAGCTCTGTGGGAACAACCTCATCAAGTATGTTTCTTCTGCCGCTACCTCAATGCAAGCTGTGAAGAATTGTCTTATGTGTGCCTTGGGGTCTCCTCTCCCTCTATATTTGTCAAACTTTGGTGTTACAAAGTGCGGAGGAAACGGAGGCATTGGAATGCTCTTATCAAATGGATAAGAGCATATATCTCTCATAGTATATGTGGGTTTTGATGTGCCCATGTCTTCCACTTTCTTTTGTAGATCTCTAATTTGTTGCTCCAAATTATTTTTGGGAGGAGATGGATTTCTTGTAGCATATCCCATGTTTGAAACACCCATTTGAGGAGGAGCTTGTTGCATGTATGGATGATACTGATCGTAAACATGTCCATATGGAGGTCTATATTGTTGCGACATGTATGGAGCACTTGGCATAACTTCTTGTTGAGGGACCCCATATCTGTTTTGTGTATATAAACTATATTCAATAGGCCTTTCATTTTCCATTGTGTTGCCCCCAATTTTGGCATGAGGTCTCCTTGTGTCAAAATTTTGAGGAAATCCTTGAGTATCCATTTGTCTTGGTTGACCCATATCTTGAGTATGTGTTTGAGCATAAGGCCTCCATGATGGTCTTTGAGTGTAAGTATCATGCATTTGAGCTTGTGTATGTGGGATTGCTGGTTTCTGAAGAAAAACTGATGGTGACTCCGGCATCATATTATTTGGTCCTCCACTATTAGGTTGAGTTTGTTGTGAAGGTCTACTTTCCATAAGTTGAGATAAGTCAAAATCATGTGGTATTTTAGCTCCACTTTGTGCCATCATGTTTAGGAAATATTGACGATCTCTCCTCATTATCTCTTCAACCAATCTATTGAATTGAGGATCCATTATAGATTCTTGTATGTCTGCTGATAGTATTGAAGAATTGTCCACTGTGTCATTGTGTGTAGCATTATGTATAGTGTTTGCGCTTTCCACATTTGGATTGTGTCTATAAACATTCATGTCTGGTAATGTAGTGTGCTCAGGATTGTAGAAGACATCATTGTCATACTCATAAGAACTCATGTTTGCGGATTCTTGAGCTTCTTTGACTATTCTCCTAGATTTTTGAAGACGGGTTTCAACCATGAACTAGGTGTTTGGCAATATGTGAGAGACTAGACAGAAAATGACAAGAGTATGGAAGACTAAGAGTTGTATGGAGTGTAAATGAATCTTGAGGTGTACTTGCAATGTCCAAAGTGTAAGACCAAGTATGTAAGTAGTAGAGTAGGTGTGACTTCCAAAGAGAGGATAGTTTCTCTTGATGAGGTAAGCTGACCTTGACTCTAAGTAAGACCAAATGAGACCCAAAGGTAAGAAACCTTGATGAGGGACCACTTAGCAAAGTGTAGTTGTATGTAGTGTGTTGACCACGTATGATGAGGACAAGCAAGTGACCTTTTGACTCAAGTTTAGACAAGTATGAATGTAAAATGAGATGTGAAGCAATGATGGACTATGTGAGACCCAAAGACAGGTTGAATGCTAGATGAAATCTGAAGAGACAACCTAGGAAGCTCAAGTATGCCGAAACTGATTTCTTTGTTTGTTTGACTGTTAAAATTTTCAAATCCTGACACAGACGCCTCTGTATACTTCACAGACGCGGTTTTAAGACACAGACGCTACTCTGTTTAACGCAGACGTGATTCTGAGATTTTCCTGTTGATGTTTGCCGGGACTGTAACAGTTTTTTTGCAATTGTGGACACAGACGCGCCTGTATAATTCACAGACGCGATTCCCAGACACAGACGTGTCTCTGTTCGATACAGACACTGATAAAAAACACAGACGCTATTCTGTACTTCACAGACGCGTTTATCCGACACAGACGCGGTTTGAACAGACACAGACGCGTTTCTGTAACCTTCGTGCAATCTTTCCTATCTGTGAAGTTGTTTTGTTGTGACCAAATCTGATTGTTCGACTGTTTTTCGTGACAAGAGGACACAATGTTGATGACTCAATGTTTGCTAGTGTTTAGACTCCAAAATGACTCCAAGAAAGTGTGTTGTTTGATGTAAAAAGTTTTGGCATACACTTGAAGACACAAAAGACACAATGTTTTGCTGTTTTGTTTTTGAGTGTTTGAATGTTTATCATAAGTCAAGCACAATTCTTATGGCTGGCCAAGACAATAGTTGTTGATCCCACATGGGGTTTTACCCCCGAGGCTATGCTATTCAGAGCGGATACTTAGATGCTTGACCTCACTGGCTCCACCCTCGGCACTCACTTCTCGGGTCAGCCAAGCATCAGTCCCCATGAAAACTCCCCATGGCGAACTTTGTATCTCTACTAAGAACCGTATGTGTGTGGGCTGCTACCAGAGGTCCGACCTCCTGCCCCAACAACTAGAAGGATTTGGGCCTCTAAAACAAAATGGTGCTAGTAAGGGCATCCGCTCGTGTGGCCATACATGCGGCACTTTCAGCTCTGTAAATACAGAAGGCTCCCAGCCGGTAGGGGTTACGCCCTACAAATGATCAAATAAATTTGATCAAATGGGTTTATGGGGAGACATAGTGTCGGTATGAACTAATCAGCACACGTTATTCATATTTTTCACCATGAATACATTTGATTATAGTGGTTTGGATGAGGTGGGTTTTCCTCGCTACCACTTGGGTCGTTCTCTTCTCACTAGTAGTCCTAATGACCACACGGGAAGACAGGCCCTCTAAAGAGTAAACAAAAAGAGCCTATTGCTCAAGACACAAAAGACAATGATTCAATTTTAGTGCACCAATTGAAGTGTTTGCTAAGCTATGAAACAAGGCACACAATAAAAATTACAAAACCCTAGCTAAGGCCCTGCAACAAAATTGTTAGTAGTTTGGGTTGTTTCAAATGATAACCCCTTCCTGCAAGCACACAAGTTAGGTAAATTTTTAGAAAACCCAAAAAGACTTTGTGAAAAGGGGCCTTCAACAAAAATGTTTTTGTCTTCAAAGCAAGCTGCACAAATCAGGTTAGCTAGATCTGCAAAGGTTAGCCAAAAATAAACCAGATCTGAAACCCTAAGTACAAAATCCGAAAACCCGAATCGAAAAATTTGAAAAATTTGCAAAACAGAATGCACAGACGCTGTTATACAAGACACAGACGCGTCTGTCTGACACAGACGCAGTTCTGTAGTTCATAGACGCGACCACAGAACACAGACGCTTCTTTCTGCTACAGACGCGATAAGATGATGCACAGACGCGATTCGGAATCACAGACGCGACTTTCGGAAACCTGCAAAAATAGAAAATGACAGAAACACAGACGTGATCCAAGATATCGCAGATGCCTCTGAAATACAAAAACGCGATCCGAACACTCGCAGACGCGGAAAAAACCTAAAATGTTGTCGAAATCGTCCGATCTGCAACTTCAAAAATGCAAAATCTGCAACAAAAATGTTAAATGCAAAGGGACAAGAGTCCCACCGGGCATGCCAAAATGTATATGGTGAAAATGGATAACAATAAACAACAATATTGAAAGACTAAAATGGATTTAACCACCAAACCCTAGCCTAACAATGAACAAAGATCCACCATAACATATGAAGATAACCTAAGACAATGCAAATAACTCAAAATCACAAAGATTATACCATCACATGTCCACTAGGGTTTTGATCTCCATTCTTCCTATCTCCATTGATCTTGCTTGATATACTTGCTCTCAGATTTTTATATGCACAAGAGCTCAACAAAGAACGAAATGTGGTTGCAAGTGGAATTGTAATGTAGCCAAGTACTCCAGAATCAGTCATTAGGGTTTGTCATTAGCCATTAGGGTTTGACAATGAAGGAAGCATCTCCTTAAATAGAAGACACAATGAGAAATGGAGGGTTAAGATTGAGAGGTGTAAAAAGAGAGGTCGGCTAGGATTAGAGGGTAGGTATAAGAAATACCAAAATAATGAAAGAGGTAGGTAGTGTAGGAAATAAGAGATGAATGACATGTGTCATGTGTAGAAAAAGATAATGAATTAATTAAATAAATAAAGATTTATTTAATTAATAGTAGAAGTAGGGCAATTAAATAAATAAAATATTTATTTAATTTAAGAAAGGGATAATTTAAATAAATAAATGTATTTATTTAAATGAGAAATAAGGCTAGAAGAGGATAAATGAATTAATTAAATAAATAAAGATTTATTTAATTAATAGAAGAATTAGGCTTAGATAATTAAATAAATAAAATAGACTGGACAATTTTGAGTGTCTACATCCACAATGATCATCAGCCTTTTTGGAGAAACAAGTTAGATCATCTTGATAAACCACCATGATGATATTAATGAATTCTTTGAAGGCTACATCTATGGCTCTCTGAAATGTAGCTCCAACATTTTTCAATCTGAATGACATTCTTACATAAACATATGTCCCCCATGGAGTAGTGAAAGAAGTTTTAAACTATTTAGATTCCCTCACTAACACTTGATTGTATCCTAAAAAACCATCCATCATGGATAAAAGATCACAACCTGTTACTCTCTGCAACATAGCTTCCATATTGGGAGAAGAGTAATTGTCTTTTAAAGAAGCAACATTTAAATTTATAAAATCCACACACAGTCTAATGTCCCCATTTTTCTTTCTTACTGTGACCAGATTGGAGACCCATGAAGAATGCCTTATATTTTTGATAATCCCACCTTCTCTTAACTTGGTCAATTCTTGCTACATCTTAGTTTCCAACAGGGGATTAATAGGTCTCTGCTTCTGTTTGAAAGGCTTAGCTTCTAGAAGTAAAGGAACTTCATGCTGAAAAAGGTCTTGTCTATACGCCTTTAGGCCTTCATAAGACCAAGCAAAAACATGTTTATATCTCTTCAATAAATTAATAAGATTAATTCTGATATGAGGGGGTAATTTCTTTCCAATGTATACTAACTTATGGGATGACTCAGTCCCCAGGTTTACCCCCTCCAATTCTTCCAACTTAGTGTTAGATTGCTGATGTAAGTGATTCTCATTGTAACTGAACATGCTCTCTAACTCCACTAGCCCTTTAGGTATCTCATTTGTTTCCAACTGAACCAAGTCATTTCCAAACACTGTTTCCTTGTTGTCAACCACCTCCACCAATGCATTGCATTCAATCTTTTGTCCATCATAATCATCAACACATTGGATGAACCTAAGAATATCTTCATCATTAGCAAAAACTTGCCAATTATACACATTATCAAGGATGGCAGGCCTAAATTTTATTTCCATAGTGGAAATGCCTATTAGTGTTGCATCATCATTTTTTAAGGCAACATTAGCTAGAAAATCTGCCATAATATTCTTTGATCACTCTATCTAATTAATTGAAAAAGCACTAAAATGCTCAATGACATCCCATACTGCATGTTTATATCTCTTCAATCTATCATTTTTGGATGCATATTTGGATCTTACCTGAGAGAGAACTAATTATGAATCCCCCAACATTGTCAACAACTGGATTTGATGCCTTTTTGAAACCTCTAGCCCCAATAATAGGGCTTCATACTCTACAGTATTATTTGTGCAATGGAAAGCCAATAAGAAAGAATACTTAAAAGTTATACCTGATGGGGATACAAAAAGAACCCTTGCTCTAGATCCTTCTTTGGAGCAAGCTCCATCAAAATACATCTGCCATAAACCAAACTGTTGTGCTTCTAATTCGACCACAATGGGGTCAGTGTTCTTCAACTGGGGTAATATTGGTTGTAGTCTGAAATTATCAAGATCCACATCAATTATACAATTGAGCATATTAGGATCTACACTCTCAATTACTCTAGGAGCACGTGGTTCTCTATACAAATTGACCTGATTTCCATTTATTAGAATGGTGGCATAAGATAAATCCAGTTTGACATTTCCTCCTACTATTGTTGCCCACTGCCTGGACAACAACATACCATAATAGGGTTTAATGTCAGTAACAATAACATCCATTTTATAAGTTGCCTCAGGGAATGTTGCTATTTTTACTTCTACATCTCTCATTGTACCTATCACAGGTACTTCCCTATTGTCCATAGCATAACATTTTCCATATATAGTGGTCACTAACAGTCCTAGTTCTTTCATGACACCATAGGGCATCACATTAGTAGCAGCTCCTGAATCTATCATGCAGATTTTTATCAGCTGGTTGTTTACTAAGAAAGTAACATAAAAAGGATCTACCTGTGAAGGCTCTTGTGTGATAGTGGTTCCAACATAAACCTCTGGGGTTTGGAGTTCCTGATCCTTTCCATTTTTAGTTGAACCGGTGGGTAGGACTATGTTACTATCAGATATATTAGAAAACAAAGACAAAGCTGCATCCC
Source organism: Cryptomeria japonica (assembly GCF_030272615.1). Classification (NCBI taxonomy): domain Eukaryota; kingdom Viridiplantae; phylum Streptophyta; class Pinopsida; order Cupressales; family Cupressaceae; genus Cryptomeria; species Cryptomeria japonica. The sequence goes on from NC_081410.1 coordinate 604,654,085, forward strand.
TATGTTCTTTAATTTTTAGCAATTCTACTAATGGGACAATAACCTTCATTTGAGTAAGAGCTTGAGCCATGTCAAATGTAGAACTATTGCTTAATTTAGTATTAGCTCTAACTCTTTCTGCGTTGAGCTGACTTGCCCTTTTTGTTGTGGCAGCTCCTTGTATATCACTGGTATTTTTATCATCTATACTCTTGAGTACATCTTTAACCCGTTCCTTCTTTTCTTGACCAATTTTAGGAATAGTAGTAGCACTAATTGCTGCCCCCTTTTGGGTAATCTCTTTTATGAACATGGAACTAGGTTCACCCTGATCAGTGTCCTTCTTGGTGCTCCTAAAGTTATAATTGTGTTTTTCTTTAGCAATAGCAGCTTTGGTGAGACTTTTAATTTTTTCCTCACTAGGCCTTCTAAGATGAACTTCTTCATCCTCAATTGTTACCACATTCAATGTAGGATGCCAATCCAAGTTTAGTTGTCCTTAAACAAACCTTTCATTATCCAACACATCACTGTATTCACTCTGTATAGATTCCTCATCACTTTCTATAATAGTCTCAAACATGTTAATGTCAGGCTCAGCTTCTTGTCTCATGGATTCTTCAATAGCCTGAGCCACTGTACACTGATGAGGAGAATGTGGTCCATCACAAGCAATACACCAGGGATTATTTTCTATATTTTGGACATTTTTCCCTTTTAAGGGATCTGGAGTGTCCTGATTTTGGGCAATTTAGGCTTCTCATTCTAGGGTTTTCCATCTTTCTAGTTGGTATTATAAGGCATGTCATGCAATCTAGGGGGTCTATCTTGCTAATTATAATGAGGTTTATCATTTTTGTTTACCTTGGTAGTCAGATCCTTCATAGCAATGACCAACTTCTCTATCTTGTCTTCCTCCTTAGCAACTTTGCTAGGTTTCTGTTTTGTTTCTTGCCATAACCTACCATATGTTCTTCTTCCTATCTTTCCGGATGCTTTTCTATTACTTTCTACATTAATGGCAATTCTAAAAGCATCTCTTAAGTTATGTGGATTCTTATCCCTCAGGATATAGGCCATCTTATAATCAAATGCATTGTAATAGGTATTCAGACACATGTTATCATCTAACCTCATCACCTGATACAATCTATGCATAGCCTTTTGGAATCTAGCATTAAAATTAGTGACCATTTCATTGTCAGACTTTCTGATTTTATTAAATTCATTGAGCATGAAGCTCACATTTGTTTTATCACCGTATTATTCTTGAAAATAATTCTTAAAGTCCTCCCATGACCCTATGCTATTAACTGGAAGACCTCTGTACCAATCTCTTGCATCATCAACCAGAGATTGAACAAACAGTTTCATTATAACATCTTCATCCACTATCTCATAATCATTTATTAGGTCACCAAAAGATTTCAAATGTTCCTCAACACTAATTGTATTGTTTCCAGCAAACTTATGGAGTCTGTCCCTTAACTCAGTGGGAACACGGTTGGGATATCCTGGGATCCCATCAAAGAACAATTGCCTATACTATTCTAAATTGATAGGTCTCCTTTGAAAAGGGGGAGCAACATTATTATTTCCTATGTTCATTCTGACTTTTGGAATTAGGGACTGAGATACTTGACCATGCTAATTGTTCATAGGGGTTTGACTCACTGATGCTATATTAGCAAGCATAGTAGGTTGAATCTTAACCGAGGAAAGGGAAATTTGTTGAGGATCAAGTTTACTAAGATCTTGTGATGGAAAAATGATAGGGGGAGATTTCAAGTAGCTAATTTTTCTTTTCACTTCCTGATTAGCTGCTTCCAATTCAACTTTCTCTAGTTCCATTTGGAGATCCTCTTTTTCTTTCCTCATTCTTTCCATCTCTCTCTCATGTGCTGACAGCCTAAGAGAAATCTCTTTAGTGTTTCTAGATCCAGTTCCATCATCCACCCATTTCTGCTTTCCTTTATCAACATTATTCCTAGGAGGCTGTGAATCACTGAGCATTTCCTTATTTGGCTGGACTACTGACCTATATGCTGGCTTAACCTTGGGGATCAGGATTTCTTTGATCACAGGGCCTTCCTCATCACACTTTTCCTTTTCTTTGGTCAATACCTCAAGATCAGTTGTCTATCTTAGAATCCTATCTCTCTCCATTAATTTTTCTTTAACCTCCTTCTCCTTATTTGCTTCCTTTTGGGCTCTTAGGGATATTAAGTGATGAACTCTCTTATTTAAATTTTCTATTTCTTGTGACACTTCATCTTCATCAGGGAAATTCTCCTCAGAGTCAGATAAATTGACTTGATCTATATCAATTAGGCTAATGTTTCCATCAATTGTCCTAGGAATAGAATGTCTAATTGTATTTGAACTAGTCCTATCTCTCACAGACACACTAACATGAGATATATCTTGATTTACAACATGAGCATTATCTATATTTCCAAACAATCTAGAATGGAAACCTAATATATCATGTTCAGATTCTCTAGAAGAATAATTAGACTTTGCATAAATAGGTCGATTAGGTATCTTACCGATGTTGATGTTCTTTTGCACCCAAGTAGCATTTGATGGTTCATGGAGCACTGATCTCTTCTGACCTCTTCGTGACTGTTCTAGAAAACCTTCTTGCAAAGTTTCATGAGGGTGCTTCTTCATGAATGATCTAGTGTTTTTTCCTCCTTGTATTATGCTTGTCTTCCTTTCTTATTGTATTTCACAAGGACTGGTTCCAAGATAACAGAGTCGCCACCCACAAGACTATGGGAATTATGAAAACAAGCTTTGAAAAAATGTTGGAAATCTTCAGACCAAAATCATATATCAAAGGAAAATAGAAGGAACTTCCAGATAGAGACCTCCAAGCACCACTGCTATATTCACTAACGCACTGATCTAATCCACAAACCACAATGATTTTCTTTATAAATTTAAACACAAATCTGCATCTTTTGTTGTCTTCAAAATTTGATTCACTTCAACATCCTTATAATGATATGATAACTCTATGTAGAAGAGATATTAAAGAGAAGGAAACTTCCAGGACAACATATGACAAGGTTTGATTTAACCTTCTACACTTCATACCTACTCAAAGTCCAGGCGGGTATACCTTTGTGAACTAAATTCATGCTTTTAAAAGATAAATCCACAGCAAACTAGTCCAGAAAACTAGCGGATCTAATCACCTTAAAACTAACTGAAACAAAGGAATGGAAATTGTACTCATATTTAGTATTTGAACTACAAAATATGTAATAGACAACCTCGATCTATACCAGTGCCTTATCCAAGGTCATAGAGTCATCTAAGTTCAAACAATACTCCCACAATCAAATATCTATACATATCTCATTAGTTTGGCTTCTGTAGATCCCTATATATGCCTGACACACATAAGAATTTATTCATACCAAATTAAACTATGCTCATCAAGATTCAAAATATCTCAGAAGGAATTTACTGGTAGAAAAGATTCCTGCATATTTAATTCCCCTCCTGAAGAGAAAAGCTAAGAAACATATCTACTAAAAGTTACCTTACAACCCCTATTCAAACAAAATAACCCTGGATTATTTAAAATGAAATAGTAAACATTTGCAAACACATTTGAAGACAACACAAAGTTTTAACTCAAAACTAATGGTTCGTATATTGATATTTTCTTCAAAAAAGTATTACAAGAAAGCTTCGAATATTCTCCATTAAAACTTGGAAAAGCTCAGACAAATTTCTACAGCTTTTTCTTACAATTATTTGCGATCCTTTTTTCTAGTAGTCCTCGTATCCATTTATAACAACATGGATGCACATAGCTTCAGACTTTCCTAGGAGAATTTGTTACAATCATTTCTTCTCAAGAAAAAGTTACAAAATCTTTTACAAATATAGTTACAAGTCCTTTTCAACCTCCGCAACTTCTTCTACTTGTTGTCCAGTTGCAACCTCTTCTAATGGTTCTACATCCTTTATGGCATATTTTCTTGTCCACTCATTGTATACATCATCAGTTGGCCACGCGAAGTTAATCACTTTTGCTTTTGCCTTGGCTAACCTTTTCCAGGAATTCCTCATTTTGTTAACCTCTGAATTGAGAAAACCATAATGAGATTTGATTCTCTGTATCTCCTCAATTGTTACAACAAAGAAGGAAACATCTTCTAAGATAATAATTCCTTTTATTCTAGCTAACAATTTGGCTTCTAATTCCTTAAGCCATACTTGTTTGTCCTTCAATTAATTAGGGTTGACAAAACCTCTTGGGAGCAATTCAAAAATCTTATCAGTGTACTCCTTCTTGTACAAATTGATCTTTCTGTCGGCATTATCTATTCCTTCTGCTAATTTTACTAGATCCTTGGTGGTGTCACAAGTAGATTTGATGATAGGATCAGCCCCCGCTTCATCATAGGATACACAAATAAGCTCCAAATCTTGCCCTCTGGGCTTCCACTTGTAAAAAATAGGCATTAAAATGGACTTATCTCCATTAAGCTCATTCCACATATCTAGAATCTTGCTCATGTTGTTATACAATAATGAGGCCCCTATGGTGTTAGCAAAACTTAAAATTGTAGCCCTTACTCTTTCCTCATATTTCTTTGCATACAGGGCCTAAGATTGTTTTAAATCCACCAACTCCTGAGGAGTAATCTCAACCAATTGAGAGCTAGAAGGTGTTGGAGATGGTGGGAGCTCAATGATGGGGCTGGTAGGTGGAGGTCTTGCAGGAGAAGAGGAGATCTTTAGTGTTGAATACTCACCTTGATTTTACTATCCTGCCAACTGGCTTTGTAGCCTGGCAATGATGTTGTCTTTACCCCTTACTTCTTCCTTGGCACTATTATAGGCTTTTAAAACTTTCTCCCGCTTAACCTGGAGATCTACCTTTTCCTTGGCCTCCCTTTCTACCACTGCAACACTAAACTTTGCAGTTTCTAGCACAGTGCTAGCAGCTTCCACTACCCCAGTGCTCTGCACTCTTTTTACTATCATTCCACCAAGGTAACTTGACGTTGGGGTGTCCTTATTTCTCTTATTCTCATCTCTTTTAAGAGACCACATGACCAGTGTAGCATTGTCTTTGCTGAATGTGACCCCCTCCATAGGTTTGGTCTCTTTTCTTACTGCCTCTAGTACCAAGGCATCTGCTATGTCCCACTTGGGGAGAATGAGTACCCCAGCCTGTGCCACAATGTCTCTTCCCTACTCAGGAGTGATGGTCTTAAACTCATCAGTCATTTCTTGCTTTATTTCCTCCTCAACCACAACTGGATCTTTGTGGGGCTGCTCACCTTTTCTTTTTCACACCTAGTATTAAACTTATCAATGTTCTACTTCCACACAAACTGCATGAAAGCTCCTGATGTAAAAAGTTATTGTCAACCAAGAAATCTTCACTGGCTTTCTTAATCTTAGGATCCCACTCCTGGCCCTTGTACTCATTAGTAGTGATGTTCATTTCAGCAGTAGGGGACTCTTCTGGCATTCCCTCTTCTACTTCATCGTATGTGTATGCTATTTCTCCCATAGTGTCTAACTGTAAAAGTTGCTCAGCCACTGCCTGTTCATCTCCTATATGGATAGGGGATTGAGATGGAGAGTACAAGGGTTCATCAGATTGTATTTCTTTTCCCACTCTCTATTTCTTTGGGCTATCTTGAATGTCGATGACATCTTGTATCTTCCTCTTCCCCTTTGAAGTAGAGGGCTCCCCTATTATAGGCATCAACACACTATAATTGGACTTCTTATGCAACATGTAGTCACTAGGAGGGATTGCTCAAGTGGATGTAGACCTACTTAGAACTAGTCTTGCTTTCTCAGGGTTGTTTTTAATTACAACCTCCCTCTTTTCTTTCAAAGTCTGCATCACATCCTCAAAACAAAGAATTAGAAACTTTATCTTCTATTCAAAAGGGTGGAAGCAAGACAATGGGTCATAGCTGGTATCAAATTGATGTACAAAGTCTAAGGCCTTTTTATAAGCCACCCACTTTTCCTTCCTCAACTCTTGCTCATCTAGATCAAACTCATTCCTAATGAGGTCTTCAGGAAACTGGAACTGGTGGGGTTTACCTCTGCATATTGCCCTTTTTCTAAACTTGCCATTGAAGAAGTCTTCAGGGTCAGCACATCGGGAGACTGCAATTGACAAATGATATGGTTGAAGGAAATCTCCAAAACACTTCCAACCTCCTTTAACTATCACAAATTGGTGTGCTATGGTAACTATAGGGAAAATTGTCCCTTTACCTCTGCCTATTAACTCCACCGCTTGCACACCACCAATTTGCTTGAGCATCTTTGCAATTCCGACTTTAAGAGGGACCTAATATGGTAACAAAAATGGAGTGCATGTGAAACCATATACTCTGAAAACTGTGGAGACAGGGTATAAGTAAATATCACCTCAATTTTGAACAATTTTAATATTCTCTACAAACTCTTTTGGCCTAATAAATTCCAAAAGAACCTTGGGGACTCTTGGATTCTCTGAACAGAGGAGAGTCCTAATATGAGATGCAAAATACTTATCAAACTTTAAGAAGCTAGCATCTTCTCTGTTCCATGACAACATTGTACTCCATAACTGTACTGGCACCTTTTCTCCATCTCTCCTTTACAAGATCCATTCCACTTGCAAAATAATCGCCACCCTTGTATAAAAATAAATGCATAAGGAGGGAATACCATCCAAAAGGCCTATCAACCTTCCCATTATTTATTCCTATCAATCCTTCATGGATAGCATCAGTGATAAAGGAAGCATAATCAAAAGTCACTGCAAGAGAAGGATTCAAGATTTGAGCAATCATTAACATGTAATGAGTGGCCATATTTGCCTCAGCATCCTCTCCTAAAATTTGGCAGAGTGACGAATATAATCCCTTAGCCCTAAGGGTGAACAAGTTTAATGAGAAGGGCTCTTCAGTGTTGGTTCCTACAACTGTCAACCCACCTATCCTTACAAAGAATTCTTTAAGAGGCCCATTTCTAAGGTGGTTCCTCTACACACTGTATATTTGAGCTAGTGATTTGAAATTAATAGGTTCTAGAAAATTGGTAAACTCACTAACCCCAAAAGCATTTTTGAACTCCTCATTATTTATTTCAATGAGGGTTTTCTCATTTATATCCCTAATACTTCTTGTGACTAGATCATAATTGAGTGCAATCTGAGTTAGGAGATCCACATCCATGAATACTCTTGGAACTACAAATTTTCCCACATCTAACTCCCAAATACTGTAATATGGGGCTGAGGAGTTTCTCATGCCAAATCCAACCTTGAATAACCCCAACCTAGACAACCCAACCCGTGGGTCTCTCAACTAGTTACCTTTATCATACAATCCCTCCTCTATTTTTAGGCGAGGAGCTCTCGGCACAAGTTCTTTTATCTTTGCAGCCACATTAGTTGACAATGTCAACTGTTCAAGGAAATCATCATAAATAGCCCTTTCATGGTAATTAACTTTTGCTGAGAATTCTCTCTTAGGTGTCATCTTAAAACTATGCAAGTGGTTTAACTATTTCCCCAACTATTCTATGACAAATCAAGACCTTAATTAAAACACATTGCTAAGTGATTTCCAAACAAGAGTATAAGAGAACCTATTTTTGCTTGAAGGAATCCGCTCTACAACTGAATAAATTTGCTCTGTATTTGAAGAAAATAGCTCTGCAATCGCTTCTCTGCAACAATTCTTTAGAATGATACCTTCATTCAATTGATACGAGATCATATATGGTACTCAGGCTCTTAACTACAATATTGATACCGCATGCTTCGGCCGTCCCTTCAGAATTGAATTCATGAAAGAATTCAAAATTTTTCCTCCAATGGGTCACAACATACCTGCACATTTCCTTCCGCTCTTTTGCCATTTCACAGAGCATAGCCTTTGAGCAATTTTTCCAAATGAAATCATGCAAGCCGTCCGATCAAATGGAACTTAATCGGTCTTTACACTGTCTTAACATCTCTGCCCTTGCATCGGGCCCCACCTCTTTTCACCACTTTGCAGGCTTTATCCCGTGAGCACTTTTCTTTCACAAAGCTAGGCCAGGTGTCAGATGGGACTCTAAGCACTCGGCCTTTAACTCTTACCAGGACCATCAACCTTTTTCACTAACCGCGCCTTATCTTGAAGACTAACGGTTTTTTGCTATTTCACATAGCTTAACCTATTTTCAACTTTGGGCCATGAAACAACACAAAGTGTTGGATCAATCCTAAAATGACCAGCCTTTAGGCGAGACCTTTACACTTGCATCTCTTATCTGCTCTCCCACTGGTTACCAAATACCACATGGCACTCAGCCATTAGCCTTGGAAAACTCTTTGAGTTTAGTTCAGAGTTAGCCATGTGTTCTATTTGATTTGCCATCTCGACCAACTAGACTGCCTACTTGGAGTGCCATGTCATTTTTCCACTTCGTGAAAGCTAACTGTCAAGCACCTTCCTCCTATGAAGTTGTGCATCCATTATGCTCCAATTAAAACCCCATTTTCTTGGGCTAGAAACCTTTTCGCTACTTCACAGGGCGTAACACGTGAGCATCTACTGGCCACGAAATAGCATGAACCGTCGATCTCTCTTGAACTTGATCACCTTTTAGCTGTTTGAAAAGTCTTCACTGCAGGGTCCCACCAAACCTTTCTACCATTTTGCAAAAGGTAACTTGCTTGTTGTCTTCGGCTACGAATCAACGCCAGCCGCTAGATCTTGAGCTAGATGGAGTCCCGTTAAAACCGACCAAATGCACACCATTGAACATGCTTTTCCTTTCACCATTTTGTGAGATTTAAAACACTTGCAACTTTGCCTAACAAAATGGCGAAAGCCGTAGATCCATCTGAGAGCTACATGACATTTACTGGGCCCGACAACATTAGGAGGAAAAAAGACATAAGGCATAAATTTTATGATTATTTAATGACCGCCTAGGGAAATGACAAGGGGGGACACTTCATACGACCCTAGGACCCATTACTTAAGTGGATAAAGTAATGAAGGAATAGAAACCAGAGGGTTTTTGATCAAACATTGAGTGATTTTAAAATTGAAGCCCTAAACCCTTAAGACCTAACACAGACTTGAAGCGGTTGATAGTGTGTCTGACTCAAAATTTCAAAAACTTAGCCAATTATGGGAAAAGAAAACCCATTTCTCAAACAATGATAATAGGGGAGAAGTTGTGAAGTGGAGAGATATCTTTCTATATTTCTATTAATGCCAAAGGGGGAGATTGTTGGCATTATGTGAACTGGTATAAGGACATAATGATATTGTATGTTGTCATTGATGTCAATATGTGATATGAAGTGAACCGGCATATGTGATATGTGAGAAGAGAGAACCACCATATGTGTGAACCAGTATATATGCCAAAGTGAAGTGGTATATTTGTTCAAGATGAATTGGCATACAGTTATGGGAACCAACACATGGAAGCACTGTGTGACTACCGGTTGGTAGGTAGTTTCCACTTCAAGATTTCCAGTTGGAGTACCTCAAGCCTATGTGACTTAATCGGTGGTTTTTGTGTGATGAGTTAGCAGTATAACAAAGAACAGATCATGTTGCCACATAAGCCCTGTGTGCATGAAGGATCTTGCATGAAGAAGACTATTCCTATCTACCTCGGGAATGTGCGAAGTTTGTCAAACGGTGACAACACGTGATGGGTTATCAGCTACCATGAAATCGGTGGATAATGGATGATGGAGAATGTCTTGAGATCGATTCAGGATTATTGCATTTAATGCAGTATGATTCAATGGTCAGGATTGAATCGATTGAATTGCTTAACCTAACAGGTTTTAAGGTTTAGGGTTTTTTCTACCGACCTATCTGTTTCCTATAAGGTCGATGTTGTCTTTCTTTCTAAGGTTGTTGGAAAAAGTTGTGTGTGTGTATCCAAGGGAAGTGATACGTGATTCTTGCCAGACCAAAGGAGAGGAGACATACCTGCAAAGTGAATATGCATAAGGTGAAGAGGAGCCAAAACAGATCTGCATTAGCATTGAGTGTTGTTACCAAATCAATGTAATTCTTATTGATCTTTAACCACTTCAACAGTTGTCAAATCCCTTAACAAGATAGCCTTAATCAGCTTGATACAAATCCCTTAACAGGGTAGCTTTAACCGGCTTGATTCAAATCCCTTAACAAGGTAACTCAAAGTTAATGAGTTCTAGGAAGCTATAAAGCTCTGGAGATCCTTTAGCTATTGAGTTCTTGAAATCCTCTAACAAGGTAACCCTAACTGGGTTTAACCCTTAACCGGGTGATCCCTAACAGGATCGGTTCCTAGTAGAACCTATTGTAATGTCTTTAACCGGACAAGGCTCCTAACAGAGCAGACTTCTAAAGAGTTCAAAAGTAGATTATGGGTATTCATCCCCATCGTGGTTTTTCCCAGTTGGGTTTCCACATGAAAAATGTGTGTGCCATGCGTGATGTTATTATGTTGTGACGCTTTGTTATTACCTGTTGAGCATATGATGGTTCTGTGTTTTATGCCTATCTATTAAACATATTGAACTAAATGTTGTGAAGATCAGATGATAGTTTACCTGTTAATGCATGAGGGTGTAATGGTACTATAGTATTGAGCTAAGAGGAAAGCTTAGTAAGTGACCGGTTTATGATTGTTTTAGTTATTCTGGGTCTTACCGGTTGCACTCTATTTCAACCAGTACTGTTTGCCAGTCATTTGGAGTATTTGCTGTCAAACCTAATTTGGACTGTATTTTTGTTTGTACTAATTCACCCCCCCTCTTAGAACTGGTTTGGTACTATTCATTCATCATTGAGTTATTAGAAGAGGCCTTTGTATTTATTCATAACTTTGAAAAGTTCTGAATTTGATACATCAGGAAAATATTCAGCAAATATTTCCTCCCTCATTTCCTGTTCCTTTTCTATTGCAATGCATCATTTGTTGTCTAAAGAATTATACAAAGAATCCGGTGTCTCAGATCTAATTTTTGAAGGCAACCGATCATTAACACACAAATACTTAATGATTTCCTGTCCAACTTCTTCCTTTTCATTATCATTGAAGTCATCAAAACAATCAATTAAATCATTCAACAATTTTCTCCTAATATTCTTTATAGTTATTTGACAATGTGTTAAAGGTTTGTAAGAAGAAATATCAATATTTACCGGTGCAGATGTTGCCGGTTTATTCTTTGTCTTTTTCTTCGTTTGCCTAGTCTTCTTAGGCGTTTCTTCTAACATAGTTTCTTCTGAGTCTGGTGTATTGCTTTTCATCTTCCGCTTCCTCTCAAAGACTTTGGTAGGTGCAACTTCCGGTTTCTTCTTAGCTGGTGACCACTTGGTCACTTTGGGACTGGCTGCAATGAACGGTGCTAATGTTGAAGGCAGTGACTTTCCTTTCTTTTTTGAGGGTTCTTCAACCGGTGTAACCCTTTCCAAATAGGTGTTAGTTCTCTTTGCCTTAGGATCTAGGGGTGAGGCGATTAGGGTAGAAGCAGACCCATCCAGCATATCATACATTACCTCATAGCCAATAGGCTCCACTTCTTCCTGTCTGGGCTCAACGACCTCCATTATGCATTCATCAATTTTGATGGTGAAGTAGATGTCTTCCTCATACTTTTTGACTCTATCACCGGATATTCTTACCCTTTGGTTAATTTTGCACTTGAACTCATCAAAGTATTTGTTCAGCACTTCCGAATAGTCGGTTCCAACTGCTTGTAGACTTTCCCTGATTTGGTTTGTCACTGGTTGGTCAGCAGACCACTGAATGCCACCTACTCCTAGAAAGTAGCCTTGGAAGTAAAAGAACAACCCAACCAGTAGTTGTCCAGACTTATATCTCAGTGCATTGTCCTATTTGATCGAATTAAGATTCAACAGAAGTTGTCTTTGCATACAAGTTCACAAATCAAACGATGCATCTTCCTTGATCATCCTATAAGCAACATTTACCGCTGCAGTAGAGACAGAATTATTTCTGCTAGCAGAGAATGCCCAGTAACCTATCACCATGCAGACATACTTGACCAAATCGTCCTTGATTTAGTTAATGGTCATTCCACGTGAGTCGCTCACTGAACCGGTGAGCTTGGACATTACAGTCTTGTTGACCTTCCTTAGGGCTGGCACTTCCCCTATGTTACAGAAACTGATGATGGCATGAATCGCTTTTGGTGTGATATCATGCATCCGCTCTAGGTACATCTTATCACCGTGTAGTCTGCTTAGAATAATGCAAATGTGATCATCCAAAAATTCTTCAAGAAAGTAAACTGCATTGTGAAGTTTCTTCTTTTCTAGGATGTTGAATTCTGGTTTAATCTTCTTATCCTTTATGTGGAACAAGCTCAGCTAGGAATGGATCACAAGAGACCCTAGGTCTTTGATTTTGTAGTCTATGTAATTAGAAATGCCTTCTTCCACTATAACTCCAATGGGTACTTGAGATAGGGCATTGTATTTCAACTTTTGTTGAATGAAGTCCATAGAATCAACGGGTGCACTCGAGATATCATGTGATGCAGAAGCCATGATAAACAAAGAATTATAAAAAAATACCTTCGTAGATCAAAATTTAGGGCTTCAAAATTTGAACTTCGCTTCACACTCCTTCGGTTACTGAAACACCGCTTTGCATTCTACACTCCTTCAATAGATGTTAGCTTTAGATTCTTCTTCAGGTTTTTGATAGATTCCTTGAATTGCAATGTAGCTCTCTTTTCTTCACTCTGCACTTGAAAAACTTCTTTTCTCAAAAAATGATAAGTGAGAAATGATTTGAAAATTCCTTTTAAACAAGTTCTCCACCTACCATAATAAATACTCCACTATTAGGGCGTAAACCCTAATTTTCTTTTTACCGCTTCCGGTCTTCTACTGACTAACAGGTATCTCATACCAGTTAAGGTCTTTTGCCGGTGTCAACCAGGGGTACGAGATATTTCACCATTTTCTCCCCATAAGCTTTTCTGATGCTTAGTTAGCCGGTTCTATGATTTCCACACTAGGTGCAGAAATCAGTTCTTCATGCACACCACTAGTTTATTTTTCTAGGTTTTGATCATATCCACTTAAACAGTTTCAATATCAATCTTTTCTTTCAGAGTGACTGGCATGTCATCCAATATGTTCTTTCTTGTTTTGCAGAATCTAGCAATGTGACCCGATTTGTTGCAATGATAGCATACCATTCCAGGTGCTCTCCATGGTCCATTATTCATGTTACCATTCTTCCTCCTGCATGTTGCAGTAGTGTGACCATGACAATGATAGATCAAACAGTTTTCTCTCCATCCGATTGCCATTTGATAGCCACCACTTCCTGATTGATGATTAAAGGTATTAAACTAGTTGGGATTCCGGTTCACAAAAGGTTCCGAATCAACTCCTTGAGTCCTTTGAGGATATCTTCCAGTGTTGTACATAACAAACCTGCATTCAAATGCTCTATGCCCAAACTTGTTGCATGCTTAACAATTACCATTGAAATTATTGGATCTAGGTACATTGTTTATAAAGTAAGAAAAATTATTGTAGGCTTTTCTCCTACACACATTAGCAGTATGTCCTTCTTTAAGATAGTTAAAGCAAACGGGTTTGAACTTTTTCTTATCTTTACCTTTGAATGCTGGTTGCTTCTTCGATGCTTCAACATTTGCACCAGAGGTCTCACCTTTCTCATGATCGGAGTAACCAAGTCCATCAGTATTCTTGATAGGTCTGGTCAATTCAAGCTTTTTCTCTAGCTTAACAGTATTCTTGTTGAACTTAGCAAGTATTTCATTTGACTCAAAGAGTTCTTTGAAAATAGAAGCATTTGTTTCCATCAAGTTTGCATTCTCGATGATGGCTATGTTCAATTCTCCTTGCATGTCTTCCTTTTCCACTTTTCTCGCATGGAGTTGAGCGGTTAGGGCACTGATTTCTTGTTTTAACTTGGAGATCTCATGATATCTGTCTTTTACAAGATCTTCAACTTTCCTCTGGTTCTCAAGCTCTTGACACATTCAGATAGTCAATCCTTGCAACTCCTTTCTTAGGTTGGAATTGGATTCATTCAGCTTTTATACTTCTTGAATTAAGGATTCCATGTCCGCTTCATTAGAAGAACTATTTTCAGTTAGCTTCATTAGTTTTTCAGCATGTTCTCTCCTTTTTTCCTAAGAGGCCTTATATTTGACTACAAGTTCATCATAGGCTTGCTCAGACTGAGTGAGCTGATGAGTAAGTTCCCTCATGGTGTATTCCCCCATATCTCTTTCCAAGTGGTTAAAATTATAGAAAGGTTGGCTCTGATACCAATTGATTAATACTAAGAGGGGGGGTGGATTAGTATGCCAAAAATTACTATACTTAAACACTTTAATAGTCTAGCGGTAAACTGGTAAAATAGTTTAGCAAACAAACCGGTTAGCACACATGAAAACCAAATAGAAAATAATGCATTCACCCACAGAAGCACAATCACCATAACAAAAGAGATTTTGACATGGAAACCCAAATGGGAAAAACCACAGTGAGATGAAACTCACAAGTAACTATCTGCAGAATAGGAACCAGGCCGGTTAAGGTCATACAATGTTCTTTACCAGAATAGATCCTGTTAGGAATCTCAATCTCTATTAGGAGATAAGTCTGATTAAAGACTACCTTTCTAAAGGATTTTAGATCCACAAATGTGAACCAGAGGATTTACAAAAGGCTTTTTGGGCCTACCCAGTTAAGGGCTTCAGACTTGTCGAAGATGTGAGTAATCAACAAGTGAGTGATCTAGCAGATAGCACAGATTGCTTTGTTAGATCCTTGATAGCTCATTCCTAATGCATTCTAGCATTACTTCAGTCTTCAACACATTCATACTCTACCTTTTCTCACAGACATGAACTTCTCTTCTATAATCTCACTTACAAAAACTCATCAACCACCTTAAAACCTAGCAACTACCTAAAACCCTAGACATGATGTCCTTATAAAGGAATCTGATTTCATATCGGTCCAATAGGATTACAATACAAATTCCTAGGTTCAATGCATCTAGACATAATTGGTAAAATGACACAAAAAGAACCGCCAGAGTGTCGGCACCGCAAAACAATCGGTGGATGATAACTCATTACAAAATGTCGGTTGGTAACTCATCATAGAGTATTACCAGGTCAAACAAAATACCAGTTTAAGCAAAATACCAGTTGCCGGTTTGACAAAATGAAGACTGGGAAATATGAGTTGTGTTGATTCGTTCCTTTGTACCGCTTGAGATCCTCAAATCACTTGGGGTCTTCATACCGGTTCAGACCCGTAAACACTTTCTATAAAACACCGATAGTCTAAAGACTATAATACATCATACCAGTTGTAACAAATACCAGTTGAGCTTTAACTCATACATATAAAAAGTGATCTCAAATAAAGTGTGTGTCCATCAATGACAATCACAACATCAATCATCAAAAATGCCAACACACTTCCACACAAGTAGTTTGATGCACTCATGATTACTTTCCATATTTACAATTTTAAACTGCTGAAAAGGGAATATTCCTTCTTACCGTGCCGCTTTAACTTTCATCAAAAATCCTTAGAGTTAGTTTTGAAGTGAACTCATGAACTTTGAACCATTTGACAAAAGGTTCAACGGTTCAAGTTCATTTAAGAAATACAACAGTGGGTGGCTGACACACAACAATACTGGGAATGAGCGACAACAATGACTATTAAACAAAAACCTTGAACCATTTGAACAGCTTCAGATTTGGTTCAAGGTTCAAGACTGGAAACCAACTTAAAACATATGGACCCACACTCATTAAACAATGATACATAGCCGCGACTCACAAAAGACATTTTGAACTTTGAACCATTTGACAAAAGTTCACGGGTTCAAAACTTCAAGACGTAAAACATAACGCACTTGCTGACATGACGACAAAGACCACAAATGAATTTCTTCATAAATGCGCTCTGAACCTTGAACCAATTGAAATTTTTAGAAAGAGTTCAACGGTTCAAGTATGAAGGAAAACAAACAACCTGACGAAAGAAAAGGCACAAAAGGCAACCCATGAGTATGAACATTCAAAAGGGAAAATTGTAGGGGGGACTAACACATTGTCTTAGGTAATCTTCATATGTTATGGTGGATCTTTGTTGTTGTTAGGCTAGGGTTTTATGGTTGAATCTATTTAGTCTTTCAATATTGTTGTATCCATTTTAACCATAAAGAATATCCTTTTCTACCCCAATATCATCCAAGTAATTGATATTTTGTTGAATCTATACCACATCACTCAAGATTACAAACAAGGCCTCCAACCTTAGATCAATTGTCTCTCTTAATAATCCAAATTGTTTCTTAAGTTGATTTCTATACTCTTGTAGCAAATCCAATTGCATATGAAGTTGACCAATTTGCACCTAAAGGGAGCCATAAATATCTTTTTTCAAGTCATATACACTGTTCATCTAAAAAATTCATGACTCAATTGAGTCCATTTGTTCTTTGATATTATTTGTGGAATCTAATCATTTCAAACTACATTTATACAAATTTGTAGCGTCATCAACACTAACTTTAAACTTCTTTAGGCTTTTTTGCAACAAGTTGTGGGCATGAGTACACTTGTCGAAAGACTTGACATTTCTTTTATCATTTAATCTTCTAAGTGTCTCCTCTTCTTATTTCTTCTCTATGTGAAATGAACGATCTTTGAAAGAGTCCATTAAAAACTTTAGTTTGTTCTTAAGGGAACAAGATGTGTCAAAATCTATTTCTGAAAAATCCATGTTGGATTATCTTCATTACATCTCCAATAAGGCTAGACTTCTTCATATGTTCTTGCATATTCTCCTCCACAAGTGATGTACTTAATATATCACTCAGTTGAAATTAATGGAGGGGGGAAATAGTAGAAATAATAATCTACCACTCATGAATAGACACCTTCAATAATTGTGGAGTCACAACTAGCTCAAATTGTACTTGAAGACCTAATAGGTCCTTTAAGGAATTAGTAACACCCACACTTGGACTTTTGGTCAAAGCCTCCTACTTCTTATCTAACTTTTTAGTAGTATCTTTGTAGTACCCCTGCTAGTTTGAACTCATTAGACTCATATTTTATTATTGGTTGTTTTTCAGTGGATACATTACCATGATATATTATTTAGATTTTTATGACATTATGCTTTACCGAGAGATGAGATGTATAATTTATTTGTAGTATTTCAGTACTTGTGATTTATGGCATTTTATGTATTAATATTGCTATGTACTAACATTTTACTTTATTTATGCAATGTGGAATTATATGTTGTGTGTTTGCGAGTGTATTGGATGCAAGGGGACGATTTTCCTTCACTCATTTCGGTGAGACAGGGAATGTCGCGATTCTCCTTCATCAGTGTGTATGCCATGTTATATATATATATATATGCATGTGTGGTTCGGTGATGCAAGATATTGCAGGTACAAGTACTAGGTAGGTACGGGGTATCGCCTCCACCTGGCTTCATAGGTCTGAGCGTGCCTTATATTTTCTGATGGAAGTGGAGGAGATAGTAGTTGACCCTATTTTACTTAGTTACACTCATATGAGTGTTGTCAGTTGGTCGTCTTGTCAGTTAGTTCGGTCTTCGTATTTTGTCATTTTATCTTTTATGGGTAATTGCTTGAGATTTGTTTAATTTGAGTGTTTTAGTGGATTTAATTAATTAATTAATTAAGTTTATGAAATTATCTCATTATTGTATTGTTTATGCATTGAGATTATAAATTTAGTTAATTAAAGAAATTATTAAATTAAGTTGCAAGCTACATGGTATTTGAAATATATTTTTATTTAAATAAATTAAATTAATTATATTTATTGTTTCCTTGAATTTTAAATAAATAAAAGAATAAACAAATGAATAAAAGGATTAATTAGAATTAAAATATTGTTTTAATTCTTTATTTAGAAAATTAATTAATGTGCATGAGAAAAGTAAAGAAAGAATAATGTTTTTTTTATTACCATGTGATAAATTTAGAAAATAAAATAAAAATTACTATTATTCTAAATTTAGGTTTTTTGTGAAAAAGCTATTGAACCTAGAATTTTAGTTTAAATAGGGGTTAGGTCTTTATTTTAGTTACACACATGAATAGGTCAAGAATTTAGGTGAAGAAATTTAATTGGAAGTTATTGAAGGGATTGGGGCTCTTCTACAGATTTCTTCGAAGAAAGCTATACCAGGTTGGTTGATTTCTTAGTTGTGTGTTTTATTAAAAATATTTCTATTTGTCTCTACTTGATGTGTGTGTAAAAAAATTGTCAAATCCAAAACCCTCTTCTGGTGAATTCGAGTTTTTGTTTTGAAATCCATGCCTGATGTGTATTTCTAATTTATGGTAAGTATGTAATTTTTGAGAAAATTAAGAGAAATTATTGTAGAAAATTTGTTGGATTTTAGGATGCATGGAAATTTGCAAGATTTGTGAGAAAGGGTATTTACCTGAGAAATGCTTTTAATTACCTTAAGAAAATATTTTTAATTACACATTAAATTTATTTGGGTTAATTAAATTTTAAAAAAAATATGAAGAAGGATTGAAATTTTATGAAAATGGAATTATTGGAAAAATATTTTCTTTTGTTATTATTGCTGTCAAAATTTTATTAAAATGAAATTATTGAAAAAGTATTGTTTTTTTTATTATTCTGTTTAAAAATATATATATAAAAAAATAATTATAAAAAATAAAAATAAATAAACACTACCTACGGTAGCATCCGCTACCGGCGGTAGTACACAATACTACTGATGGTAGCAGCTACCTACGGTAGTAGTGCTACCGGACGGTAGCAATGCTACCAGATAGTAGTACTAGCTACCGACGGTAGCAGTGCTACTGGAGAGTAGTACTAGCTACCGATGGTAGCAGTGCTACTAGACCGTAGTAGTACTATCGAATGGTAGTACTAGCTACCGACGATAGCTTAGGCTACCGTGATAGGGGCTATTTGCAATTTTTAAAAGTGGTTTTAATTATTATTTTTTATTAATTTCTAAACCCTATGCACTGTTTCGGGTTTCATACCCAGGGGTTAGATAAATTAAATGTATATGTGTTATATTATATATGTATATGAATAAATATATGTATATTCATATATGTGTTTATATATATATATATATATATATATTTAATATTAGATATGTTTTCTTTTGGTAGTTATTATAATATTTTAAATATTATTTAATTACAGTTTGGAATGTTAATTTCTATAATAATTTTGAAAATACATTAGGAGAGTTATCTTTATTTTTCTTTTTGGACAAATGACAAGGTGGATGTTTTTGGTATTAAAAAGTTGTAAATTCTTGTTATCTGGAAATTCGTAAATTGCATGTTATTTATGGTTTTGGCTATTTTTAAGGAAAGATTGCCTGTAATAGGATCTTGCGTATATTATGTTTTCAGTCAAGCTTAAATTCCGTTGGTATTTTGGTTAAATTGTCAGTGTCCTGTATTATTATTTCATCTAGACCAGGTGTTGTTGTATAACCTATTTGATATGAGCCATTGTGTGTTTTTGTCCAAATGGTCAATCTTGGGTTGGTATTTGTGTATCCTTCACCTGTGCTTGTCAGGATTGTTTATGGTTGCCTATTTTGCCATAGAGTTCTCGTAGAGAGAAACATTTCCTGTTAGTGTCCTAGGAGAGAGAGTGGCTTTCGAGCGGGGGCCGTGCCCGAAGTGGATGACAGGATAACCCGTCAAAAGTTAGTTAAAAAGTGATAACCTAATAATTGATTAGGGGGTGGGTAGATTAAATATTAATTAAGATAAATGTACCTCGTGCATAGGTGAGTGCTTGTACAGGGCTCATAATGTTACGAGAAGGCCTGGAATGACAAACTTACCACCTTGTCTTCACAAAAGGATTGGTAGGGTCCGCATGAGACTTAGTTGGAACCCGAGGCTCGGGAGAGGTTACTAGGAGAAACCCGAGTATGGGGGCCGGGACTTATGGAGGCTGTACCATGGTAACCATCAAGCTATGCAGTGACACTCTCTTCTTAGAGTCACTAGTGTTTTGTGAGTTGTGTTACATGGATGGTTGCAGAGTCTTGTAGTCCTTTTGTACTTGTCTTACTTTGCTTTCTTGGGGGTTTTCTACTATCTCCTAGCACGGTGGGGTCGTTCCATTTTGGGATCACATGGTCGGGTGGTAGTGCCACTTCCCATCGGATGTTCTGGATTGTATCTTTAGGTGAGGAAAGGCTTCGCTGGTGTTTCTTGGTTCGTGGTTTATGTACCAGCTCTTGTTCGAGATCATTGTTCAGTTGAGACCTTGTGGTCGTTGTATCAGACAATTATGTAACCTTGATATTGTATCTTTGTAACCAGTGGTATTATTGGAAGCCATATATTTATGGATATTGTAATATTATTATGTCAGTTAAGTGAATGTTATTGTTTTGATCTTATGTTTAAATGGTTTATGGAAATTGGATACATTGGAATACTTTTATTTCTTTATTATGAAATTTGGATGTATGTATAATTTTAAACTTAAGTAGTCAATTTGTCTAATTAAATGGATTAACTGTAGTGTTATTATAATCTATGAAATTACTCTTTGTTGGATACCCTTAGGAAAACTTATGATAGACTTCCACTATGTTGATAAACGTGCAATGGTTATAGTTAGTGCACTTAGTCTTTAACAAAAAAAAAATTATTTCACCTTTTAGTTGCCTAGTTGTGTTGTTTTCTTTTAGGGTTCTTCTTGGGGCATTACAATCTTGATCTTTCTTAGGAGTATCTTCTTCATTCTTCTCTCCATCACTTGCCCCATGTAGCAACATTCTCCTTATTTTCTACTTATTCAACATTCTTCTCCTTTTCTTCTTCTTCAATGTTCTCCTCTACACCATTAATATTTCCATTCTTCATAATCTACTCAAC
This sequence comes from Cryptomeria japonica, assembly GCF_030272615.1. Lineage (NCBI taxonomy): Eukaryota > Viridiplantae > Streptophyta > Pinopsida > Cupressales > Cupressaceae > Cryptomeria > Cryptomeria japonica. Next base: position 604,675,052 of record NC_081410.1, read on the forward strand.
ATTCTAACCAATTTCCTTCTTTGTCTCCATAAATTAACATATGTAGACTTCTCTAAAGGAGAATTTTATATCAAGGGGAATTAAAATATATCAATATTTTTACCAACATTGTCTTCTAGACTAGCATCCTATGAAGGGACTTGCTCATCTATCACTGCACCTCCTTCCTTCACTTCTCTTAATATTTTTGTACTGAATTCCTTAGTCTCCCTTGAGACTCCATCTTTTGCTTCTTTTATCATTCTCATAAGAGTATCAACCCTCTTTCATTAGAGGACCTCATTAATTAATAATTAGATAATTATCCCAGTTACTCTAACAGTCACCCTTAAGATTAACTTAGGGACAAGCCAAAGAGATAATGATGAATGCAAAATACATGCATGAATTAGTCCTAACAACAAAGGTCCGATAAGGTATTCATGTAAAAAGCAATAAAAAAATGATTGAAATCTCAGAACCAAGGAAAAGGACAAAACCAATTGGTATAAAACTCCTCTCCAAAAAGGAAAAAAATACAATAATTATCCTAGAGAAAGAAGGAAAGAATGGGGACTCAATTTGATCCACCGAGGACTACTTTTATCACAATAGTGCAATGAATCTCCCCAAAATAAGATGGAGAAAAGAAGGATATGAATCCCCATACTAAAGAACTAGTTCTTGCACCAATGATGAAATCCTGAAAATAGAACATGATCCATTGCATGCTAACAAAATTTGTTCCTCTCAAAAGAAACCAATCTATTGGAGATATGAAAATCCACCCCCATAAACTAGAAAATGTAGGAATATAAATCTAAATATTGTATGCCTTTGGAAACTTCTCAAATGTCTCTATGTCCATGACAAATGATAATGCCATAAACCAATAATGTATGTGCCTAATCAATGTAGCAGGTGACAAATAAGGACTCTGTAAAACCTAATGAAGAACAACCTCCATGGGTGATGAAGATGAGATTGAAAAATTGATGTAGCTATCAACAAAGAGGAGACAAATTTCCTTAAAATAATTCACCAAATCTACAATATGAGACTTCAAAAACAATGATGACAAGTATATAAGATACAAGTCCTAAGTAGTTGAGTTTGGAAGAATAATGTCCTACTACAATGATTTAATGCGGGTTATGCATGAGTGAATGTAATTTGATTAGGAACAACATAATATGATAATAATTGAGATGGGATATCAATGTGAGGATAAGGAAAATGAAGATAAATTGTTGACCCATCAGAACATGGAATACTTGTGATATACCTAAGCTCCTCTAAAGTATCATCATCAAAGAGTAGGAAACCTACATGTGCAAGGGGAATATGATTATCTATAATAGAATCCTCTAGCAATGAAGAGATATGAGAGTCTTTGTGCACCTATTAAATTTGGGTCCAAAGTGTACAAGAACACTCAAGGCCCAATATGGCAGACATAATGTGATAATCAACACTAAAATAGATCACACCTATGACATGGTCTATGATATTACTCAAAGTTGATTTGACCCTAGAGTCAATAGTTTAGGTATGAGTCCATACAAATAAAAAAAATATACAACCACTAACATGTGTTACAATGACATGATACCAAGACATAATTGTCCTGTGTATGGTAGGCAAGTGAAGGAAGAATCTCAACACATGTAAGGAAAATCACATACATCCCTCATCAAAAAAATAGATCCATCCCAAGTGTCAAAACATCCAAGTAATTACCAGATAGTGTAAAAAAAATGTTCTAAGGGAAACATATGGAAAAATAGATCAGAGATCTAGGTAGAGGACTCTGAGACCTTTTCAACAATGTCTAGTTTTCAAAAAACAAAGTTTGGATCTACAATATATGGCCCTAGAATCCCAAAACTAAACACTAACTTTAGAGTCCTAGTACAAAAAATTATAATAGAATCTGATAAAACCAATGCTAGAACTAGATTTTCAGTAATATCTAGTTTGCATAATTTTGACTTTGTATGACCAAGTTATGGCCACAAAAACCAACTATATGTCAATTAGGGCTTGGAAGTCTTGAAGGGTTTCCAAAAATGGACAATTTTCGAAAATGGAAAATTTCTGAAAATAGAAACTCTATGAAAAAATTTCAAAACTAGAAAGATTTCAAAAATATAAACTTTTCAAAAATATTAACTTTTTTAAAATGGAAAAATTCCAAAATATAGTCTTTCTACAAAGAAAATCTTGTTTAAAATGGTAAATTTTTGAAAATATAAATTTTTTAGAAGTAGATTTTTTTTGAAAAGCGAAAGCAACCTTTATTTGAGCGAGTGTGCATGGATAAATCATTGAAGGTTGGATCTATGAAGAATATGGACAAGAACTTAACAAAGACGTAGCTCTGATACCATCTAAAAGTTGATGATACAACCATAGGAGCCAAAATCATCTACAAGCAAGACACCCATCATACAAAAGAGAAGAAGCCATAAATGATGCTATGCAACCTTGAGAGAAAATTGATCTAAATAGGAATCTAATATTTAAATTAATTTATAATTAAAATTGGATAGTTACAATGAATGAATAACATGCTTTTATAGATAGAAAGAGACATGCCATAATCCTAAAATTAGGAGAGATAAAGAAAAATAATGAGAAGTTAAATTAAGATCAACTACAACTTGAACTAAAGTTAGAAAAGAAAAGTCTAGATAACAAAAATGATCTGAGATTAGCTTAAGTGAAATAGTAATTAAAGGATCTAATTAACTAAATAATTAGATAATTGTCTTGATTACTCCCAAGTGGGTCAAATACCACATTAGCCATTTTATAGATATATTGTGAATTCACCTTGATTGGAGAAGCCTCTTTAAATATATAATTTTCCTTACCTAATCCATTCTCACCTTCCATTCTTAAAGGCCCATTGAACCTTAGAGTTCCTTGATGTTTAAATTTACTCTCTAAATCTCTCGAGCCATATGGGGAAGGGTTCCAAACCATTCCAATGGTATTTTCACTAGAAGCTCTTCTATCCTTCAATCCTTACGCACATCTATGCTCATCAATATCTTCTTCTCCCTTCTAGGTAGCATCATCCTTCAAAGGTTTTTCTCTCCTATTGACCAAAGGGATTTCAATTTCAACATTTTTCCTTTGGGGTCCCATATCAGATAATATCTCAGTCTCCTCCCAACAACATCCATTTTAACAAAAGAAGCCAATTAATTTCCTATAAGTATTAGTGTTCCTCACTCTACTATTCTATTAGTAGATTATAAAGTCTAATCTAGGTTGGGGTTTTGCCAATTTTCTACATGATTGGGGTCCAAATTTGGTTCCCAAACATTGATATAAAAATCATAATCCTCCATCATTTTGTATACCTCACTACATAGTCTATCTTTTCTTAGTGGTGCTTCATTCAATTAAAAAACCCCTATTTTGGAGCACCCTAATCACTATTCCATCTCCCCATTTTTCTTTCTACTAGTCTATTATTTTGGTTCTTATGGTTTCCTCCCTACCCATTTGGAAAAACCTCAATCACTTTTAGACTCTTCTTGAAAATCCGTATTGTTTTTGAAGGGATAATCATAATATTTCTTGAAGGTATCCTTATGTAGACCTTTCCCTAATACATCCTACCCTTCTTATCTTTTCATTTACCTGACTTCATTCCTCCTTCATTGAAAAAGAATTCCATGTTATCTACCATAACAAAGATCCTTTTCACCCTTTTCACAAAGGAAAGAATGTCTTCTTGCAATGTCGATTGCCATCCACTTGTCCTCTATGCATCACCTGAAGCCTTAGGTATGACCAAGACATTTTTTCTTGGTCTAGCACAAGCTCCTCACATAGATAATTACTCAGTGAATCAATTTATTTTACTCTTATAAAATACTATATTTTATAATGAATACAAGAAAGAGAAGAATATTAAAGATAACAAGCACTTCACTTGAGGAAAACTATTCCATCATAAAATTCCTCTCCATTTATATTATTTGATTATCAAGTGGTATACTATTATAAAAAATTAATAGACCTAAACCCAAACTGTCACATATAAAATCTCTATGGCATAATTAACCTTAATACAATGCCATTGATTGAGAATCTCCATGTTCATGATAGCACCAATTAGCTAAATCATGATTGTAAGATCTAAAAGACATAATATAAGGCCTCTAGGTAATTTATGATCCAAATTCATTAACGTGTTATGTTAAGATGATGCAATTAAGGGGAAGTGCTAATAAGACTATATTATAACACTCCATGTTATTGTTAATGTTAATGTTAAGATTATATAAGGACATAGTCCACCTTAATGTTAAGAGTGACATGTATGTATGTATCCATCCATCCATCTATGTGCCTATCTATATTGCAATGTGTCAAATTTATACATCTTATAATTATTATTTTAATATCTTATATTTTATTTGTTATAATTAATAATTTAACATCCTAATTTTTTACAATTTGTCCCAACTCAATAATATTTTACCATTGAAATTTGACTAGCTAGAAACAACCTTGACCATGAGAGATTGCATGTGTTTCAATATTGATATAGAAACTTGCATGTAGATCTTAACATCCATTTAATTTAAAACAAACTTGCACACTTTCACGGCAATTTAAACTTGTACACTTAGCAGCATGTCTTTTTTAAGAAAGACAATCTCTCTTTCTACTTGCTAGGAGAGGTTTATCTTTTGTCTCTTACAACTTGTAGTTATCTTTCTTTTTCAGTAATATAAAGAAAAATAGAAAAATTGAAAGAGTGACAAGTATAAAAGACATTTCAAGTTGTTTTGAAGGTCGTGGTCAGGCATACATCTTAGTGGAAAGCATTCTCAGGCTGCTTTCAATTGTACTTTTATTAATTTTGAAATCACACTACACAGATTAAGTGGTTAAATCTAATGCTTGTCATTATCCCCTCAAATAATGTGAGAGTTGAATGCACATGCATGTTATGGAAAATGTTAACAAGCATGGAATGAAAAACAAGATATCTGTCATCATCACATAGAGTTAATAAACATGTACCCTTTTTTCAGCCATTTTTTCGTACTTTTTTATATATAGCTAAAGATATGTATGTATGTATGTATGTATGTATGTATGTATGTATGATTTAAGTATAAAATTATATTATTATTATTAGTATAGGTTTAATATAATATAATATATATAATTTTATATTAAATTCATGTTATTTATATTGAAAATTTTATTTTTGTATTGTATTTAATTATGTACAAGAATAGAATATATCATATATAAGGTATGTTTAGCTATGGTTGAATTTACATTATTCATTTTCAAATTTAGGTTTGGGTTTCTATAGAAGATAGACATTTATGAATACATTATAATAGGCTGCATAAAAATGTAATCTGGAAGACATGATAGTTTAATTATTTACTAAAATTTATATTGTTTGATTAAGTTAATTATAAAACATTACCCTTTTTTGTTTGTAATGCAAGTCATGGTATGGTTTCTGTTAGGGAGTTATTTTTTGTTTACAATAATACATGACATATGTTTTGATTGTTGAGTCTCATAGATACAAAGTGTGAAACAACAATAAAAAGGCACTAATTTTTAGCTTGCTAGATGTGTGATAGGTTACCAAGATAGAAATGATTTTCTAAAAGACAAGGCTAAATTTGAACCTTAAATTTTGCCTTATATAACTACAAGAATATGATTTCTTTACATTGAGAAGTAATAGTTATTTTGCTCATCTAGTTAGATCATGTAATTCACTTTTATGTTATAGAAACTTCATAGTACTTCAAAATATATGTACCTGAAATATAACATGAATGGGAAGCATGAGGGATAAGGGAGGAAGTAGTCCATGTAGATTCTTTTAAAAATACAATATATGCATAATATTTTTAGCCACATATGGATTATCCAAGAATCTAGCTATAAATTTTATTTCATATATTTAGGAATCTATTTTGATGATTATACAACAATTCTTATGATATTCCAATTTCTTGCTTAGTTCTCTATAATAGACTTCATACTATACTATACTATACTATACTATACTATATAGTTGTTGAGATATGTTTTTGAATTTAAATCTTAAAGTGTGACTCCATCATCCATTTGATAAAAGAATCAATCTATGCTAACCAATCCTTCCACTATAATAAAATATATTTGTAAAAATAATATTATTTTTACATGTATTTAATACTATCTTTTAGTCTTCCCATTTTGCATAGTTTTGTAGTATAAAATGATAATATTTTAAGAGAATCATTGAACCTTAATTTTAGTTAAAATAAAAAAATACAAATTCACTAGAAAAATATTTTAGTAGATCAAATAATTTTTTATGAATATTTTTTTCTTTTGATATAAAGATCTTTATTATACCCACAAAATAATTTTAGATTTTAACAAAGCATTCTATAAGAGTTAGACGATTCTCTAGTTGGTATTTCTAAAGGCATATCAATGAATCAAGTAGGAATTATTTTGGGAAGTGCATAATGGTTATGAAAATTTACGATAGGTGGTTTAGTATGGGAAAGAACTCAAGGTGAGATAATTAAGATACTTAGTATTTTACAATATTTTACTAATACTACCCACGAGTGGGAAGATGGATGAATAGATTTGGGTGCTTAATTGGTTCATATATATTTGTAGGATTCCCAAGAATATTAAAAAAGTGTTATTAAACAAGCTATTACATTACCATGGTAAATGTTTTATTTTACATAAGTAGTCTTAATAGTTGTCTTGGCTACAACAAAATGATGGAATATCACTTCCTTTCATAGTACTTGAAAATATATCTACTTATAAAATTATGTAGAGACAATCCCCATTCATCACATTAACAGTTAAGTTTAGATCAAGAGTTCATCTATGGAAGATTAGATGAGTAAACACCATCCACTTTTAGGTCATAAGGAAAGTTTGACCATAGAACAAAGCTAGATAAAATAATAGAAGAACAAATACAATAGTGAAGGGAATTTTTAATTACGAGATTATTTTTTAAAGCTAAAGTCATATATAAATAAATATTTTTAGATGATAATATAACAAAAACATAGTTCTCATCTAAATATTAAGGTAAATATTGGAGTTTGGTAAAGATTGATAATATAGTATATGATCTTAAGTTAACTTGAAAATTAAAAGCACATTTAATTTTTTTATATCTAATGTGTAAATAAGGTTATTGAGTGGTGGATATTTTGATAAATAGTATTACCCAAGCTAGATGAAGAGGGAAGAATAATATTGGATTAAGAGATAATTTCGTAGACATGCTCAAAGAAGTTCATGACTAGCATAGTGACATAATACTTCATTAAGTAGAATAAGTTGCTATCAAATCTATCACATAGGGTGATGGATAATTTATCAAAATGCATCTTTATCACATCCCATCTTTTTGGTTAATTAATATAATTAAATTAAATTATTTGATGTATTTCATTTCAAATTATTAAATTTATTGATTTAGATTTTAAGTTGAAAATGGTGATATTAATCATGTTACCATTACCATGTATTAATTTTTATTTTAGGGCTGGCATATTGATATGTGAATGAGTTTAAGTGTATATAGAATTAGTTGAAAGAAAGAACATGGCCCAAGATAGGAGTCTATCCATTTAGATAGCTAATGAACATGATGGAAGTCATACCACTCACCATGTAGTTTATATAAGACTTGCATATGAATGATATGGTGAATGATTTCTATTTAAATGTCTATACAAATATATAATTATTAATGCATTATTATAAATAATTAGAAATAAAATAAAAACTACAGACCTTGTATTTAGTCCTTTGTGTTTTCTTGGAGAATAGATATAGTTTGATATGAAATAAAATAAAAAATTCTCATCTATGATTTCAATAAAATATTATATACTCAAAACGAATGAGTTTATATATCATCTATTATGTATAAAAACTTGTAACGTTCACCTATATGCATGACTATATCATTATACGCGTGTATGTATATTACACATAAACACATACGTGTAGCGGTGTAGACACTCATACACATGCCATTACATTTAACCTTTTATCTTATTTTTCTATGCCTCACATTTACTATAGAAGCCAATTGATTATGAGAAGTGAAGCTCACATATATTGTATGGTCATAGGCATTCAAAACAAAATATTATCTTGCAACCAAACATTATACTTCATATAAAATAACCATAATAATCAAAGTGGAAAGTACTTGCCAAGCAAGTGGCCAAATCCATTAACATTTAAAATAGAAATGAGTGACTATTATAACTATCATATTCTTGGCATGAACTATCTCCATTACTCATCCAAAAATAAAATTATATTATCGACTAATGTGCTATTGATTGACCATGTTTTCTTATAAATAAAGAAAGAAAAATATCCTTTAAGGGTGCCATTTTTCTCTCTAAAAGTGTCATGAAGCTTGCATTTTTTGCATGACTATTTTCTGCTCAAAGTACTTAAAAGTTTTCACAATGGGAGCCATTCATTTATGATATAGAATCTAGATTTCATTATAAAAGAAATATTGTAGTAAGGTGGTGCAATAGATATGCATTATTTTTACTGGATTTTGTTGTGGTATTTCTCCAAACTTTAGAGGATTACTGTAGCAATATAGAGGTGATCATTTCCAAGGTCAAGTTCTTGATAGTAAGGAACAAAAATTTCTACTTGGTGGCCAATTAGCTCAAAAGACAACTAAATTCCCTTTTGATTTTTAACAAGTAGGTTTTTTTTCTATATTAATTTTGAAAGTGTCTATGCTATGCTTATTTTTGAGTAGAAATATGATTATATTCTTTGTTATTAGATGAATAGAATCATGACCAATTATGTTTATACATATATGGTCATCCATATATCATAAATTTAATAAAAGCTCTAGGTAAAATTTTAGAAAAAAGTGAGGATAGAAATCAGCTTTATATAGATAAAATTTGTTATTGTTCCTTTCCACAGTAGACTGAAAATAGAAAAATTAGACAGTTAGATCATGCTTATCATTGTCTCTTTCCCATGAAATGGATGTAGGAATCAGATTATACTATTATAAATAACTAAAATTTATAATGAAAAATAGAGAAAACTATATGAATTGGGAAACCTTAACAAACCATTTATATGGACTAGAGAAATGAAAAAATCGCTCATAATTGCCTAGATTCGGCGAGTCCTGAGCCGAGTGAGTCTCAGTGAGCTTAGGGGGCTTGGACTCAAACTCATCCGAGTCTAGGGTCTAGAGTCGCCTGGACTCAGACTCACCTAGACTCACCAAGTCTGGTGAGACCCGAGTCTCAGACTCGGCCAATGGCAATGACATTTTAAGTTTAAAAAAAATTAAAAAATAATAATATGTTTTCAATTATTATTTTTCTTTATATTATTCTTTTAGTCTAAAAGTGAACTTCATTTCATTCATTTGGAAAAATAGGAGGACAAGGTTGAGTTGTGAGAAGAAATAAGGGTTCATTGAAGGAAAAACAACAAGGAGGAAGATCAAGATTTCATCCATAAATCACATTGGGGCTGCATTATACTTTCATTTGGTACATCAAGAGTTGGAAAGGAAGAGTTTGCATCTCATTTCAAGCTTGTTGTATGAGGTAAGATTTATTTTTTGAGTTTCTTTTTGTTTGTTGTAAGCATAAATTTCATTGTAATTTGTTTGATTAATTTTCTATTAATTTCATTTGAAAGTTTTACATTTTCTTCCAAAATCTAATGTAGGTATGCCATAGGGTTTGTAATTTTATTTTTTTTTAAATTAGGGTTTGAAATTTTGATCAACCCCTACCTTAGTACCTACATTAGGTTTTTGAAAAAATTGTACAATTTTTTTTATATTAATTTACGACAATGCAAAAATTCTCAAATATTATTTTTTTTGTATTTGTAATATTGTCTTATTGCAGCAACCTTGACTTTTTAATTTTCCTCAATTTTCACATTACAATCATACAATGTCTACTTCTAGTGTCCCAGCTAGAAAGGACCCTGCTTGGAAATATCATGAATATTTTTCTAGGCTTAAAAAAAGGACAAACAAAGCATAAATTTTGTAATACAATACTCCATGGAGGAATATATAGTTTAAAATACCATCTTTCTAGCATACATGGCCATGATGTCGAACCATGCACATTAGAAACTGTTGAGGCTACATGTGAGTTCTATGTGCAACTTGAAGAACTTGAAGAAAAGAAGGAAATAGTGAAGAAGAAAAAAAGAGGATTTGGCGGGAATTGGTTGTGTTGGAGGGCCTTCTTCCATGCCTTCATATTGTCCCAGTGCTAGTTCTTTTCCTTATGCTAGTGCTCATGGTCACGACACTGCCACTGGTAGTGAGAGTGTTAGCATTGGTCCTAGAATTAGTATATATAGGATGGATTCCTACTTTGAGCCTCACTACTCCTGGCTCCCAACCATTTATTGAGAGAATGGGTTGGACCAAGGAGGTCCATGATGCCGCTAGATTGGCAATCAACAAGTTTTTGTACTATTGCACTATCCCATTCTTTGCAGCTAGGTGAATATTTTTTGTTTGATTGTTTTAATATTTATAGTTTGATTTTTTTGTATATATTACATACTTATCTCATTTAATTTATTTGTGATAGGACTCCTTATTGGCAGGAAATGGTTGATACCATTACCATATGCAGGGTGGGGTTCAGAGCCCCTTTTGAATCTGATTTAATGGGGCCAATTTTGTGAGATATAATGCATGATCTGAAGGGTAAATTATAGGATCAACGCCAGATATGGAGTTGGGCAGGTTCCACCATCACGAATGATGGTTGGCGAGATAGGAGAAATATAACTCTCCTTATTTTTATTATTTCTTCCACAGGTGATTGATTAATTTTAATCATTCAGTCATTAAATATTTTTGAATTTTATTTAATGATTTATTGAATTTTCATTGATATTGCTTTATTTTTAATTTGAAGGGGCACCATTTTCATCAAGTCCATTGATGCCTCCGCACACTACAAAAGCACCAAATTCCTATGTGAGAAAATATAGGAGGTTATACATGTTGTGGGCGAGGAGAACTTGGTGCAGGTAGTCACTCATAATGGAAAAAAATATGTTGTTGTAGGTAAAATTTTGATGGAGATACACCCATCTATATTTTGGTCTTCATGCACCACCCATTGCATATACCTCATGTTGGAGGATATTGGGAAACTCCCATGAATTAAGAGATGTGCAGAAAGGGCAAAAAATGTTTGCAAATTTGTATATAATCATTAATGGGTGTTAGCTCTTATGAGGCAATACATGAAGTAGAGGGAGTTAGCTCATCTTGGAATCACTAGATTTGCCACTAACTTTATTATATTACAATCCATGCTTTGGTGTATAAAGGCTTTGAGATGTATGATTGTTAGTGAGGAGTGGGCTTCCTCATCCTATTTTGCTACCATTGCAAGAATAGATATTGCAGATTGGATTTTTGATGAGGGAGGATTTTGGATCCCTTATGATAAGATTATGAAGGTAACTTTATTATAAATTCTAAAATTTAAGTTTCTATTTTATAATTTATTCATCATTTTCTCTTATTTTCTCAATTTTATAAATTACATTATATTTGGAATTTTGCAGTTTGTTAAGCCCTTGATGGTTCTCTTGCAAGTTGTAGATGGAGAAAAGCCTGCAATGGGCTACATATATGAGGGCATAGATAGGGCCAAGGAGTCCATCAGATCCGAGTATGGAGGAGATGAGAGTAGGAATCGTCCCATTTGGGATATCATTGATAAGAGATGGCATAACCAGCTTCATAGGCCCATCCATGTAGCAACATATTATTTAAATCAAACATTTCATTTTTACCCTACTTTCAAGGTGGATGAGGAGGTTCTTAGTGGTTTATACTCAGTCATAGAGTGGATGGCACCTGCTGGCTATACTACCAAAACAATGCGAGAGACACAGTTGTTTTCTAGTGCTCAAGGGGATAACTTCTCTCGTCCTATTTGCAAAGAAAGTAGGACAACTATGATACCATGTAAAAATACATTCTAAGGAATAATTTTAATTTTATTATATATTGTTAAATGAGAGTGGAGAGTGAGAATGGTTTTTTTTATTTTTCTCATTTCAAATGATTGGTGGAACTTTTTGGCCAAAAAACACCAAATATTCAAAATTTGGTCATTTGAATTTTGAGCCAACCATGCATCACATCTGGTTGTGAGCATAATTGGAGTATGTTTGAGCACATACACTCAAAGATGTGCAATAGACTATCTGTGGAGATGTTGAACTATCTTGTCTTTGTTCACTATAACCTCTGCCTTGAACAAAAATGAAGTGCACAGAATGACATCTTCACTATCATTTTAGAGGAGGTTGATACTAAAGCTGAGTGGACCACTAAGGCTATAGAACTTGTCTTTAGTGACAAAGACATTGACTGGGTCAACCAGGTAGATAAAGAGGATGAAGTTGTAGCCATGGCAGAGGAGGAACAAAGAGCACTAGCAAATACAACAGAGCAAGAGGCATACACAAATATTCATATACTTGATGTTGTTGAGGGTGACATGGTGTCACAGGAAGAGGCTATGGCTATCGAATCATCCAGGAGCTACCTTAGATGCCTTCATTGGAGGGATGCAGACTCCTCCAAGCCATAGGCTTGTAGTTGTTTTTATTTTTGATATTTGTATGGAATGGTTCATTTGATCATATGATGACATATACTTTTTATTCCATGAGTTTTGTAATATTGTATACATTTGACAATATTTATATATCTATGTTTTTTTATTTCCTTTAGCTACAATTTGAGTTTATTGTTATCTGATTAATGTATACTTCTATATGTAATCGAATTATCTTATATTTGATGATGTTATTGTGTCTTTAAGATGTATTTAATAAAAGGTGCATGAAACAAGTTTTAAATCTTTAAAAACCTCTAAATTTATTGATCTTTTCACTTTGTCAAGTCTAGTCGAGTCTTAGTCTCGATTCAAGTTGGTCTTTCCAAGTTTGAATCGTGTTTCTATGATTTGGACTATTTTTTATTAAGATAAAACAGGTTTTATAGGGACCCAAACCCAAATCCAAACATAAAAAAAATAAACTAGTAGTGAATTAGAGTACAAACAATAGCCAAACAACTCCAGAAATAAGGGAATAACCCCTCATCGCCAAAAAAGAAACAAAGAAACTTGAGAAAAACAACTAACAATAGTAACAAAAGATCGACCAAGAGCTTGCACGAGCTCAATTTTGTTTTGGATTACATTCTTGTTCATATCTTTGAGCTCCTCCATTATGAATCTTGTGGTGCTCATCTCCTAGTTCCTGCTTCTATTCTTGGTAGAAGGTCCAGTTGAAACCTGCATATTCACCCCATGTGAGTTTATCTCCAAATTTTTCTTTTTTGACTTGGCATTTGATGGTGGCACACTGCTGAGTGGCTGGGCTTTTTGAACAATAAATTTCTTAGTTATCTTTTTAAGACCTTGTGCACTATTATTCATAGCCTCTTTACTTATTTGCACTAGCCCCCTGAGATTTCCTTTTAATTCCCCCATTCTCTTTTCCGGATTAGCAATTCTTGACTCATGCTTGATTTTCATAACTCTCACATCTTTAGTTGATTTTTGAGTCATTCTCTAGAGCTTGTCAGTTTTATCTAGCATAGGGTTATCTATAAAGGTGTTTATTATGTCTTTAATGCCTTATTTTATGAAGGCTATCTCATTGATTATCCATCGAAAGCACTTTCTCTTGGCTTTTGGTAGAATTAGCCAGGAGCACTTCAAAATTTGTTTCTTCCTTTTGTGTTTTCTCCTGAGTCAACATTAAGGGGAATATCCAGTTTGATTTCCTTTTCCCTTTTGCCCTTTGACTCCACCGCTTAACCCACTTTTTTCTTTTTTCAGCTTTCAGGGCCCAACTCTTATGATTTAGAAGGGGGGTTTTCAACTTATTAGCTACAGGTATAGGGTGGGGTTTGTTTTTTCTACTACTGTTGGTACGAGGAGTAACTTTGTGTGGGGATCCCTCTTCCTTTGAGGGCCAATAATCTAGGTCATCAAACACATGAAGGTCATTCCAGTCCATGACTATTACACCCAACTCCTCATCAATCTCGATGTTCAAAACCACATTCACATCAAGGATATATGAGGTAATAGGGTTGTTCATAATAGGGGAGGGGTTGACCTCATGTGCTTTGTTGTATTCCATTAACAGGAGGATTAACCCCTCACGTAAAACAAGGTTATCATTGTTTTTGGCATGATTTGAAAGAATATTCTCAAGCGATGAGAGTATATAAAAAGGAAAATAAATTTCCGTACCATGCCTAAAATCATTTAGAATGGTAAAATGGTAGGAAAAAATGTTGGCGTAATGACCATCTTAAGTGATGTACTCATTATAACCTCCACCTTTCCACCCATGGACTCATGAGGTCTTTCTTCTTGTAGCCCTCATCTACCATTTTCCTCACTCTATTCCTTTCATTTTTTTGGTCGAATAAAATCGACAGGGCTTCCTCCATCACCTTCTTCTCTCCGTAGAAATTTTTTCCTTCCATTTGTAAGCCCATGATCTTTGCTATGAAAGGCTCGTGAATTTTGAATTCTACTCTATAAGCATAGAGAATGCCTTTATCCCTGCCATTCACAAACTCTTCCATCATCTTAGGATCATGGGCATGCAAATTTTTGAGGTATGACGCAAGACTGCCATCCAAAATTTCAATCCATAGCTCCTTGTTTTGTTCCCACTTCTGGCAATGTGATTATAGTTCCATTCTATTATTATCTCCCCCCATAATGATAGTGCCCTTAAAAATTTTGATATTCACCAAATTAACCTCAAACTCGAACCAGTAGATACAACACTCGACGATCAAGAATAATCTGGAATGTCAATTTCACTTATTACAAGAAATGAATTTATGCATTTGAAAGGATGGCATCATTAACATTTGGCCATTGGGCAATATTTTTGGCATCCCTTCATGTCAGCTCACACAAGTGAAATGGGAAGGATTCCCTTGTGATCCACCATTTTATATCCTCATACGCCACACCCAGATTTGCCATGTAATCCACAGGAAAATTGCCTCCCCAAAAAATGTGAGTAATTCAAATTTCATCTAGTTTGGCAATCATAATGAGGGACTCTTGGATTAAATATTTGATTGTCTAGCTAGAAGGCGTCTTTTTAATCAAGCAATTAATGATATTTAGTGAGTCACTTTCTAACCATAACTTTTTTATGCCCTTCACGGATAGCAAGTTGAAGCCCAATGTAAGTTGCATTTGCCTCAAATTTATTTGGACTGTTATCGGCAACATGAAAACATAAATCTATTATCTTAACCTAAGTTCTAATATCTCAGAAACTTAGAAATCAAATATTAGAGGCTATGAGTGTGGAGATTGATTTCCATTTAAATGTAAATTGACAATAATAAGACCATTATTATTGTTAACTACAACAAAGAAACTTAGAGATACATGCACATTTTGATTTTTTTTTGGCTAAAATATTGTTAGTGTATATGAATTTGTTATATTCGAGAGTGCATATGCATATATAGTATATCTCATATATGTATACTCTATGTATACATACATGCAATATATTTTATCTTCTTTATATTTTCTTTAAAATAAATTTCTTATTATTTGTTATCTACTATTTTTAAATCTAAATTCTTTAACAAAAATCATTGAAAGGAAATCATATTTATTCCATGATCAATTAAACATCCCTTGGCATACGAGGTACAATCAAATAGCCAAATCCATTATGCCACTATAACCATGTTTAAATCTAATCCACATATATGTTACTTCTTAAGAATGCATACTCATATATATGTATATAGTAATCTATGCATATATTATTTATGTAGATACATGTGTCAAACCTTCTTTTATAAAACAAAAATTATATTTGTTTTTCATGAAATGTCTACTTAGAATTTTATCTTCATGAATGTGAAATTGAATGCATATGAACATCCATGTAGATAAATATATCATCATTGCATTAAAATAACCATGAGGATAAATATGTCACGTTTACATTAGAATAACCATGCAAAAGAATTAGTTACTACGAATGCATATGAATAACCATATAGGTGAATGTAACATCACTAAATCAAAACAACCATGTAGACTACAAAATCACTACATAATACATATAAATACCATACGTGAAAATAAAAAATACCTCATCGTAGGAAGGATGCATAAATATAGGATCATTGGCATGTGTTTGCATTATGTGTTGTCAAGCTATGTTTTTGGGAAGGGGTACCAAAAATGGGTAAATAGAGAAAGATGGTTCTACTTTCAAAAAAATATGTTATAAAACTTCTTTTCCCAAACCCTACTTCACTAAAACAGATGAATATCATGGAAAAATAATTTAGAATGTTTCTTTTCCATATCTTGATAACATGACATTGCCTTATCGTATAGTAGATGTGCGTGTAGATATATCAGGTTGGATCATGGTTTCCATCCTATCATTGCTAATTAGTATCTAGGCTCTTTGTGTAGGATCAGTGGTTCTTGATGTTCAAAATAACAATAGGGAAGCATAATTTCTTTGTGGTTATGTGGAAAAGCTTTTGGATTGTGTTCTCGTCCTCATCTTCCAAATGACTTGTGGTTGTTGCCGAGCAAGGGTGACTGTATTATGTGTATTTTGTATTTATTGTATATTATATCACGAGATGAATCATTATCATTAATGACATATGAGCCAACATTTTAATCAAATCTTATGTATACATGCTTTCCTTGAACAAGCACTAGAACATGAAATTGTATTTTATTATTAAAATTATTATTTATGGTGTTTTATTTCTAAGTTATATTTCACATTGCATTGAAAGATTAATTTATTTATTTATGTGAGATATTAAGGTTAGAGATCTTACAATCTATAATTGATCGACATCAAGGAGAAAACTTGTGTGAATTGGCTCATGTTATACACTTAACCTATAACATTTAATAGGAAACACATAGGTAAATTATGACTAGCATAAACCTTAATTAGGTTGTATGATAAATTATTTATTTTTATATATGTAATCAAATTGGCTATAATGGAATCTGTGATAAAATGAGATACATATAAGAGCTAATGGTTATTCTTTTATCATCATATTATGAATATTTATCATATTGAATACTTTAGAGATTTATAATCATTGAAGCACATTATTTTACTAAGAAATACTAGTTATTTTCATTGAATTTCTTATTATATCATTCTCTAATGTAATTAATTTGCTTACATGTGTTTAAACTATTTTGATATGGTTTAGAATGATGTATAGTAAGGATATGACTATTCCTATACCAATCACTATAAAATAATATTGCAATAACTTCATAAGTCAACTGAAGGTTTTGAAAAAATGATTGTTTTATGGTATTATAGTAAGGATCCTAATTTTTGCAATGGTCTACAAAATACTAGAAATTCTAGATGTATTTGAAGAATTCCTCAATGTTTTCGTTGACTAAAGGAATAAATATTGAGCATCAGTTAAGCCAATATGTTGTTATCAACATGTCACTACATAGTGCACCATTTTAAAATGCAATAGGATATTGGTACAGATGATAAAAAAAATAAAAAAATGTGTGCTAATTAAGACAATAACTTAAGTAAAATGAGTTCGAGTGGTGAACAATTATAAATTTGTTTGAAGTTAATATAGTGAATAATTTATGATTTATGTAGGTCAATTTTTTCAATGATATTTTCATGACCTATAAACAGTGTATCATTTTTTGATAGAATTATGCATATTGTACTTTTTACTATCACAATTTTTTATATACAATAATATGTTTTTGAATTTTTTTTTTTTTTTTTTGATAAAAGTGGATGAACCACTGAAATTATATTAAATATTTATATATTTTTTTACATGGTGTCTAGTTCAACGAGCACTGAAGGGAAAGAACCAGTAAGAAAACCCTTCAGTATTGCTCAAAAAACAAAAGCCGATTTACCCATTACAAAAGCCCATAGGCAACCCAGATACAACCCCTGATTACAATATCAATCACATTAGATATAAAGGAAGCTTGGAAAAAGCTTATTGGAATGAGTGAAGAAGATGGCACCCCAAAATGAGACCACCATGTCCACAAAGTGTCATCACCCAAAAGGGACCAAACTGTCTATGCACCGCAAGACTCCAAGGCCCTGCAGAGAACAAACCCACAGCCAGAAGGGAACCAAGTAAAAGCAGTCCTGAGAACACAAGAATAGTTAGCAAACATATGCCCATCCATATAATAAGCAGAGAAGGATGGAAAATACCCTCAGGAATCAGGGAGAGGCCTATCCATAAAAGAATCCAAAGCAAAAGCCATAACAACAACAACAAGATAAGGAGCCATCTGCATCACCAAATAACATGTCCCTCATCTGGAATATAACAGAGAAAAGGACAACAACACCAAGAATAGAAAATGAAGGAAGTTTCTAAATGAAAGGTCTATTAAGAGAGAAGTTTCATGCAAGAGATAGGACAATCCGAAGGGGAAAGTTCTATATGATCACACCCTCAACAATAGCCTTGTTTGCAAGAAAATCCGTGAAAGCATTAATTTCTCTAAAATAGTGAGAAATAGAGAAAGTGGAAAAGCCATTTAGTTGAAGGAGAATGTGCTCTAAAAAATACTGCAAGTGCCAAGAGAGACACTTTTTCTAGCAACCGCCTGAAATACTAGCATTGAATCACCTTCAATAACAATGTCCTTAATGTTTAAAGAGTGAGCAAGATCAAGTCCAAATGATAAGGCCTGAAACTCAGCCACATTATTAGTGCCATGACCAATATATTTACCCACTACTTTGATGATCTTTGAGGAGTGATCAAAAATAATTACCCCAACCCCAGACCTCCCCGGATTACCCTTAGAGGCCACATCAAACTGAAGTTTGAATGAAGGAAAAGGAGGAGGACTCCATTTAGCCATCTTGTGCTTAAGAGTCGAAGAAACTCCATCTATTATAACCCCATGAGAAGGCATCAAATGAAGTAAAGACCATCGCCAAGTGACCCAATTATCCCAATGAGAAAAGGACCTAAGATGATCTAAATTTCTATGAATGAAAGCAAGCACCACTTCACTAATGGAAGCTTGAATTTTACAAATTATGACTGTCAAATATGAGGATTTATGTTTGATGATTCTTGAACTCCTTTCAAGCAAAAAATTCGAAATCAGCAGAGATGGAGCGACAACCCAAAGAGATGAATAGAACGAAGAGGGAAACAACAAGGGCCATGACATAAATTGTGAAAGTAGATTTGGACAGAGAGCAGAAGACCATCCTAACATATCAAACAACCAATACCAACACTCAGAGGCAAAAGGACATAGCAAGAAAAGGTGATCCATCGATTCCATACAATAACCACAGAAAACACAAGGAAAAACTATTGTAATCCCAAGTCTATCTAACTGCATTCCAGTAAGGACCTTATCTTGGACTGTCAACCAAGCAAATGCCCCTGCCTTTGGAAGACAAGTAGGATGCCAGAAAAGCTTAGTAGGCCAACAAGATGGCAAGGGGGCCTGAACCAAATAATTGTACCCCTCTTTAACTGAATAGGAACCTGTAGCATTTTTAGCCCAAACCAAAGAGTCCTCCTTCATATGGAAAAGTAAAGGTCTTTTACGAAGTTCTTCTATAAAAGATAAAATAATATCATTATTAATAGATAGGGGAGGGATATCCTTCCATTTAGCCACTAAACATGGACCTGAGGTGACAATGTTGAAATAATCTACAACAAAAGGTCCCCAAAGATCCGACAAAATATCCGGTAAAGGGGACCAGTCACGAATAGCTGAGAGAGAAGGATGCCCATTCCAAACTTCATCCCAAAAATGAGCCTTTTTCCCATTATAGACCACCCAAGATAAATGTGGTAAGATCACCTCCCTACAAGAAATAAAAAAATTCCAAAACGCAGAGCCCTTCGGAAGGGATGTTGCAGTAAAATTCCTTTCGCTGGGTGCTCCCGTTAAATACTTGGTGAGCATGACGGAAGCCCATTTACTCTGAGGGTTTGCATATAACTTCCAAATCAATTTTGCCCTAATTCTTTATTCTAAATAACTAGGTCACCGATACCCGCACCCTCGACCTCCTTGGGATAACATATTTTATCCCAAGTAAGAAGAGGGATCTTTGTTTGTCCTCCTAAGTTGTCACTCCAAAGGAACGTCCTGAGGGAAACCTTAATCTTTTTAATGACCTGAGAAGGTGCCTACAGGATAGACATCAAGTATGTAAGAATGGCACTCAACACTGATTTGATTAGAAGGATCTTACCAGCCATTGTTAGCCACTTATGATTCTAGGAGGTAATTCTGGAGGTAATAAAATGCACTACTTTATCCCAAAAGGAAGTCTTATCGGAACCCAAAAAGAAAGGGATGCCCAAGTACATACAGGGAAAGATCCCAACATGAAAGCTCCAAAAGTGGGCAAGATTGTCCCGAAATAATGTGGGGACATTCACAAAAAAGACTTTGGACTTCTGATTATTAACCTTTTGACCAGAAAAGGCAGCGTAATCAGAAATAATTTTCTTAATAACTCGAGCTTCCCTCATAGAAGCCATCCCAAACAGAAGTGTATCATCAACAAATAAACAATGAGATTGTGAAGAAGGGAGGCCATCCACTCTGATACCTGACCATAGACCTGAAGTCGTAGCATTAGATATAGCCCTACTCAATGCTTCCACCAAAAGAGTAAATAAAAGAGGGGATAGAGGATCTCCTTGCCTAATTCCTCGAGAGGAAGCAAAAAGGCCCGAGGGAGAACCATTAATCAAAACTGAAAAGTGAGCAGAGGATATAAATGAAAAGACACACTTGACCCAACTATGTGATAACCTAAAATGATACAAGACTGCCACCAGGGATTGCCAATTAACATGATCATAGGCATTAAGCATGTCTAGTTTAAGAATCATTGCTAGGACCTTTTGCTGGGATATGGAGTGCAGGATTTCATGCGCTACAATAGCACCTTTAGAAGTTTCCCATCCAAGCACAAAACCACCCTGCTCCAAAGAAATTATTCGAGGAAGGAGTTTAGACAACCTAACCAAAATTGCCTTAGTAAAGATTTTGTATAAGGTGTTACACAAGGCAATTGGATGAAAGTCTGAAAAAGAGGTAGGATTATCTACTTTTGGAATAATAGCTATAAGAGTAGTCTTAATTTCTCTTAAGATCGACCTATTCCTTCTAGACTCCTCCAAGGCTAACAACAAATCTTTTCCAATAAAATCCCAATATCTCTGAAAGAATAAGGCCGTAAATCCATCCAAACCTGGAGCCTTTTCCGGATGCATGGAAAAGACTATCTCTTTAAATTCAGCCAACAAAAAGGGGGCCATAAGCAACCTATTATCCTCAAGGGAAACTAAAGGGGGGATCGAATTTACAAACTCATCATCAACCACCACCGGCTCCATTGAAAGAAGAGACTTAAAGAGCCTTACAACTTCAGCAGCTATATCATCCTCATCTATCAGAGTATTACCATTAGAGTTGTGAATACAAGAGATTCGATTGCGAAGTCTCTTGAGCTTAGAAGAGGAATGAAAGAATTTAGTATTTCGATCACCTTCAGAAAGCCAAAGATCCCTAGACTTCTATCTCCAATAAGATTCTTCCCTAGCCAAGGTCTCACTCAACTGCAGGTTCAACAACTTTAGCTTATCATATATTGCAGGAGACAACCCTGAAGCAACAATGCTTTCATTAAGCTGCTCAATTTCCTCTTGAATCTTGGCCTTTTCACGAAAAATATTCTTAAAATGCATCACATTCCAATCCTTAATCATTGACTTTAAAAAGCCCAGTTTCTTAACAAGCTAAAACATCCGCGACCCAGGAAAAAATGGAGCTGAATACCACCAATGTTTTAAGGAAGGCAAAAATGATTGGTCCCTAAACCACATTGGCTCAAACTTTAAAGGTAACTTTCTAGGAGCCCTATCCTCGAAAATAGAAAACTGAATAGGGAAATGATCAGAGCCAGTCAAGGGGAGAATTGAGGACACAAAATCCTAACTCGAATTGATCCAATTATCCGAAACCATAAAATGATCTAGTCTTTCCAAAATTTGGCAAAAGTCCCTATGCATATTAGTCCATGTAAATGACCCATTAAGAGGTTTACAATCAACCAAATTCAAGGAGTGAATGAAGTTGCAAAATTCTGACATAGCATACTTATTATGGATGATTCCCCCAACCTTTTCATTGATACTAGTAATTGCATTAAAATTTCCCCCAAAAATCAGAAAAACATTCCGTAGAGTAGTGGCAAGAGAAACCAAGTAATTCCAAAGTGTTCTTTTTTTCTAAAACCCCCGATGGACCATACACATTAAATAACTAGAATTTTAACTCTGACAACCTGCTCTTAACTAGCCCAAGCATCCAATTGGATGAGGAAGCAATTAATGAGAATTGTACAGTAGAATCTTTCCAAAGGACTGCCAGCCCACCTGAAGCCCCAAAAGAGGGAGATGAGCAAAAATTCCAAACTTTCCAAGAGGAAAATAAACTATCAGCCGAAGATAGATTTAGCTTTGTTTCTTGTAACAACACCAGATCACACTTCATTAAGTCTAATTGTGACTTAATCAAGCATCATTTGTTAGGGGCGTTTAAGCCCCTAACATTCCAGGATATAATCTTCATTGGGCCTGAGGGGAAGCATCGGCTCCCCTCGAAATATTCAATGATACTGGAGAAACCAATCCAACCGAAAAAACCTTATGCAGACTTCGTTTAGTAGCTAAGGCTCTTGTGAGAGGTGGACTAAAGGGTTTCTTTGATCTTTTCTTTTTGAAAGTCTCCAAAGAGGAAAGAATAGTTGATTGAATTCCCACATCGATTTCTAATTTAGTCTTAATATTCTTAGGCTTGCGACCCCTTTTCCCTGGAGTAGACAAGGGTGAAGTAGGGATAAGAGGGGTTTGAAACAAAGCAAGCCCAGGAGTGACCTCCACAAGTGCCTTATCTACCCTAACCTCCTCCTTTTCTGAGACCAAGGGAGCGAGAGAAGACACAAGACCTGAAGCCACCAAATTATTATCCATATTGAGAAGCTCAAAAGAGTTATTGGTGGAAAAAGTAGCCAAATCATTCTCCAAAGTCTCTAAATCAACCGAAATCGAAGAAATTACCTTATTAGCTAAAGGAGAATTAAGAGATACCTAATTAGTATTAACAATATCCTGTACCTGAGCAATGAGATGCTCATCTAGAATAGCATCAACCTCCACGGGTTTGTCACTATCTATCAAAACCTCCGAGATTCGTGAAAGGGTCTCTAATAAAATACCCACATCTAGAGCAATATCCCCACCCATGGTTTTATTCAAAACAATAGGGATTCGGGACTCAGCCCCTAAAATATTACCCAACTCAACCACAGGCTCAGAATACACTCCCGTATTTGTAGTGACATTAGAACTTTTTAGAGGGGGAGCATTTGACGGACCAATCCTCGGGGAAATAACAGAGTTTTTAGGAGCCACTGCTGAAACCCTAGAAGTGAAGGTCTTCTTCACGGGGGAAGGAGGAATAGTGGCAGCCCCAACAAATTGATCTTTATTCCAGGCAAAAGTTTCCACATTCTCATCAAAAGGAGATTCAATATCCCCCGACCCAAAAAAAATGGATTTCATATGAAAGAACAGGGGAGAATCCATAGTTACTACAGAGCAACCAAAATCTCCATAATCCCTAACCAAATTTTGACGCCACAAACCAAATGGAGATCGAATGTTACAGAATTTTGGCGGGAAGAATTTAGTGGAAGTTGAGACACAAATTTTGACAACCAACACCCCATCCTCAAACATAGAACATGAAAGCAAAAATTTACCCAAAGAATCCCCGATTTTCATTAATATATTAGATTCAGTAAATTCAGATGGTAACAGAGGAAGTTTAAACCACATTGGAACCCGTTTTGGGCCAACCCTAGTAGCCACTAGAAAGGGTTTCCAGCTTTCCACAAAAATCAGGGTTTTTCCAAGCCAAAAAAATAGAGCACTCAAAGCCTTATCTCTAGCAGATTCAGAATCAAACACAATAAGAAATGAACTTGCAGAAAGAACATGGAAGTACAAAGTGCCATACTAGTGAGCATGAAGTTTGTAATGAAGTTTGGACAGAGGAATAGAATCACCGCACACCTGAATCACAACTGCCAAAGCCCGAAGATCATGAGCCTTCTTCCCAAAAATGGCATCCGAGGCATCAATCAACGGGATCGGAATCGAAGCAGGCTGAGAGGACAATTCCAAATTATACAAATGACCTCCTGAATCCTTTGAAAGTGGTTGCAAATTCACAGAGGCATTCGGCATATCAATCTGAGCCTTATTGCCAAAAACTTTAACATTCTGCCTTTGCCTACCCTTTTGCCATTTCCCGAAATTGTGATCCCACCGAAAGAACCCTTTAAAATATGCAGAAGAAGGGAAATCAGAATGGGATGTTTTAACGTGAGCAGGCGAGGCC
Organism: Cryptomeria japonica; assembly: GCF_030272615.1. NCBI lineage: Eukaryota > Viridiplantae > Streptophyta > Pinopsida > Cupressales > Cupressaceae > Cryptomeria > Cryptomeria japonica. Next base: position 604,699,669 of record NC_081410.1, read on the forward strand.
AAGACATCAACCCATTTGCTGTCCTTGAAAACCCATTGTGGAACATTGACTGTTCGAGAGCGAAAAGGATCTTTGGGGGGGAGCGGATCAGACACTGCCTCATCTCCCCAACACCTGTTTTGATGCATGCCAATGGCCATCTGAAATTAAGTCCTCCTGATTTGATGCTCCCAAGAACAGCGATGAGATGCAAGCCCAAAATCCTCAATTATGATGATTCCTAGGTGCGAGATCGAAGCCCACTTAATGCCGTCCTTGCTGCTGACAAATGAGGTCTGAAAACCAAGTATAATCTGAGGGATAGCGGTCTGAATACTCCTCCAAACTGATCGGAACCTTATCTTGAAGACAACGCCTATATATATCCGATCTCAAATATTTCCCTGAGGGAGTCTCCAGATCTGAGGGATTCTCCATATCTGTCAAAGTCGAATCATTTCCGCTAGGTAGGGAGATGAATATGAAAATGTAACTGAGGACGATCCTTCCAGCAGTAATTCGAATAATATGTTTCTTTTCAATTTGGATGATCTCTGCAAACTGGCATCAGCATTCCAAGATGACCAGTAAAACTAATACTCTGGAGCAGAAAATCTCATGTCGCTGAACCCGCCTGCAAATCTAAATGTGATACTGCGCGCTAAATTTATACTTATGCAGTGGTAGTATGTAAAGTGCGGCTGCCTCTGGTGAGATGCAAAATAACTCTGAGATCAGAAATGGTTCTGCTATCGATTGATGCGTTGTGTGCTCTTGTCCGATCTGAGATCAACTGCTGTTGCTTGCTGCTATGATGAAATTCGATCTTAAATTTGTAGGGTGAATAGTTTCGAGATTTTTGTTAGGACTGCTGTAGGTTTGTCGAAAGTCTGGCACGGGCTTCCTTTGTTATATTTTGCATGACCTGATAAATTAACCTGTGCGTGTTCCTTTCGTTCACGGTACACGAGATCGTAATGATGATAAACAACAGTTGAATCAAAATGCGATAAAGAAGAGCCCCAGTTCTGATCGCAGGATTGGTGGTGCAGATTTGTTTTTTCTTTCCGCTCTTTTCGACCACAATGCAGATATAATTAATCTTTTTGACTGTGTATTACTGCCACCGCCGCAGAATTATTACGTATACGGGCGCCCTTTCAATTCTACTTAGATTTTGTGCTATGTTAAAATATTACTTCTTACAAAATTCAATTAACTAATATTTCTTCTAACATTTGAGTAAAATACATATAGCATTAATTCGTTATGATCTTAAAATATTTTATATAATAATCATAGTCTTTGACATTTAGGAAATTTGAGTATAATAAATATTGCAATATTATTCATGTATTCCCCATGGCACAAACATAAGCATAAAATAAGGGAAACTTGTTAGAATTTATCTATTTTATATCAAGTATTACTTCAACCTAAAATAGTAAATCATCTAAATCTAAAGGTGATGAAAACCTTCTAAATAATAGAGGACAAGAACATAGAATGACAATATTGTGATAGAATAATGATAGGATGTTCATAATTAAAATAGTGTTTCAATTACATAAATATTTATGACAATATGTGATAGGGACTAGAATGGTTTGGGGCAAAGAGAGACAAAAAAAAGACTTAGTATTATGAATTGTCATAACAATATAAACTCTCAAAACAATCAACTTTCTACTCCAATAAATATAATGGGAATTGTTATTGACTCTATCCAAAGTTTTGAATTAAAAATTGAAATCAATCCTTCTAGGATTGGAAATTTATCTTTTGACAAATTCAATTTATTACCCTCCTATTAGATAATTCTACAATAGGTCTGAATCTACAACTCTTCTACTATGAACCCCTCAAGGATCTGCCTTATTCTATTCTCCAATTGGCTTTTTATACAATGATTCCACAAGCTAGTATTTTTCTTTTGTGATGGTCAAACCCCCTCAAAAAGAATATTATTTCCTTTTATGATCAGCCTCTTTAATTGATTGACTATGATCTACCTTCTTAACTAATTGGTTATGATTAGTCTCTACTTGGTTATGATTGGTTTATAAATGTCAAGCAACCAATTTCACCAAGTGCCAGTCTTCCTATCCGTGTGGTAATAGGAAGTCTTTTCTATGCTCAACACAAAGGTTAAATCATGCTAATTACGAAGAGTGTCAACAGACTAAGAGTACCTAACAACTACAAATGAAAGTAAAAAATGTCTTAACAAACAACACAAAAAAAGAATAATAAACCAAAATTGATGAAGAGAGATTCTCCTCTATTAGACTTCCTAGGCACAAAAGGATTCATGAGCTCCTTCTCAATAGTTCAACAACAAAATGACCCAGCTTGGTGATTTTTTAGTTTTAACTAAACAAGAAGCATCCTCCAAGGGATGATTTATCAACTTCACCAAGTACCAAAAAAAAATTTCTTGCAATTTTTCTTCAATAGTTGTCAATCAAGAATGAATTCTATATCTAATAGAGATAATGTGATTCTTTATTGATCCCCATTGAATTTCAGCTCTACCTCTATAACACCTTTTTATTCAGCCCCTTTATAAGGATATAGATTAGCTAGATTATAGATAAGAAAAAATCCTATGTCTAGAGGAAGGGCTATCTCATAGGAGTTTCTTGAGAATCTCCTAAAGATTTTGCAAGGACATATTTTTTTTAATAAATTAGATCCTTGTATGAATCCTTAGGAAATTTCTACTTCTTAAGGTGAGCCATGCGAGATAACACACATGAAAAATGCATCCTCACTCCACTTCTTATCAGCATACTATTTGTAGTGTTCATTATTTTCCTCTCTGTTCATCTTAACCTCTTCATAAAGGTCATGTATGACTTTTGCAAAGTCTTATCCATTTGCACTTCTCTTCTCCATATCAACAAGATTTCTAAGTTCATATTCACCCCTTTGATGCATGCCATATATAATATTAAAAGGACTAAAATTTGTAGTCCTATTTGGAGAATCATTATAGGCAAAATTAGCTTGTATTAAAGCCCAATTCCAATTTCTAGGTGTATTACCAAAAAGGAAACTCAACATATTTCTCAATCTCTTATTAAACACATTGATTTGGCCATCGATTTGGGAGTGCTAGGCTAAACAAAAATTAAGTTACATTCCCAATTTCTTCCAAAGAGTCCTCCAAAATTTCCCACAAACTTTGTGTCTCTATCAGATATCATACTTCATGGAATACCATACAATATTACCACTTCATTGAAAAATTATTTTGAAATATTGGTAAGATCACTAGTCCTCTTACATCGAATAAAATGTACCATTTTAGAGAAACATCCACAACTACAAATATAGAAGAATTTCTCATTTGATTTCGAGTCAAAACCAAAACAAAATCCATACTTATAGAATATCCCATAGTATAGATGGAACTGGTAATGGTTGATACAAACTAGTATTTTGGCTCCTTTATTTTTCATGCTACCTGACTCTACATATTTCCACATACTTCTTGACATTTGTTTCCATATTTGGCCAATATTAATGGGTACTTAACTACAAATAAGTTTTATCTTGCCCATAATGTCTAGCTAGGTTGCCATAATGCTTCTCTAAAATCTACATCATCTGCATACACCTCTTTCAAACTATCAATCCCATACTATATTATCTTTATTTTCATGTAAAAAAAAGTTCCTTCTACTTAATTCATCAACAATCTTACTTATTTGTCAAGTATTATGCCTTAAATTAAATATTTGAAGATACTCTAACCATTTAGCATTCCTTTGATCTAACTAATGTTGGCTGATTATAAACTACAAAGCATGATTGCTTGTATAAACAATAAACTCCCTAGGAAGCAACTAATGCCTCCATTTCTTCAATGATTGAAATAATGTATAAAAATCAATATCATAGCCTACTTCTTAGCATCATTCAATTTTTTATTAAAATATGACACTGGTTTACCTTCCTGACTGAGAACAACCCCTATTGCTAATCTACTTGCATCACAGTCAACTTGAAATAGTTTATTTCAATAGGCTTCTCACTCATATTTTGTTTAATAAATTTGAAAATTATTTCAACCTCTAATTCCCATTCAAATTGCTTCTTAAATCCCTTAATCATTTCAAGCATGGGAGCAGCTACATGATTAAATATTTATGAAACTTCTTGTAGAAACTAGCAAGACTAAGAAAACTTAGTACCTCCAATGCACTCTTTCATGTTGGCCAATAAATAATGGCCTAAACATTTTCCTTGTCCATCTTCAATCCATTCTTTGACACTACAAATCTCAAATAGATCAACTCGGTTTATAAAAACACACATTTAAAAAATTTAATCTACAACTTCTCATGCACCCTTGCCATCACCATCCTAAAAATGCTACAAATGCTCTTCATTTGACCCGCTAATCACCAAAATATCATCAAGATATACTATAACAAAATTCCCTAGGAATGGTTTTAAAACCTCATTCACAAGCCTTATGAAAGTACAAAGTGCATTAGAAAGTACAAAAGGTGTAACTATCCATTCATAGAGTCCATACTAGTTTTAAATTATAATTTGCACTCATCCCATTTGATCCTAATTTGATGACAACCACTTTTCAAATCTATCTTTGGAAAATACATTTAACTACTTAAATGATCCATCAAATCTTAAATCCTTGGAATTGGAAATCTATATCTAATAGTTATCTTATTAATCCAACCCTATAATCTATAGACATTCTCTATTCATGTCCCTTCTTAGGAAATAGATATGTAGGAACAACACAAGGGCTAAGACTCTCCCTTATCAACCCCTTCTTGACAAATTATTCTTCTTTCTTCCTAATCTCCTCATTCTCCTTGGGATCCAATCTATATGCAACCTCATTTGGAAGGTTATCCCCTAGAATTAAATCCATATGATGATTAATTCTCCTTATAGGAGACAACTTATTAGGTAACTCTATTGTAACAATATCCTTATAACCAAATGGTCGCTTATAGGAGACAACTTATTAGGGAACTCTATTATAACCAATCTAATGGAGTGAGAGAAGAAAGAGCAGCGAGAGAATAAAGAGGCAGGACATTTGAATCTAGGGAAGGGTGGCAAACCCTACAATGGACAGGAAAACCAGGGGGAGAAGGGTAAGGATGACTCCTGGGAAAGCCCAAATTCCTCTGAAATGAGTGAAAAGGACCCAACGGATGGGGACCTAGAAGAAGGCAACAAACCCATCGATCTTGATGAAAAAAAGGATGATTCACGTGTTGAAGACACTCCTATGCTGGATTCGATCCGAAGGGACAATGGTCGGTCTTGGACTTCTCTATTTGGTGTCAAGCCAAGTGGAAAATCCTCTCTCCCCCCAATCTGCAATATATCAGATCGAGAAAAGGGTATATTTTCTATTGAAATCCTAGATTCTGTTATTGACCATAACATCAACCTTATGGAAATGACACTGATTGGAAAAATTTTGGGTCCTAGGCCAAACATTGATATTGTCAGGGCTTTTTCTAAATGCAAATGGTTGCTTAAAGGTCAAGTGGAGATCACGAATTTGTCAAAAGGGGCGTTGTGTTTGGCTTTCTCCTATAAGAAAGATATGTCAAGAGTGCTGTGTGATGGTCCCTGGCTGATCGGTAAAGCAACACTAGCTCTGCAAAAATGGACGCCAAAGATAAAATTTAATGATTTATTTTTGTCCAGGGTCCTCTCTGGGTGAAATTGTCAGGCGTTCCCTTAAAATTCTAGGTGGAAGATGTGTTTAAAGGAGTCGCTAGCTCTTTTGGCAAACTCCTCTCAATGGACCCCATAACTACGACTAGAAGAAGACTTATTTTTGTCAGGATCTGCATCGGAGTAACGCAAGGCACAAATATGCCTTTATCCATTGAAATCAACTCTAGATTGGGAAAATGGAACCAACCTTTGAAATATGAAAGTGTCCCTTTCGCTTGCTTTCATTGCAAAAAAGCGGGACATACAGCAAGGAAATGCCCTCTTGAGGTGACTAAAGAGAAAGAAAAGAAATAAAGGACATTACAATGGAAAACAAAAAACCCTGTTAAGCAACTAGAGAGCTCTGAAATAGAGAATAGAATTGATGAGGCCCATAGTGTCATTATCCCTGACATGATAGAGAAACATATAAATGGTAATGGAGAAAACCCAGAAATACCTTTGAACGATAAAGGTAAAATGGACCAAACTGGTAAAGATGGTAGACAAGATATCAATCAGGAGGATCAAAAGAGTGATAACCTAGAAGAAGGAGAGATACAGGTGGTGTTATAGAATAACGAGGAAGCAGATTCAAACCACATAATAGAATACACTAGCGGAGTAGGACTCAGTAGGGATTTTGAAGAAGCCTAGAGATGCTTGATTCTTAGAGGGATCTCATTGTCAGGATCACAATAATCTTTAGATATGGTACAAGCCACCACTCAGCAATCACCTACGACCTCACTTCTTAATGCTAAGTGGGCTGAGTTTGATGAAGGAGAACAAAATATAACAACTCAAGAGGAATATGACAATACAAATGAAGCTAAAGAGCAGAAGAGAGGGGTCAAAAAAGGGCCTAAATCTACCCCTCAGGCTAATTCAGTCAAGACAAGATACCAAAGCAAAGCTGACATGGGTTTCAACCCATCTCCTCCTGGAAGGAAAAAAGAAAGCTAGATCAGATATCAAGAGGCCAACAAGAACATAGAGATGGTACTCAAATGACCATCCATGAGGTATGTTCCCTAGTTAGAAAATGAAAATAATCTCATGGAATATACGTGGACTGAATAGTCCACATAAACAGGATGTTCTTAGAAATCTAGTTAGAGAACATAAACTGGACATTTTTATTCTCCAAGAAACTAAAATGATTAAAGATAAAGTTGGAAAGATTAATCTTTTTAAGAATGGGGAAGTTTGTGGTGGAATCTCTGATGAGGCTTCAAGGGGCATAGCTATATTTTGGAACTTAAAGCAGGTTTCTAGGTAGCTAGTCATGCAAGATAGCAATTTGGCCTTTATCAGGTTCAATCACATTGGGGATGGGACCTCTTTTCTTCTTACCAATAAATATGCCCCTAATAAAAGATATGGTAGAAGGAAATTTTGGAGAAAGATGGAGGCTATTAGGACCCTTTACAAGAATGATATGTGGATTATTATGAGGATTTCAACACCCCCCTCAAAGACAATGAGATGTTTGGAGGTCTCCCCTCCTAGCTGGATAGCACAATGGATCTTTTGAACTTTATCAACAACCAAGGCTTGCACGATATTGAGCTTCAAGGGGCCAGGTTTACATGGTCAAACAAAAGGATTGGAGATGATCTCATTCAAGTCAAACTTGATAGGGCCTTCATTTCTAATGAGTGGTTTAATCATTATCACTGTACCCTCTTAGCTATCTCTAGAATAGGTTCCGATCATTTCCCTGTGATTTTTACTACTGATAATACTATTGTTAAAAGAAATTGCCCAATTAGATTTGAAAGGATGTGGCTTGATCACCCTAACCTAACATAGGTCATTAAGATGTGGTGGTCCATTGATGTTAAAGGAACTGATATGTATAGAGTTGCCAAAAAATTAAGAAATGTGAAGGACAATATAAAAAAATGGAAGAAGCAAGTTTTTGGCGATCTGTTTGATGCCAAAACTAAAACTTAGATGGAACTTAAGGAAATGTGGGATAAAATCCAAATTAGTGGATACAATGAAGTTTCAATCAGTGAGGAAAATGAAGTGTTGGTGAAGTACCACAAGATTATCAGAAGATAAGAAGAATTTTGGAAACAAAGGTCCATGTCTGTATGGGTTAAAGCAGGAGACAGAAATACTAGATTCTTCTATATGACTTCGATGAAACACAAGGTGGCTAATAGAATCTCGAAGCTGAAAATCAAGGGAACTGAAATGAAGAAGGCTGGTGAGATTGGGAAGGAGGCCAGGAACTTCTTTACTTCACTTCTTTTGGTGGACTCTAGTCTGAATGGTCAATCTCAAAATGTCATCCTTGACAATATCCCTCCTACTATTAATGAGGATAAGAACAAGGTCTTGACAGCTATCCCTTCTGAGGAGGAAGTTAAAAAAATAGTCTTTTCGTTTGACGGGAACAAAGCTCCGGGCCCAAATGGTTTTCCGTTACTTTTCTTCCAAACTTTCTGGGACATCCTCAAAGATAATATTGTTAAAGGTGTGCAGGAGTTATTTGAGGATAAAGTGATCTTAAAGGAACTTAATACTACCTTCCTCATTTTGATTCCCAAATTCTCGGGAGGTGATTCTATGGATAAGTTCCGACCAATAAGCTTATGCAACTCTTTTTATAAAATAATTTTTAAAGCGGTTATTAGTAGGTTGTTAAGGATTATTCCATTGATCATTTCACCCTAACATAGTGGTTTTGTTCTAGGTAGACAAATCCTTGACTCCATCATTTCTATCCATGAAAACATTCATTCGCTCGTGGACTAAAAAAAACAAGGATTTCTGATGAAGCTAGATTTGTCTAAAGCCTATGACCAAGTGGACTAGAGTTTCTTTAGTAAGGTGCTAGAGGCCTTTGGATTTGGAGTGACATTCATTAAGTTGATTGAACAACTCATATCAACCCCTTCTTTTTCTATCATTGTCAATGGGGTGCCTTCCACTTTCTTCAAAACTTCTAGGGGCATTAGGCAGGGGGATCCTATATCCCCAATACTCTTCATCATCTTGGCTGAATGTCTAGGTAGATTTATAAGAAACTCTGTTTCTGAGGGGCTCCTCTATGGTATTTTGTCTTCTTCTAGTTTTAGAGCTTGCACTCATCAACAATTTGTTGATGATACCATTTTAATGGGATCATCCAATATCAAAGAAGCTTCTAATATGAAGAACCTTCTCAACAGTTATAGCAAGGCAACTGGTCAAACCATCAAGTGGGAGAAAAGTTTTGTTTTATTCTTCAATACCCCGGAAGACAAACAAATCATAATGGCTCGGATCCTTGGTTGCTAAATTGGTAAGCCTCTTGTTGTCTACCTAGGCCTCCCCTTGGGATTGAAACCCATGGAGTTGTTTTAGAATAGTCTTGTTGATAGATTCAATAGAAAGTTGGCTGGTTGGAAAGGGACCCTTCTTAGTTAAGAAGGAAAAGTCCAACTCTTAAAATCTTCTCTCCCAAGTCTCCCAGTGTATGCTCTAAGCCTTTTTAAAGTCCCTGGTAAATTTGTTGATTCCATTGAGAAATCGAGAAAGCCTTCCTGTGGTCAGGGGTGGAAGAGAAGAAGAAAATGGCTCTCATAGCCTGGGGAAGTGTTTGTAAACCTAAAAAGAAGGGGGGCTTGGGTCTTAGGAATATCAAAACTTTGAACAAAACTCTCTTGGCAAATCAAATCTACCGAACTTATCATGGAAATGGAGAATGGAATGATATCTAGAAGGCTAAGTACTTAAGGAAAGCTCCCAGCATTGAGGAATTCCTTGTCTCAGATCAGATACCAAGCGGGTCTTTCATTTGGAATAGTGTTATCTAGGCTAAAGGTGTTTCTAATCTCGGCAATGTTTGGGTCCTTGGTGATGGAAGGAAGGTGGACTTTTGGGATGATGCTTGGATTCGAGGAGCACCTCTTAATAAGCTGGCTTCTCACATAATCATCCAGAACTGCAAGGAGAAGATAGGTACCAAAGTGGTTGATTATTGGAAAGATCAAATGTGGGTGGACCTTAGACCCATTGATCCCAAACTCAAGGAGATAAACTTAATGATCAATCATGAGATCTTGAATCCCAAAAGGGAAGACCATATGGTGTGGGGTGGAACTTTGTCTGGAAATTATTTGGTCTTCTCTGCTATCCTTTTACTAGCACATTCCTAAGATCCTATTCCATGTTGGGCCAAGGCTTGGTATTTAGGATTGACTCCCATAATTAACATCTTTTTGTGGATCCTTTTGGAAAACAAGATTCTTACCACTGACAACTTAAGAAAGAGGGGCTTTTGTTTCCCTAACTGTTGCTACCTTTGTCTTAATAATGAGGAATTTGTGAACCACATCTTTTTTACACTATCCTTATACTACTCCTATTTGGGGGATGTTTTTTCAATTTCAATTGTGGGGGATGAATTGGGTTTTCCAGGAGGAGATAAAGGATTGTTTCAGAAGCTCGCATTATTCCACCAATAACATCACTATATGGAATCTTTGGAAGTTATCTTTTGCCCATATCCTCTGGGGATATGGAAAGAGAGAAATAATAAAATATTTCATAATGACATTAACAACTCTGAAGTGGTTTGGGTCAAGATAAAAATTAACTGTGTTGAGAATGTAATGGCCAGGGGATTGCATAGTTGTACCAATAAGGAGGACTTTGAATTTCTCAAAAGATGGAATATCTCAGCCTCTTTGGGCTCTAACATCAACCAAATTAATAGAACCTTTGTGTCACTGGTCCTTTCCCCCCACTGAGTGGTTCAAGGCCAACTTTGATGGGGCGATGAAAGGAAATCTAGGACCGGCTGGTTGCAGTGGTGTCATCCAAAATGAGGCTGGCTTTTGCACTAGAGAAGTGGCCTATCCCTTGGGTATCCAAACCAATCATAGGGCAGAAGCTATGGGGGTACTTAAATCTATTAAATTGGCATCTAATTAAGGGGTCAAAATGCTTTGGTTGGAAGGCGACTCTAAAAACATCATTAACTACCTTCTCGGTAATCAACAACCATCATGGACTATCAAGAACATCGTTGAGTCAGCCAAAGAGCTGATTTAGGGGTTTCAAAAATGCCACATCACATATGTCTACAGAGAGGCTAGCTGGAGTGCTGACTAGGAAGCTAATGTGGTGGTACATAGTGAGACAATTATTACCTATAAAGGCAAAAGGGAGCTGCCAAGTGTGGCATGTGACATCTTAATTTATTAAAGATTGCATGGTAAGTAGGGAAAAATTTGATATCATTTCCCAAAGTGTAAGTAGACGTCATGGCAGCAAACGTTGGTTTTGCAGGCTACCGAGAAGGAAGTACAACAATCATTATAGGTTAAATTCACATTCTTTATGGGTATTTGTATCCCTCTTCAACAATAGCATCAGAAACTCCTATAGAACATGAACTAGTTATCAAAGAGAGCCGGTTGTGAAGGAAAGAATTAGGTGGGAGCTCCAGATTATTGGTATCAATAAGATCATGGGGGGTAAATGAAAGAGAATGAAGGCTACCACTATTGAGAAGTGGAAGAGTCATCTACAAGTCTGGGCTATCGTTCAAGCAGCTAATATAATAGATTTTATGGAAAATATGTAGGAGAAATGACCCGTAATCACGAGAATCTTCAAGAAGGGCTGGAATGAAGGGATGTTAACCATTGGAAATAGGAAGGTCAAGGTGAGAAAAACTATGATAGCGGAGGCAATTGGTCTTCCGATTGAGGGCATCAAGTTCTATAGGGACAAAAAGATTTCAAACGCTGCCGTTAAGAAATTTACGAAAAATGAGGAGGAAAGGGCTAGACTGGTGAATGGCATCCATACCTACTTTTTGCCAAAGGTAATTAAGTTAATTTGGAGAAGGATTCTCCTTTCTATTATGGAGTTCATCATGCTTGATGGTAGATACAATAGGGTTTACAACTCCCACTTTGTTTTACTTAATCAATTTAGGTATAAAGATAAAAAAAAATTCCCTATTATCTTTTCTATTCTCTTACTGCATGGATCAAGGATGCAATTTCCAACCCCAGTATTAACCTTACAATGCACGAAGGGTTGATGGTGATTCTGTATAATCACATCAAGAACATGACTCTTCAGTTGAATATAGCTGAGATGTCTAACTCGGATGAGGATTTTGATGACTTTGATGAGGAGGAAGGCAATGGCTATGATACAGAAGAGGAGATAGAGGACAACCCTCTAATTGTTGGGTCAAGTAGAAGAAACAAAAAATAGAGCAGGGGAAACAAAACAAAGGGTTTGCCAAAAAGAAATAGAGAGGGGAGGACGATAGCTGGTGTGAGGAGGAGTATGGGACTGACAATGAAATGGATACTAGAAATGATGGGGTCCAAATCCTTGTGAGATCAAAGCAAAAAAAGAAGACTTCTAAAAGCAAGGAAGCAACCACCAAGGACCGGTTGCCTCTCAGGACCGATTTAAAGGAGAAGGGATTAATGGGGGAGGACACGACAATGAAAGAAGCTCAGAGCTCTGAGGATGGGGAGGTTGGCCTGGAGGTTAATCTTAACACTACTGGTGATAATAACAAGGAACAACATCACTTGAATATTGATCTCTACATCAATAATAGAATGGAAAGCCTCAAATACGTGCTCAACTGGGTGCATAAGGAAATTGATGACATCAAAACCAAGCAAGCTCAGGAAGCAGGGAAAATCGAGACATTACAAGCTTTAGGCTCCGAAAAGCTCAATTTCCTTTCGGAATGTCTCAGTGAGCTCACCAAGGCTATTGTAATGCTGAGGATATTATCAACACCAACTGCAAAATCTCTCTTGGCCTGGAAAATGGAGTTGAAGAAACCGAAAAGGGACTTGATGGTATTGAGCAAACGGTCAAAAAAATAGGGGAACAAAGCCACACGATTCTAAAGGCTGCCTCAGCCAGCATGAAAGCCCTTATCTACAAGTTGGAGAACTACCAAGGGGATAAGGTCACAGTGGGTATTATTGATGTCAAGGATGACACCCCAGATGATAGGGACACAGGGCTAGGGAGAAGAATGAGAGCAAGTACAAAAATGATGCAAATCCACAGTAAGGAGATTGAGGAGATTAAGCGGGCAATAGACAACATGAAACAAATGGAGCTTGAAGTGGTGGAGATGCTTCAGAAATTAACCTAAGAGTAGACTATTGTCAGTCTTTTTTGGTCTGTAATCCATGTTCTCTTGTTTGTTGGTGTTTGGTTCACCAACTGTATTTATTTTGTTTGTTGTCTTTTTGTGGTGTTGTAATGCTTATCTTTTGAATTTTTGACTATACTGGGTTTCAGGGACCCCTCAAAACCTATTTTGCCTTATTCAAAAATAATATCTTTATGCTCCTCTAGGGATCCATGTAACTCAGGCAATTCATCCAAAACAATTTATGTAAGAAAAACCTCAAACTTGAGTACCAAAGCATATCACTTCTCTGAACATATATCATGGTATGTAAAAACTTGTTTCCACTTACCAAAATTATCTTATTATTATTGTAGTACTATTTTCCCCTGCTTGTTCTTACATAGGTAACAAGTTATGCTTGACACTATCCTTCTCAAAAGTATAGGTGTTATCTCTTCCATTATGTACTACGTTCCTGTGAAATTACCAAGGTCTACCAATTAATACATGACATGCATCCATGGGCATAACATAACATAACACACTATCCTTATAACTACCAATCTAAAATTCAAGAAGATTTTGTGCATCCACAAATAATTGATGCCCTTTCTATAGCCAAGAAACTCTATAAGGAGAAGGATGTTTAGTTTCCTTAAGGCCTAACTTATATACCATCTTCATAGCTACAAGATTGCCTATACTACCAATATCAATAATTAATTTGTAGCACTTACATTTTTCCATAAATTTGTTTTTAAATAGAGCTCTTCTTTGAACTGGTTCTTGTCTTTCCTTGAGGCACTTCAGCTATACTCTTTTGAATAATAATAAATTTCTCAATTTTGGTTATTTATGATGATAGGTTATCCCACATTCTCTTGATCTATTTCCATAATTTGATTGCTCCTTTCAAATTTTGTTTTACCCCTTGTGAAGATTTGAGACATTCCCAACTTTTGTGTCCAACATCTTGTTTAAATTTGAAACATTTGCCAATAGGTGTTAGCATTTCTCCAAGGCTTGGAGATCTAGGTGTGTTGCAAGCTAATAAACATAGATAAGCGTTTCCCTCTATAAATTGTGACCCATGTATGAATTCCATAAAATTTGAGTTTGAGCAAGCAGTGAGTTGTTAGATAGAGATGTTGTTCATGACAGAGGATTAGATTTTGGAGTATTGGATAAATAGAGTGAATGGGATATAGTAAGTAGAAGGGATGGGAAGGATTTCCCTCCCAATCATCAATTTGAATGACTTTAGGGGTTTTCCCCTAGACTTTAATTTTCTCCTAATGTAGTGAAGGCATTATTCAGTCAAGACAAGATGAGGACTAGGGATATGAACTCTACAGATGCAGTGTTATCTCTACCAAAATTAGTGTGTGTGGAGATAGCTAGTGAAGTTGAAGAGGACGTGAAACATAATTAGAAGTTTTTTCTGGGTTAGGCCTAATTGGGAATTTTAGAGAGAATTTGCCAACCCTAAAAGATCTTCACAAAGGAATATCTAAAAAAATGGGAACCCATTGTGGATGGGTGTGTTCAAATCTATCCATATGCTTAGGGTTTCTTCATTATTATTTTTAAAAATGTGAAAGACAAAAATAAGCTGCTTTTTGACCACCATTGGAGCTAGGAGGGTAACCAAATGCTTATGCTAAAATTGTGGCATCCTTCCTTCAACCCTTCTACTAAATCATTTGACTGTATTCCTCTATGGGTAAGGCTTTGAAATATCCCTCTTCAATTCTGGTTTGATTCTTGTTTTAAAATGTTGGGGAACTCCTTGGGAAACTTCTTATTGATTGATGATGGCTCCTAAAATTTTCTCCACTCTACTTATGATTGAAGTTTAGTTGAAATGGATGGCACTATAAATCTCCCTGAGGAGATCTCTATTAAAACATCAAAAGACTATTGGGTAAAACCTTGGACTATTAGGGTATCCATTTTAGATGTAGAAGATGTTTTCAAACTGGACATGGTATTACTTGATGTATGAAAAGGGATTGTAAAAATTTGCCTCTTGTTGTAAATATGTCTCTGCTCTTGACTACTCGATGGTGAAAGGTGGGGTGCACTCTAAGAGTGAATTGGATGCCTCTAAATATTTGGCTAAGGTTCCCCTTTCTATTGATACTTTTGTTGAATATGTGGTTCCAATTTTGAACAATGTTAATGCTAATCATGGTTTCAATGGGAGGAAAGTGGAAAATCCTTTTGTTTCATAGTAGTTGGATCTTAAGGATTTCATGTGTTTGCAATGTAAGGGGGAGGAAGTTTAGATTGAAAAAGTAGCCAAATTAAAGTTGGGGATGTGGAGAAGGAAGAGGGTTGGCATGTTGTAAAAGGGAAGAGTGACCAAATATGTGAACTAGATTCCAGTTGTTATACATTTCTAAGATCTCATTCTAAACATAAGGCTAGATTGTAGTGTTTAATCTTAACTTGTTAATGGACCCTTTTCCTTTGCGGTTTTTGAGCAGGGAGTGGGCTCCTCATTTGTACCCTCACCAAATTTGAGCCAGGCCAAAAAATCATTCTATTAGTATTATTTTTCTTTTTAATCTAATTAGACTAGGCCCTTCCAGCTATTTAACTACCAAAAAATAATTCCTCTACTCCTTCCTTGAAAACCACCTCTTCAATATGATCTTCCTCTCTTGTTTTGATAGCCTCCTCTTTTAGTATTTTCTATCCCATTGGAACTACCAACACCTTCTTCTTGATGATGTTGCAATCCTCTTCTAGCCTATTGTTCTCTTCCTCACTTTTTCTCTTGTTGGTTTTTCCTTCTTGGTAGTCTCTCTTCAACCTTGATGGGAAGTTGATAATCCTCTTCAATAATTATAGGGGAGAGAAGAATTAACTCATCTTGTAAACTATACTTCAAACTATTCAAATATTTTTACTAATTTCTCCATGTACTCTTCACTATGTCTTGACTGAATCACCAACTTGTAAAACTCTTTAGTATAATATTTTACCCACATATACTTTTATTTAAGGATCTATAATATTTTGGAAAGAATAGTTTGATTATATTTAAGAAGGAAATTAGCCTTCAAATTTAACACCATTAGTTCCCAAGAAGTGATATTCTCTTTGTTTCACTGTTATCTCTCAGATTGAACATAATCCCACCACATAGATGTGTGACCTTTTAGTAATGTACAAGAAAAATTCTCACTTCTTTCCTCTACAACTCCCTTATACTCAAAGTATTTATCCAAATAATTAATGCAATCAATGAACTCTTCTCCATTGATACTTCTAGAATACGTAGGAACTTCTATTTTTAGTTTGGCCCCAACATTCATGATTTCCTTAAGAATTTTCTCCTCAGGTTCATTTGGTTCTTCATGAACATCATTGTCAGTTTGATTTTCTTCTTCCTCCATGTCACTATCCTCATCAATTACCACACCTTTCCTTTGTTCCCTCTCCATGGCATCCAACGTAGAAGAAAGCCTCTACAACATCTCAAGGACCCCTTAATCATGTCCTCTTTTGTCTCCTCCTCTTACACCTCTTGTTATTCTTCTTGGTGGCATTTTCCCCACTCCTTAGTTACCCAATCACTTACTTTTGCGATACCATTATGATGACATCATTTTTATTAAAAAAGAATAGGAACTTAGAATGACAATATAGTGGCAAAACAATCATAGCAGGTTCAAAATTAAAACAAATGTTTCAATTTCAAAAATATTTTCAATAATATATGATAGGAACTAGAATGGTTTGAGGCAAAGAAAGATAGAACAAAGACTTGGCAACATGGATTATCATAATAGTCCAAACTCTCAAAAAAATAAGATCTCAACTTAGAGAAATAGAATCGGCATTCTCTATCAATATGTCCAAAGTTCTGAAATACAAAAGGAAATCCATCCTTCTAGGATCATGTTTTTATAATTTAGATAGATTCAATTTACTACTCTCCTATCAGAGTATTCTCCAATGCTTCTATTTGAAATTCTTCCACCATTGACCCCTCAAGGCTCTGCATTCTTCTACTCTCTAATCGGCTTCTTGTATGTTGGTTCCACAAGATAGTCTTTTCCTTTTTTTATGGTCGAACCCCCTTATTCCTTCCTTTTTATGAATGGTCTTTGTAACTGGTCAGTTTTTATTGGTCTATAGTTCTTGACCAACCAATTCCACCAGATTTTGATCTTCCTACTTATGTGGTAATAGGAAGTCTATTTCATTCTCAAAACGTGTTAAATCACACTAATTATGGATAATGTTGACAAACTGAGAGTACCAAAACACTACAAATCAAAATAAAAAAATTTCTTAACAAACAAAACAAAACACAAATAATAAACCAAAATTGAGGAAGAGTTTTGTTCCTACATCAAAAGGATTCTATTTAATTTATGGACTATTGTATGAGTCATTCTATAATTTTTGTTTTTATATTGACATGGAAATATAAGTCATTATTTAAAAATAAGATCTCAATAATCATTGATTATCTCTTATAGGAAATGCACATGGTCCACACTCCATATTTTATTATATTATTTTATTTTGTTACTTGCATGATAAATAAATTTCTATTATCTTACAACATATGAGGTACCATTTTGGACCTTTATTTCATGTCTTTTTGTGTCAATTTTTTAGACTTTCTCCTTGGTCCAAGTTTCGCTGGCCAAGTTGTTGACGCCTTATGTTGGCCATTTGGTGGAATTGATGATGTGTTGAATTGATGTTTTATCATTGATGTAAACACTAGTTGTTCGGATGATTTACCGACACCCTTCTGGTCCTAGTAGGTTAAGTGATTTCTGGTTAACTTGGATCCGGTATGATCTGACAGGCTCTGGTATAGTTTGGTGATGGAATTGGCTTGTTCATGATACTTATACTCATATTTCATAAGTTGGTTTTGGTTTTGTGATTGGATGCTATCCTTCTTGCTTAGAAGCTTGGTTTCTGGTTCCAGTGAGGGTTTCACTGGTAGATCTTTTGATGGAGATCTTTTATGAATTGCATAAGTGGTGTTGGTGCAGCTTCTGATAGAGTTTCATGATATTGTTGGTGATCATGTTCGAGACTTGGCTTTTGGAGATCACTGCTGAAGCATGTGGACCTATATCTGGTCCTGATTGATCTAGGCTATGGACTGACTTTAATGTAACATGTGGATAGCACCTATTGATGTATTTACATGATGTCTTATGTGTTGATATTAATTGTTTGGTCTAAGGCCGACATGGTTTATAATTATGTAATCGGTTTATTGTCTGGTGGCCGACCTGATTGTTTATGGTCGAGGGTTTGTATAAATAGATGTAAGATCTCATTGTAGATCATCATGGTTAATGTAAGAGGTCATGGTAAAGGAATGTAATGTGTGAATAATGTAATATCATTTAGGTAGAGGATTCGGTCGATCATTGGAGATCGAATTGGGTTTATGCAAGAGGATTTAGTCATCCGATATTGAGCATAACTGGAACTGTACTCAGGCATAGGAGATGCTATCTTTTGCAGTTCAAAACTTCTTCAGATTGTACTCTAGATTTATATGTAGTCAATGAGACTCCTTTTGTGATGAGCAGAGTGCTCTAGGATGTTGGCCTTCTTGCACGTGGAGGCACCTTCATTGTAATTCAGATACTTTCTGTAGAAGTATTACCTGACTGTGGGTAGGCTTCCCACCATAGTTTTTTCCTTACCGGGTTTTCCACATACAAATCTTGGTGTTGTGTGGATGGATTTTATTTTTTTATTATTGTTTAAGCTTAATTGGATTAACTGCTATTCTGGTATTATTGTTCTGGGTTCTGATATTAAAGTTTAATTGTTAGGCAATTCAAATAATATGTTGGAACTAATTCACTCCTCCCCCTCTTAGTTGTCTTCTGATTATCTGAACTGTCTAATAATTGGTATCAGAGTGTTGGTCCTCTCTACAAAAATCTTAACCACTTGAGGAAGATCTTATGATGACTAACAGCTCAAGTTCATCTAGTTCTTCTGGAGCTATCTTTCGAAGGGATATTCTGAGGCTTGATTGAACAAATTACAGAGTATGGAAGATTTGGATGGAGACTCATCTGAGATGTATTGGCAAGGAGATTTGGGAGATCACACAGAATGGTGTCACACCCTATAATCTAGGATCTGGCAATTCTCCTCTGACAAAACTGGACAAGGAGCTTGAGAATGATTGTAGAGAAAGAGAAGCCCTCTTGTGTGCACTTTTTGATCAATGAATAATGGGATTAATAGACAAATCATCTGGGAAAGCTATATGGGATAAGTTGGAGACTCTTAATGAAGGTAAACCTATAGTGAAGATTGCTAAAATTGATGGTTATCGGGTGAGATATGAAAACCTGAAGATGGAAGAAGATGAAAGGATTACTGCATTCATGGAAAGGGTAAATGAGATTGTTATGGGAATTCAATGTTGTGGTGGAGCTCTGAGCGAAGATGAAATTGTTTCTAAAGTCCTAAGAGCCCTACCACCGACTTACAAAATGAAGGCTACTATTATTAATGAGTTGAGAGAAATGGCTAATACATCTGTCAATAGAGATACTTTGGTTGTGAAACTATCTTCTTTTGATCTTGAGGAATTTGGACCTTCTAGAGCTGTGAAGACTGAACCTACTTTTCATGCATCTACATCTACAACCGGTAAGGAAGATTGGAAAGCTTTATATTCAAAGGAGTAAGAAGATATGAAGAGAGAATATGATGAGTTTGAGAAACTTGAAGCACTATTTTCTAGAAGAGAACTGAAAGGACCAATAGGAAGTAAGTATGAAGGAAAAGCACCTTTTAAATGTTTTGCATGCAATAAGATTGGTCATTTTGCATCTAGATGTCCTGAAAGAAATTCAAGGTTTGAAGAAAGAGTTAAAAATTCATTTAAGCCTAACCTTGGATAATAGAACAAATATAGATTCATGAAAAACAGAGACAAATCATGCTACATAGTGGATGAGGAAGGCATTATTGATTCAGATGATGAACCAGTAGAAGACTCTGCTAGTGGATCCAACAATGAGAAGGAATGGGTATTATTGGCTATCAAGGAAGATGATTTGACATTGGAAGAGAATGTACCTAAGGAAAAGGAACTTAATGCTAAAATTGAAGACAAGGATGAATGGGTAATTGACAATGATTATTGACATCATATGACTAGTGATAAAGGAAAGTCTTTGTCTTTGCAAGAATTTGATGGTGGACTAGTTAGACTTGGAGATGACAAGGCATGTATGATCAAAGGAAAAGGAACTATATCATTGGATGGTAAGATCAATATTGAAAACATTTATTATGTTGAAGGTTTGAAGCATAATCTTTTGAGTGTAGGATAATTGGTAGATAAGGGATTTCAATTACAGTTCAAGAATGGAAAATGCAAAATCATTAATAGATCTAGCTTGGAGATTGCAACTGGTACACAGATAAAAGGTAACATATTTCATTTGAATTTTGATGAGAAGACATATTTGATTACACAGATTGAGGAGAGTTGGCTATGACATAGAAGCCTATGTCATGTGAATTTTGATTACATTGTGAAGATCAGTTCAACAAAGGTTGTTAGAGATATACCTAAGATTATGAATCCCTATAATCTGATATGTAAAGAATGTCAAATGGGTAAATAGGTGAGAACCTATTTTAAGAGTATAAAAGATAAATCAAATGATGTTCTTGATCTTATTCATACTGATTTGTGTGGCCTTGCTAGAGTTAAAAAGTTTCATGGTGATAGATATTTCATGCTATTCATTGATGATTATTCTAGAATGATGTGGGTTACTTTTTTGAGAGAAAAATCTAAAGCATTTGAAAAGTTTAAAATCTTTAAGGATAAAGTGAAAACTGAGACATGATTGAAGATTAAATGTTTGAGATCAAATCATGGTGGAGAATTCACATCCAGTGAGTTTAATAACTTTTGTGACAAGCATGGTATAAGAGGACAATTTTCTGCTCCCCGGACACCTCAACAGAATGGAGTTATGTAAAGGAAAAATAGAGCTATTTTGGATGCTGCTAGAACAATGATGATGGAAGCTAACCTACCGCATATCTACTAGAGAGAAGTAGTGAGTACATAGGTTTATACATTCAATAGAGTACATATCAAAGGAGAAACCGGTAAGACACCTTATGAATTATAATTTGGCAATTCACCTACAATTAAGTATATCAGAAGTTTTGGTAGTATTAAATGTTATATCAAAAGAGATGATACTATTGGGAAATTTCATCCTAGATGTGATGAAGGCATATTTATTAGTTATTCTAGTGAAAGCAAAGATATAAATGTTGTAACAAGATATTACAGAGAATTGTGGAGAGTGCTAATATCAAAGTAGATGAGCTGAACATATATCAAATCGAAGTTTATGAGAAGGAAACGATAGTGGAAATGATTATATCTAAATTGGTAGCACCTTTATCGGAACAAAGAGTTGAACAAGTTACTCTAGAAACATCAAAGAATTATACAATAACTTAAGAACAGGGAAGAGAGACAGAGAGTCAGAAGACTCCTAGGTATGTGAGATTGAATCATTCTAAAGATCAAATCAATGGGGATAAGAAAAATGGAGTGATGACAAGAAGAAGATTGACAACTAATGAGGTATGTTTAATTTGACAAGTTAAACTGGTATTAGTAATTGAGGCACTTAAAGATGAATTTTAGATAAAATCTATGGAAGAAGAATTAGATTGGATTAAGAAAAATAACACATGGACTGTGGTTCCCTGACCTAAAAATAAAAATGTTATTGGAGCTAAATGGGTTTTCAGGAATAAATTGAATGAGAATGGTAAAGTTATAAGGAATAAGGCTAGATTGGTTTGTAAAGGATATTCTCAAAAGGAAGGAATTGATTATGAAGAGACTTTTGAACTTGTAGCTAGGATTGAAGCTGTAAGATTATTTCTTGCCTATGCTGCTTATAAAAACTACAATGTTTCTCAAATGGATGTTAAAAGTACATTTTTGAATGGGGATCTTGATGAGGAAGTTTATATTGAGAAACTTGATGGTTTTTCACTATCAGATGATACATATATGGTTTGCAGGTTAAGGAAAGTTTTATATGGATTGAAACAAGCACCTAGAGCTTGGTATGCAAGGTTGGATAAATATATTTTGAAGCTTGGTTTTACTAAGGACATTGCTGATAGTAATTTTTATTATATAATCACTAATAATGATATACTGATTGTTGAAGTATTTGTTGATGACATTATTTTTGGAGGTGAAGATAAATTGTGCATAGAATTTTCTAAGAATATGGAGAAAGAATTTGAGATGTCTATGATTGGTGAGATGAAATTTTTCTTAGGTTTGCAGATTACTCAAAATAACAAAGGTATTTTTATCTGTCAAACTAAATATGCTAAGGAATGATTGAAGAAATTTGGTATGGGAGATTCTAAACTGGTAAGTACACCTATGGTTACAAGTGAGAAATTGACAAGAAAAGATGTTTCTACAACGGTAAATCCTACAAGATACAAATCTATAATTGGAGGTCTTCTCTATTTAACTCAGACTAGGCCTGACATTATGAATGTTGTTTGTATAGTTTCAATATTTTAGAGTGATCCTAAAGAAAATCATGAGATGGCGGTGAAAAGGATTTTTAAATACTTGCAAGGTACATCAAAATATGGCTTGTGGCATCCTAAGGATGATAACTTTACTTTATGTGCATATACAGATGCTGATTGGGCTAGAGATATTGATGACCAAAAAACTACTTCTGGTAGAGCTTTCTTTCTTGGAAAGAAGTTGGTTTCAAGGATCAGCAAGAAATAATCATGTACTTCTTTCTTTATTGTTGAAGTTGAGTATGTTGTTGCTGCTACTAACTGTACACAAGTTTTATGGATGAAGCAAATGTTGAAGGATATAAAGGTGGATTGTGATGCATCGATAATTACTCACTGTCATAATGCTACTACTATCGATATATCAAAGAATCTGGTATTTCATTATAAGACAAAGAACATATCTATCAAGTATAACATTTTGAAGGAGAAGGTGAAAGCAAATGAAGTTAGACTGGTTTATGTGAACACTAAAGAGAAGATTGCAAATATTTTCACTAAACCATTATCCAAGGAATCATTTGAGTACTTGAGAGATAGATTGAGAGTTTCTACCCCTCCAATAGAGACTTACTTGATGTGGTTTGGCTTCAGTCCGGCATACACTATCTGAGATACTATTCATTCTGGCACTGATTTGGGATGCTACTGCTCAGGGGGAGTAGTTAGCTTTGAGATTCAAAGGCTTATGTTTTTTCTTTGATATTTCTGTCAAATTTTTGGCATTGATGTCAAAGGGGGAGTGATATTGATTTGAAAAATAAAAAGTAAATGACAAAGGGGGGATATATTAATATTCAAAGCTATATGCAGGTGATTGTTGGCTATCATCCACAAGGGGAGACTTGTGTGGCATTTCTTGATACTTAGATGTTTTTCACATCTAGTGTTGCCATGAATGCCAAAGGGAGAGATTGTTGGTCATTTGGTGGAATTGATTATGTGTTCCATTGATGTTTTATCATTGATGTCAACACTAGCTGCTTGGATGCTTTACCGACACCCTTCTGGTCTCAGTAGGTTAAGTGGTTTTTGGTTAACTTGGATTTGGTATGATCCAACAGGCTCTAGTATAGTCTAGTAATGGAATTGGCTTGTTCATGATACTTATACTCATATTTGATTAGTTGGTTTTGGTCTGGTGATTAGATTCTATCCTTCTTCCTTAGAAGCTTGGTTTCTAGTTTCAGCGAGGGTTTCACTGGCAGAGCTTTTGATGGAGATCTTTTATGAATTGCATAAGTGGTGTTGGTGTAGCTTCTGATGGAGTTTTAGGATGCTGTTGGTAATCATGTTTGAGACTTGGCATTTGGAGATCATTGCTGAAGCGTGTGGACCTATATTTGGTCCTCGTTGATCTAGTTTATGGATCAGCTTTAATGTAACATGTGGATAGGACCTATTGATGTATTTTTGGGATGTCTTATGTGTTGAAATTACTTGTTTGGTCTAACACTGACATAGGTTGTAATTATGTAATTGGTTTATTATCTGGTGGCCGACCTAATTATTTATGGTTAGGGGTTTGTATAAATAGATGTAAGATCTCATTGTAGATCATCATGGTTAATGTAAGAGGTCATGGTCAAGGAATGTAATGTGTGAATAATGTAATATCATTCAAGAAAAGGAGTTGGTAGATCATTGAAGATTGAATTGGGTTTATGCAAGAGGATTTAGTCCTTCGGTATTGAGCTTAACCAGGACTATACTCAGACATAGGAGATGCTATCTTTAGCAATTCAACACTTCTCCAGATTGTAGTCTGGATATATATGTAGTCAGTGAGACTCCTCTTGTGATGAGTAGTGTGCTCTAGGTTGTTGGTCTTCCTGTAAGTGCAAGCACCTTCATTGTAATTCACATACTTACTATTGAAGTATTATTTGACTGTGGGTAGGCTTCCCACCATTTTTTTTTCCCTTTACTGGGTTTTCCACATACAAATCTTGGTGTTGTGTGGATGGATTTTGTTCTATTATTATTGTTTATGCTTAACTGGATTAACTGCTATTCTGGTATTATTGTTTTGGGTTCCAGTATTAAATTTTAATTGCTGAATGTTCCTATAATCTATGTAAACCGATTCACCACCCTCACCCCCACCCCTCTTAGTTGTCTTCCGGTTATCTGAACTGTCTATCAGCCTTCACCTCTTATTTTCCAATTAATTTTTCATTCCAATATTAGTTTTGTATGTGAATCCTACATATATCCTCATAAATCATGTCTATATGAGAAAATATTCTATCTATCCACTTATCCCTAGATGACCAATTTGCAAATTAACATCTTCTAGAAAGTGAACTTAAAATCAATTCAATGGAATTGCCTACACTTGAATATTGATCAGTTTAGGTATTTCATGTAATGATCCTAATAAATGAATTGATGGTGTGTTATTTAATGTAATATATTTTCATATATAGTTATCATTCCCCCAATTTCTCTCATCAAATCTATAATTTTTCCCAACCTTTAGCTCATTTTGATGTAGAAAATTATTTTTCAGAATAAGTCATCAATTTTTCTTATTCATAACAAGAGAAAAATCTTATTAAATTGATTTACAATTTATCAAAAGAAATATATAATGGATCCCACCATTATAATATTTTTATATTGCCTAAATAATCATGCCACGTGATTTCTTCATAGCTAGGTCCTAATTTTTTAAGGTTTTAAGAAAGGTATCAATTTATTTAGATATTTTTTAGCATTTTTGATGTATTATAGGTATCTATTAATCATCCATCCAACTAAAATTTTAATTGATAACTCTTTCTTTTTCCACCCAAAATTGCTCCCTTAAGCTAATATTGTATCATCTTAGTGTTGTGAGTGTAAAAAACAATAGTTTAGCCTAAACACTCATAACACCAATTGTTCCTTCACAATATTAGCCCCTTATTTTACCATCTAGGCATGCTACCTATCCATTAAATTTGTGAATGGACATCTCTTTAACAACTCTTTTAAAGACCCTATCAAAAAAAAAACCTAAAATCTATTATACTTGTTATAGAATTTTTTTTTTATCTCTAAGAATTATCCTCATTCATCCCATAAAAATATGTTTGTATCAAAATCCATGAATTTGTCTAAATGATTTCTTGCATAATTTATTCACTTATATAGCTTCCAAGAACCCTATAAATACGTCTCAAAGGTTTCACATGAATTAAAATTACTCCTCGATTAGTCTATTTTTATAAATAGGTGAATCAATATATTTTATTCTTAGTATTGACTACAATTATTTTCAAGAGAAGAATGAAAACTATATCAAGAAGATCATGGGGACTTCAGTCGAGGGAAAGTATCCCATCCTAAAATTCCTGTCTAGTTTTACTCATTTGATTATAAATTGGTATACTATGATCAAGAATAAATATTCTTAAATCTCTACTATCACATATCAAAACCTCGATGAAATTAGTGACCTTAATGTGTTGCAATTGATTGAGAGGGTCCACGTTTATAAGAGCTCTTATTGGCTAAATCATGAATGTAATATCTAAAAATCATAATATATGATATCTAGGTAATTTATACTCTAGATTTATTAGTGCATGACATGAAGATGATGTCTTTGAGGATAAGTGTGCATGTTAATGACACCTTCTAGAGGCTAAATCCTAGATGTAAGACCCAATAGAAATTAATATAAGACCTTTATGAATTATGTGCATACGTTATTTGGGCATATTGTAAATTATTTTTTTTATAAATATTTCGCTTGTAAAATTATCGTATTATATAAGACATATGAGCACCATCTAATGATCTTAGGATAAGATTGTTTTAGGCTTCTTGGCCTGTAATAAAAACTCTATAAGACCTCATAAAAAGAACCATTTTTGAATCATTGAGATTATAAGTTATCAAAAGATAACTTTCATCTAGTCTTAATAACATGTTTTTCTTTATGATATATTTTGTTTAATTTCTCATTTTATTTATCTTATAATTTATTTTTTATTATTAGTAGATTAACATCGCATAAAAAAAATCACAATTTCTAACAATTTATCCCAACTTAATGTTAATCCTATGAGGATCTGGTTAATACTAGGAGGGGGGGGTGAATCACTATTAAGACAAATTGAAACTTTAAATCAAAACCAAACTTCTATCAGATCTGAAACCAGTTTGGTTTTGATTTAAAGTTTCAATTTGTCTTAATACTAATTCACCTCTTCCTCTCAATATTAACCATATCCTCATATGATTAACAATTGGTATTAGAGATTTGGTTCTCTATGTGCAGAAAGCCTAACCACTTGAGGAAAAGATTCTAAGGAAGTCAAGATGATGAATAAATACGGTCCTAAGTTGAACAAGGAGAACTACAACATTTCAAAAGACAAAATGAAGACCTACATTAAAGGTCTTGGTGCACAATATTGGAAGCAAGTTCAAACAAGATATTTTGCTCCTACTACTACTCCCTTGACACCGAATGAACTCAAAGAGAAACAAAAGAACATACAATCCTTAGAAACTATTGTAAGTACTTTATTGGATTCAAAATATATTGATGTTCAAGGAATGGAAACTACACATGAGGTATGGGAGAAGCTAGACACAATATATGGAGGAGATGAGCATGTACAAAGAGCCAAAGAGGAAAGCTTGAGAAGAAAGTTTGACAACATGGGAATGCTTGAAGGAGAAAATATTGCATTGTATGGTCAGAGAATAAAAGGAGTTGTTGGTGGCATAAAGAGTGTTGGAGGTAAACGAGAAGATGATGCAATAGTAAGCAAGATGATTAGAAATATTCAACCTGAGTATGCTATAAGAGTATCTGTAATCTAAAAACTTAGATCTATTTCAAAGGATAAGGTAACTGTTGATTCATTGATTAGTAAACTTATAGCTTTTGAGTTAAATAGTTGTGACAATAGTGTGACAAAATCTACTGAATCTTCCCTTCAAACTTTCGTTACTAGTTCATCTGCTAGAAAAGGAAAAGATATATGTCACAATCATGAGTGCAGGACAAGTCATGGAAGTAACCGGGGAAATGAAGACAATGAAGATCGAGTGATGGAACTTGAGGCATTGTTAGCAAAGAGATTTCTAAGAGGCACTGGTAAGTATAAAGGAATGCTACCTTTGAAGTGTTTCTCTTGTAGTAAAATTAGTCATATTGCTGCTAACTACCTGTAGTGTCCTAAAATTGCGACAATTGCAATTTTGACTGCATTTGGGTCTTCACGATGGTGATGCAACACAGAACCTGAATGGAGACCTCGAAACTTGTTCATGACACCAAAAACTGCATTTTTTAACTCCCTGGCCTGATCCTCCTTGCACCCTGCTGTCCCTAGAGGTGGGACCATGGCGCCCAGCGCCCTGGTCCCCCAGGACCATGGCGCCTAGTGCCCTAGTCCCTGGCCCTATTTTGAGCCCGGTCTCTTATGGGGCTTCGGGTCTTTAAGTTTGCAAATTGGAAAATAATGTTTCCTGGTCGGCCTAAGGTCAGAAAAATCAGTCTATCAGCCCTAATTGACAAGTATATAAACTACATTTCCTCTCCCATTTTGGAAGATGGAAAAAGGCGGAAACGATACTCAAGCACTCAAGCATTCAAGCATGCATTCAAGCAATTGAGCATTCTAAGTCTCCATTCAAGGCTAAGTGTTGCATTCAAGACAAGGATTCAACCATTGAAGAGCAGATCACATACAACATACAACATACTACATACATTACACCTTCACATGTAAGAATACAAACATTCTTACAACAAGGTATCAGTACTTGTTTACATTACAAACATTTACATTTATAGCATTCTCATTTCTTGGTTAATTCCAAAATCGGGGTTTGACCTAAAGGCAAACCCCTCATCCCTAACCCCCCAATCGTCCTCTCTTTTCTATGTGTAGGTTGCAGGTACGCGGCTATAATTGAAGATCTAGAATCCTTGTGCAGAGACGAATAGATCCCCCTTCGTTTCACGGATTTTTCGGAGGACCGTGTGCACGCCGGGCGCCATCATCCTGTCAACTTTCGCTCAAATTTGCAGAATAGCACCATCTCAATATTTTACTGCTAATTCCAAGTCTGTAGCTTCATCCTATATCCCTATCTCTTTTTATAAGCGAATCTTTCCTACTTTACATGCATTCCTAGTTCAATCATCCTATCTACATTTCTTTACAAAAGAGGGTATCCTTGATGTCTTAACTCTTGAAACTCATTTAGAATCCAATCTTGCATTGCGTGGGATTGGATCTTGTGGGTTTCAACCCCTCTTTTGAATGTAAAGTCTCTCCTAAGTGAAAACCATCAACCCTAGTGACTCTCCCTTCTCTCTCCTTGGAGTTGGGGAGGGGAGAACGACTAGGGTTCAATTTTTCCGCTTTACATTTTGGTGAACCCAACGTGAACATCCTCATTCTGATTATTCATGGTTAGATCTGAAAATTTTGCCTTCCTAAATTTCCATGTTTGATCTTTTGCAAATTTTAGAGGTTGATTGCATAAAAAACCCTAAAATTTTCTTTTAAGTAATTAAACTTGTGAAATGTTTAATTGTTAATGCTTGTTTCAGATCTACCCTTCTATTGCAAATTGTCAATTCATATTTGTGCTTTAATTCTGAAAATAAAGTGGTTAAGTGTCAAAACCCTAATTTTTAAGACCTTCTTGATTCAACCTTTGACTGATAATTTCACTAATGAAAACACTTCCAAATCGGCTGTAACTTTGGATTCCACAATAAAATCACAATATCTTTCATCCCTGAAAATTTGGAAAAAAGTTGCGAGGACCATGTGCACCTCGAGCGCCATCATCCCCGACATTTTTTCTGAAATTTCGGGAGCTAGATCTTACTGTATTTTTCTGCTAAAATCCAGAATTTTGGTTGCTCTTATCAATTCTAACACTTTCAAAATTAAAGTCAAAGTTGGTCTAGCGATTGCTTGAATTGAGGCTTCTAATCATTCAAAAATTGTTGAAATCAAAATTCATATCAAAATTGTGTTTCTTACAATCCTAAATCTGAACAGTGTGTTGGCATTTATTCGAAATTTCAGTACTTTATTCAAATTTTTGCAGTTTGTGACTTTTGAAATTAAGTGTTTAATTGCAACAACCTTGATTTCCACTTTCCAAATTTGAATTTTGCATGAAATCGAGTCAACTTTTAAATTTCAAAACTTGCATTTCTTTTAGCATTCCCTCTAAAATCATAAAATTCAAAAGTTCAGTTTCCCCCTCTTTTTCAAAATTCAAATTTTACATTTTTCAACAATCTTGGTAGGGTTCAATTTTGAGATTGCAACTTTAATTTGGCCTATCGACAGATCGTAAAATCACTCAATTTTTTTAGATTAGCTTTAAAGTCATCATAACTTTCATCCCTGAAAATTTCAAAAAAAGTTGCGAGGACCGTGTGCACTCCGTTCGCCATGGTCCCGGACATTTTTTCCAAAATTTCGGGAGATTGTCCTGATTGCATTTAACAGCTTAAATCTAGGAGATTGGCTAGTTTTATTGAAATTTGCTACCTCTAAAATTCAAAATCTTCTCTCTCTCTTTAGTGCATGAGTTTTACAACAATAAGCCCTACTTACACTATTCCCATTAGACGAAGCCTTAGAATTAAGTCCTTCCAAGGTTTAATTACTGAGGAGATGGAACCTAATTTGAATGGCCTTTTTAACGAGGACATGGGTAATTCCTCTAATCCTCTTAATGATGAAGAAGCTCTCCATGAGGTTTCCGTAGAACAACTTTCAAAATTGGATAACCAATTTGATGATTTTCGACAATGGATGTCTCAAGAATACCCTGATAGTCAAGCTCTTTCATTAATTGAGGGTCTAAAACGTATGGTTCAAAGTGATAAGAATGGAATTGATATTTTACATGGTATTGCACACATTGTGGATTCGAATGTGATGCCTATGAAAAGTTGTGCCGAAACCTTAGGTTATACACAACCTCCTACTCAAGTCAATCATTCTATTCCTTTGACAACTTCTATTGCTAGCATACCTACCTTTACATCAAACATAATGACTACTTCAATACAAGACATTCCTCCTATGATCACTAGTCATGGGCGCAATCCTTCTTCTTCAATCAACCCTCTTCCTTCATTCAATCCAACTTCTTCATTCATTCCTTCAATGAGTGTTCCTATTATATCTCCACAAATGAACACGACGCAAGGGGGCAATTCATTTAATCATTCCATTCCTCCTTGTAGTGTTCCTCCTTTCCAATCATCTCCTATGACTAACTATCATAGTGTCCCACTACCTTACTCTCTACCTTCTTTCAATAACATAACACCTCCATCACAATCTAACATGTCTAATATGAACTCTTCGACTGAAGCAACCATCAACAATCTTGCACAAACTGTCTCTTCTTTACAACAACAAATTGCTTCTATGAATCAATCTAAGTTTAGTGTGCCCACATTTGATGTTGCGAGCCCACTTTCTCTTGACATTGTTTGAGCTATCCCCCCTAAACATGTTGA
Source organism: Cryptomeria japonica (assembly GCF_030272615.1). NCBI lineage: Eukaryota > Viridiplantae > Streptophyta > Pinopsida > Cupressales > Cupressaceae > Cryptomeria > Cryptomeria japonica. The sequence continues at coordinate 604,730,616 of NC_081410.1, forward strand.
AATTCCGCATTTGGAGCTTTATAATGGTAAGGGTGATCCTCTAACACATGTTAAGACCTTTCAAACAATATGTACCGATTTTGCTTATGACCAAAGGTTGCTTGCAAAACTGTTTACTAGAACATTAAGAGATAAAGCCCTACAATGGTATTGCTCATTGCCCTCTTATTCTATTTCTTCTTTCGAACAACTTGCAAATGCTTTTATTCAACAATTTCAAAACAATATAAGTCCTAAAGTTACTTTGATTGATTTAATGCATTGTAAACAAGGTGTTAAAGAAAAAGTGACTGATTTCATTGGTAGATATAAGCATTTGTATGCTCAAATTTCTTTTCCAGTGCCTGACAATGATATTCAAAGAATCTTTATTTCTAATTTACAAAAAGATATTAGAGAAAAACTCTTGTTTTCTGAGTTTACTTCTTTCCAACAGTTGTGCGCAACTCTTCACAATTATCAATTGACTGTGAGCCAAATGGAACAAGCAAATCCTATGGCTCCGAGTGATAAGGGTGATAGTAGTCAACAACCATTTGGGAAGTTTAAACCGAACAGAGAGTCCATTAAATTCAATGAAAACATCATCAACAACAATGTGAATGCAGCATCAGATGTGCCTCTTATTTCTAAGTTTTTCAAGAAAGAAAGAAAGTTCACTCCTTTGAATGAATCATTGCATAGTATTATGAACAAGTTATTGGAACAAAATGTTCTTACTCTTCCTCCTATAAAGCAAATAGATCCTGCAAAGATTAACTCACCCTATTTTGATAACAAATCTTTTTGTCAATTTCATCGTCATCCTGGGCATGATACTGAAAAATGTTTTTCTTTAAAGGGTAAAATTCAAGATTTGATTGATAATAATACTATCTCTATTTCTAGTGTGAATGATAAAGGCAATACATCTGTAGCTCCTCCTAACCAAAATCTTAAGATTTTTACTGATCCATTACCTTCTCATACCTCTAATGCGATTGATACTACTGATTCCTCTATTTCACCTGATGATCTTGTGTCTATGACTCCTAATGTGATTAACTTTGTGGAGCAGCAGAAAATCCCTAAAGAACCTTCCATCACCTTTAATTCTAGTGAAACTATCAGGGCACCTGATGGTCCTTTATATATAGTTGCAAAAGTCAAGAATACACCTTGCCATGGAGTGCTTATTGATCCTTCTTGTATGGTTAATATCATTACGGAAGAATTTCTTTTTACTTTGCAATTGAATCAAGTGATCTATGATGAAACAAATGTGGTTGTGAAACTATTTGATGTGTTTTCTTCTCCTGCAATTGGTTCTATTACATTACCTATTGAGGTCCATAACAAATCTCTTGATGTAAGCTTTTCTATTATTCCATCGTCCGAACAATTTCGTGTGAAGCTAGGCTATCCTTGGCTATCTTCCATGAAAGCTATTGCTTCTCCTATTCACAAGTGTTTGAAATTTCCCCATGATGGTGAAGTTGTTACTATCAATCATAGTCTCTTTAAACCTGCTGAAAGAACTTCTAGCGTTCCTATTGATTACTTTTGGCCTAAACAATTCCAATCTCTTCCTTCGCGAAGTGATCATCTTTTTAAATCTTATCAAAAGTGGAAAAAAGATATGATCCTATCTCTAAGTGAACCTAGAACACCCAAACTTGATATTCCTATCGTTCTTGAGAAGGAAGTTCTTCCTTTGAAAGATAAAACTAATGTCTTTCCTCAAGAAGATTCCCAACCCATCCCTATGAATGTGAGTATGTCTATATCTAATAAACTTCCTAAAAGTAGACCTATCCCTCCTCGTCATGATGGGCTTGGTCTACTTCCTAAACCAAATATCCCTCCCTTATATGGAGCAGTTCCTCCTCCTTTTATGGAGAGAAGAGACCTTCCTCTTCTCCTATTATTCAACCTAAGAGACCACAACCTAAACACCCAAGTGATAAGGATGAGAACATTCCTCCTCCTCAATCTTCTCAACTTCCTACTAAGACTAGACGAAATCGTTCTGCACGTGAACGCCGACGAAAGCGTCGTCTTAGAGCTCAGGTAGCTGCTTCTGAAACTTTGCAATCCCCAAAAACACCTTCAACCAGTATTATTCCATTTTCTCCTCAGCCGACGATTGAGCCGAAATCTTCTAAACATAAGATGCATGATGGTCTTGATCCTGTACGAGTTAAAGATCCTATTTTTATAAATCTTGATGATGATATAGATGAAAATGTTATTCATGATGAAAATGTTACTCCTGTTCATTCTGATAGTGAATATGAATATGTTGATGTTGATAACCATCTATCTAACAAATTTTCTAAAGCACTTATCCTAGCTCCTAGACAAGAACACCGTGGCTTGGGATATGAACATAGCCCTTGTTTGGATCTTGTGATAGCTCCATCTGCTGTGTTGGATGTTCCTCCTCTAGCATGTTTCCTACCTTCCCAAAATATTGATCAGCAAGATCGGGGGGTAGATGATGTGCTAGACTAGTTTCATTAGCATAGTAGATTCTCTCCTCCTCTCTTGTGTTACTTCTTCTATGTGTTATTCTCATTCTTCTATTTGTTGTCCTTAGTGTTGTCTACTTGAGGACGATGCAAAGCATTGAGATCCCTTTTGGTCTCTCTCATGTTGACTCAAAAGACACATGTGTTCCCTTCTTCTAGGTGACCTTCCTTGATAGGGGAATGAAGAACAATTATGCATACATACATATGATATACAAGAATTATCCTTGTGCTTTGTGTTTTGTGTCTATTATCCTTGGGTTTATCTCACACTTGGGGGTTAAATCCTTGTGATAACGTGCTCCTTTTTCATTTCTTATATGTATCACTACCTTAAAGAAATCACCCCCAGTGAGGCGTGTGCGATCGCTTTAATGTAGGGGGGCATACATCTTGTTCATATCTTTTCAAGATACTTGAAAATTTCTTGACAAATTTAGCTTTGCCTTGAAAATTTTTGATATCTTTCTTGCATGACTCATAGTGAGGGAACCTTACTACTGACAGTCATGGTTCTCCCTCATGATCTTCCCTTTTACTTTGTCAATCGAAGTCGTAAGATCCTTAGTCCACTGGTGGCTTGGTGTATCTTGCCTCCTTGACGTGGTGGAAGTTTTTCAATGTTGTTTCCTTGTACTTTACCGGAAGTATGAGCATACGCTTATACTCCCGCTAAAGTGGGGGCTAAATGTAGCATCCTAAAATTGTGACACTTGTAATTTTGATTGCATTTGGGTCTTCACGATGGCGTTGCAACACGAAACCTGAATGGAGACCCCGAAACTTGTTCATGACACCAAAAACTACATTTTTTAGCACCCTAGCCTGATCCTCCTTGCACCCTGCTGTCCTTGGAGGTGGGACTAGGGCGCCCAGTGCCTTGGTCCCCCAGGACCATGGCGCCCAGCGCCTTGGTCCCTGGCCCTATTTTGGGCCCGGTCTCTTATGGGGCTTCGGGTCTTTAAGTTTGCAAATTGGAAAATAATGTTTCCTGGTCGGCCTAAGGTCGGAAAAATTAGTCTATCAGCCCTAATTGACAAGTATATAAACTACATTTCCTCTCCCATTTTGGAAGATGGAAAAAGGCGGAAACGATATTCAAGCATTCAAGCATTTAAGCATTCAAGCATGCATTCAAGCAATTGAGTATTCTAAGTCTCCATTCAAGGCTAAGTGTTGCATTCAAGATAAGGATTCAACCATTGAAGAGGAGATCACATACAACATACAACATACTACATACATTACACCTTCGCATGTAAGAATACAAACATTCTTACAACAAGGTATTAGTACTTGTTTACATTACAAACATTTACATTTACAACATTCTCATTTCTTGGTTAATTCCAAAACTGGGGTTTGACCTAAAGGCAAACCCCTCATCCCTAACCCCCCAATCGCCCTCTCTTTTCTGTGTGTAGGTTGCAGGTACACGGCTGTAATTGAAGATCTGGAATCCTTGTGCAGAGACGAACAGATCCCCCTTCGTTTCGCCGATTTTTTGGAGGACCGTGTGCACGCCGGGCGCCATTGTCCCATCAACTCTCAAATTTGCAGAATAGCACCGTCTCGATATTTTACTGCTAATTCCAGGTCCGCAGCTTCATCCTATATCCCTATCTCTGTTTATAAGTGAATCTTTCCTACTTTACATGCATTCCTAGTTCAATCATCCTATCTACATTTCATTACAAAAGAGGGTATCCTTGATGTCTTAACCCTTGAAACTCATTTAGAATCCACTCTTGCATTGCGTGGGATTGGATCTTGTGGGTTTCAACCCCTATTTTGAATGTAAAGTCTCCCCTAAGTGAAAACCATCAACCCTAGTGACTCTCCCTTCTCTCTCCTTGGAGTTGGGGAGGGGAGAATGACTAGGGTTCGATTTTTCCGCTTTACACTACCTTAACACTGATAAGAAAGAAAAGTTTAAAAGATTCAAAGGAAAGAGCAAGAAACATTTTTATGTTGCAGTAGATGAAGGTGTGACCAATGAGGAGACTCAAGATGAAGATGACAATGAAGAAATTGTGTTTGTAGTCGTAAAGGAAGAATGGTCTGATGACAAGGCACTAGTATGTCATATGGAGAATAGTGACGAGTTGATTATAGATAGTGGCTGCTCACATCACATGACCAGAGACAAAAGTAAGTACATAACCCTTAATGAATTTGATGGACGTGTTGTTAGATTTGGAAATAACTCTCCCGGTATGGTGAAAGGTAAAGGTTCTATCTCTGTAAATGGGAAGATTAATGCTAATGATGTATTTTGGGTTGATGGCCTAAAGCATAATTTGTTAATTTTTGGACAACTCGATGATAAAGGTTATTTGCTTGAGTTTAAAAGTAGAGTCTGTAGAATTCTTGGAGGTAATGGTGAGCTGATTGCTACCGGGAAGCAAACTAGAGGCAACTTATTTCATTTGAATAGTAACGTTAATAATTGTCTAGTTTCAAGAATGGAAGATATCTGGTTGTAGCATAAGAGATGTTGTCATGTGAATTTTGATAACTTGGTGAAGGTAAGCAAGTCAAGTGTTGTAAGAGGATTGCCACAAATTGTCAAACAGGATAATGTGATATGCAAAGATTGTCAAATTGGTAAGATGACCTCTATTTCATTCAAGAGAAAGAAGTGTACTTCTAAGAATATTTTAGAATTGGTACATATTGATCTTTGTGGCCCTATGAGAATAATGAGTTATTATGGTGATACCTATTTCATGATTTTCACTAATTACTATTCTAAAATGATGTGGGTGACATTTTTGAAAGAGAAATTAGAAGCATTTAGTAAATTTAAATCATTTAAATCTCTGGTTGAAAATGAGACTGGTAAGAATTTGAAATGTTTAAGATCAGACCAAGGAGGTGATTCACATCTGATGAATTTGTTAAGTATTGTGATGAACATGTTAGATAGTTAAAATAACTAGAAGACAATTGAGAGGGGGGGGCTGAAATCAGTTGCCCCTAATTTACTGGAACCTTAAGCAATTAAAACTTCAATAGAAAAATACATAAGATCAATACCATAATGCATAAACCAATTGCCAAAATAGCCTATATACCAATTAAGAACAAGAAATAATTAGAGAATAAATACCATCCACATTACAGCGAGATTTGTATGTGGAAAACCCGGTAATGGGAAACCCACGGTGGGAAGCCTACCCACAGTTAGATAATATTTTTGTAGTAAGTATGTGATTAAAAATGATGGGCCTACACTTGCAGGGTGGCCAACAGCCTAGAGCACAGCGCTCATTACAAAAAGGAGTCTAACTTACTACATAAAAATCCAAAGTACAATCCATAAGAGAGAATGAACTACAATGATAGCATCTCCTATGCCTGAATATAGTTCCAATTAATCTCAATATTTGAGGACTTAATCCTCTTACATAAACCCAACTCTATCACCAATGATCGACCAAATTTAATGCATTAATGATTATTACATTATTCACTCGCATACCACATTCCTCTATGATCTACAATGGGATCTTACATCATATATATATAAACCCTCGACCACAAACAATAAGGTCGGCCACTAGACAATAAAGCATATACATAATTACAAAAAATGTCATCCCTAGACCAAACAAATAATATCCAACCCATAAAACATCCCAAAAACACATCGAGAAGTCCAAACAACAGGTTACATTAAGCTGGTCCAAAACCTAGATAGACCCGAACCCAATTTAGGTCCACACAAGCTAAAGCAATGATCCCAATCAGCCAATTCTCAAAAATGATCACCATCAGCATCTTGAATCTCTACTAGAAGCCGACCCAACACCACTTATGCATAACATCAAAGATCTTCAAAAAATATCTACCAGTGAAACCCTCACTGGATCAACAAACCAAGCTTACCAGCATACAGGATAGCATGTGATCACCAGATCAAAACCAATTGATTGAACATGAATCTGAGTAGCATGAATAGCAGATCTAAGCCAATTCCATAAGACAAAACATACCGAAGCATACCAGAGCATCATGATCTAACCAACGAGAAACCAGACATCCTACCGAGACCAGAAGGATATCGATAAAGTAGCCAAAATAGCTAGTGTTGACATCAATGACAAAACATCCATGCAACAAACAATCAAATCTTCTAAATGGCCAACAATATCCCCCTTTGTCATTGATGACAACACTAGATGCAAAAAACTCAAAGTGCCAAGAAAAGCCAAACAAATTTCCCACACAAGAATATAACAATGAAGTTCTAATCCATACTCTCCATGTTAATGATATCTCAGTTAAGTTTTGCAAATTTCTCCCCCTAGTGTATATATCTCCTTAAGTTTTCCACATGAATATCTCTCCCCCTTTGATATCAATGCTAAAGATTTGGCATAAATATCAAAGCAAAATCAAAAACCATTGCATCACAAGGATAACTACTCCCCCTGAGTAGTAGCATCACCACATCAATCTAGAATGAGTAATATCTCTGATAATGCATACTGATTTATGCTAAAAAGCATCAATCAGTTCTTTGTCGGAGGGGTAGAAACCGCTAATCCATCTCTGAGGTAATCAAATGATTCTTTAGGCAAAGGTGTAGTGAAGATGTCTACAATCTTCTCTTTACTGTTCACATAAACCAATCTAACTTCATTTTCTTCCACCTTCTCCTTCAAAAAGTTATACTTGATAGATATGTGCTTTTTCTTTGAGTGAAATACCAGACTCTTTGATATGTCTATAGCAGCAGAGTTATCATAGTGAATAACTACCGGTCCATTGCAATGCACTTTTACATCCTTCAATATTTGCTTCATCCATAGAACTTGTGTACAGTTAGTAGCAGCAGCAACATACTCAGCTTCAGTAGTAGATAAAGAAGTACATGATTGTTTCTTGTTGATCCATGAAATAAGTTTCTTTCTAAGAAAGAAAGCTCCATTGAAAGTAGTTTTTTGGTCATCAACTTCACTTGCCCAATCTGCATCTGTATATGCACATAAAGTAAACTCATCTTCTTTAGGGTACCATAAACCATATTCAAATGTACCTTGCAACTATCTTAAAATCCTTTTCACCACACTCTTGTGATTTTCTCTAGGATCACTTTGATATCTTGATTCAATGCAAACAACATTGATTATATCAGGCCTAGTCTAAGTCAAATATGACATACCTCTAATCATAGACTTTTATCTTGTATGATTTATCGATGCAGATTCATATTTCCTTGTCAATTTCTCACTTGTAACCATAGGAGTACTAATCGGTTTAGAGTCTTCCATACCAAATTTTGTCAACAACTCCCTAACATACTTATTTTGATAGATGAAAATACCTTTATCACTCTGAGTAATATGCAAACCTAAGAAAATTTTCATTTCCCCAATCAGAGATATTTCAAATTCATTCTCCATATTTTTAGAAAATTCCATGCACAACTTATCTTCACCTCCAAAAATGATGTCATCAACAAAGACCTCAATAATTAATATATCATCATCAATGACTTTATAATATAGATTACTATAAACATTACCTTTATTGAAACAAAGCTTCAAAAGATATTTATCTGTAGCGTCCTAAAATTGCGACACTTGCAATTTTGACTGCATTTCGGTATTCACGATGGCGACGCAACACGCAACCTGAATGGAGACCCCGAAACCTGATTATGACACCAAAAACTGCATTTTCTTGCACCCTGGCCTGAACCTTCTTTGCACCTTGCTGTCCCGGGAGGTGGGACCAGAGCGCCCAGCGCCCTGGTCCTTGGGTCCTATTTTGGGCCCGGTCTCTTTTGGACTTCGGGTCTTTATGTTTGCAAATTGGAAAATTATCTTTCCTGGTCGGCCTAAGGTCGGGAAAATCAGTCTATCAGCCCTAAATGACAAGTATATAAACTACATTTTCCTCTCTCATTGGGATATATACATACATGAGGGAAAAAGCGTGGAAACTATACTCGAGCATTCAAGCATTCAAGCAATTGATCATTCTAAGTCTCCATTCAAGGCTAAGTGTTGCATTCAAGACAAGGATTCAACCATTGAAGAGGAGATCACATACTACATGCTACATACAACATACAACATACGACAAACAACAACATCTATACCTTCGCACATAAGGATACAAACATCCTAACAACAAGGTATTAGTACTTGTTTTACATTACATACATTGACATTTACAGCATTTCTCATTTCTTGGTTAATTCCAAAACCGGGGTTTGACCTAAAGGCAAACCCCTAATCCCTAACCCCCCAATCGTCTTCGCTTTTCTGTGTGTAGGTTGTAGGTACGCGGCTGAAATTGAAGATCTGGAATCCTTGTGCAGAGACGAACAGATCCCCCTTCGTTTCGCTAATTTTTCGGAGGACTGTGGCGCTCGGGTGCCATCATCCCGACAACTTTTGCTCAAATTTGCAGGACAACGCTGTATCGACATTTTACTACTAATTCCAGGTCCGCAGCTTCATACTGTATCCCTATCTCAGTTTATAAGCGAATCTTTGTCACTTTCTATGCATTCCTAGCTTAATTCTTCTATCAACATTCTTTACAAAAGAGGGTAGCCTTGCTTTCCTAACCCTTGAAACACATTTAGCATCCAATCTTGCATTTTGTGGGATTGGATCTTGTGGGTTTCAACCCCTCTTTTGAATGTAAAGTCTCTCCCCTAAGTGAAAACCATCAACCCTAGTGAATCTCCCTTCTCTCTCCTTGGAGTTGGAAGAGGGGAGAGCGACTAGGGTTCGATCGCGATTTTTTGCTTTACATTTTGGTGAACCCGACGTGAACATCCTTTCTGATTATTCATGGTTAGATCTGAAAATTGGATTCCTTGATTACATTTCCATGTTGATCTTTTGTAAAATTTTAGAGGTTAATTGCATAAAAACCCTAAATTTTCTTTTTAAGTAATTAAACTTGTGAAATGTTAATTGTTAAATGCTTGTTTCAGATCTGCCCTTCTATTACAAATTATCAATTCATATTTGTGCTTTAATTTTGAAAATTAAGTGGTTAAGTGTTAAAACCCTAATTTTTGAAACCCTCTTGATTCAACCTTTGTCCGACAATTTCACTGATCAAAACATCTCCAAATCAGCTGTAACTTTGGATTCCGCAATAAAATCGCAATATCTTTCATCCCTGAAAATTTGGAAAAAATTTGCGAGGACCGTGTGCACTCCGAGCGCCATCGTCCCTGACATTTTTTCCGAAATTTTGGGAGCGAGATCTTACTGTATTTTCCTACTAAAATCCAGAATTTTGGCTGATTTTATCAATTTTAACACCTTCAAAATTACAGTCAAAGTTGGTCTAGGGATTGCTTGGATTAATGCTTCTAATCATTCAAAAATCATTGAAATTGAAATTTTGTGTCAAAATTGTGTTCTTACTGTCCTAAATCTGAAAAGTGTGTTAGCATTCATTCGAAATTTCAATGCTTTATTCAAATTTTTGCAATTTGTGACTTTTGAAATTAAGTGCTTAATTACAACAACTTTGATTTTCGCTTTCAAAATCAAATTTTGCGTGAAATTAAGTCAATTTTTAAAATCCAAAACTTGCATTGCTTTTGGTATTCCCTCTAAAATCATAAAATTCAAAATTTTTGTTTCCCTCTCTTTTTCAAAATTCAAATTTTTGCATTTTTCGACAATCTTGGTAGGGTTCAATTTTGAAATTGCAACTTTAATTTGGCCTATCTACAGATCATAAAACCACTCAATTTTTTCAGATTAGCTCTAAAATCATCATAACTTTCATCCCTGCAAATTTCAAAAAAAGTTGTCGAGACCGTGTGCACTCCGAAGCGCCACGGTCCCTGACATTTTTTCTGAAATTTCGGGAGATTGTCCTGATTGTATTTAACAGCTTAAATCTGGAAGATTGGCTGATTTTACTGAAAATTGTTACCTCTAAAATCAAAACTTTCTCTCTCTCTCTAGTGCATGAGTTTTACAACAATAAGCCCTACTTAAACTATTCCCGTTAGACGAAGCCATAGAATTAAGTCTTTCCGAGGTTTAATTACCAAGGAGATGGAATCTAATTTGAATAGCCTTTTTAACGAGGACATGGGTAATTCCTCTAATCCTCCTAATGATGAAGAAGCTCTCCATGAGGTTTCTGAAGAACAACTTTCGAAATTGGATAACCAATTTGACAATTTTCGACAATGGATGTCTCAAGAATACCCTGATAGTCAAGCTCTTCCTTTAATTGAGGGTCTAAAACGTATGCTTCAAAGTGATAAGAATGGAATTGATATTTTGTGTGGTATTGCACACATTGTGGATTTGAATGTGATGCCTATGAAGAGTTGTGCTGAAAATTTGGGTTATACACAACCTCCTACTCAAGTCAATCATTCTATTCCTTTGATGACTTCTATTGCTAGCTTACCTACCTTTACATCAAACATAATGACTACTTCAATACAAGACATTCCTCCTGTGATCACCAGTCATGGGGGCAATCCTTCTTCTTCAATTAACCCTCTTCCTTCATTCAATCCGATTTCTTCATTCACTCCTTCAATGAGTGTCCCTATTATATCTCCACAAATGAACGTGACGCAAGGGGGCAATTCATTTAACCATTCTATTCCTCCTTGTAGTGTTCCTCTTGTCCAATCATCTCCTATGACTAATTATCATAGAGTCCCACCACCTTACTCTTTACCTTCTTTCAATAACACAACACCTCCATCTCAATCTAACACATCTAATATGAACTCTTCGACTGAAGCGATTATTAACAATCTTGCACAAACTGTCTCTTCTTTACAGCAACAAATTGCCTCTATGAATCAATCTAAGTTTAGTGTGCCCACATTTGATGTTGCGAGTCCACTTTCTCTTGACATTGTTCGAGCTATTCCCCCTAAACATGTTGAAATTCTGCACTTGGAACTTTATAATGGTAAGGGTGATCCTCTAACACATGTTAAGACCTTTCAAACAATATGTACCGATTTTGCTTATGACCAAAGGTTGCTTGCAAAATTGTTTACTAGAACATTAAGAGACAAAGCCCTACAATGGTATTGCTCGTTGCCTTCCTATTCTATTACTTCTTTCGAACAACTTGCAAATGCTTTCATTCAACAATTTCAAAACAATATAAGTCCTAAAGTTACTTTGATTGATTTAATGCATTGTAAACAAGGTGTTAAAGAAAAAGTGACTGATTTCATTGGTAGATATAAGCATTTGTATGCTCAAATTTCTTTTCCAGTGCCTAACAATGATATTCAAAGAATCTTTATTTCTAATTTACAAAAAGACATTCGAGACAAACTTCTGTTTTCTGAGTTTACTTCTTTCCAACAGTTGTGTGCAACTCTTCACAATTATCAACTGACTGTGAGTCAAATGGAACAATCACATCCTATGGCTCCGAGTGATAAGGGTGATAGCAGTCAACAACCATTTGGGAAGTTTAAACCGAACAAAGATTCCTTCAAATTCAATGAAAACATCATCAACAACAATGTGAATGCAGCATCAGGTGTGCCTCCTATTTCTAAATTTTTCAAGAAAGAAAGAAAGTATACTCCTTTGAATGAATCATTGCATAGTATTATGAACAAGTTATTGGAACAAAATGTGCTTACTCTTCCTCCTATAAGACAAATTGATCCTGCAAAGATTACTTCACCTTATTTTGATATCAAAGCTTTTTGTCAATTTCATCGTCAGCCTGGGCATGATACTGAAAAATGTTTTTCTTTAAAGGGTAAAATTCAAGATTTGATTGATAACAATACCATTTCTGTTTCTGGAGTGAATGATAAAGGCAATACATCTATAGCTCCTCCTAATCAAAATCTTCAGATTTTCACTGATCCATTACCTTCTCATACCTCTAATGCAATTGAGGCTAATGATTCCTCTCTCTCATCTGATGGTCTTGTGTCTATGACTCCGAATGTGATTAACTTTGTAGAGCAGCAAGAAAACCCTAAAGAACCTTCCATCACATTTGATTCTAGTGAAACCATTAGGGCACCTGATGGTCCTTTATACATAGTTGCAAAAGTCAAGAATACACCTTGCCGTGGAGTGCTTATTGATCCTTCGTGCATGGTTAATGTTATTACTGAAGAATTTCTTTTTACTTTGCAATTGAATCAAGTGATATATGACAAAACAGATGTGATTGTGAAACTATTTGAAGCATTTTATTCTCCTGCAATTGGTTCTATTACATTGCCTATTGAGGTCCATAACAAATCCCTTGATGTGAACTTTTCTATTATTCCTTCATCCGAACAATTTCGTGTGAAGCTTGGCCATCCTTGGCTATCTTCCATGAAAGCTATTGCTTCTCCTATTCACAAGTGTTTGAAATTTCCCCATAATGGTGAAGTTGTTACTGTCAATCATAGTCTCTTTAAACCTGCTGAAAGAACTTCTAGCGTTCCTATTGATTACTTTTGGCCTAAACAATTCCAATCTCTTCCTCCGCGAAGTGATCATCTTTTCAAATCTTATCAAAAGTGGAAAACAGATATGATCCTATCTCTAAGTGAACCTAGAACACCCAAACTTGACATTCCTATCATTCTTGAGAAGGAAGTTCTTCCTTTGAAAGATAAAACTAATGTCTTTCCTCAAGAAGATTCCCAACCCATTCCTATGGATGTGACTATGTCTATGCTTAATAAACCTTCTCAAAGTAGACCTATACCTCCTCGTCATGATGGACTTGGTCTCCTTCCTAAACCAAATATTCCTCCTTTGTATGGAGCAATCCCTCCTCCTTCTTTTTATAGAGAGAAGAGACCTTCTTCTTCTCCTATTATCCAGCCTAAGAGACCACAACCTAAACACCCAAGTGATAAGGATGAGAACATTCCTCCTCCTCAATCTTCTCCACTTCCTACTAAGACTACACGAAATCGTTCTGCACGCGAACGTCGACGAAAGCATCGTCTTAGAGCTCAAGCAGCTGCTTCTCAAACTTTGCAATCTCCAAAAACACCTTCAACAAACATTATTCCATTTTCTCCTCAGCTGACGATTGAGCCGAAATCTCCTAAACATAAGATGCATGATGGTCTTGATCCTGTGCGAGTTAAAGACCCTATTTTTATAAATCTTGATGATGATATAGATGAAAATGTTACTTCTCTTGCTTCTGATAGTGAATATGAACTTGTTGATATTGATAACCATCTATCTAACAAATTTTCTAAAGCACTTATCCTAGCTCCTAGACAAGAACACCGCGGCTTGGGATATGAACATAGACCTTGTTTGGATCTTGTGACAGCTCCATCTGCTGTGTTGGATGTTCCTCCTCTAGCATGTTTCCTACCTTCCCGAAACATTGATCAACAAGATCAAGGGGTAGAAGACGTGCTAGACTAGTTACATTAGCATAGCAGATTCTCTCCTCCTCTCTTGTGTTACTTCTTCTATATGTTACTCTCATTCTTCTATTTGTTGTCCTTAGTGTTGTCTACTTGAGGACGATGCAAAGCATTGAGATCTCTTGGTCTCTCTCATGTTGACTCAAAAGACACATGTGTTCCCTTCTTCTAGGTGACCTTCCTTGATTGGGGAATGAAGAACAATTATGCATACATACATATGATATACATGAATTATCATACAACATACTGACCCCGAGGAAAGTGAAGTCACCTTGTGCTTTGTGTTTTGTGTCCATTATCCTTGGGCTTATCTCACACTTGGGGGCTAAATCCCTGTGATAACGTGCTCCTTTACCTTTTTCATTTTCTTATATGTATCACTACCTTAAAGCAATCACCCCCGATGAGGCGTGTGCGATCGTTTTAAAGTAGGGGGGCATACATCCGATTCATATCTTTTCAAGATACTTGAAAATTTCTTGACAAATTTAGCTTTGCCTTGAAAATTTTTGATATCTTTCTTGCATGACTCATAGTGAGGGAACCTTACTACTGACAGTCATGGTTCTCCCTCGTGATCTTCCCTTTTACTTTGTCAATCGAAGTCGTAAGATCCTTAGTCCACTGGGGGCTTGGTGTATCTTGCCTCCTTGACGTGGTGAAAGTCTTTCAATGTTGTTTCCTTGTACTTTATCGGAAGTATGAGCATACATACTCCTGCTAAAGTGGGGGCTAAATGTAGCATCCTAAAATTGTGACACTTGCAATTTTGACTGCATTTCAGTCTTCACGATGGCGACGCAACATGCAACCTGAATGGAGACCCCGAAACCTGATTATGACACCAAAAACTGCATTTTCTTGCACCCTAGCCTGAACCTCCTTTGCACCCTGTTGTCCTGGGAGGTGGGACCAGAGTGCCCAGTGCCCTGGTCCTTCAGGACCAGGGTGCCCAGCGCCCTGGTCCCTGGGTCCTATTTTGGGCCCGGTCTCTTTTGGACTTCGGGTCTTTATGTTTGCAAATTGGAAAATTATCTTTCTTGGTCGGCCTAAGGTTGGGAAAATCAGTCTATCAGCCCTAAATGACAAGTATATAAACTACATTTTCCTCTCTCATTGGGATATATACATACATGAGGGAAAAAGCGTGGAAACTATACTTGAGCATTCAAGCATTCAAGCAATTGATCATTCTAAGTCTCCATTCAAGGCTAAGTGTTGCATTCAAGACAAGGATTCAACCATTGAAGAGGAGATCACATACTACATGCTACATACAACATACAACATATGACAAACAACAACATCTATACCTTCGCACATAAGGATACAAACATCCTTACAACAAGGTATTAGTACTTGTTTTACATTACATACATTGACATTTACAGCATTTCTCATTTCTTGGTTAATTCCAAAACCGGGGTTTGACCTAAAGGCAAACCCCTAATCCCTAACCCCCCAATCGTCTTCACTTTTCTGTGTGTAGGTTGCAGGTACGCTGCTGAAATTGAAGATCTGGAATCCTTGTGCAGAGATGAACAGATCCCCCTTTGTTTCGCGGATTTTTCGGAGGACCGTGGCGCTCGGGCGCCATCATCCTGACAACTTTTGCTCAAATTTGCAGGACAGCGCCGTATCGACATTTTACTGCTAATTCCAGGTCCACAGCTTCATACTGTATCCCTATCTCAGTTTAGAAGTGAATCTTTGTCACTTTCTATGCATTCCTAGCTTAATTCTTCTATCAACATTCTTTACAAAAAAGGGTAGCCTTGCTTTCCTAACCCTTGAAACACATTTAGCATCCAATCTTGCATTGTGTGGGATTGGATCTTGTGGGTTTCAACCCCTCTTTTGAATGTAAAGTCTCTCCCCTAAGTGAAAACCATCAACCCTAGTGAATCTCCCTTCTCTCTCCTTGGAGTTGGAAGAGGGGAGAGCGACTAGGGTTCGATCGCGATTTTCCGCTTTACATTATCTAACCTTCCATACCAGGCTCTAGGTACCTGTTTCAATCCATATAAAGATTTCCTTAACTTGTAAACCGTGTTTTTATCACCTAAAAGTGTAAAACCACTAGGTTGCTCAATATTAAATTCCTCATCAAGATCCTCATTCAGAAAAGCACACTTAACATCCGTATGAAAAACCTTGTAGTTTTTATGTGTAGCATAGGTAAGAAATAATCTTACAACTTCAATCCTAGCTACAGGTGCAAAAGTTTCACCATAATCAATTCCTTCCTTGTGATAATATCCTTTACAAACCAATCTATCTTTATTCCTTACAATTTTTCCATCTTCATTTAATTTATTCCTAAATACCCATTTACTTCCAAAAACATTCTTATTTTTAGGCAAGGGAACTAAAATCCATGTGTTATTCTTCTCTATCTGATCTAATTCTTCTTCCATATCTTTCATCCAACATTTATATTTACATGCTTCAGTTAATGATACCAGTTCAACTTGAGAAATTAAACATACCTCATTAGATGCCAATCTCCTTCTTGTCATCACTCCATTGTTTTTATCCCCAATGATTTGATCCTCTAAATGATTCAACCTTACATACCTAGGAGTCTTCTAATAATCTGTTCCTCTTTCCTATTCTTCAGTTACTGTTGAATTTTATGATACATTCAGAGTAACTGGTTCAACATTCTGTTCTAGTAAAGGTTTTACCAGTTCTGATCATTTCCACTGTCGGTTCTTGCTCATAAACTGTGTTTTGATTTTTATTCATCTCATCCAGTTTGACATTAGCACTCTCCACAAATCTATGCAATCTCTTTTTATAACATCTATATTCTTTGTTTTCATTAGAATAACCAATAAATATTCCTTCATCACCTCTAGGATCAAATTTTCCAATGAAATCATCTCTCTTGATTAACATTTACTACTGAAGATTCTGAAATACTTAACTATAGGTGTATTGCCAAACTTTAATTCATAAGGTGTCTTACTGGTTTCTCCTTTGATATGAAATTTGTTGAATGTATAGACTATTGTTCTCATTTCTTCTCTCCAGTAGATATGAGGTAGGTTAGCTTCCATCATCATAGTTCCAGCAGCATCCAAGATAGTTTTGTTCTTTCTTTCCACAACTCCATTTGACTGAGGTGTTTGGGGAGTAGAAAATTATCTCCTTGTGCGATGCTTCTCACAAAACTTATTAAACTATCGGATGTGAATTCTTCACCATGATCTGACCTTAAATACTTAATCTTCAATCTTGTCTTAGTTTCAACTTTAGCTTTAAAGTTTAAATTTTTTTTAAAAGCCTCATATTTCTGACTTAGAAAAGTAACCCACATCATTCTAGAATAATCATCAATGATTAGCATAAAATATTTATCACCTTGAAAGATTTTAATTCTAGAAAGGCCACACAAATTAGTATGAATAAGATCAAGAACATCTTTAGATTTGTCTTGTATACTCTTAAAAGAGGTTCCAACCTATTTTCCCATTTGATGTTCCTTACAAACTAGATTATAGGGCTTCACAATCTTATGTATATCTCTATCTGCCTTACTTGAGCTGATCTTTACCATGCAATCAAAATTCACATGACATAGCCTTTTATGCCATAGCCAACTCTCATCAATTTATGGAATCAAAATGTCTTCTCACCAGAATTCAAATGAAATATATTACCTTTTGTCTGAGTACCAGTTGCAATCTCCAATCTAGATGTATTAATGATTTTGCATTTTCCATCCTTGAATTGTAATTGAAATCCATTATCCACCAACTGTCCTACACTCAAAATATTTTGCCTTAAACCTTCAACATAATAAACATTATTAGTATTGTGCTTACCATCTAATGATATAGGTCCTTTTCCTTTTATCATACATGCTTTGTCATCTCCAAATCTAACCAGACGGCCATCAAATTCTTGCAAATATAGAAACTTCCTTTTATCTCCAGTCATATGATGTGAACATCCACTATCAATTACCCATTCGTCCTTATCTTCAATTTTAGCAGCAAGTTCCTTCTCTTCAGGAACATTCTCTTTCAGTGCTGGATCATCTTCCTTGTTAGCCAAGAACACCCATTCCTTTCCATTGTCAGAACCGCTAGCATAGTCTGTGTCGGTTCATCATCAGAATCAGTCAAACCTTCCTCATCTGCAATGTAGCATGATTTATCTCTATTTGTCTTGTACTTATACTTGTACTGATATTTAGGGTTTAAAGGCTTAAAATATCTTCTAGATCTTTCTTCAAATCTTGAATTTCTTTCAGGACATCTAGATGCAAAATGACCTATCTTAATACATGCAAAACATTTAAAAGGTTGTTTTCATTCATTATTACTTCCTATCGGTCCTTTAGGTACTATTATAGCAAATAGGGATTCATCTTGCTCAAATTCTTCATATTCCCTTTTCATATCATCCAATTCCTTTGCATACAAATCTTTAAAAACTTGCTTGCCAGTTGATGATGTAGATGTATGAAAAGAAGGTTCAAAATTCACAGCTCTAGAAGGTCCAAATTCTTCAAGCTGAAAAGCAGATAATTTCCCAACCAAGGTATCTCTATTGACAAAAGTATTATCCATTGTTCTCAATTCATTAATTGCAGTAGCCTTCATCTTATAAGATGGTGGTAAAGCTCTCAAAACTTTAGAAACTATTTCATCTTCACTAAGAGTTCCACCACAACATTGAATTCCCATAACAATTTCATTTACCCTTTCCATGAATTCAATAATCCTTTCATCTTTTTCCATCTTCAGGTTTTCATATCTCACCTGGTAACCATCAAGTTTAGCAATCTTAATAGTAGGGTCACCTTCATTAAGAGTCTCCAACTTGTCCCATATATCCTTTGCTGTTGATTTGTTAGTTAATCTCATTATTTTCTTATCATAAAGTGCACACAAGAGGGATTCTCTAGCTATACAATCATTCTCAAGCTCCTTATTCAATTTTTCTAGAGGAAGATTGTTAGACTCTGGATTAAAATGAGTTACTTCATTTTCTGTGATTTCCCAAATTTCCTTACCGAGACATATCAAATGAGTCTCCATTTGAATCTTCCATACTCCGTAATTTGTTCCATCAAGCCTAGGAATTTCTCTCTGAAAGATAACAACAAATGAACTAGATGAAATTGAACTGTTAGTTGCCATAGGGTCTTCCTCAAGCAGTTAAGCTTTTGCAGAGAGGAGCAGAGTTGTGATAGCAATTGTTGGATAGTTCAAATAATCAGAAGACAACTCAGAGGGGGGGTGAATTAGTTCTCACCAGATTATTGGAACCTTAAGTAATTAAAACTTCAATACCGAAACACATAAGACCAATATCTGAATGCATAAAGCAATTACCAAAATAGCAGATATACCAATTAAGCACAAGCAACAATTAGAGACTAAATGCCATCTATATGACACCAATATTTGTACGTGGCAAACCTGGTAAAGGGAAAAACCATGGTAGGAAGCCTACCCATAGTTAGATAATACTTCTGTAGTACGTATGTGATTACAAATGATGGGCTTACACTTGCAGGAAGGCCAATAACCTAGAGCACACTGCTCATTACAAAAAGGAGTCTCATTGACTACATAAAAATCCATACTACAATCTAGAAGAGAGAATGAACTGCAATGATAGCATCTCCTATGCCTGAGTACAGTTCTGGTTAAGCTCAATACCAGATGACTTAACACTTAATCCTCTTACATAAACCCAACTTGATCACCAATGATCAACCAAATCCTCTGCATGAATGATTATTAAATTATTCACTCCCATATCACATTCCTCTATGATCTACAATGAGATCTTACATCATATATATACAAACCCATGACCACAAACAATAAGGTCGGACACCAGACAATAAAGAAATTACATTATTAGAAAATATGTCAGCCTGAGACCAAAAAAATAATATCCAACCCATAACACATCCTGGAAACACATCGAGAAGTCCAAACAACATGTTACATTAAGCCGGTCCAAAACCTAAATAGACTTGGACCCAATTTTGGTCCACACACTCTAAAGCAATGATCCCAATCAGCCAAGTCTTGAACACGATCACCATCAACATCTTGAATCTCTACTAGAGACCGCACCAGCACGACTTATGCATAACATCAAAGATCTTCAACAAAGCTCTCTCGGTGAAAGCCTCACCGGATCAACAAACGAATCTTACTAGATAACTAAACATGAATCTGAGTAGCATGAATAGCAGATCTAAGCCAATTCCATAATCCAAAACATACCGAAGCATACTGGATCATCATGATCTAATCAACTAGACACCAAACATCCTACCAGGACTAGAGCGATACCAGTAAAGAACCCAAAACAGATAGTGTTGACATCAATGACAAAACATCAATGCAACACAATTAATTCCTCCAAATGGCCAATAGAACAAAGTATTAAGAGACAGATTTCAGCTCTGAGGACACCACAGCAAAATGGCATAGAAGAAAGGATGAACATAACAATACTTGAACCTGCAAGAACTATGCTATTACAAGGTGATGTATCCAAAATGTTTTGGAGAGAAGTAGTGAGTACTGTTGTATACACTTTAAACTGGGTACTAGTAAAAAGAGGTAACAATAAGACACCCTATGAGCTATGGTATGGAAAAACACGTTCTGTAAGTTATTTGAAATTTTTTGGAAGTCAATGTTTTAGTAAGGCATATAAATGTTACAATATGAGAACTAAGAAAATTATTGAAACTACTAATGTGATGGTAGATGATCTATCTGGAAAGTTAGAAGATACCAGTAGATCTAAGTCTGAAAATGATGATAATGAGGAAAAACTTGTGATCATTGATCTAGAAGCACAGAACAATGAAGGACCGACAAATGTAGAATTAGGTTCTCAATCGGTAAGAAATGACAGTGAAGAAGAAAATGAAGAACCTGATGCAGTTGATGCAAAACTGACATGGGAAATACCTAGATATGTTAGATTAAACCATTCACAAGAGCGGATAATTGGTGATAAGAATGTAGGTGTGCAAACTAGGAGAAAGATTCAAGAGATCTCATATATTGATATCTATAATTGAAACCAAGTCTATTAAGGAAGCAGTAAAAGATGATGATTGGGTGAATGCAATGAATGAAGAATTAGATCAAATTGAAAAGAATCATACATGGTCACTTGTTCCTAGATCAGAGGACATGAATGTAATTTGAACAAAATGGGTCATTAGGAATAAATTGGATGAAGAAGGAAGGATTGTAAGAAACAAGGAAAGGTTAGTCTACAAAGGGTATGCACAAGAAGAAGGTGAGGACTATGGTGTGAACCCACAATAGTGGGTTACACTTTTTTGCCAACTTTTACACTACAATATTCATTTACAGAAAAAAACTTTAGATTAAGAAACCTACTACTTCTAAACCGAAAGGAATTTGTAGATGATGTGAACTAATGATTTGTGTGAATTTATATGTAGATTCTAAAAATATTTTTTTGATAATTTTTGGAATCAGTTTGCTTCCATTTTCCTATCTCCCTAAAAAACTTGTTTTTTTCAAAAAACAACATTTGTAAAGAGTGATTTTCACTTTGTATAGCATAACTTATTTTCTTTAATAGATTTGAATGTGACTCTTTTAAATTTGGTTTTGTAACATCCATAGCTAGTGTTTGCAATTGGTTTTGTTACATTATCTTCAATATTTTATATTTTATTAATATTTGAGGTCGAGTTAACCGTAATTTTGACATATGTCCATTTTATATTACATAACTTGTCATATATCTAATGAAAATAAATTTTATTTTATTTGTTGGAAAGAGGACTTCAATACCTAGTGCATAAATATTTATCAGATTTTTTTGGGCGCCGTTTACTATTTTTCCATAAGCATTGAACAAAGAAGTTCATGTTCAGTGAAAACCCTACATTCATAATAAATAAAATATAAATATTTTAATGAAATTAAATATATTGAAAATTATGCTATTTGGAAATATTATAATAGTGGATAAATACTGAAAAAAACAAAACTTCTGAATGAAATCATTTGACCCCCCCAAAGATAATGTAAAATTGGTTTTTTTATCAACATTCGATAGATGCAAAGGAGACTCCATTACAAGTATGATTTAGAACTAGAGAGGTTCTATCCAAGAAATTTTGATCTAAGAGCCTTTGATCTAACTCTCTTCAATTAATTACTTCAAATGGGACCTCTTGAATCTTAAATCATTATATTTTCTAAAAAATGTAATTTCAACAAAAACCAGTATGTACGAAAAATTGCTAACCATTTGCACCAGTTGCTAGATTGGAAGGAGTAAGGATGCTACTAACATTTGTTGCATATAAGGGATTCAAAGTCTATCAAATGGATGTCAAATCATCCTTTTTGAATTGGATTCTAGAAGAAGAAGTCTACATTGAACAACTAGATTGATTTTCCTTGACTGATGATAAAGACATGGTGTGTAAAATACATAAAGTTTTATATGGTCTTAAGCATGCACCGACAGAATGGTATGAGAGCTTACATGAACATTTGATTAAGATTGGATTCCAACATACTAGTGAGGATAGTAATATTTATCTGAAAATTTGATGGAGACAAGATGCTGATAGAAGTTGTAAGGAAAGCATAGTGCGGAAAAATGCTTCCCTAATGTCAATTTGTAGGGGAAACAAGACTAGCACGTTTTATAACTTTCCAGAATACTATGATTAGCATATATGAAACAGATACAATGTTAGAATTCAAACATAAATAGAGATAAACACCATGAATTTATGTGGGAAACCCTTTCGGGGGAAAACCCACCACCGACAACAAGATCACTTTATTCTCAGCAAAGAAAACTTTACATAAAGTCTATTATCACATCACAAATGTTCACTCTGATCACTTTGGTTATAGCCCACATTATACGTCTTATTGTCAGAACAACAACAATGTTCGAGTCTCCTCTTGGCTTCATATACATTTTTATGTCGACCGTTCAACTATCAGTTTGCACCAACCAGTTACACATCTAACTGTCTGTGTCGGTCTGGATTTGTGAGAAAACAATTATCCCACATGCATCCAGGAATTGAACTGGTTCATATTCAAAAGCCTCGGCTCAGACAAGTCGACTCCATCGGGTATCAGGAAGACAAACAGTCAACTATCCTAAACGTCTGATCTTTCTCTCTGCGCTCCACCACGTGGCACCCCCTGATTGGTTCTGGGTCCCTACTTAGACATCTTAGCACGACCTCACTATCCACCTAGAATTCTTCTTTGTTGCTGGGTCGCGATGGAAAGTCTCATGATTAATTTCCCATTGCGACCTAAAGACCACCATTGGATCTTCTGCGGTCACCGTCCGATCATTTTGATTTGCTCGACCTTTAATTTGCCTTAGCTGCTCTCCTGTCGGGTCCCACCACTTGGTCGATATGTCGCGAGGAATATACTAACAAGCAGTTTCCCATCCTGACATAACGACCACCGTTGGATCAACCTTGATCTCCGTTCGATCATCTCCAATTTGCATGACCCTTATCTTGCCTAGACCGCTCACTTATGTCGGGCCCCACCATGGTTGCCAAGTCGCATGAAATAACATATGTGCATCTTTCCATAGTGGTAAAGAGATGACCATTGGATCACGATCTTAAACTGCAAGTCTTTTATCCTTTCGTCCATCCAATAATCGATTCTACCCCGATCACCGAAGACAACTTTGTCGGGTCATCGGGATGACATGAAACCTGCTATTCTGAGCTTCTATATGTCGAGTTCATCTGCAAAAGATATACTGATAGAGTTCACAGGTTTTCTTCACACTGTTTCATTGACTAGAGTTAACCCGATTAGTATGAACAAAGGTCAAGTGAATTAGAGGCATAATTCCAACAAACTCCCACTTGACGAGGAATTCAATGGATTGCTTGGCCACTTTCCAAACATTATAGAGAGGGATGGGTATTGAGACCCATCAAGTTAGAACACCACAGCTGAACTTGTGAGTGCTCACTGGTTTTGTTAATGTGTCCCCAACATTTTCCTGAGTGTCTACCTTGTTCAGATTAAGCTTTCCATGTTCTACCATGTCACGCACAAAATGGAATGGCACATCTATATGTTTAGACCTGGCATGGTATGTAGGATTAGTCGCTAAACATATAGCACTCTTACTGTCACTTTGCACTTCAACCTGCCCTACATCAAAACCAATATCTATACTCAAACGCCTAAGCCAAGTAGCTTCTTTATAAGCATGTGTGGCTACCATGTACTTTGCCTCTATAGTGGACAAAGAGACTATAAACTGTTGCTTGCTCACCCAACTTATTGCTCCACCATTTAGGAAAAAAACGTATCCACTGGTGGATCTTCTGCTATCAATGTCTGCTTCCCAATCAGAATCGGCATAATCATAAATGCTGAGAGTTCTCTTTGAATCATTTAGATTAACATGATAACATAATGCAAAGTTTGAAGTACCCTTCAGATATGTGAAAACTATCTTTACAACATCCCAATGTGGTCTTCCTGGGTTTGACATAAATCTTCTTAATACTCCCACTGGTTGGGCAATGTCTGGCCTTGTACAAACTATTGCATACATCAAGTTGCCAATAGCACTTGCATAAGGTATACTCTTCATGTCATCTATCTCCTCTAGGGATTTTGGACTGGCATGCATAGGTAGTTTGGTTCCCTGCAAAATAGGAACAACTTGTTGTTTACAGTCAGACATATTAAACTTATCAAGAACACTAGTGATGTGCTTTCTCTGGCTGAGCCATGGTTTTCTCTTAGACATGGCCCTCTTGATTTCCATTCCCAGAATGTAGTTTGCTGATCCCAAGTCTTTCATTTCAAACTTCATTGATAATTGAGACTTCAAGTCTGAGATCATACCTTTGTTCTTTCCAAATAACAACATGTTGTCAACATACAAAGAAATAATAAGGATATTATCATGTTCAACCTTGTATTACACATAATGATCGGCTTTTGAAGTCACAAATCCCAAGGACAACACAAATGTATCATATTTTTTATACCACATTCTGGGAGACTATTTCAAACTATAAAGAGACTTTTAGTTTACATACCAAATGTTCTTTACCCTTTTTCACAAAGTTCTCAGGCTGGGACATACAGATTTCTTCTTCAAGATCTCCATGAAGAAATGTTGTTTTCACATCCATTTGCTCGACTTCCCAATCATATTTACCTGCAAGTGACAAAAGAAATCTAATAGATGTCAGATTAGCTATAGGAGAGAAAATTTTTCCATAGTCAATACCTTCCTTTTTGGAATACCCCTTCGTGACCAATCTGGCCTTATACTTGTCAATGCTGCCATCTGGACCATACTTCCTTTTGAAAACCCATTTACAACCCACCGGCTTTCTGCCTTTAGGCAAGGATACCAGATTCCATGTTCCATTCTTATCCAAAGATTTAATTTCATCATTCATGGCTTCCAACCAAGAATCTAAATCTGACATATCCATGGCTTCTTTTACAGTCCTAGACTCATCAGTATCAGCAAGTAAAGAATAGGCACAATTTACATTCAACATTGAAAAATTATACCTATCTGGGGTAAACCTATCACATTGTCACCTTTCTCATGTGGATCTTCTTAACACTTGTGGTGAGGCCTCTTCTTCTTCTGAACTTTCAAAGCTACTTGAACTCTCTTCATTCTCATCTTTAGGTACATCTGGAGTTGTCACTTCTTCTCCTAGTGGAAATTCAACCACATCCTTCTCTTTTTCCTTCTTTGTTGGTTTATCTATAGACATAGGTTTCAACACTCAGAAGATGACACTTCTATTGTACACAACCTTTCCAGTCTTAGGATTCCAAAGCTTGTATCCTTTAACTCCAACTCCATATCCAATTAAAATACATTTGACTGCTTTGTTATCCAATTTTGATCTTTTAACATCAGGCACATGTACATATGCCTCAGAACCAAACACACGAATGTGTCTTAGAGAAGGTTTCTTACCAGACCATGCTTCCATAGGTGTCTTGTCTACTAATGATGTTGTAGGTGACCGGTTCAATAGGTAACATGTTGTAGCAACTGCTTCTGCCCATAACTTATGTTCTAGTCCAGCACTACTCAACATGCTTCATGCTTTCTCCATCAGAGACTGATTCAACCTTTTAGCAACTCCATTTTGTTGTGGAGTATAAGGCATAGTCCTATGTCTTTTAATTCCATGGTCTACATAGTATGTCAAAATCTATATTTCAATACTCACCATTATTATCAGTTCTTAAACATTTTATTCTCCGTCCAGTCTGATTTTCAACCAAAGTTTTTAAATTCCTTAAACCAATTGAACACTTCTGACTTACTGTTCATAAAATAAACAAATGTCCATCTCAACTAATCATCAATAAAGGATACATAGTAACTTGATTTAGACAAAGAAGGTACATCCATTGGACCAAACACATCAGAATGCACATAGTCCAGAATGTTAGAAGATTTCTGAGGACTTGAATAAAATTGAACATGGTTTTATTTTCCGTATATGCAATGTTCATAGAAATCAAACTCAAGGTTACAATCAATAAGTCCTTCTACCATATTTTTACTCTTTAAAGTTTTCAAACCTTTTTCACCAATGTACCCAAGCCTATAATGCCAGAGCATTGTATTTTCTAAAGGAAGTTTAGCTTCCATAGAATTTACATCATATGTAAACTCGGTAGTTCTATCAGATTTCTTAGTGACTATATTATAGCACACAGGTTCAACATTTAACTTGTACAATGTACCAACGCGTTCACCCTTGGCCAAACTAATAGACCTTGTAGTCATCTTACAACCACTAGACACAAATGTTACTTGGACTCCAACATCATTTAGCTTGCTTACAAAAAGTAGGTTTCTTGCCAAACCTGGTATATACAAAACTCCATTGATTCCCTTTATTCTCCCATCAAGAAATTGGATTTTAATTCTTCCTTTCCCAACAATCTCCAGTGTTGAGTCACTTGCTAAGTATACCTTCCCACTAGCATATGATTCATACTTTGAGAACCACTCCTTGTGAGATGTCATATGGAAAGATGCCCTCGAGTCAATCAACCACACATTGTCAGAAGCAGGCACTACCAGAGCTGCTACAAGGGCATCTGCATCACTATGAGAAGATTCATTATCAGAAGAGTTCTTTCTCTTCTTCTCCTTATTGCAGTCTGTTTGAATATGACCCTTTTGTCCACAGTTCTAGCATTTCACCTTAGACTTCTTTCCAGGAGACTTGGACCTCTCTTGAGACTTGGACTTGGACTTCTTTCCTTTCTTCTTGTCTTTGTCCTTTGGTCTGCCTCGAACAGAGAGTGCATATTTTTTCATCTCAGAAGACTTCTTTCTCATTTCTTCTGGAAAAAGAGTATTGACCATAATATCCATCTTGAATTGGGTCGTAGTACTACCAATGGCCATCACCAAATGTTCCCAAGAATCTGGCAATGAGCATAGCAACAACATGTAACATTATTCTTCTTGAATAGCCACACCGACTGATGTCAATTGAGTGAGAACAATGTTAAATGCATTCAAATGATCTGCCAAGGGTGTTCTTGCATCCATTTTCAGAGAATATAACTTCTTCTTAAGAAAGAGTTTATTCACCAAGGTTTTGCCCTGATAGATGTCTCCTAACTTCTTCCACAAATCACTTGCAATCTTCTCCTCATGTGCATTCAACAGAATTGAGTCTACAAGGCATAATATTATGATTCCTTTAGCTTTCTGGTCTTCTAAATCCCAATCTTCTTGCCTCATGCCTGAAGGTTTCTGTCTGCTCACTGCAATCCAAAAATATCGGTCAACTAGCACGTCGTCAATTTTAAGTTTTCATAACTTGAAATTGGAGTCATCGAACTTCTCAATATCCATTCTTCAAGAAGTTCTTGCCATCTTAATCTATAAACAAGTAGACACACTAAAAGACTCCCATTGAAACAAATTAACCCAAAAAAACCAACCCTACCCACAAAGATAACAAATTGGCGAAGCACTGATACCACTTGTAAGGAAAGCAGAGTGTGGAAAAATGCTTCCCTAATATCAATTTATAGGGGAAACAACACTAGTGTGTTTTATAACTTTATAGAATATAAGATTAGCATATACAAAATAGAGACAATGTCAAAATTCAAACAAACACAAAGATAAACACCATGAATTTATGTGGGAAACCCTTTCGGGAAAAAACCCACCACCGACAACAAGATGACTTTATTCTTAGCAAAGAAACTTTACCAAAAAGTTTTTTATCACAACACAGATGTTCACTCTGATCACTTCGTTTATACCCCACAGTATATAGATTATCATCAAAACAACAACAATGTTCGAGTCTCCTCTTGGCTTCATATATATTTTCATGTCGATTGTTCAACTGTCAGTTTGCACCAATCAGTTAGACATTTAACTCTCTATGTTCGTCTACATTCAAGAGAAAAAAGTTATCCCACATGCATCCAGGAATCAAACCGGTTTGTATTCAAAAAGCCTGCCTCAGACAAGTTGACTCCATCAGGTATCGAGAAGACAAACAATCAGCTATCCCGAACGTCCGATCTTTCTCTCTGCGCTTCGCCACATGGCACCCCCTGATTGGTTTTGGGTCCTTGCTCTGACATCTTAGCATGGCCTCACTACTCGCTCAAAATTATTCTTTATCTTTGTCTCGTGATGGAAAGTCTCATGAGCAACTTCCCATCGCGACCTGATGACCACCATCAGATCTTTTGTAGTCATCGTCTGATCATTTTGGTCTACTTGACCTTTAATTCACCTTAGCCACTCTCTTGCCAGGTCCCACCACTTGGTTGCCATGTTGCGAGGAGTATACTAACGAGCAGTTTCCCATTGCGACATAACGACCACCATTGGATCAACCTTTATCTCCGTTCGATCATCTCTGATCTGCATGACCCCTATCTCACCTAGACCACTCACTTTTGTCGAGCCCCACCATGGTTGCCAAGTCATAGAAAATAACATACGTGCATCTTTCGATAGTGGTAAAGCAATGACCATTGCATCAGGATCTTAAACTACAAGTCTTTTATCATTTCATCCATTCGATAACCGATGCTACCCCGATGACTGAAGATGACTTCGTCAGGTCATCGGGATGACTTCAAACCTGCTACTCCGAGCTCCGATATGTCGAGTCCATCAGTAAAAGATATACTGATAGAGTTCACATTTTATCTTCACACTATTTCGTCGGCCATAGTTAACCTGATCAGAATGAACAAAGGTCAAGTGAATTAGAGGCAGAATTCCAACAAAAGTGTTTGTAGATGACATAATTTTTGGTGAAAATGATGATATGTGTATGGATTTTGTTGATATAATGAAAAAGGAATTTGAAATGTCTCTAATTAGTGAAATAAAGTTCTTTATTGGCTTATAGGTCCAACAACTAGATGGTGGTATCTGTATTTGTCAAACCAAGTATATCAAAGGGGTGTTGAATACATTAGGTATGGAAGACTACAAACCGGTGGGAACATTGATGGTAAGAGGATGCAAGTTGTTAAAGGAAGATGATTCCATTGATGTTAGTGAAAAAGAGTACAGGTCTATGATTGGCAAGCTACACTATGTTGTTCATAGAAAACCAAACATTACTCATGTTGTTGGACTAGTTGCTCGATTTCAAAAAGATCCTAAAGAGAGTCACATGGTGATTGTGAAGAGAATTTTTCGGTATCTCAAAGGCACAATAAACTATGGTATATGGTATCACTATAAAGGAATTTTTACTTTCGATGTCTTTACTGATGCTAATTGGGCAGGTAATATGGATGACCGGAAAAGCACAATGATGGAGATTTTCTACTTGGTGGGAGATTAGTGGCATGGACGAGCAAGAAACAAACTTGTGTTTCTCAATCTACAACAAAATCAGAGTATGTAGCTACATCCATGAATTGCACACAGGGAATCTAGATGAGACATGTGCTAGAATGATTCAAAATAGATATGTCTAAACCTGTGACTATCTATTGTGATAATACAAGTGCAATCAACATTTCTAACAATCATGTACTTCATGCTAGAACCAAGCACATTGAATTGAAGTATCATTTCCTAAGGGAAAGAGTTCAAGAAAAAGAGGTGAAGATGGAATTTGTGAAGAGTAAATATCAGTTAGCTGATATCTTTACTAAACCCTTACTGAAGGCTACCATTGAGTTTCTTAGAGGTAAATTTGGGGTTAGACCCCTACAACGAAACAACTAGAATGCTAGAGATGCATCAATCCTATGGATTTCATGTTTATCTTTCACTAAGGATTGATGAAGGTGCAGGCTACTCGTTTGGGGGAGAAAGTTTGATGTAATGTTATGATTTAATGTTGTATTATATTTTTTGCTGATTTGAGTAGTAGAGATGATGGATGAGGTAGCCACAGAATTGAAGACAAGTGATGCATTTATACCTTTGGCATTGTTGTCAAAGGGGGGGAAGAAAAGAAAATCGGATATGGGAGAAGAAAACAAAATCAGTTATGGGAGAAGAAAAGAAGATCATATATGAGAAAGAGAAGAGAGATCAGATTGAGAGAAGCATTGGTTAAGGGGGAGAAGACAAAATGAGGAGAACTGACAGATGATGAGCAAGCAAGTTGTAGATGTTGATGATATTCTGATTATATATCTAATTGGTGTTGCCATCAATGCCAAAGGGGAAGAATGTTGGCATTTGTCATAACTAATGCAGATGAGATGATGCAAGTGATGCAGTTGAAGGATAATGACTGAACTGGTAGAGAATAAGAAGACTGAGATTTTGTGGTTAGATGACTATGATCAGTTATTTGTGTTGTCATTATTAGCAACTCATGTGAAATGATGTTTGATAATGATCACTGATGTTTTCTAATGCTTGGTTTGTCATCTAAGTGATTTGGTTTACCAGAGACAGGGTTTATCGACAAAGAACTAAACTCTATGAAATAGGACTTTAACCAGTAAAACTGAAATGTTTGGCTTGAATCGAGCGATCAATAATGTTTGGTGATTTAAGGTTTGAATGGTAAACTTGTATCATGGAAAGGACTATCTAACTGAAACCGCATCTTGTGATGATTACCAGAAGGAGTGTTTTACATTTTTGATGAAATTTTGCTAGGGTTTTAGTAGGGTTTAAGAACTAGTGAAGATATTATCAAACCGGTAATGATTTCTATTATGGTAGTGATCGAAGACAAGTCTACATGGAGATAACACAAAAAAACTCAAGTGAAAATATTTGAATGTTGTTTTGGTGTGAATTAAGGAAGAATTTCTTGGGAATCTGCAAAACTCTTAGTATAGTGTTTTAAGGTTTGACTTTGGTATAGATAGGATTTTTGTGATAGGTTACAATCAACCAATGGTTGATATTGCATTGGAATTGGGTATGATTGATTTGAGATGATCTCTTATGATCTATATTATAATTCATGATGTAATTTAGGGTTTAGTGGCCGCCCTAGTTGAGATGCCTATTTATGTTGACATAGTTGATGTTCATTGTGTCGATGGTCTTAGAGAATGTGTTGAGTTGTCCAAGTGAAGTATGAGATCTATGTAAGAGTTGTAGAGTGTTGAGCATAACTAGGTCTGATTTAGCAAGCAAAGAAGTGCAAGTAACAAATCATTTTTCTTATTGTTGTTCCCTAATGGTTGCAGTAGGTTAAATCCCTTAACCGGGTAGGTCCTAATAAGCCTTAAACATTTAAGTCCCCTAACAGGAAAACTCTCAAAAGAGTGTTAAATCCTCTCACAAGGTTGATCCTAACAAGTCATCAAGCTCCTAACTGGCCTACTAGGTAAATCCCTTAACCGGGTGTCTCCTAATAGGGCGTACTTCAAAAGAGTACAAATACTTGTGGGTACCAACTCCCACCGTGGTTTTTTCCAATTTGGGTTTCCATGTCAAAATTTATGGTGTTGATGTGTGGAATATTTTTCATGTGATGTTCTTGTTTTTGTTTCATTTCATACATTATTTTTGAGACACTGGTTATGTTGTTTTATCAGAAATTTATCAGAGATTACCGGTACTGATAAGAAGTTATTAGAGAAAGTATTTGATATGATTGATAAGGTTGATAAGTTTGCATATGATCAAATTGATATGATTTCTTAAGTGGTGAAAGTATCGATAGTTGTGATAAATAATTTGATAAATGTGTTAAGGAAATTTGATTAGAGGTTGTTAAATCTGATTAAAGAAGTTGGAATATTTGTTGACTGGTTTCAGATCTGATATAAGTTTGGTTTTGATTTAAATTTTCAATTTGTCTTAATACTGATTCACCCCCCCCGCTCTCAGTATTAACCAGATCCTCATAGGATTAACACTTAATAATTGTGCATCATTAATATTTGGCTAGTAGAAAACAACCTTTATGCCATTAGATAACATTTAGTATCTATGTCCTTATAGACATTGAAATATTTCTTTAACATAATCTCAATATCCATTTAATTTACATAAATTTGCATACATTTATTACAATTTATGTTCGTAAACTTACTTATACATTTTTCTTAAGAAAGACAATCCTTCCTTCTACTTGCTAGGTGAGTTTTATCTATTGTCTCTAACAACTTGTAGTGATCTTTGTTTTTAGTAACATATATAGCGTACATTTCCCTCTACACCAATACTTCTCTCCATGTGGCATTGAGTTGAGAATATCAATTATGAAGTGTGCTAATACTATTCGATATAAATTATATTCTTATAATTTAGGGACATCATTTTCCTTCTAATAAAACTTATATATCATTTATAAGGGTAAAAGTACAAAGTTGTATCACATAATATATTTTTTATGAAATTGACATTATAATTTAGCTGCTAATAAAATGCTGAAAAATGAAGTTACATATATATCTGAAAAATGGCGAAACACCACGTTTGTTGCATAATTTTTTTTGTTTTTAAATAGATCTTAATGTAGTTCTACATATGCATTTAGTGAACAATTTTGGTTGGAAATGTTGTACACATATCTAACTTAGCTTAAATGAATCTAATGAGCTCATGTGTTATATAAAAAATGATTTTTAATGAAAAATACTTAAATTGCTGATAAATTGATCTAAAGTATGAAATAGCTTTATACTTTTACCCATAAATACTTAAAAAATAATATGTACAACTATTTTAATACCAACTTATACAAGAAAATATGCTCCTACCAAATCAAATACATTCAACTAATTATCAATATCATTAATTGTCAGGAAGTATGTGAAAAAGAGAAGTGGAGAAGCACTAACAAGTATAAAAGACTTTTGAAGTTGGTTGGAAGGTCCTGGTGAGGCACACATCCTAATGGAAACCATGTTCACACTGCTTTCTATTAATGTTGAAGCAGTTCAGTCTAATGCTTATCCCTTCAAATGACATATGATTTGAATAAGCAGCAGCAAGAGTGAGGCTGGAACACTAAACGTGATTAAAGCCAAAATTCCAACGGCAATGGAAGGCCTGCTGTTAAGTAGAATGTTCTGCAACCGTACAACGAATGAGCATACATCTGAGTGATACGTGGGATACCAGTTTTTCTCCCATTGCATCCAATTCTGAGGAGGAATATAATTATTCTCCTCCATTCTTAACTTATGAATCCGACATCTCAAAACAATCATATCCTCATCTCCAAAACCCATCCGTCCTGCAAGATAGGCCTAACATGAGAAAAACTTAATGGAATTGACAATCAAATATAAATATTGATGTTAGACCTTACAGATGACCAAATAGGACAATGAAACTTGAAAAAATGTATAGCGAATATTCAGTCACGATACTACCTGAGGCATCAGAGAAGCAAGCTTTAACAACCAATTTTCTTTCATTCTTCTTAATGCGAACACAGTTGTAGCCTGGGTTGTATAATATCCTCTTACACCGCATCACGCTAAGTGATTGACCATCCATGACTGCAAATCTTGAGTGTCCAGATACTTTCTGTATAGTGCTCAGTATCCCAGTATAAGAAAATCTAATTCCTAAATAGTTTTGTGTTATATAGTGCTCAGAATCTGAGTTTAGGAAGACCTAATTCGAAAATCTTTGAACTGAATGGGCATTAAATAGACCTAATTTGAGCGGTCGGTAGAGCTAGGAGAACGCGAAGTTAACGCGAGGAAGTCACAATTTCCAAACACATTTTATTTCTAGGTTTTAGGCTCTTGAGGTATGCTCTTCCACATAATGTCTTTATCACCACCATATTTGCTTTTTAGTCAACGTGGGCGAAGAAAATGCTTAGTACGTCCAGAAAACTTTTGTGCCAGAACCATTGAATGGTATCATTTTATTTAACTAGCTTATATACCTTAAATTATAATTTAATCTATATAAAGTACGGTGAGAGATATAGATTAAATTATAATTTAAGGTATATAAGCTAGTATATTTTTATTAGTACATGGAAAACATAAAATAAATTAATATATAATTATATAGTATATTTTTATTAAAATAAATAGTATTATAGTATTATTATATTATTACACGGAGATATATTAATTTCTTTTTTAATGGTAAGTATTATGGTTATGGTTAGCATGAGGGTTAAGGTTAGTGTTACCATTGGCCATAAGGTTTACATCATGATTTGGGTTAGGGTTAGGGTTATGATAATGGTTAATATTTATATCATGGTTAGGGTTAGCATCAAAGATAGGGTTTGGTTTTGGATTAGGATTATGGTTATGATTAGGGTTATGGTTACAGTTTAATATTAGGGTTAAATTTATGGTTAGGGTTAGGGTTTAGTGTCAGGGTTACAATTATGTTTAGGGTTTACATCAAAAGTAGGGCTAGGGTAAGAATAATTACAATTAGGGTTAGGGTTGGAATTATAATTGGGGGTATCGTTAGGATTGGGTTTATGGTTATGTTTTGGATCAGAGTTAAGGTTAGTATTATGGTCATGGTTAAGGTTTACATCATGGTTAGGGTTACGATTAGGGTTAGCATTTAAGGTTAAGTTTATGGTTAGGGTATAGTGTCAAGGTTATAATTATGTTAGGGTTTACATCAAAGTTATGGTTAGAATAAGGGTTATGGCTCAATTACATTAAGGTTAGGGTTAAATTAGTATTAAAGTTAAATTAAGATTAGGGTTTGGGCTAGATTAAGGTTAGGAATAGACTATGATTAAAGTTCAATTTGGGTTAGGGTTAAGTTTAGGGTACAATTAATGTTAGGGTTAGGGTTTAGGATTATTGTTAGGTTAGCATTATGATTAGGGTTAGGGTTTAGGATTATGGTTAGGTTAGCGTTATGATTAGGGTTGGGTAAGGATTATGATTAGGGTTAGGGTTTCGGATTATGGTTAGTTTAAAAATGTTTACATCATGGTTGGGGTTAAGGTTAGGTTTAGGGTTAGGGTCATGATTAACATCATGGTTAGGGTTAGGTTTAGGCTTAGGGTTAGGATGTACATCATGCTTAATGTTAGGGTGAGGATTATGTTTGGGTTAGGGTTTAAGATTAAGCCTAGGGTTAAGGTTATGGTTTGGGTTAGGGTTTAAGGTTAGGATTATGGATAGGATTTACTATTAGGATTAGGGATAGGTTTTGAGTTATGATTAGGATTATGGTTAGGATTAGGTTTTAGGGTTGGGGCTAAGGATTATTGTTAGGGTTAGGGTTTATGGCTATGGTTAGGTTAGGGTTAAGGTTTAGAGTTATGGCTAGGATTATGGTTAGGGTTATGGTTTACATCATGGTTGGGGTTGGAGTTAGGGTTAGGTTTATAGTTAGGCTTAGGGTTACAGTTATGGTTGGGATTATGGCTAGGGTTAGTGTTTACATCATGGTTAGGGTTAGTGTTAGGATGAATGTTAGTGTTTATATCATGGTTATGGTTAGGTTAGGATTTGCATCATGGTCAGGGTTGGGGTTAGGGTTATAGTTAGGTTTAGGGTTATAAATATGGTTAGGGTTAGGGTTTGGATTTATGTATCATGGCTAGGATTAGGGTTTACATCATGGTTAGAATTACAGATAGGGTTAGGGTTAGGTTAAGGGTTATTTTTAGGGAAACAACTATCCAACCCTTAGGATGCACCAACATATCAATACCCTTCATATATTATTAATATATTGTAATAGATGATTAGTGCATCCTAAGGGTTGTAGAGTTGTGTTCCCTATTTTTAGGGTCAGGGTTATGATTAGGTTAGGTTAGGGTTAGGGTTACGGTTAGGGTTAGAATATGCTTAGGATTAGAATAGGGCTCAATTATGCTGAAATTAGGGTTCAAGTTGTAGTTAGGGTTCAAATTTATGATTAGAGTTGAGTTTAGGGTTAGCATTCAATTAGAGGGATTAGGGTTAAGGGCTAAGTTATAGTTAATTAGAGTCAGGGTTTGATTGTGGAAAGGGTTTAGTTATATTTAGGGTTAGGATTAGAGGTCAATTAGGGCTATGATTCAACTGCATTAGGGATAGTGCTTATTTATGGTAAAATTAGGGTTCAAGTTGTAGTTAGGGATTAATTTTAGGGTTATAATTAAGCTTAGGGTTACATTATGGTTAGGTCTCAATCATGATAAGATTAGGTTATTGGTAGGGTTCAATTAGGTATAGATTAGGGATATGGTCAAGGTTAGTGTTTGATTGTGATATGGGTTTAACTATAGTTAGGGTTAGTATAATATTTTAATTTGGGCTAGCATTAGGGTTATTATTCAATTACATTAGGGTTGGTGTTAAATTATGATTAGAGTTCAATTAGGTTATGGTTTTGGGGTAAAATTCAATTAGGATTAGGTTTCAAATCAATATATGGATATTATCTAGTTTACTAATGGAGTTCAAGATTAGGTTTTCGATTAGAGATATAGTTAGATTTAGGGTTATTATTAGGTTAGGCTTAAGTTTAAGGTTAGGGTTAGGGTTAAGATTGCAATTAGAGATATTATTAG
Organism: Cryptomeria japonica; assembly: GCF_030272615.1. Lineage (NCBI taxonomy): Eukaryota > Viridiplantae > Streptophyta > Pinopsida > Cupressales > Cupressaceae > Cryptomeria > Cryptomeria japonica. The sequence goes on from NC_081410.1 coordinate 604,767,493, forward strand.
AGATAGTATAGCAATTATGATGTTTTTGTTCAAGTTTGAGGTTAGGGTTACTATTACGGTTAGGTTTAGGTTTTAGCGTTATGGTTAGAATTATTAGTAGGGTTAGGGTTTACGTCATGGTTAGGGTTAGGTTTATGGATAGGGTTATGGTTTAATATTACGGTGAGGGTTAAGGTTAGCATTATGGTTAGGGTTTAGTGTTAAGGTTAGTATTATGGTTACGGTTTATATCAAGGTTAGTGTTAGGGGTTGATTAAGATTAGGGTTTACATCATGATTAGGATTAGGGTAAGGATTTAAGTATAAATATTATTTTAGGTGATGACCTAGAGAGGGGAGGGAGAGGGAAGAGGAGAGAGGTGAGAGGGTTGAATTATGATTAGTGTTTAATTAGAATTAGGGTTTGCGCTAGAACTTAATTAAATTAATTTTTAATTAGTGTTAGGGATAAATTTAGGTTAGGGTTCACTTATGGTTAGATTAGGGTTCAAGTTGTATTTAGGGTTTCATTATAGGGTTAGATTTTATTTTAGGATTAGGTTATAATGGTTAGGTTTGAATTATAGTAAGATTAGGTTTAGTGTTAAGGTTTCACTACATTTAGGGTTACAATTTTAGGATATCCTTGGGGCAAGGGTTTGTGTTAAATTGGGGTTAGGATTAATGTAATGTTATGATTAAGGTTACTATTACATGATAAATTTAGGGGTTATGATTAGGGTTCAAATATTATTTGAGTTATAGTTTAATTATCTTATGATTCAAGAACAATTATGGCTTCAAGATTTAGCATTACAATTTAATTTAATGTAAAATTAGGTTTAGGTTTAGGATTTAACATGTCTTAGGGTTTTATAAGAACTTAAGAGTGAAGTAAGGTTTGTGTTAGTGTTAGGGTTCAATTTTATTTAAGATTAATGATGGATTAGATTCTATTAGTTTAGGGTTACAATTTAATTTAATTTACAATTAGGTTTAGGTTTAGGGTTTAGCTTGGCTTAAGGTTTTATAAGAACTTAAGAGTGCAAGTAAGGTTTGGGTTAGTGTTAGGGTTCACTTTTGTTTAAGATTTATGATGGATTAGATTATATTAGTTTAAACACAATTAATGAGGGCATATTGATTAGAAATGAGATCACCTAGTAAGACACTAATTAGGGTTTTATAATTTAAAAATCATTAAAATAGGATTAGTAAAAGGCTCAATTCAATGTTTAGGTTTAAGGTTAAATGTTGTTGAGTGTTAAGGTTAGGGTTCATTCTAGTATAGTGTTTAATTTGGATTTTATTTCATTTAGGACTTTGGGTCTATTTGGTATAGATCAAGTTTGATTTTGATTTAAGGTAGAATTTGGCCTAGGATTAGGGTTACAAATAATTTTTTTAAAAGGTTAGGGTTCAATTTGGTTTATTGTTAAAGTTAAGTATCAATTTAGTTGGGTTCAATTTCGTTTAGGGTAATATTTAAAGGACCTCTTACTCTATTTTTCTTTCTTTTTATAAATTAGTGTGATATGAAACATTAACTCAAATAATTATTAGATAATTAAACTTGAAAGAATATATAATAATCACATGTCAAGCCTTAATATTGAATTATTTCTCTAAAACTTATTATTCATAGAAAGATATAGATTTGTTGTCACACTTTATTGTTAGCCATATTTGTTCACTTTCAAAGAACCCATTAAAGATTATATATGATAGAAAGTAAAAAATTATAGACTTTTTCAAAATATTTATCGAAAAATTGATATAATATTATTTTATTTAAGTAATAATTTTATGGAAACATCATGGATTTGGGAATTTAATTTAAAGGCAAGTAATAGATATTTTAAAAAAAGAAACAATTTTGTTACTATATTTTGACACTTATAAATATGATAAAAGTGCTTTTACATAATCTTAATATTTTAAGTACTTCAATTTTAGAAACATCATGAAATTGAAATTATAGAAACATCATTATAATTTGTTTATAAAAGAAAGAAATGTTTTATAGATTTGTTTAAAATAATGATTTAATTTCTTTCTTATTTATAAATATGAAAAGATAATTTAATGTAATCTTAATTTATTTATTAAAAAATTATATTATAAAAACATGTTAAAATTGAAAATTGAACTTACAGATAGATATCATTTTTTTACTATGTTCATATTTATAAAAATGAAAAAATAGAACTTTAAAATTGAATACTGAAAACTCTTTAATTATTTTTTGGCATTGACATTGAGCATAATATTTCAGAATGTTAAAAATCTTGAAATGCGTAAATCAATGGTGTAGTTCTGGTCTTGGGGAAGGAACAACTTGTCTTTCTCTATGTTCACAAAAAATCTCTGCACACTTCCATACTTTTGGGGATTCAAGTGAAGGACCTCCAATATGGTGTTGCCGTCAGGAGTAATTTGAAAACAATTAGGAAAAATAAATAGACAAAAAAAATATATTAGCGAAATCAATATGAGCAGATGAGGTAAGATGTTGAAATTAGAAAGCATGGTGTGGATATTTATAGAAGAGTGAGATGAACACCTTGAGTATCCTTTGCATGTATCAGCATTTGTAAAAAGAAATTGACAGATCTATTTAGTTCCAAGATTTGATACAGACCAAGAGTATGCTGCAATCGTTTCACTGCAAAACAATAATATAAGAGTTCTAATCAATAGACACTGAAAAATTAATTATTATTAAACGAAAAAGAAGGATGATTAGCATACCCAAAAACTGGGTTGCCTTCTGGGCATATCTTTGCACATAATTCCTCAACTAAAGCTAGATTTGTCGGGTCTAGAAGGCGAAAGCCCCGAAAGCATTAAGAAAAAAGAATTGTTTTAAGAAATAATGGTCAAATTCTTCAATTTGTGAGATTTAAATATTTCTTCGGAAGAAATTCTAATCTTTTGCCTGTGAAAAACTCGCTATCGTACCTTCAAGTATTTCAGTTGACTAAAATCCAATATAATCCAAAATCATAAGACACAGAGAAACGTTTCATTCATGAAATGGAGATAAAACACACTATAAAGGAAAACCATGCACAATATATGCATCCAATTTCTGAAAGTTTAACACAACATGCAAAGCTATGAAAATTACAGAAATAACAACTATATATCTTTCTAAGTCTTCTACTATCAAAAGTGATGACTACCTAATACAAAGCAATTCCTGTTCAAATAGAAAATCTTCCTCATCTAGAAAAGATGATCAAAACAAAAAAGATTCCCACCCCATGCTTATTGTGAAATTGAGTCCCCTCGCGCATGTAGCTGGTAGCATACGTTGTTACAGTTGCAGACTGGGAGGACAAAGAAATTATTAGTATGCAATGATTATGCAGAGACATTTCTTTACTCTACGGATTGTGCAGAGTGGTTCACCCTGATGATCCGGTCAAGAAACCAATAGTAGTTGCGGGGGAAGCAATGGCAGAGCTAGTCTATGGAGTGGGTGATTCAGCCGATCCTGTTGCTCATATCAAGAACCGGTTATGGATCCATAGAATTTTCCCTTGAGTGGTGTCTTGGTGAACTGACTGCCCATTTTCTATAGGCCCTCTTAATTTCTGAGCAGAGGCAATCACTTCAATGCGACATGATTCGTTTCTTTTTAAAGCTACTGGGAGTGGAGAAATTGAAACGCTTGCCCAAACGCATCCAGCCATGGAGAATATAAATTAAATCAGAATGCATCCCCATATTGCCTTTGTAACCGACTCTTTGCACTTTCATAAGTTTCATATTTTCCACTTAAGTTGGATTTGTAACTGTCTCCAAATCATCAGTTTTCTTTAGTGTTTATACAAAATATTCTATTTCTCTTCTATCCTTCAGTCCCCTTGCTGCGACTGTATAGGAACACCTCTCGACGTAATAATTATAAAAGAAGTTGTACACGCTTTACAATATTTAGAAGTTTGTACAATTTCAATGAACACCATAAAATCAGAATATTTGATCATTGATGGTTGAATAGGGTGTTAGGGTTTCAAGCAGATCCGAAGCAAATATGAACTAACAATTATATGCAGATTTAAATACAAAAGATAAAGAAAATAAAACAGGGCACAGATAACACAAAGATTTAACGTGGTTCACCCAGAATGGGTTACGTCCACCACACACAGCCGGCCAATCTTTCCTATTATCCAGCAAAAATAGTACATCAACACTCCAATGCCTTAAGCATCCCAGCCGCTTATAACATGTGTTTTTAGGGCAACAAACAAAGTCGGCCTTTTTTAGGGTTTTATTACAATGTCGGTTTTCATCAACAAAAAAACGGCAAAAATTTTTTTTCAAGGGCTGCCGCCCTCGAACCCCCGCTTCCTCGGGGGCTGCCGCCCCCGAACCCCTGCCTGGGGCCTAGCCCGGCCCTGGACCCTAGCGAGGATACGTGCTGAGTGTACAGTACTTTGCTGATCAGTCGCCACATTTCATCATAGGGTATACATTTTTAGTATGTGTATAGTTTCACAAAATATGAAAAGGTTCTTAATATGGTAATCGTAATGTTTAAAGTATTAGTTGTCATCAAATTTACATTTTTGTTTCATATTGAATAATTGGCACAGGAATGTGAAATATTGTTTATCATAGAACAAATTATTATAAATTTGATGATTTAAAGATTTTATATATATTTTTTTGGGGGGCAAAATGTTAAAAATACATTAAAAGGAAGAATTACAAAATAACAAATATAAAGCTAAGAGATTTCCAAATAATAGTGGACATAGCCACTCAAAAAACATATAGAAGCCAAAGAGGCGTCCTAACAAACCTACATAACCAGAAGGTACACATGATAGCAAGAGAAAACATAGAAGAAGCACCCTCAACCTGCGTCATACTAACGAAAATGAAAAGTTGAGCAACTTTATCCATTGAAAGAGAATCCAAATCAAAGACATGCCAACCACAAGGAGCATTTGATGCCCATTTAGCAAGCAAGTTAGCAACCCTATTCCACTCACAAGGAATATGATTCAAAGAGATAGAATTGAAGCGACGAGATATCTGTCGAATTTGGGCAACTTCAGATGAAAGTTGTCAATCAGAACTCTTAGGATAAAGATTTGTAAGGAGAGAGCCCAGGATTATTGAAACTAACTCACAAATAAAATGATTCCATTGTAACTCAAGAACGCATTGTAAGGCAAACAAGAGAGCATTGTTCATCCCAAAACATTTTCCCATGGAAAAAAAGAAGTGCATAGCACTAGTATTATCCCTTCCAACACCTCCAATTCATGCAGATCCAGGATTCTCACAAGAGGAACCATTAGTGTTGATCTTAAGAAAAATGCAAGGAGGAAGAGTCTAGTGACCATCCTTGTTAATCAAACAAGAGGAATGATGGAGAGAAATTTGGGAATGAGAAGCATAATTCTCAAGAATATTCTAGTACTGAGTGTACAGTACTTTGCTGATCAGTCGCCACATTTCAACAATCTCCCACTTGGAGACTGATCAGGCTCCACACCGAACAATTTCCCACTTGGAGACTAATACTACATGACACCACTGTACATGCAACATCCGCTGGATAAAACACTAGGACTTGACTGGTATAAATTCCACAATTATCAATCAAGAAGACCAACAGAAACTGATGAAGAAATCAACTTCTCCTGTGGAACTGCCTTTGTGAACATATCGGTAGGATTCTCACTTGTGTGAATCTTCTCAAGCCGTAACTGACCCTGCTCCAAAATAGTCCGGATGAAGTGGTACCTGAGCTGAATGTGCTTTGTCCTTGAATGAAAAGCAGAGTTCTTCGCAAGATGAATGGCACTCTGGTTATCAGTATACAATGGGCTATCCTCTTGTGTCTGACCCAATTCCTTCAGAAAACATTGCAACCAAATCATCTCTTTGCTGGCTTCTGTAGCAGCAACATACTCAGCTTCAGTGGTTGAAAGTGCAACAACCTTTTGCAGCCTAGAAATCCAACTGATTGCAGTTCCCCCTATAGTAAAAACATACCATGTAGTACTCCTCCGTGAATCAATATCACCCACCAGATCAGAGTCAACAAATCCACTTAGAGTAGCATTAGATCCTTTGAAACATAATGCCTTCATAGTAGTTCCTTTCAAATACCGAAGAATCCATTTCACAGCATTCCAATGTTCCATACCTGGATTACTCATAAACCTGCTCACAACTCCCACTGCATGTGCAATATCTGGCCTTATGCATACCATTGCATACATCAGACTGCCAACAGCTGATGAATACAGGATGTTAGACATTTTATTAACCTCTTCCTATGCCTTTGGGCACATCTCCTTAGTCAATTTGAAATGACTAGCCAAAGGTGTACTAACTGCTTTTGCATCCTGCATGTTAAATCTTTTCAACACCTTCTTTATATACTCACTTTGGGACAAATTCAAGGTTCTATTTTTCCTGTCTCGTGTAATCCTCATACCGAGAATTTGCTTAGCTGCACCCAAATCCTTCATAGCAAATGACTTGGCTAATTTCTATTTAAGATCATTTATATGTTGCATGTTAGACCCAGCAACAAGCATGTCATCAACATAAAGCAATAGGATAATATAACTACCATTATCAAATCTCTTAAAATATACACAATGATCAAAATGACATCTATGATAACCGTGTTCAACCATGAAACTATCAAATTTTAAATACCATTGTCAGGGTGCTTGCTTTAGGCCATACAAACTTTTCTTCAACCTGCACACCAAGTTCTCCTTACCTTTGACCTCATATCCCTGTGGTTGCAACATGTAAATTTCCTCCTCCAAATCTCCATGGAGAAAAGTTGTTTTGACATCTAATTGTTCAAGATGTAAATCATCTGCAGCCACAAGACTAAGTACAGTTCTAATTGAAGTCATTTTTACAACTGGAGAAAATATTTCATCATAATCTATACCCTTTTTCTGTGCAAAACCTTTTACCACAAGTCTGGCCTTATATCTTTTCTGATCTCCTTCCTCCTCCTTCAATCGATAAACCCATTTGTTAGGCAAAGCTCTTTTTTCTGCAAGTAAAGGAACTAAGTCCCAAGTCTTATTTTTCATCAGGGAGTCCATCTCCTCTTTCATGCCTAGCTGCCACTGTTGTTTGGCATCCACCTGCATTGCTTCTTCATATTCTTCTGGTTCACCAGAATCTGTTAATAAAATAGAATACAAAGAAGGAGAAAATCTTTCAGGGGGTCTACTTGTCCTCGTAGAATGTCTAACACTTGTAGGAGTTTGTGGGACAATCTGTTGTTGCTGAGCATCAGGTACCTGTGGCATTTCAGTTTTAGGAATCTCATCCAACACCACATATTCTTGTTTGTTCTATTCATGCTTCTTTTCCTGCATCTATTCTTTATACATAACCTTCTCATTGAATATAACATCTCTACTTCTAATTATTTTCTTATTTTCAAAATCTCATAACCGATAGCCATATTCATCTATCCCATATCCAATGAAGGTACATTTCTGAGATTTAGCATCAAGCTTGGTTCTGTTTTCTTTATCAACATGGACAAAAGCTTCGCAACCAAAAGTTTTTAGAAAAGAATAATTTACCTTTTTGCCAGTCCATGCCTCCTCTGGAATACCACCATCCAAAGGGGTTGAAGGTCCTCTATTTATCAAATAGACAGCAGTATGTATAGAATCTGCCCAAAAATGTAAGGGCAATCCAGCATGCAATCTCATGCTCCTCGCACGTTCCATGATGGTCCTATTCATTCTCTCTGACACACCATTTTCTTGTGGAGTTCCTGGAACTGTCTTCTGCTTTCGAATCCCATTTAAGGAACAGTAATCTTCAAATGCTTTGCTACAATACTCACCTCCATTATCCGATCTGAGACACTTCAACTTTTTTCCTGTCTCATTCTCAACAAAAGCTTTCCATTTCTTAAAAGTTTCAAAAACATCTGATTTTTGTTTTAGGAAATATACCCATGTTTTTTTGGTTGAGTCATCAATAAAAATAACATAATAACAAGAGCCACCAAGAGATGATACCTGAGTCGGTCCCCATACATCTGAATGTACAAGCTCTAACTTCTCACTCTTCTTCTCTTTCCCAACCTTGAGAAATCTGACTCTTTTTTGTTTACCATAAACACAGTTTTGACAGAACTCTAAATCAATCTTATTTAGTCCTGGCAATAAATTTTTGGAGTGAAGGATTTTCATCCCTTTCTCACTCATGTGCCCAAGCCTATGGTGCCACATTATTGAATCTGTTCTTGCAACATTTATTGTTGTTGTCCCTGCAGTAACTTTATCTGTAGCAGCTAAGGTAGAGTAAGTGTTACCAGTACACAGATATAATGTGCCTACCTTCGTACCTTTAGCTACTACTAATGATTCTTTAGTGACCTTCCACATACTGTCTGAGAAGGTAACTATGCAACCTTCACTACCTAGTTGCCCTACAGAAATTAAATTTCTTCTTAAATTAGGAACATGTCTTACCTCCTGTAGAAACCAATCATTACCATTCTGCAACTTGATCTTTATCTTTCCTTTTCCAACAATTTGACAGGGCTCATCATCACCCAAATATACTTGTCCAAAATCACCTTGAACATAATCTAGAAAATATTTTCTATGGGGTGTAGCATGAAATGAAGCCCCGGAATCTATTACCCAGGAATCATTAACATTATCCAAACATAAGATTAAAGCATCTTATAAAGTATTACTTGCAATATTAGCTTCCTTACTGTCATTTTCATTTTTGTCTCCTTCTTTGTTTTTCCGAGACTAACAATCTTTCTTTAGATGACCAGGCTTTCCGCAGTACCAGCAATCTTTCTTTCCTCTGGATTGAGAGCGTCCTTTCTTTGACTACCCTCGTGACTTCTCATTCCCAGGGCCTTTTTCTCTTTCCTTTGATCTTCCTCTATTCTCCACATTCAAAACACTACCCGATGATGTTGGAGTCTCACCTGTGCTTTTCCTTCGCATTTCCTCACTTAGGATAACACCAACAATATCATCAAATACCAAGGTATTTTTACCAGAGATAGAGTTACTTACAGCCATAACCAAGCTATTCCAGCTTTCTGGCAAAGAACATAAAATCAAGAGAGCCCTAACCTCTTTTGCAAAGGTAATTTTTACCGAAGACAATTGACTGGTAATTGTATTAAATTCATTTAAGTGCTCTGCTACAGATCCTCCCTCACTCATTTTCAAATTAAACAAACGCTTCATAAGAAATACCTTATTCGAAGCCGAGGGTTTCTCATACAACTTAGCCAATGTTGCCATCAAATCTACAGTCGTTTTTGCTTCTGTTATATTGAATGCTACAGACGCCGCAAGGCACAATCAAATGGATCCCAGTGCCTTTCTATCTAAAATGTCCCACTCTTCATCTGATATTGTGGTCGGTTTCTTTGCCTTTCCTTCCAATGGCCACCACAAATCCTTTTGATACAGGTAATCCTCCATCTGCATTTTCCATAACTGATAATTCTGGCCGTTAAACTTTTCGACCTTGAATTTGGAATCCTCCATTGCTCCCACTCAAATCTGAAAGTTCTGCCAATTTACAGAAAACCTTGCTCTGATACCAATTGTTAGGGTTTCAAGCAGATCCAAAGCAAATATGAACTAACAATTATATGCAGATTTAAATACAAAAGATAAAGAAAATAAAACAGGATACAGATAACACAAAGATTTAACGTGGTTCACCCAGAATGGGTTACGTCCACCATACACAGCCGTCCAATCTTTCTTATTATCTAGCAAAAATAGTACATCAACACTCCAATGCCTTAAGCATCCCAGCCACTTATAACATGCATTTTTAGGGCAACAAACAAAGTTGGCCTTTTTTAGGGTTTTATTACAATGTCAATTTTCATCAACAAAAAAATGGCAAAATTTTTTTTCTCGGGGGCTGCCGCCCCCGAATCCCTGCCTGGGGCTCGGCCCGGCCCCGGACCCCAGCGAGGATACGTGCTGACTGTACAGTACTTTGTTGATCAGTCGTCACATTTCAACATAGGGTATACACTTTTAGTATGTGTATAGTTTCACAAAAAATGAAAAGGTTCTTAATATGGTAATCGTAACGTTTAAAGTATTAGTTGTCATCAAATTTACATTTTTGTTTCATATTGAATAATTGGCACAAGAATGTGAAATATTGTTTATCATAGAACAAATTATTATAAATTTGATGATTTAAAGATTATATATATATTTTTTTGGGGGGCAAAATGTTAAAAATACATTAAAAGGAAGAATTACAAAATAACAAATATAAAGCTAAGAGATTTCCAAATAATAGTGGACATAGCCACTCAAAAAACATATAGAAGCCAAAGAGGCGTCCTAACAAACCTACATAACCAGAAGGTACACATGATAGCAAGAGAAAACATAGAAGAAGCACCCTCAACCTTCGTCATACTAACGAAAATGAAAAGTTGAGCAACTTTATCCATTGAAAGAGAATCCAAATCAAAGACATGCCAACCACAAGGAGCATTTGATGCCCATTTAGCAAGCAAGTTAGCAACCCTATTCCACTCACAAGGAATATGATTCAAAGAGATAGAATTGAAGCGACGAGATATCTATCGAATTTGGGCAACTTCGGATGAAAGTTGTCAATCAGAACTCTTAGGATAAAGATTTGTAAGGAGAGAGCCCAGGATTATTGAAACTAACTCACAAATACAATGATTCCATTGTAACTCAAGAACGCATTGTAAGGCAAAAAAGAGAGCATTGTTCATCCCAAAACATTTTCCCATGGAAAAAAAGAAGTGCATAGCACTAGTATTATCCCTTCCAACACCTCCAATTCATGTAGATCCAGGATTCTCACAAGAGGAACCATTAGTGTTGATCTTAAGAAAAATGCAAGGAGGAAGAGTCTAGTGACCATCCTTGTTAATCAAACAAGAGGAATGATGGAGAGAAATTTGGGAATGAGAAGCATAATTCTCAAGAATATTCCCTAGATGCAATTGTTGAATCATCATAATATCAACAGGGACAAGATCTATATCAAAAGAACACTTAGTCATAAGGGTCTTCTGTAATGAATTCAGAATTTTGCGACAAACATAATCAATAAGATGTTGTTGACCCTAAAAAAATCCTACAATTTATTTCCAACCAAACCTACAAGAGGAGGAAGGTAGGACCAATATCCCAAGCAATCTCAAGAGCAAGAGCCTTGGTAGGAGGCTGACCCAAATGTCTCCGAAAGTCAATCAAAGACATAGCATGAATGATTGGGAAGTTCCAACAATTCCACCATTAAGACCATAAGCCCAAAGTAAAAGGACATTGAAACAATAATTGAGTAGAGTCATCTCCATGACACCCACAAAGAACATGCTTCGAAGGCCCTTAGATTCTCCTTTTACAAAGATTATCCCAAGTCAGGCAGTTATTGTGACTAAGAAGCCAAACAAAAAAGTTACATTTGGGCCAGCAAAATTTATTTTAGACTTGTTTCCAATAGGGGAAAAGTTCCAAACCAAACTTATCAGCATCTAATTTCTTATAATCATTAGACACAAAGTATCTACCTGCAGAATTAAAAACCCAAGCTAACGTATCATTAGCATCCAAAGAAGAACAATGTCTTTCAACCAAAATAGAAAAGAGAAGCCGACGAGAAGCAACATCTCCTCTGGAGGGCTACTTAGACATATCATTCTAGTGATAGATGGGGGACAACCCCATAGAGAAACATTCCTTAAAATCAAAAACCCTACTCCAGCCAACCTCAATGAAGATTTTACTCAAAGGCTGAAGAGCAGGAACGATAGATAACAAATAAGGAAAATTGTCATAGGAATCAGTCCGAGAAAGAGTCGTATTACCAAAGTTAGCAACCCTAAATAGACCTTTCTTAACCAAAGAAGCCCCCTTCTGAAGAGGAAACCATATAAATGAACCCCTACCAAGTAAATTAAATCAACCAACATCTTGAGAATATACACCATGGAGATATTTATGAGTAATTAACCATGTCCAAAAATGAAACTGTTGGACACACCATCTCCAATAAAGTTTTGAAGCTAGAGCGTGACTATTTAGAACAACTTGTCGAAGGCCCAGTCAACCAAATTTTTTAGGGAAACAAACATAATCCCATTTTACAAGACTCCACTTGGTTATATCCAATATTTACCAGCCCACAAGAAAGTCATCGAAAGAGAATCAAACTATTTCAAAAATCCTTTAGGAGTAGAAGGAACCTTGAACTTTTAAATCAGCAGATCTTGGAAAATAGATTTCAATATTGTAACAAAACCATCAAAAGAGACCTAGCAATAAGTCCAATGGTTTATCCACATTCAAAATTTATCAAAAAGCCTCTTCCAATAGTTTCACCCTAGGCTACCAAAGTGTAAAGGGGTCCCCAAATATTCCAAAGGAAGGCGACCAATAGGAAATCAAAGAATATAAGATATTTGTTTTTGAATTGAATCAAAATTATTGAAAAAATAAATTGTAGACTTATCTTCATTAATTTTTTGTCTAGATGTCCTTAAATAAACATCCAAATCATAACAAAATTGAGTATCCTCATGAAAATTCGCAACTCCTATTAGAGAAGTATCATCCACAAATTGGAGATGGGATAGAGACGCACAATCCCTAGCCACCAAACGGCCCTGAATAGAACTAGCTAACTTACAATAGATGATTAAATATCTAAGACCCACATCTATAAGAATAAACAAATATGGGGATAAAGTATTACCTTATCGAATACCTCGAGAGGGCATGGAAAGAGAAGGAACACCACTAATAAGGAAATATAAAGAAGTAGATTCAACACAACTCATATCCTAATAGATCTAGTCAAAACTAAACCCAAAAGCAAACAAAATTTATCACAAGAAGGACCAACACAGTATATCATATGCCTTAGACATGTCCATCTTGACAAACATACCTTGCTGCCTAGAAGAAGCCATAGAATGAATGGTCTCAGCTACAATAACAATTCCATCCCAGATCTAACGACCCTTAACAAAACCCCCTTGCCCTACAGAGATGAGAGAATCCAAAATCCTTTTCAAATGATCATCTATAAGCTTAGTAATGATCTTATACACTAAATTACACAAGGCAATTGGACAGAAAGAACTAAAACAATCAACACCTATCTTCTTTGGAACCAAAGCTAGAAAAGTTGTATTTTACACCTTAAGCATTTGTTTAGTGATTTGAGATTTTTGTACTATTGCTAGTTAATCATCCTTAAGAAACTCCCAAAATGTTTAGAAAAACTCAAATGGGAAACCATCAAGGCTAGGGGTTTTACATTTTTTCATGCTAAAGACTACTGTATGCAATTCATCACTAGTAATTGGAGCCATCAACATATCACTCATTTCTCGAGAAACAAGAGAAGGAATGCAAGTTAGAATCATCTTCTCCTCCACCGTAGAGTGAAAACCATCATTGGTGAAAAGTTTGGAAAAGAAATGAACTACCTATGTACTAATATTAGAAAAAGAAGACAATCATTCACCTTGCGAGGAGATAATATATTATGTAGCAGTCTTGCTATATTTTTCCTTAACTAAGTAGTGAAAAAAAAAGTATTTTGGTCTCTCTCCTTGAAGCCACGTGATGCATGACTTCTATTTCCAAAAAGGCTCCTCTCGGAGATCCAATTCCCGAACTTGTCTCGATAGAGAAACTTCTCCTTGAAGGCATTCTATAGTCAAATTGTGATAATGAATAAGGGAAGTGACTACACACAACCTATCCTACAACTGATGCTTTTGCGAAAATATTGTCGAAGTGTGATCTATTCCATCTCTTGGGCTGAAATTTAACAAACTAAATCCTATTAAAAAAATAATACATAGAGGTACCATAAGAAGGTTTTCCTAACTGCCACCATTGTGTCATATACTCCTAAAGAGTTGAGTCCCTTAACCATATTAATTAAAATTTAAAAGAACCTTTATTTCGAATACGTAAATTTTATAGGCTAGTGATTTGAACCTTGCCAATATAGAATCTCAGACACTACATGCCACTTATTCACAATCCAAGAAGAGGATAAAATAAAGCGGTCCAACGATTTAGAGATTAAAGTAGAACTACACCGTCGATTATGCCATGTGAAAGAACCTCTAATAAGCTTGACATCAACCATTTGAAGTGAAGAAATATTCTCTTGAAACAATAACGAAGAAGGATCCAAATGATTATTTCCTCTAAGCTTATCATATAGAGAAAGAATAGAATTTAAATCCATGTAGCCAGGATCAATGGAAAAGAAACAAGAAAATATTGAATAAAATGAAGATGGGACCACAACTAGGCCTTACATTGATAATCTATAGGAGAATAGATATTAGAGAGGAATATCATATCTCTAGAAGCAAAACAATTACTCACCAAAGATAATGAATGCTTGGAAGCAATCTTAAAAACTAGAGTAAACTGACGAGGATCCTAGAAGCAAGCCACCCCCCCTGAGTTCCCAGAGAACCAACACACTGGTAGTGACTACCCTTCCATAAGGTGAAGAAAATATTTTGCATGTCTTCAACTAATAACTTAGTCTATTGAAGAAACAAAATAGTAGGTGCATGGTCACGAATTGAATTCTGAACAGATTTACAATGAGAGGTGCTTCCCAAACCTCTTACATTCCATGAAAGTAAAATCATTGAGGAAGTGTAGGGGAATTAATAGAACTAATCTCTCCTAAATCCCCCTCCATAGAATCACCTATATCCTTTTTCATTTCCTGAGAAGCCCTATGACGAAGCTTTCCTTGTTTATTCAAATTTTCGATTTTAATTTGTTGTTGTCTGAGACCCAAAGGAGGAGGGGAGCACTTCTTGTTTTTCTCATCCATAGAATCTCCAAAAGGAATGAAAGATGAATTAGAGGAGGGAACTATAACAAAATTATCAACAATACCCTTCTCTTTATCCTGAGGAGAAGAGGTTTGAAGAGAAATAATCTCTTTTAGCATGACTTGGACCATTGCAAAAGTATGAACAATAGGAGGACACTCAAATACATGCATACCCATATTATCAAAAAAATTATTACATAAAACTTATTAGACGTCTCTCCATTTCTCACACCTTGATGATCTCTAGCAATTATTTTTCCTTTATTCCTTGGTTTGACTGAATTACCCTTGAGCTCTCACTTCATTCCCTCAAGCACAAACCATTAGAATCCTTGTGATAATTATAAATACATTAGTTCCTTTTCATATTAGAACGATCCTTAGAAGTATCAGGAGTGGGAGAAACAACAGAAGGTTTCTTCAGACAATTCTTCTACAAATTTCCTTAAACATGACACAAGAGACAACAAAATGGAAGTGCTTCATAATTTAAATATTAGATCTAGTTTATATTTCAAGGTCTAATCTCAATTGATTTAGGAAAATGTTGATTAAGATCTATCTCAAGACAAACACATGCATAAGAGAGTGCCTTACCATCGAGAGTATGTCGAGAAGGACATAATGTTGGAATCAAGGAACAATGAGAGGGGGTGGTGAATCAGTGTTCTGCAATTTTTAACATTCTTAACTTGTTCTTTCAACCACTTAATGCAAATGAACAAAAGACAAATGTACAAACACAAAACAATAAGCAAAAACACCATAACACTGAGATTTATACGTGTAAAAATTGGTTAAGAGAAAAATGTTGTGGGAATGAGACCCACAATATAAATAAACTCTCTTAGAAGTATAAAAATATTACAATGGGGAATGTACATGCATTCAAGTACACTGCCTAGAGCTCATTGATCGAGAGAAAGAAGGGAAATAACTCGAGAAGGCTCACTACCTTATAAAATATTTTACAAAAGATAATTGGAATTTCTAAACTGAAAAATAGCATCTACAAATGCCAAGGTATAGTTTTGGTTAAGCACAAAGCTCTTTAGTTTACACTATTGTGTTCCATTGTTCTTCAATATTCTAGAGCATAAATCTTTCCCTTGCGTATGTAAAACTGTGCACATTCAACCACAAAAACTTTCCACACATCCATCGATACACAAAATGATCATATCTATTGGTTTTTAATATCGACAACATCAAATTAGATCTTCTACATGTTGGCTACAAGAATACTATACAAATGATAAAACGTGCATACAAAGTCAGCTCAATCCTAACTCCAATGCATATTCAGACCAAAAATAATTTTCCACACACTTCCATTATGTTGGCTAAACATCCTCAAACATATAAATGATCGCTAAAATCGACCCACACAATGATTTCTCACACATGTCGACCATACCACACTGTTCATCCTAAAAAATTATACACTGGATCTTCCAACTTACATGAGGATCATCACCGGAGGCTAAGATTATGGACTAAGGTACTCTAGCCATCAAACTATCATCCTTTAGCTCCACAATGCAACATATTCAACCAAAATGAAATGCCAACCAAAATACTGTACTCTGTCAAATGTCCCATTCAAACTCACTAGACTTAACCAACTCTTCATTTTGGCTTTTGGTAGGATCAAATCACACACTGTGGATGAAATATTTGACTTCATCTTCCATCAATGACAACACCGTATGACCTGTACAGTGTCTCTTGCCAACAATTCCCCCCTTTCGCATTGATGGCAACACTTAGTTAAAAATGATTAAGTGTCGAAATCAGTACCAACATATATATACACAACGAAACTTAAAAAATACTCAATTACGAAACTCCCCCTAAGATAAATACACCATTTTTAACTACTCTACACTCACCCTTTCACATCAATGGAAAGGGTAGGGATATAGAAACCAAAAGTTTGCACGAAATTCTATATAGAGGCATATATATGTTGGCATATGCACACTCCAATGAGACATTGTATGTGATTGAAGGTTTTGTCATTGATGGCAACCTTACAATCCTATGGCACTGGCAAGGTAGCACACCGATAAGTCAGTGCACCGGCATCAACGATTAGACTCTACACTGGCACTCAAGATAGCGACACCCGCACAGAGAAAGGAAGTATACCAGTACAGAGGCTGAAAGGATTTTGTTATATTATATTTTGTTTATTATTGTAAAAACTTTGTAAGCCGACTTGGCAAGTTGTAAAATGACTCTTATATATAAAAGAGATCATTATAGACATTTTTTAAGGAAGTGAAAAAAGTTATTGAGGTAGACCTATTATGCGAAATATAGGTTAAAAGGTTTTATGTAAGAAGCAAAGCAGCATCCAGTACTGGATTAGGCATTATAGATGCTATTGTAAAGCAGTACAAGATATTGGATTTGTATAATCCACATTGTAAGTCAGTGAGACTACCCATTTGAGCAGTGAGCTCTAGGTAGTTGGCCTTCCTACATGTGCAGGCCCCTATTGTAAGTAATATTCTCTTATTGGCCAATAAGTGGATATTGGCCAGTAAGTGGATATCATGTGGATGTTCTTAATCTATTTATTGCATTATTTCTTGCATACCGGTACACTGTTATAATATGTTCTGCATGTTTTAAGATAAGAAAATCTATACATCGATCAGATACTAATTCACCCCCCCCTCTTAGTATTTGTGGGAATCCTAACAATTGGTATCAGAGCCTGGTCCTCTATTTTTAGAAGCCTAATAGCTTGAGGAAGATCTTGACACCGATAAAGATGGAAAATCTGATGAAGCAACTTGAAGGAGCTCTTTCAGACTATGATGCAAGAAATTGAAAAATATCAAACTACAAGATGATTTAAGGGTAGCTCGGGATATCATTTAGCCACTTCAAGAGAATCTTACTATTGCAAGAAATAAGAGAAGAGAACTTTGTGAAAAGATGCAAAATGAGAATGATGAAAAGGAATCACTTAATGATATGATAAGCAAGTTGAAACAAGAGATCATGATAGAAAAAAATGAAATGCAGGATATGACTATGAGATTTTGCAAAGAGTTTGAGGACAGGAAGAAAAATGAAAAAGAATTGACCAGAAGACTAAGTGATGCAGCAAATGAGAACACAAGACTTAGCTATGAAAATGACATGTTGAAGACAGATCTGATGCACACTCAGAATGACTCAAATGAACTGATGAGACAAAAAGAGGTCTTAGAAAGAGAACTAGAAACTGCAAATCAACATAAAGAAAAATTCAAGAAAAGCTCAGAGGAACTTGGCACCTTGCTGAAGAACCAAAAACCTAAAAGTGACACTTCTGGAATTGGCTTTGAAGTTGGTGAAAGCTCCGGTACTGCAAACACTTAGGATCACAGCAAACCGGTAAGACAACCTAATGCTTATAAATTCAATGGAAAATGCTTTAACTATAATAAGTATGGTCATAGAGAAAATGAATGTAGATCTAGAAATTATCAGAATATCAACACACCCATCAGTCAATGTTCAAAATGCAACAAAATTGGTCACAACTCTGAAAATTGCAAAATGAATGTGAGATGTTATGTTTGTGGAAGATTTGGACATTTATCTAATCAATGCAGAACACAAACTAGCATAGGTTATGGGAAAGCTATTCAGAAGAATAATGTAACTTATTATGCATGTAACAAGATTGGGTATATTGCAAAATTCTATAGAAGTAAAGGATCACCGATAGACAACAAAAGTTCTAGCTTGAAAGGTAAAGAAAAGGTTGAAGAGGTTAAGCAAGAATTCTCAAAACAATGGATTAGAAAAGCTGATCTAAATATTGGGAATACTCCTCCACTAGTAGAACCAATCAATGCTTCACCGGCAAGATAGAATGATGCTCCACCGGCAGGAAGTTCTTCATCTAATTGAAGAAAGTTTCCTTGAGGGTTTGGCAATCTAATGACACGTGCTATTATTCCCTCCGTTAGAGATGAGAAGTTGGAAATTACTAATTACCGATAGACAATGTTAAGTGAATACTTAACCGGCATGCATTTAATGTGGTAGATGGCAAAAAGACACAATAAATTTGAGGTTTTGTCTGCATTTCATTTCACCGAGATTTCAAACCTACGAAGAGCGCGAAGATTCTGAGCTAAGGCATTTTGAGCAAGAGGCAAGAACACTTCAAGTAATCATCCATCCTAAAGGTAGTAAAAGGTATTTTATCATGGCATCCACCTCTACAATTGAATATATAGCAAACCCTACTGTTGTTGAAGTTATAAAAATACCTAGGCTCATATTTCAATTAGTTCCCGAGATAGCAAAGAAAGATGATACCTTAGGTGCTTTTTCTCAAATTCCTAAGGGAATTGTTTATGCTGAAGACCCCAGAATTTATATTCATTGTAACATTGAGGAACTAGGACATGAAGAGATTAAAACCATGTTTAAAACTGTCATATGTGATGAATCCAGCAATGTAAAAGATGAACACGAGATCATTGAAACCCTAGGATTTACAGAGATCCATAACATTCCTGAATTTCCCAAGGATATGATTAGGATAGTCTTAAGCAGGGTACATGGTGAATTTTTCTGGCCAGATGCAATTCACAAAATCACTAAGGAAGCTATGAAAGCTGTCACAGGGTTACCAACCACTGGTAAAAGGCCAAACAAAAACAAGAAGGTTTCCAATGACCTAGTTACTTAGTTAACTGGTGCCACATCTGACAGAAGGTCCTTAAGAGTAAATGATGTAACAAATATTAATGTGAGATTTATTAGCATGATATTAGGATATAAAGCTACTCATGCAAATAGACTCAATTCAGTTTCAAGTTTATGCATTAAGAGTGCTTATGATATGGCCATGGATAATGCAAAGATTGATGTATGTGAGTGGTTGAAGAATGAATTAATTGACAACTTAGGCAAGATTAAGGACAAGAAAGGAACCTTTAAATTTGGAAATCTGTTAGTATGTCTGATGTTACATATAACCAAGTAGGTTCCCGGTATAGGCTACAAACAACTTGGATATGATATATCGGTAGGTAAACAACTAACAAAACTATTCAACAATATGGGAGAAGATAAGGAAAACAATATCCATGATTTCTTTCAAGCACTAAAGGTCAAAATGAAGAAAAGAATCAGATTATCACAAAAGATTGTTGACAAATATAAGGATGAAATATGCTTTTTAATCAAGAAGGATGAGATCTGGATGGAAGCAGTCATCCCTAGGGTTGTTTGGGTAACAAAGATGGGCTATGAAACATATGATCAAATAATTGAAACATATGCTAAAGCACTTCTGGAAGCCCCTAAAGAACCTAAGGAAGAAGTATTTGGTAGTGCAGAAACTATTGAAAGCCAAATACAATCTAAGAAAAGAGTGAAAAAGTTGAGGCAGTTGTGAGAAGAGGTTCCAGATAGGCAAAGGCTATTAAATAAGATGTGTTAAAGAAAACTGGTATAACAGAGGATGAGTTAGTAGCTCTACAACCTGAGACTCATCTATCACCGATAGGCACTTCTTCGGAGAGTGACATGCTTGCAACCTTCAAGAGAGTTGTAAGGAAAAGAGATCCCTCACCGGCAACCACACCCTCACCTAGGAGGACAAGACAAAAACAACAAGTAGTGAGATCTCCGGTTAGAAAGGCTACACCAAAGAAGAAGAAACTGACACCCAAGAAGAAGAAGAGGACAAACAAGGACTTGGCCCCTCTTGATATACCGTTAAATGAAATTACAGAGGAAGGAAAATTGAAGAATATAGAGAAAATATATGACACTCTGACAGCTGATGAAAAAGAACAAGTAGAAAATAGTGTTATATTGCATATGGATATGTATAAGAAATTTTTGATGGAAGTAGTAAATGAAGTACTAGATGAACTATTTAAAAGACTGGAAGCAAGAAGACAAGCAATAATAGAACTTGACAAGAAAATAAAGATAGAAAAGCTACTTGTTGTATATCCAGTGAACTCACCCAAAGAATTTGATGACTTAATTGCTAAAGCCAACCGGACAGTATTTTCTACTGCACACCGGCATATTGCTTTAATGGTTGGAAGAGTTAATGAGGTGACTAAGGAGACAGAAAATGCATGGGACATTTTCCTAGTGGAAAAAGAAAAACAAGAAGAATACATGAGCCACAAACCTATAAAGGTATATCAGAAAGAAAGAGACAAGGGTAAAGGTAAAGTTGGTGGACCACCTAGTATCAAGGTTAAAGACAACTTACCCCCACCTCCTTTGATTACTCCACCAGTAATAACAACAGGTACTAAAGATCAACCGGTAGTTGAAAGTATGGATGTAGAGGATGTCAATCCTAATCCTGAAGTCTTATACACAGTGGATGTTGATACTCAAAAGATCAACATTGTGGTAGACAAAGATACAATTGATAAGACTGACATGCGTAGTGAGCCTCCGGTAGCTAAGCAAACTAATAACACACAAGAGAAACCGACAGATGACAAAGAACAAAACGTAGAAACTTAGACTTAGACTGAGACAATGCAACAAACAGAGAAACAAATAGAGCAAAAGGTTCCCGAACAGGAATAGCAACAAGAACAAGAACAAGTTCATAAGGAAATAGTGCCACCAACAACTGGAGAAGTAGAAAAACCATTGCTTAAGGAAATACAAACACAAACAGACCTACTAGAGGTCAATACAAGCTTGGTTACTTCCACTAGCGGTACTCAGAATGTTGGTTCATCATCAGGCTACAAATCAACTAATGTGACTAAAGTACTCTTCGATTCAATTAAAAAGATAACAGATTGCAGCTCACAAGCTTATAAGGCAATTGATGACACCATACCAATTTTGAAGGTAATTGCTCCTAACTGTAATTTAGACAATAAAGATTCTTTAGGACAACTTGATACCTTGTGTAAATATCACAGAAAACATTGAGAAAATAAAGGAAGAGACATTGAAGGACAAAGTAGAATTTGAAAAACAAAAATTCTTTGATGAGCACATAAAGAAGTGTACTAGAGATTTTGACACACTTCTACCAAAGCTGTGTAATTTATTAAAAGAGTACAAAACTCTATACAAAGACACCTGTAAGACAAACCTTTTGACTATAAATATTGATAAGAAGATGAGCAAGGTACATGATGAAATCAACAAACTTGTAGATAATTTTGTTAACTCACCTGATACATTATCAGTTTTTCAACAGAAGATAACAAATTTTGAGGAAGAATTACTTAAATTTGAAAGAGAAAAAGAGAGAATAGTGAATAAGGCAAAGCATCTAAGATTAAAACTGAGTCCAAGATTGGACTATCTAGCATCACTACGGAAGGAAATATCTGAGGCACTAATACAGGGATAGAAAACACTGATAGAGCATTTGCATTATCTCACCGGTATAGCTAAAAGAACAGAGACAACAATAAGAGATAGTAAAAAGTTTATGGAGAGTATAAACTTGATTTTGGCGGATCTATTTGAAATTGTAACTACCCAGTTACAAGGTTGAAACTACAAACTCTACTGACATCTTGACAACCTTTGTCATTGATGCCAAAGGGGCAGTAGTGGAATGAGAAAATTCAACATCACAGGAATCATATGCTTAGGGGGAGCACACATATTTTTGGTAACATTTTGGACTTCACATTTTTTGATACACTTTCAAAATTTCTCATGAGTGTTGCCATCAATGCCAAAGGGGGAGATTGTTGGCATATGCACACTCCAATGAGACATTGTATGTGATTGAAGGTTTTGTCACTGATGGCAACCTTACAATCCCATGGCACCGGCAAGGCAACACACCAGCAATTTAGTGCATCGGCATCAATGATCAGACTCTACACTGGCACTCAGGACACCAGTACTGGCATAGAGAAAGGAAGTATACTAACATAGAGGCTAACATGATTTTGTTATATTATATTTTGTTTATTATTGTAAAAAATTTGTAAGCCGAATTGGCAAGTTGTAAAATGACTCTTATATATAAAAGAGATCATTATAGACATTTTGTAAGGAAGTGAAAAAAGTTATTAAGGAAAACCTATTATGCAAAATATGGGTTAAAAGGTTTTATGTAAGAAACAGAGTAGCAATGGGTACTAGATCAGGAATTATAGATGCTATTGTAAAGTAGTACAAGATATTGGATTTGTATAATCCACATTGTAAGTCAGTGAGACTTCCCATTTGAGCAGTGAGCTCTAGGCAATTGGCCTTCCTGCATGTGCAGGCCCCTATTGTAAGTAATATTCTCTTATTGGCCTGTAAGTGGATATTGTGGGTCACAAATCCCACCAAGGTTTTTCCCACACTGGGTTTCCTCGTTAAATACTTGTGTTATGGAGTGTTTTTCATGTGGATGTTCTTAATTCTGTTTATTGCATTATTTCTTGCATACCAGTACACTGTTATAATATGTTTTGCATGTTTTAAGATAAGAAAATCAGTACATCGATCAGATACTGATTCACCCCCCCTCTCAGTATCTGTGGGAATCCTAACAATATATACCCATAGACCTAACTTACGAAAACTTGAAGGTATCTACAAAAGTGTTCTTAAATAATCCCAAATGGCTATCCCAACCCTTCTTGAGACTCTCCATGGTAGATATCAGGACATTGAACAAATAGGCTTGAATCTCTACTGATTTAAGATCTGAGGGTTAACTTATAGCCTGAGCATCCTTGTAAGCATAGAGTCTAACTTGGGAGTGATATGACTCTAAAGTTCACCAACTCTACCAATTCTTCTTTCCTTTTCATGGCTTAGGCTACTAATCTTTTCAAGTAAAGATGTTACCTGATCTTCTTTACTGTTCATAGAAACTGACAAAGGATCAAGTGACTAAGATATTCTGGCTAATTGCTCTTCTTTCTCTTTGGACTTCCTCTCAATATCCTTAGTGAACTTGGACAATGATAGAAATGACTTTTAAATGTTGCCACCTTCGGATAATCCATCTTGAATTATCTTAATACAAGCATCTAGTGTAACTCTATCATCTGCAATCATTCTCTTCAATGTTCAAAGCCTTTTGGTATTAAACTCACTGCATACCCTTATTTCAACTAATTTCTCCAATGACTCAAAATGAGTATCCTAAGAATTTATCAAACTCTTTCACTCTCCAGATGGAGTGTCAGATGTTTTCTTATGAAATGTGGGCATTAACTTTTAAAGAACACTAGATGTCGGGGTATGCAATTCTCTATCTTCCATGTGAGATTTCAGCAAATCGCCACTTGCCTTGGCCTGAGAAAATCAAGATAATTGAAGCTTTTGAATAGGGGACAAAGTGGCAAGGCTGATTGGGCCTTGGAAAAATTCTAGATCATCAATAATCAACTTAGCTTTGACTATTCTTGTGGTGACTCTTTCTTTAGTGCATCTCCCTCAGTATCAACTTCAACTCTAACCTCAACCTTCTTTGCATCATCCTTAGGTGGAATCGCATCCATTTCAGGTATCTTAATAGAATCAACAGTGTCAACTAGAGGATTTTGAGTATCCTCAACCTCATTTCATTTTCCTACTTCTCCTTCACCCTTTTCTACAACATCCTCATCCCTAGCATCTTCGAAATCATTTACCTCTATCTGATCAACTGTTTGTACTTCTAGAATAGAAGGGTTATCAACCTTTGTCTGATCATCTTGATATGGTGTGATCTGAGTTTTCAGACTAGATTTAGGAGCATCATCCTAAGTTTTCCCAGGGATAAACTCATACTAATTCTGAAGCAATACTTTCCTCAAGATTGTCTTGGTGTCTTTTATGACTTCATCTGTTTTGCCAATTATTATCTTATTGACTCTAGTTTTTCTCCTAAACTCATTCTTGGCTTCCTTAAGAATTCTGTTAATTTATTCCTTAGATATCATGGAGCATATATTGACTAGCACATATTCTTTTAATCTTTCATCTTCCTTATTTGTAGTTTGTCTTCTCATTTCTAAAATGTCATACAAACATTTGGGGATTTCTGACATTATTTCTATTAGAGCCCTACTGTAATCATTCAAATACTTAACAATAGCTTCCTCTAAAGTCCTTTTTCCATTATCATCAAAAATTGTCATACCATTTTGACATTGGCTTCAAATTTCCATACTTAACAACTTCATCTACAATTTTATCTAATGACATAAGAGGTTTAACTATGAGTCTTGCTTAATTACCTTGTCTATTCCAGAGGTTTTTGGTTTCTTTCTTGTCTTGTCTCCACCAGGTGGCTTCTCCTGAGTAACTTTAGTGGCCTTAGCTGCTTTGGCCTTCACCTCCTACACTGCATCATTGGATTTTGTCTCCTCCTCGTCAAGAGATGCAACATATATTCTGGATCCTATTTCTTTATTCCTCTTCCCTCTACCACCAGATTAGGTTTTCTCTTGAGAAATCACTTTCATGTTTCGGTCTCTTGGATTATCTTCTCATAGAGTACTCTCTTTTCTTCTCTAGAATACAAAGTGAAAAATAAAGTGACTAAGTCACCTTTTATCTTCTCCATGCCTACCTTTTAGGTGTAATAAATAAAATTTTCCTGAATACTTCCAAATACCCTGCATACATAGACAGTTCTTCAAGAAATCTTCTACAGATCTTCACATTTGCTCATACTCTTCAAGAAAACCTTCAAGAACATCTGCACCACCACAATACAACTTTCAACAATTTGTCAATCTTCTAGCACCAACATCTAGCAGGGGAGAAAAGATCTAAATGAAGATGCCTTTAGGCCAGATGCCTCAATCTAATTCCCAAAGGAGTTTGCAACACTGGATTCAGGTGAAGATCCATTTCCATAATCTAAATCCCTCTTTTCAACCCATGTCTTCTTTATCTGATCTCCTCAACTTTCACTTTCCCTTTTACATCTGCCTGCACATTCTTGTTCTTATTTTTCAGACCATTCCTATTCATATTTTTATTTCTGTAAAATCTTACAACGCGAACAAATTTATTGCAATTGTAGCATACAACACTTCCTTTTCTAGGCTTGAAATTCCCTTGATTTCCTCTTGATCTGCACAAGTTAGCAACATTTCCAAATCTACCACATGCATAACATCTGACATTCCTTCTATTTGGAAATCTATTCATCATACTTTTACATTCATTTGACTTATGTCCATACTTGTTGCAATGAAAAGATTGACCGAAGAAAGATGGACCATTTTGATTCATTCTATTTCTATATTGACTAGCCATATGACCAAATTTATTGCAAACAAAATAATTACCATTCAACTTATGAGAATTAGGTTGCCTTACTAGAGACCTTTTATCTTTTTTATTCTAATGTTGAGACTTAGGATTGCTTTGACTAGATCCAGAGCTTTCACCTTTCTCAAATCCAAGTCATCGCTTGTCATCTTCACTCTTCTAACTTTCAAGCATCTCATAAAGTTTGGATGAACTGATCCTAAAATTTTTCTTCTACTCATTTACAGCTTCAAAATCATACCTAAGAAGAAGGATCTACTTTCCAAGCTCTTCATCATATTGTCTAGATTCTTGCAGATGAATCTTCAATTGGCCATTCTCACAATCAAGTCTAAAAAATTCATCAGATTTGACTTTCAATAACTCAGCATGATTCTCCTCGTTCTTCCTCCTTTCTTCAATTCCCTTTTTCAATTTCATCACAATAGATTCCATCTCATTCTTTTGAACTATATTATCTCTATCAAGTTTCTCACATTTTTTTGTCTTCTCTTTCAAGGTTTGGTCATCAATGCTTTGGCTTTCTTTCTCCTTTAGATTATCAACAAGTTCCTTTCTCTTCTCTCTTGACTTGTTCAATTGATCTTTAAATAACTATATGAAGTTCTTAGCATCCTTAAGATTCTCTTTCATCTGCCAGACCTCAGCTTTGGATTGATCAAGATCCTCAAGTACCACAATAAACTGATGTTGAAGACTATCAAAATCCTTTTATTCACCTAGGATTCTCTCGAGGAACTAGGCTTTGATACCAATTATTTTAATCAAGGAACATTGAGAGGCGGGGGCTAAATCACTGTTCTGCAATTTTTAATATTCTTTACTTGTTCTTTCAACTGCTTAATGCAAATGAACAAAAGAGATATGTAGAAACACAAATAAATAAAGAACAACACCATAACACCAAGATTTATACATGGAAAACCCGGTTAAGGAAAAAACCTGGTGGGAGTGAAACCCACAATATAAATATACTCTATTAAAAGTATAAAAATATTACAATGGGGAATGCACATTCATTTAGGTATAGTGCCTAGAGCTCACTGCTCAAAAGAAAGAAGGGCAACAACAATAGAAGGCTCACTACCTTACAAAACCTTATACAAAAGATAATTGGAATGTCTAAAATGAAAAATAGCATCTACAAATTCCAAGGTATAGTTTTGATTAAGCACAAAACTCTTGATCTTACACTGCTCTGCTACACTACTCTATTCCACTGTTCTTCAATATTCCAGAGTAGAAATATTTTACTTGCGCTTTTAAAATTGTGCACATTCAATGACAAACACTTTCCACGCATCCACTGATACACAAAATTATCATATCCATTGGTATTTTACATCGACAACATCAAATTAGATCTTCTACATGTCAGCTACAAGAGTACTATACAAATGATGAAATATGCATACAAAGTCGACTCAATCCAAACTCCAATGCATATGCGGACCAAAAATAATTGTCCAAATGCATCCCATATGTTGGCTAAATATAAAAATGATCACCAAAATTGATCCACATAATATACACAATGATTTCTCACACATGTCGGGCATACCACACTATTCATCCTGAAAACCTGTACACTAGATCTTCCAACTTACACTACAATCATCATTGGAAGGTAAGATTCTGAAATAAGGTACTCTATACATCTAACCATCAGCCAGTATCTCTGAAACATAACATATTCAACCAAAATGAAACATCAACCAAAATATTGTACTCTGTTGAATGTCCTATTGATGAGGAGACGACAAACCGGAGGGAGGGGTAACCTTGAACCAGCCAATCTCTAAGGCATACAAACTCAATCGATAATCCCTAATTCCAAAGATCCTTACACAAAAATAAGAGAATCAATGGTTGAGTGACACCAAAAAATATCTTAGAAAACCCAAAGGCTCTACTATGTCCACTTACAAACAACTAACACTTCTCAAATTCTTGTGTGACTACCCACACCCTTCCATACATGACTGGGCTACTACTAGGCTTTAGGGTTTGAATGGCCCACTTGACCAATTCAATACAAAAATCCTTGGAGGGATGTTTTGACAATATCTTAACACAAATGAAATAGGATTCCATGGTTTAGATCCACCAGAACATCAATTTTGTCTCACTAGCCCACAACCAGAACTGGTTGCAATTAGGCTACCATTTGAATTAAACGGGTGCTAACTTTTGACACCCTGGGGATCTAAGAAAAAAAATTATATTTTCGGATACCCTTTTGGGAAATCTCAACAATATCTTAGTTTTCAGTACTGGACCAACTTGCAGATATTCCAACCAATACTGCACTTAACAGACCTAATAGGGCTATTAGACCTATTTGACTGTATGCCTTCCACAAACTGGTTTGGTACTCCTAATGAGTGACCATATCTTACCATTAAATTCTATGAAAACCTCCAAAGTACTCTTCTACCACATTCAAATCCTTTTTCAGTGCTGTACCACTCAATTCTCATGCACTACACTCGTCAAATTGGTTTGTCACATAGAGATGCCAGACCTAGGGTTATTTCTCCATCCTCTTCACCTTGTGGTATCCTCTTAATGGATTTTGGAATTGACATATGATATAGTGGCCTATCATCTCCTATAACAACAGAATGTTTAGTTAAGGATTGATAGGCCAAAATCCATTATTGCAGTCAAACCCTAGAGGTTTAAGGGTTTTAGGCTACCTGGTAGAGATTTTCTTGTAGAATGGGGCAGCGATTGCTTCAAAAGTTCACACTGAAAGAAAAAAAAAGGAAAACCAAACTAGTTATAGGAACTATTCCATGAGCATTCTTTCCAATCCACCTTCAGTATGCAATCAACATAAATTAGATGGTTTTTTTGAGTTTCCAACAATTCTTGATGCTTCAATTTCTTTCCAAATAAACCAACTTACATGGTTTGGTTTTTGGGGCCTTTAAAGATATCTCCCAAATGAGCACAAGCTCCTCCAACTATTTTTCGAATTAATTGACCATTGGAGAATCATGACTTACAAAAAGTGCAAAATTGTCATGACAACAAATTGACAATATGACAACTTTTGCATAATTCAACCAACTTAGACTCTAGACTATCATAGTCCCCCAAAATGATTACATTTGATTCCAAAACATAAAAAATGACTCAAATAGACTTGTGGTCACCATTGGCATTATATTGTCATTGATGTCAATCGGTATAAGATGACCATTGGTAGATGAGATGTATGTGCATATCTACAATGAAGGGGTACAAGATTTGATATCTTGGATATCGCCTTGTGTTGCAAAATACTGGTAAAGGTAAGGAAGATGAGATTAGGAGTCACCAATGCACAAGTTAGTGACTGACTTGTATGATGATATTGAGAGGTGTTTGAGTGATTTTTTATGATGAAGAGGTAGAATGTTAACTGAACCACATCAACACTGGAAGAGAAGAATGAACTGGTATGCTGAGAGGTTGCAGAACAACAAGACTCCCATGGGATGAAGATGCAGTCATCATGAGAAGAAATGACTGACAATGAACGTGCTCACTTCATATCACATGTTCATGTTTTTAGAGATGTTGTATAAATAGAGGAATCTGACCTGACTGAAGGTGGATTCTTGTGAAGATTGATGACTTGGTGTTATAAAGAGTGGTAACTGGTATGTAAGTCCACTGGTTATATAAGCAAGGTGCAGATGCAGATGACTTCCCACTTGTGGCAATGAGCATACTTTCAATTTACCTATCTGGAGACCGTTTTGAGAGTTCCATCAATAGTTCAAGATGAGGGCAGATATGATAAGGTAACCGGTAGCATGGATGAGACCAGAAGGGTTAGCAAACCGGAAAAAGTAAGGAATTGGTAGCATAGTTGATCAGTGATCCTATTTGGACCAACTGAAAAAGTCAAGTTAACAGATGGTTGATGTGGATTCCACATGGGATCAATGTGGTAAGCTCGTAGAGGTTGGTAAAGTGTCGTGTGGAGTTAGATATCTCGATAGGTGTGCACTGAAAGTGGATCCTATGATTTGTGGATCGGGTCAGAAGCGTGTGGCTTGAGGAAGAATGAACAACAAAGGAGAATCAGGAGTTGTTGGTGCCTTAATCAAATCAAGAAGATCAGGTTGTTAGAAGACCTCGAGAAGGAAACAATAGAGGCTTTAATGGTGATTGACCGAGATGTATGCCGATAGATTGTTTGCTGGCTTCTGAAAATGGAAGGCATGTTCTAGAAAGCACATTGATGGCAGACTTGTGTAGGTAAATGTCAGGAAGATCAGATCAAGCAAGATCTAATTGGATTTGATCGGCCTTGAGGATTGTGAGGAAAACCTAGCTGCCCAAATTTTGAATTGGTTTTTGGTGGGAAGTCTGGGCTATAAGTATGAAGGCCAAAGAGATTGTTAAGGGCTTCTAGATAGAAGATTATTGTGCTACTATGAAGTGCGATACTTCTGCAAGTAAGAGAAAATCAGCCAAGTGCTCAACAAGCATCTGAGAGAAATGAGTAAGAGAGAGGGAGAACCTGGTTGAAGTATTCAATCGGCTAGAGAGAAGAACCAGTAGTGTTCATATCGGTCAAGCAAAAGTGAAGGAGGCTGCTGAGAAAGTAAATAGAGAACTGGCAAAGTGTTAGTACCGGTAAAGAGCAGAGCAGTAAGGAGGAGATTCAGCGAAAGAAGAACAAAAAGGAAATGAATCGGTAAGGCTTACCGATAGAGAAGCAGCAGGTGAAGAGTAGCAAGAGAAGTGAGTCGGTGTAAAAGAGAAAGTATCTCATCGATAGAGTAAGATTTATGATGAGGTTGCAAGATTCACTTGTAAGAAGACAAATACTTTTGTAATTAAAGATATCTTTGTGTTCACTAAGCTGTAGCTTGGTGCAGGGGCTGGTGCTCCTTGGGTTGGTTCCCTAAAGTCAGGGGCTGGTTCTGCTTGGGTTGGTGTCCTAAACTTTGTAACATTGTTTTTCATTGTGAGGCTGGTTTGGAGCAGTAGACTCTAGCAATACTGCTCACCGAGGTTTTTTCCATCTTGGGCTTTCCTTGTATATGCTAGTGTTATGAGATGTCCCTTGTGTGATTCCATTTGTGTTAGTCTCCCCACTAACTGGAAAGTCTGCATTGATTTAGACCTATCAAGAAGTATGCTCACATAGGTTTGCAAAAGGGAAAAGATTTGCGAACAACTGATTCACCCCTTCCCCCTCTTAGTGGTGCATTGTGTCTAACAATTGGTATCAGAGCCTAGGTTGCCAGTTAGAAGAGTGTTCTCCAACTTGGGTAGATTCCGGCCTAAGTACACAATGGTTTGTCTTGTATGAATCCCTACTTCAATGTTTGATGGCTCAAATTATGCTATTTGGAGTTGTAGAATGGAAGTTTTCCTATCCACCCTAGGATATGATGTCTGGATGGCATTTGTAAATGGTCTACCTAGGAATGTATGTCCCCCCACTAGCACTGAAGAAGAAAAAAGATGCTTATGTAATGAAGAAGCCATGGAGGCTATACTCAGTGGGCTCATCGGTGATGTCTCTTCATAGATGGACATATGTAAAACAACAAAGAGTCTATGGGATAGACTAAAGATTATTTATGGAAATGAGCCATGCACTGTTGAATCAGATTGTGGAAGCATGAAGAACAACAATGTTGACACATGTGGAAGTGTTGACAGTAGATCCGTCAGTTGCTATAGTTTTGATGAAGAGAAAAATCATCTCTTCATAGTACAAGAGACTAAAAGTAAGGCACACACATCAAAATTTGATAATATTGATAGATCCCACAGACAAGATGTGTTTGGGAATGATGATGAATATGAAGCCAAAGTAGATCTTGAATGTGAACTGGTAAGTCCACTAGATGAGCTGCAAAGTGTTAGAAAGAATTTTAAAAATTATAAAGATTCAGTTCGTAATGAATGTAGTTGGTTGAGAATATGCCTTGAAGAATCAAATAAAAATATTTGCATATTGACATCTCAACTTGAAGAAGCAAAAGGATTGACTGGTAAGTTGAAATTAGTCTTCGATGATAAGGAGAGAAAATGTGAGGATCTCCAACTAGAAGTGGAAACAAAGGACAAAGAGTGTCCGAAGTTGAAGGAAGAGATGGAAAATCTCAGGAAAGACCTTGAGAAATGTCAAAATAAGCTCAAGATAAGGATCCAGTATGATGACAATAATGAGGCCTTGGACAAAATGTTAAGTAAAGAAAAACATTCCAAGGATACTGAAGGATTTGGCTATGTTTTCGATGAATGCTCTACAAACAAGGAGACCTCCCACAAAGATATTCAATTTATCTCCTCAAATGGAAATGGAAAGGATCAGACCTTCCCTGTCAAAGATACTCCAAGAAAGAAGGTTGACCTAACTTCAACTAGTGAAGACATGAAGAGTAAAACTGGTGCTACATGGAGAAACAATGTAGATTTGAAAGGAAAAGGGAAGATGGGGGAAGACACTATTACAAACAGCATGAATAGGAGAAGATATTTTACCAATAGAAGAGAAAGAAATGGTGTTTCCACCAAGTCAAGACAAGCATGGAAGAAGAAGGGATGGAAGATCTGCAAAAAATGGACAACCCTAGATTCATTCTTGGAGAATAAAAAATGCAGATGCTAAATCAGTAAGATCACCTCATGTTTAGCAAAATCAATATGTAAGTAATAAGCCTCCTCTCTTTGGTTAATTTTTTGAATATAAAGATTATGGCCATAGGGTAGCACACTGTAAAATGTGGTCGAGAAATAGACATAGTGTGATTCCTAGGTATAATAAATTAGATGGCTATAGATTTCATGCTTGTGCCTTGTTTTCTTGGCTTCCCTTCTATCCAATTGCACTCCATCTTAGGCAGCTCCTTAGATGGTAAGTGTCTTATCCATTCTACACTTTCCTAATTAGATTCACCTACACATTCTCCTACAGTAGGAGTCCTATACAATGTTAGATCAGACATAGTAAATATAGACAAAATAGAAACATCATCAGGGAGTTCAATTTTGTAAGCATTAGGACCATATTTATCCAAAATTTTACAAGGTCCAATCCTTCTCATCATCAACTTGCTATGGATTCTCTTGGGCAACCCATCCTTGCTAAGATGAACCATGACCATGTCACCCACTTGGTACTACACATCTCTCGTCTGATCCACTCTTTCTATAACCTTTTGATTGTTTTGTTGTAAGGTATATCTGACTTGTTGGTGCACCTCTTTCATAGCCTCTACAAATTCATCATCACATCCACTCCTCTTGTCTAACCCTTGGACATCTCTCAATTCAAAAACTCCTCTTGGATGACTACCATACATAATATCAAAAGGACTCATACTTGTACTTCTATTTGTTGAATCATTATAGGCGTACTCTGCTTGAGGTATCACCACATCCCAACTACTTCCATACTCCTTTGTCAAACATCAAAAAAGATTTCCTAATGACCTATTCACAACATCCATTTGGCCATCGGTCTAAGGGTGATAGGTTGAGCTAAAAGAAAAATTTGTGCCTAATCATTTCCACAAGGTTTTCCAAAAATGCCCTACAAACTTGTTGTCCTAGTCAGATACTATGCTCAAAGGCAACCCATCGATTTTAACAATTTCTCTGAAAAACAATCCTATAATATAGATAGCACCATTTGTTGTTTTACAAGGAATAAACTGAGCCATCTTACTAAACCTATCTACCACAACAAAAAAAGTGGCATGACCTATTATTGTCTTGGGTAATCCCATCACAAAGTCCATACTCAAACTTTTCCATGGTCTACTTGGTATAGGCAAAGGCTGGTACAACCTTGCATTGGTTGAGACCCCCTTTTCTCTCTGACATAAAGTACAACCCTCCACAAACTTTTTGATATCAGTTTTCATCTTTGGCCAAAAGAAAATCTCCTGACTAGGTCCAAAGTCTTATTTAACCCAAAGTGACCTCCTAAACCACCACTATGTTTCTCCTTTACTATATTATCCCTCATTGAACACCTAGGGATACATAACTGATACCCCTTGAAGAAAAGACCATCCTGCAAGGTGCAGTTAGAAAATTCTCCATGAAAAGCATTTGAAAACTCACTGCATACCTTATATACCTCCTTGAAATCTTGGTCCTCTTTATACAATCCATTAAGTGCTTCAACACCCATACTCTACAACTACACTTCTAGCCTTGTCAACACCCTCCTACTTAGAGCATCTACAACCTTATTGGTTACCCCTTTATTCTGCCTGATGATGAAGGTGTATGCTTGAAGACTTTCAACTCATTTCATATGCCTATGACTGAGCTTCTCCTGTCCATTCAAAAAACTAAGAACATTATTGTCAATATACACAATAAACTCCCTAAGAAGCAAGTAATGCCACCACTTTTTCAGATTTTGTACCATGGCATACAAGTCTAAATCATATGAGCAATACTTCCTCTTTACTTCATTTAGTTTTTCACTGAAAAAAGGCCACTGGTCTCCCCTCTTGGCTCAATACTGCTCCTATAGCCAATCCACTTGCATCACATTCAATGGTGAAGACCTTACATAAATTAGGCAATACTAGGACTAGGTACTTGGCAACTTTCTATTTCAACCACTTAAAATTCTTATCTTCTTCTTTGGTCCACAAAAACTTCACCTTACCACCACCCTTGATGGTTTCTAACATAGGTCCACAAATATCACTATATTTTTTAATGAATTTCCTATAAAATGTTGGCAAACCATGAAAACTAGTTACCTCTTCAGCTGTCTTAGGTGTAGGCCATTTCAGAATAGCCTCTACCTCTGAAGAATCCATCTTCAAGTCACCCTTAAAGATGACAAAGCCTAAGTACTCCAATTCCTTCTTCATGAAGTCACACTTTTCTAAATTTATCATCAACTTTTGCTCCTCTAGCCACTTCAAGACTATCTCCAAGTGTTTCAAGTGCTCCTCCTTTCTCTTGTTGAACACCAATATGTCATCAAGGTAGACTACCACAAATTTCCCTATAAACTCCTACAAGACTTCATTCATTAGTCTCATAAAGGTGCTAGAGGCATTTGAAAGACCAAAAGGAATCACGAGCCACTCATACAAACCTTCATTGGTTTTAAATGCAATCTTCCATTCATCACCCTCTCTTATCCTTATCTGATGGTACCCACTCTTGAGGTCAATTTTAGAGAAACAGGTAGCTCCCCCTAAATAATCCATTAGCTCCTCTTTCCTTGGAATAGGAAACCTATATCTGATGGTTATCCTATTGACAGCCCTAGAATTAGTACAAAGTTGCCATTTCCCATCCTTCTTTGGGGCTAAAGCAATAGGTACTGCACATGGTCCAAGACTCTTTCTCACCAACCTTTTATCTAGGAGTTCTTGAATTTGTCTAGCTATCTCTTCATTCAATTGTGGGGTCATTTTATATGTTGCCTTTTTAGGAAGTACTGCTCCTGGTATGAGGTCAACCTGATGACAAATATCTCTGATAGGTGGTAGGGAATCAAGTATGTCTTCTACAAAAACTCCTTTGTACTGATCTAGTAGTTCCCTGACCTCCTTAGTTCCTACCTCACTCACACCTTTCTTCTTTTCTTTCTTGGGCTTCACAATCAAAGAAAAACTTACTCCACCTTCCTCCTTTAGTGTATTTAGGAATTTTTTTCTCTCACCATCATCACACTAGATCCTACATGTTGTGGATCCCCTTCTATCACTGATTGTATTCTAAAAGTCACACCATCCTTTTGGAAAGAGTAAGCATTGTTTTCTCCATCATGATGAGCCTTTCTGTCAAACTTCCATGGTCTAGCAAGCAAAAGATGGCAAGCATCCATTAGAATGATGTCACAAAATTTTTTATCCTTATACCCCCCAATACTAAACTCTACCCATGCTTTTTCATTGATGAGTATGTGTTACACTTTTCTCAACCATCTAACCCTATATGGACAACTATAGGGTATCCTTTCCAAGTTCAACTTGTTTACTACTTCCAAAGATACAATGTTATCAGTAGATCCTGAATCTATGACAACTTTACAAACCTTACCTTAAATATTGCAATTGAATCTAAACAAAGCCTTTCTTTGGGGTGGCTCTGTCTTCACCGGTTCCTTGAGTAGTCTCCTCTTGATCATCAGATTCTCTCCCATTTCTGATGTCAAATTCACTTTAGGATATGTCACATTCCTTGTATCTTCTTGAGTCAAAGTGGTTCTCCTCTCACC
The DNA here is from genome assembly GCF_030272615.1 of Cryptomeria japonica. Classification (NCBI taxonomy): domain Eukaryota; kingdom Viridiplantae; phylum Streptophyta; class Pinopsida; order Cupressales; family Cupressaceae; genus Cryptomeria; species Cryptomeria japonica. Next base: position 604,803,827 of record NC_081410.1, read on the forward strand.
ACCATGAGAAGTTTAGGCCTTCTCTATACACTTGTAGGTCGGTTGCTGCATCTGATTTCAGTTATAGCATCTCATATTGGAGAACTTGGATCCTCTCCCTAATCCATTTGCCTTACCTCTTCCATGAGGTCTTCTCCCATGGTATCCTCCTCTACTACTTGAGTCCCCAACTTTCTCTCCTTGGCTACACTCACCACTAGACCTTTGGTTAGCACTTCTTCCTCCAAAACAGCCTCTCTCTCCTTTACCTCTATTACTCTACTCACTTCTTATTTTGGTTTCTCTTCTTCCCTTAGGGCCAATTGAAAACACTTGTTCACTATCTCCGGTGCCAAGATGTTGATCTTATCTTGGATGGTCATCCCTAGGCTGTTGAAGTACCTTACCACTTTCTTTGACTCCTCCTTGTCTCTTTGATATGAGACTGAGTTTATGAAATTCCTCTTTATATGCATTCACATCAAGGTCTCTTTGTCTGAGGTTCTACAAATTTTTGTATATCTGCACTTCATAGTCAATGGGCATGAGTTGTGCCTTGACTTTAGCCTTCATCCTTTCCTAGGGGCTTATCATAATTTTTCCCTCCTTAACTCTCTCCCCTTGTACATATTTCCACCATGTAAGAGAAGACCCCTTCAACCTTGTTTTTGCTAGCTTAACTCTCTTATCTTCAGGGATTTCTTTGTACTCAAAATGATTGGCCAATTCCTCAATCGAGTCTATCACCTCTTTTTCTTTCATACTTCCACTATATATAGGCAACCCATCAATGGTGTCCCTAAACTGACCTCAAGGCATCTACAAATACCCTCTGATCTGCAGGTATCTCCTCTAGCCTCTTAGAGGGTTCCACATCTTCTTTATCCCCTTCTTCATCAGTGTCACTTCCATCTTCCTTATCCTTAGTCTTTTTCAAATTTTCAAGCTTGGACTCAAGCATCTCTTCAATCAACTTCTTCACCACATCTTGGGACATACTCTTAGGAGGCATTCTATCAACCATTATTTCAATCTCTTCCTCTAACATACACTAAGACAAAACCACCCAAGTGATCTTCAAAATCCTACTCTAATACCAATATGATGAGGAGCCAATATACTGGAAGGAGGTAACCTTGAACTAGCCAAACTCTAAGGCATATAAACTCAACCGATAATCCCTAATTCCAAAGATCCTTACACAACACCAAGTCAAGAAATGGTTCAATGACATATAACAACAACTTGGAAAACCCAAAGGATCCACTATGTCCACTTATAAATAACTAACACTTCTCAAATTCTTGTGTGACTACCCACACACTAATACATTTGATCTAGAATTCCGACGAAGGTTTCCAATAGAGAAGGTATATTGTGACCAAATTTTATTTTTTTTTAAAATGCTTGAATTCATCGTAATTTCCATGATAATTTCACATTTTGTTTTGACGAAGAGGGCATTAGTAATGAAATTTGTTTTTTTGAAAAAAAGTGCCCGCATTCGTCAAAATTCTAGCGACTGTGGGCTTACTAAAAAAAAAAAAAGAGTGCAAGTCATTTTCTCAATCACTCCTACACAAGATAATTCATTGACCTCTGGCAATTCCCTATGAGCAAGCTTCATCGACCTCGACAACTATGCATCTCCTAAAAGGTTAGGGTATTTTGCATATGAATTTTTATTTTAAATTTCTTAAGTCTTAAGGTTTAATCTATCTTGAATATATCCTGGCGCTGGCCAATTTCTCCTCGATCTAGCTACATCCACCTATCATAATAGGTGCCTCCACGAATATAGTGGATTGAAATCAATGAAAGAGGAGAAGAGGGGATAGAGATATCATTGGAGGAGATCGGGTTGTGCAAGATCGTTTAATGAAAGAGGGAAGAGGAGAAGAGGGCACAATTGATGGAGGAGGTCGATAAGTGTCCCAAGTAAGTTTTGACCTAATAAAATAACAAGTGCTTACTGCCATTGTCACCTAATACTTTGATCTGCATATTGATCTATACTAACTAACATTTTCCATTGTCATCTATATTGCCATAATAAACTAACAAGTTATTACTATCATTGTCAACTATAGAAATGACAACTAAACTTATTTGATAATTTTATTTGTGTAGAACTAAATAATGCATTTAGTTTATTTTTGCTCCAATATATTTATTATCATATTGCATATTTATTTCCATGGGCTGGACAAAATTTAATGGAAAATCCATCAAGATAACAACAAATTGATTTCTAGGTAGAGAGAAAACAAATTGAGAGAAAAAAATTGTCTCTCACATGTACCACATGCCCATAAGTCTTAATCTTAGATATCCATTTCTTATCTTTATCAAAATTTGATTAATAAACATTGCAATAATATAAAATTCAAATATTATTTGAAGAATTTTATGGTTTCAACTCAAATAGAAAGCATTGCTAAAAAAAAATGAATATACATTTGTCTAAGAAAATAGTAATGAGCTCAACATATTATTAAATTCCATTATCAAGGATATGGCACATGTAGAAAAATAGATTTTGGATAACACAAAGATAAAAACTACAAGGAAAGGTTTAAACAAAGCACCTATAGACTTTGCTACATGAATTTACTAAAAAGGAGCTTACTAATTAGAGTGTGCATCTCAAAGTTTGTTTCTAAATTGACACACTCATTGTCATTGATCTATGGAATAGTTAAGAGAACTTCCTTGACTCAAAATTATATTCAATACCATAACAATTCCATCATATTAATTCTAGTATATTGGGTTGCTCTCTGACCTTAGCTTCTTTTCTACTAGCTTCCAAGGACATTGGGACTTCTTTCATCTTTTGGTAGATTTGGTTCACTAGAGGAATTATTGTAATTCAAAACATGAAAGGGTATCAAATTGTTGAAGATACAATATAAGAAGTATCGACCAAGGATGTGGAGGTGTGTGGGCATCGGCCAAGATTGGCCAAGAGAGATAGAGGTATTGTGTAGAGAGAATTGATTAGAGATTGTTAGTTGCATATTTAAATAAATATTTTATTGTAATCTTTATGTCAATTCATTTTGTGTGAAAAGAATCCATACATTTATGCAAAGAATCATGGTTTTAGAGCATAACATGTCTACCTAATTAAGACTGAGGAAAGATCGATCTAGAGAAACAAGAGATCGATGTGCAGTAGCAAGAGATCGATCTATAGGAGCAAGAGATCGATCTGTAATAACAAGAGATCGATTTGCATAACTTTTGTGCTTTGGATCGATCTATAGCAGAACGTCAGAGATCGATATGCAGATTTTTTGTGCTTCAGATCGATCTCTACCTTTTGCAGCCAGTTCTCTATGAACAGGAAGGTGGGGACTTAGGTGAAATATAACCCCCCAATGGGTATCTCCTAACTATAGTCCCCAGAACAATTTAATACAGTAACTGGAGTATAAAATTCTATCAAGCCAAATAAAAGAGTCATTAAAATAGGCTCATTAAATTGATCATGTGTTTCTCTATATGACTGTCATTGAAATGTGGTGTTATATTGCAGAGTCAATATGTCAAACAATCGTATGCTAGGGATGGACACACTAACTAGATTTATTTGGCTAGATTTACTAAAATATATGAGATCTTGTTCCTTTTGGATAGGGAGATTAAAACTAGAGGTAACTTGTCACCCTTGGTAAGTAGAGACTGAAGATAATAATTAGGATTTGAATCAAGGACCATTTTAATTACTTGCATACCTTTAGTATACTTTAAAAATTCATATATGTCTTCCAATATAGCAACTTGATGAAGACCTTATATCAGCACCTTTGAAGATGAAAACAAAATATTTTGAGATTCCTCTAGAGATAGTAAATGTGAAGGCATTCCACACATAACTTCCTCTTGACTTACCTCCAAGTTTTTCTTATGTTTTAATTGTGTGGTTGTCAAGTATAATAACTCAATTTTGCAAGTTTGAAGTTTGTTTCCAAGTGTCGTTTAAAGTCTAGTTTGTCCAAAAGTTTCCTATTTTATAGGTGTGAAGTCATGATTGTGTGCCTGATTTGGAAGTTTTCTAAAAAAGAATGATATTGAACAAAAGCACAACTATATTGTATAAAAGTGTAGAAAAATATTGCAAAAGCATCATTCAAGGTTACAAATGCATAAAAGAATTGGACAAAGGAGAAATTCTAGGTTACATATGTGCTCCTTCCCTTGAGACATTGAGATTAAAATGCAATTAACAACCCTCTTATATGTGCCATCAAATGTTAAAATTAAATTATTCATTGGAGAATGAATTCACTTGACCCTATTCTCGATTTTGGACCACTAGTGTCTTAGTCATCAAGATCAAGAGATTCAATCAATTATTGAGAATATCATCTTAATGAAAGTTATAGACAAGAGTTATGGCCTTGACAAATGGGGGTGTCAAATAAATAATTTTCCAAAAAACATTTTCAGTTTTGCATTACGTTTGTCCTTATTTGAATGCTAATTTCAACTTCCAAGGACACTAGTTAGTACTAGGTGTGATGATTCTTTGGCTCCACCAAGATCTCTAATATACTAGTTTTAGTAAGTTTTCCTTTTTTGAAAGCTATATAGTGGCTGAATTTGAATCATGTAACAACAATAGAAGGCATTGATCTCTACTACAAAGTTTACCCATTTTGTAAACACGCTCAATTAAAATAAAGATCATTTTGTTTAGCTATATTGTAATTATTAATTTTGTGTTTCATTTTGTTCAGCTATATTGATATTGAAGAACTAGCTACTAACTCCTTGAATTCCTTCAAGTTGTTGATCTAGGTGGCTTGAGGAAAATAAAGATCAAGGATGATGAACTGATTTGTGTTGATGCTCTAAAGTAACCAAAATAAGTAGTGAGCCCCATTGGAAAGGTCATTTGGGAATTGGACTCCCTTCAGAGCCTAGGTAAGTTGTGGCATCCCTAAGTTTGATGGGAAAATTGATGTAGAAGTTGTTGATGATTATAATTTTAAATTGGAGATGTATTTCTTTGTAATTTATTAGATTAGAGAAAATTAGTAGAGCCCTACTTAAATTATAATTCCAGTTCAACAATGTTGGATTGCTAGCTTGCTAGCCAAGGAGGAGTTGAAGGAACTCCACTTGATTTAGTGATGGAGGTGAATTTCAGTTTGGGTGGTTTATGGAGGTAAATTTCAATTTGGGTGGTTTTATGGAGGTGAATTTCAGTTTGGGTGAATTATTAGACCTGAAGAGGAATGGAAAGTTGCAATAGATACATGTGCTCAAACACCAACAATAACTACACAATAGAAGCAGATGGAGCATATTCTCTCAAGGTAGAAAGGGGTGTTGATTCTGTTGATGGGTGCACCTTTGCATTGTTAGGTAAAGCTTTCAATTGATAATGTCCTTGACACACCACTACTAAATTGTCCACCATATAAATGACCATTTTTGGACAGTGATGATTTCTAACATAGTGTGTAGGCACCATAGACATTAGACAGAGATTTATGGTATTGTTTAGGTCTGCATACAATGAAAGGTCTACATATTGGAAAGAGATAATCATCCATACTTATCACAAGATTCTACAACTCATGTAGACTCAAGGTGAGTTGCAAAATGACCATCAAAGGTGCTCCATTTACCTACAATGGTGAGCCATTTCTAACATAGTGTCCTCTGAGACTTTTTTTATTTACCATAACAAGATGTTTTATAACATAGTTGGTAAGTACATAAAATATAACAAAGAGATATATGTTATCATTTAGGTTTGCATGCAATGAAAGGATTACATTTTGGGTAAGGATATAGTCATGCATACTTATTGCAAGCCTCTGCAGTTCATGTAGACTTGAGGTGAGTTTTAAAATTACCATAATCAAAGGTCCTCCATGTACCTACAACACTTTTTTTTAATTGAACATTTGACACAAGAACGGGAGTATTGATAAGGTTGTTGACTATTTGACTTATCTTTCATCTACAACTTTGATAAAAACACTTGGTTCTTGCAAGCATGAAACATTAGAATGACCTTAACTTAACATTAAAAATTCATAGCTAGGTGGTAGGGTCTTGATTTTCACATAGAAAATGAGCTCCTATGATACATGAGACACATTTGTATTCCCACTAAGGAACCCCCAAAGATGATTTGCGACTTTCACTATAGCTGGGTGAAAAGATAGTGTTACTGCTAATTTTACAAAATTATTCCTATTGTCTGCAATAGGGTCATAGAAGTGTAGTTTCAAGTGACATATGTGAAACAAGCAATTATAGATAAAGAAAAAAACAAATGACTAGGCTAACCTCCTCCTCTTAGTTGTCTTGTTATAATTTTTTTTTTGTTTTGAGCTATTGTCTTGTTTGGACTTTGCGATGTGACTCTTTCCACTTACCTTTCTTTTTGTGAATATGCATAACACTATTCCAAAAATGATAATATAGATCCTCATCCATTAAAAAATAATTATAATGGTAAAATTTATAATGGTAAAATTAATAGACCTTTTGTAGGGTCCTCCAAGCCTAGAGTAAGGAGTTTGAAGCGTAGATACATTGACTTGGCCTTGTGGCCATCAACGAGTGTTAACCCAATAGTAGATGTCTTGAGATTGACAATTTTGGAAGTGTGGCATTATTGAGAGCCAACACTTAGGTGTGAACCCTGTCTTCACAAATTATGATCAGTTGCCATGATACTTGACCCTATCCTCATGGTGTTAGCTCAATTCATATTAGTTTTCCCAAGCCTAGAAGCCAAGTAATGTATCCAAGGGTGTCTAAAAGAATCGAGTGTATGATCATTGACTTTTTATGTTGAAACCATTATACATGACCCTCCATTGAGGGTATTGAGGAAGATTGGGAATAGTGTGTTTTGGTGAAGAAACATGATGTGAGAAGTTTGATGTAGAGGCAAGGGTAGAAATTAGTATTTCATATTAGGACAACAACCACATTGATTGGGTAGGTCAAATAAGGTCTCTCCAATGTTTAGGATACACAAGGGAATCATTAGTCATGTAAGTATGCATGAGCATGGGAATGGATAGTTACTTTCCTTTTAGACTAACTTTGGTCTATGAATCTAAATGGTGTTCATCCCAAAACTATATGTAATACCATTCACTTGCACCCAAGGTGTGACTGAGAATTTTATCTTACTTGTGATTGATTTGGAGAGTATTGAGAGGATCCTATAAGGATGACTATCACCATACTCTCAATGACTTCACAATATTGGTAATGAATTCACATTAGACACTCATGGATTGCCCTAATTAGGCATTGGTCAACTTAATATATGATACAAGGATTGTATACCACAAAGCCATTAGCATATCACCTGCTCTAAATCACCACAAAGCCATTAGATATGTTTTGAGATGAAAAAGAAGAGTTAATTGGTTTTGGTTCAATTTGCATTATTTCTATGTTCAAGTAATTTAATTTGGTATATTATACTGAAATGTGATTTCATTACTAACATTTCCACTTCTATATAACTAGTTCTATAGACCAATTTTTTTGCCTATGAAGAAAGACCATGTTAGACGATATTAGCGAACAACAAAATAAGGAGACAATTGCTAGATTTTGGTCTAACTTGAAAAGAAAAGGTGATGGAAAATGTTATTGTCCTTGCAAAATTTGTAAGGGGTTAAAGACTAGAAGACTTCTAATCAAAACAACTAAGAAACATTGTAGGTTGCATGGTCACATTGAAGGGGGACATGATTATCATCCATTGGTAAGTTTTTCATTATATCATTTTAACAATTTATATATATAGGAAATCACTTGATGATGGGATCATGATCATGGTTTATTTATGTTTATCAATATTATATAGGTTGATCACCCCAGAGCACATGATATGGATCAACACAACCTGAAGAATATGGTTTTCAAAGTGGAGGAACATTGAGGTGTGAATATCGAAGCTGAAGATAATGATCCCATGGAAGATGACGATCATGAGCAACAAAACACAATTGAAGATGATGGTACAAATACATTGATCCATGACACATTTAGTATTGGTGTAGCTAATCATGATGATGAAGATGAACTTGATGTTGTTCATGATGTCCCTCTACTTGAGAAGGCATATGAGGCCCTTTACGAAGACTCCCAAACAACTCTTCTCTCCATTGTATTTTTGTTGGTGAGCTTGAAAGTTATGAATGGTTTATCCAACATAACAATCTCACATATGTTAAGGTATGTCATATATGTCATTATAGTTAATAAGTGGTGAATAATGTACCATTAATATTATTTATATTAATGAATTATATTTTTTTTATGTAGATTGATAGGTGGGTTTTTGTTATCGCCATCAAATACTCTACCTTGCTCATACCAAGAATTATCTGCCATTATGAAAGATATTGGAATGGAGTATCAAGCAATAGATGTTTGTCCCAGTGATCATATTATATATCACAAACAACAAGAATTTTTAATTGAATGCCCTGAATGTCATATCAATAGATATCAAACAAATCAAATAACAAAAAGGGTGCCTCACAAGGTTCTTCGTTATATTCCCATTATTTCATGTATGCAACGATTATTCAAGTGCACTAGCTTGGCACAATTTATGGATTACCATGCATGCAATAGAAGTCAAGATGACACTATTTGAATGCCTGCAGATGGTTCAGCATTTATGGACATAGAAGAAAAGTGGCCACACTTTAAACAAGAACCTCGTAATCTCAGGCTTTCAATGGCAGCGAATGGTGTCAATCCATTTGGAGAGTTGAGATCTGTTTACTCAATGTGGCCTATTTTTGTTATCAACAATAACATTCCTCCATGGATGTCAATAAAGAGGGAGCATATAATGTTGACAATGATTGTTCCAGGTATTTTATCATCTAATAGTCATCTACATCTAATTATAAATATTGCAGTAAAATGGCTATAATAATTATGTAATGTTTTTGTTCATTCGATTAGGTAAGTACCAAGTTAAAGATATGAATGTATATATTGAGCCTCTTATCGATGAGTTGTTAGAGTTATGGAATGGTGTCACTATGTATGACATCTCTAGACCAATAGGACAAATACAATTTCAATTCCAAGCGATGCTTGTATGGACAATACATGATGCCCCAGGGCTAACACATTTTTATGGTATGTTATAGTGTTCAAGTTGCACATGATAATTTTATAATTAAAAAAGTTAACATATTTGCATGTCTAGTTTGTGGTCGAAAGATGAAATCTTGTCATTCAAAAAGTTTAGGAAAGAAGGTGTTTGATGAGTATAGGAACTTTCTCCACAAAATTCATAAGTATCAAAATATTTAAAACCATATTTTCAATGGGAAAAAAGAGAATACATCAAAGCCACGAAGAATGACATCTCACCTATGGAAGTTGGAATATAATAGAATTAATTGTCAAGATAATGTCATTACATCTAATGGTTTATGTCATAGAACATATTTTCTATTGTGTTTTGTTTTCTGATGATGTGATTGATGATAATGAAGGTCGTCGAGGCATTAATGACCACCTTCCTAAGGGACTAAAAAGTTATCCCCGACAATTTAGTAGGATTCCCTACTACGAGTAGTTACAAATTGTGCACTTGTTTGATACTATGCATATTGGAAAGAATATAACAGAGACATTTTGGAAAATATTGGATGGAAGGCATTGCAAAGAAAAACTATCAAAATTTTTAGTGACATTCAGGAATCCAATCATGCAATGAAAAATGTCATTCAATTAAATAGCCATGGTGACTAGATTAATATAAGTGACCTTCCTTAGTTATTAACAGACCAGCAAAGCAATGCTATAAAAGAAGTCATATGAAAAATTTGATTTCCCACAGGATTTGCTGCGAATATAAACAATCTCATATCAAAGAAAAGTGAATTTGGGCCAGGGATAAAAATGCATGATTGGCATACCTTCATTAAGGTAATCCATGTTCTTGTGTTTTTACTATATATTTGTATACTGTGCATGTACTTGTCATTGTATTATGTTAGAAAAAAATGAAAAGATAATTTTATAATTGTTGCAGTACATTCTACCTCTATCTCCCCCAAAAGACTTCGACAATAATGTCAAGAAAGTCATATATGATTTTACATGAGGTAAGTAGTGATATTTGTTTAGTTTGTTGTATAGATATTATATTTGCAATTTGTTTTACTTGTTGTGTGATATATTTTTTTGTGTCTTGAATATCTTATAGGTGGTTGTCATGCAAAGAAATCCATAAAGAAGATATAAATATTGGAAGAGAAAAATTCCTCATCTAATGTGTGAAATACAAAAGTGTCTACCTTCATCTTTTTTCAATGCACAAGAGCACTACCTCATACACCAAGTTGAGGAGATTTAATTGTGTGGACCTATACACACTAGGTCAATGTGGATGGTTGAGAGGCACTTGAAATTTTGAAGGCTTTGGTTCAACAAAGAGAACATCCTTAGGGTTCTATGGTCGAGGGATACATGGTATACTAGAATATGGTGTACATTGCTAAATATCTTCCTAAGTTTACAGCAAAGATCCACATGGATCACATTTGGGATCCCAGCCCCATTAACAAATTCAAAGGGTAGTACTTGATGGGGAAAGTTATATTGAGGAAAGTGAGAGGTAATTATAAGATGTTATTGTAGTTAATTAATTATTACTCTTCAAAATAAGTCGGTTGTAAGACGTCTATTTATTTTTTGTACATTTGGTTGAGAGTGGGATGCATACATTTGTATATTGAAAACAATCTTGATTGGATGACAGCATGGATTGAACCTTGTCAATATTCTGGTTGCACATTAACATGGGAAGGTGTGGCTTCAATTGTTAAAGAAGCTCATCATAATAGAGATTCCAATGTTATGCAAAGGGAAATTGATTTAGCATATGGTTTAAGAGATAAAAAGGTACATATAAATTTATTAATCACCCATATGTTTATCAACTCACATGCAATAATTTTTACATGTTTGACATATCGCAGGTCAAACACCACAACGCTATGTTCTGCAATGGTCATAAATTTTGCATCATAAAGTTGAATGACATGAAGAAAACTTGTGATTCTAGGATAACTGCAGTCTTTGAGGTGACAAATATTTCATCAAGAAATGATATACATCCTCAAGAGTCTCAAAATCGATACTATGGTATTTTGGATGATATACTTGAGTGTCACTTTAATTCATTCAACTTAGTTTTGTTCGTCGTCAAATGGTACAAGCTACGATTGAATAAAAATGATCCTGATAGAACTGTTATTAAACATGATAATGGTTTTACAATGGTTAACATAAGGTCATTTGAACCAGTTGGGGATGAGCCCTATGTTCTTCCAAGCCAATGTGAGCAAGTATTTTACAAAGAGGTTCCACATAAATCGGGTTGGTCATTTGTTGTTAGACATGATCAAAGAGGAAGGCCGATAAAATATAATGTGATGGAAGAAGAAGATACCAAAGAAGTAGAAGATGATGTAGATGATGATCACGATCGATAGTTACTCGATGATGATTAAGAAGAAGAAGCTGATGATGATGATGATAATGATGATGATGATGATGGTGATGGTGATGGTGGTGGTGGTGATGGTGATGGTGATGGTGATGGTGATGGTGATGATGATGATGAAGATGATGATCATGGTGGTGGTGGTGGTGGTGGTGGTGGTGATGATCATGATGATGATGATGGCGATGATTATCATGATGGTCATGATGATGAATGAAAGGTATGACGTATGTGATTAGTATATTATCTATTTAATATTGATTTCTTGATAGAAATTTATTTGACTTATATGGTTACATAATTAATTCATTATGTTTTGAATTCTAATACCACTACATAATTAATTCATGATGCACCTTTTAATGTTTTTAATTCATGTTCCACCTCTAGCAGGTCCTAATTGTAGAACTATGCCACCCCAAGGAGATGGAGATAGGGAGAGTGACTATTTATGTGACATTTTTTAAACTTTGTGTTTATTTATGGAATTTGGATTGTTTATTAGCTATGTGATGGATGTTGATTTAAAATACATGTGATGTATTACATGTTTATGATGATACATGTGACATTTTTTGAGCTTTGTGTTTATTTATAGAATGTGGATTGTTTATTACTTGTGTGATGGATGGTGATTTATGATACATATGTGATGGATTAAATATTTATGATGACACATATGTAATGCTAATTATGATGCTCAATTACATATATGATGATACATATGTGATGCTTATGATACATATGTATTTATTGTTTATCAACTTACAAATGTAATGCTTATGATGCTCAATTGATGGTGTTGATTTCATGTATATATTTTGTGTGATGTTATCACCCTTGGTGGGAACGGGTCATTGATTAGAGACATTGTCAACCCTTTAGTTGAGGATCCTGCATAGTCTACATAAAGTAAAGCTAAGGAATTAAAAAATTTACAATGATTATGATGACAACATCTTTTTTTTATTTAATACTTTTTTTGTCTACAAACTTCATGTTGTTCATGTTGTGTACTATGTAATTTTTAGCTAACATAAGATAACTGAATTACATGTGGAGGAAGTTGAACCTGTTTGAGGAGGATCCTACACAGTGTCATGGATCAACAGGTATAAGTCAATAAACTCTATAGAAATAGTTTATTTTTTAAAAATTACTTGGAAAATAAACTTCCTCGGTTTTTCAAACCTTGACATTAGCAGCAAATCTAATACAATTATCAACACTTGAGGCCCTAGTTGGACTTATTCAAATTTTAATCTCAACATCAACTTTAGGGCCAACTTCTTCATCAACATTACCCTCATTTCTAATATATATCTCTCATTACCAACTAAATTTCTCATTTGATGTAGTGCAGATACCACCAAATAGGTATTTGTCAGATGTGTCTTCCTCGAGTGAGGGAAATGTAGGAATAGAAAATGAAAGTGAGACATGTAGTAGGTCTACAATAGGGAGATCAACTAGAGGTCAAAAGATTAGAAGAAAAATCAATAAAAACATGAAATTTTTCCTTTGTCAAGGGGGTCATGTTCTTATGATGATGAGACCAAAGGCAACATTGAGGTGCCCTTGAGGTACAAACATCTACAAAAAAAATGGGTACCCAAGGAAATTCCTCCAAATAGAGAGATTTTTGTGTTAACGATAGGATAAATCACATAACACCTTCATCGTTACATGGTTTGGGGCTATTTTCCATGGATGACATAAAGGTTTGTTACAACAAAGTTGTTGAATTGATGGAGTTTGTCAGACCTTGTTACAATTACAATAATTGGATGCAGATTGTTCGATATAAAAAAAGTATGCGTAGGTATGCACTGTCAGCAAATTATATACAACAAAAGATAATGATCAAAGTAAACGAGTGGTTGTCTACATTGATGGAAGGCCAAAAGAAATAGGGAATATTGCAGGTTTTATAAATAGTATGCGACATGGGTCAACTAATAAACAACCCAATTCCATATTTGAGGCGCACGAGGGAAATCATGTATTCATATGTGCGATAAAATAAATAGGTGTGGCGGAAGAGCTGCTAATCGATTATAATTTGAATTGTATAGATACAAACAAAGTTACTATCATGGGGGTGGTACATACTATATACCATTTAAATTAACCAACCTCCAATAAATGACTCCAATATACCATTTTATTATGAAGTTTTTTTTCTAAGTTTATTGGTTTCATTTCGCTAACATTTTTATATTTTTTCTTTGTCACAGAGTGACATGGATCCATCACATAGCACAGACAGGGATGTAGGTCATGACACTTCTACTGAGCAGGTAAACCTCATTGTAATTGTAAAAATTAGATAGAAGCAAACTGTTACATTATTATGTTCTTTTTTTGAGTGTTTTGGAGTAATTTTGTAATTGTTAATGATATTCTTGTCACAGACAAATGTTCATGGAAAGGGAAAGGGACCTGCAGTACTTGAGAACCTATCTAGGCATGTGGACTCAATGTGATTAAGCGATGATGAACTTGCAAATTTCACAAACCCTATGGAATTGATAAAAAAGTATATTAAAAAAATTAGTAGATAGATTCATGCTTTTGCATCCGTGGAGCCTCAGTCTGATAAGATAAGAGAGAGGGTACAAAAATTGATTTGGTCAATAAAAAACTTGCAAGTAAGTAGTAATGAAAGCTTTAATTATAACAAAAGTTCAATAATGGTTTATATGTTATACTCTTTTATGTTATTAACTAAAATATGTACGTGTTATTTTTATGCATCCTCATCAAACTGGTGGCCATGATTAGGGTATTGCAGGAAGTTCAGGTGATAACTGTCAGGACGTCAATCTAGGATCTAACCCTAAACTACGCTTTATTCTTAAATAAACTTAAAATTTCAATCTCTAAGCATATTTTATACAAAATATAAACAAACATCAAATATATCATAATAATGCACATGAATAATAAAATATCCAATATAAAGAAATTCTCATTTTCTACTTAGGCTTCCAATTAGCCTTAAGATATATCCAAGAAGATACATTCGTCGATCTTCAGTTTGAGTCGCTTCCTTCTTTCTTTCGAACGCAGATGAGAACAAGAGTAAGGCACTTTTTCTGCCCAACCTTGAAGCTTACACTTCCCCAAAATTCTTGGTCAATCAAGAATACCCGACCCTGCATGAATTGGTTTAACCAAAAAATTTGAAAGCAAGAGGGAATCTGACGCATGCCTAGATGATATATGCATTTTCATTTTTCCTACTTCATTCTAAGAAACAAGCATTCACTATCATACTAGGATGTGGTAGAGAGTATAAATAAGGAATTTCCATCTTTTTCTACGGAAAATTCTAACAATAACTCAGCCGAGTATATGCCATGCACAAAAAAATAATAGTTGGGAAAAGCAACTATTCTCTCTAAAGCATCCACATTTGGCACCCGTCCCGAAACGTAAATTTTTCCATCTCAAGCTTAACCCTAGCTTGATTCCCACAAACACAAATTCTTTTGAGAATACAATATTTCTTTTAAAATAAAAATAGAGATATCAATTTTGTCACTTACTAATCATTACTTGTCTAATCTATCTTTCGAAGACAATCTTTCAAAAAAAATGATATGCCTTTTATAAGCAAACTCTTAAAATCAATCTTTCATCTATAATAAAGTACATAAAATAGAAGGTGTTAAACATGTATGAGAGTAATCTTATATGTTAACAAAAGTACGTAAACACATTTAAAAAAAATAGAATTAAAAACTAAATATTTTTGTGCAAAGTACGATATTATCTACCTCTTTTCTCTAAACTCTTTTCTTTTTTCCATAATGGTTTAAAAATCATTCCAAATACAATATTAATAATCGATAACCATTTGGACGTACGTATCTATTATCTAAACTTCCTTTTTAACACATTTTATACCAAATTTAATGAATAAAGTAAAATGAAATGAAAAACAAAAGATGCTAACCTCTTGGAAACTTAGAATGGATTTTGAGCTTTCGAGCTTGACGGTCCTCATCAAATTCTTCGACTCCTTGATCGTACATCTTTCTTTCTCTCCAACTGTTCTTCTTATCTATCAACTAATCTTCTTATCTATCCAACTAATCTTTCTATCAAACTAGTCTTTATAACTCTCAAACTAATCTAACTCTCTATCAAACTAATCTTTCTAACTCTCCTTTCAAGAATTTCATTCTTCTAACTTCATGTGAGAAAAGAATGTGTTTGTGAGAGGGTGCCTACATCTATTTATTCAAATTTGCTGCTAAGTTTGCTGCTATCCTCTAGGTTATATTAATTGTTCCACGATTTCAGTTGCAACTATATTCTGCATGCATGAAATTTGTCGACTACTGCAGTAATGTCGCATACCAAGTCATGAGAAAGTTTAAATCTCCATCGAGCGGTATATTGTTTTGGCTATCATGGATGGAGGAAGTGTTTTGCACGTTTGTTTATGCTGTAAATGGGAGTAGTGGTGGTAGTATCTCCTACGCCTACCTAAACATCTTGCCTCCTGCGTTAATGCTCTATTAGCAGCCATCGAGGATGGAGGAAGACTGGTTTACATGTTTGAGTTTATGCTTTAATAGTGGTAGTAGTGGTATCTTAAGCCATGCCTACCTAAGCAACTTTGCCTCCATGTTGACCTAGTTTTAAAGCTCTTAACAGCAATCACCGTGGGTGGAGGAGACTACCATGCGTTTAGAGCTTCGCTAGCACTCACCGAAGGTGGAGGAAGACTATATCTTATCCTACCAAAGTAGCCATCAGGGTGGAGGAGTCTACACGAACCAAGTGGCTCTTGCATTTGTTTTTAAACGGTCGACCTCCTTTATATCCCACCACCTTTCATTAATATGTTTAATATATATTATAATACGGTATGTTTAATAAAGGAATATGTAATATGGTTTATTTTATTATTTATTTATAATGACTCTTTTTTTTTTAATATAAAACATTAGACGTTGATTTTAATTAACCCTTTCTTTGATAAGGAAATATATATATATATATATATATATATTGGATATTTAATTTCATAAATACGATACATTATTCAATTTTTACAAATAGATGAGATTATTATTATTTAGACAAATTTCAAATGAATCGACAAAAGAAATTTGATGAAGTCAAACTTCATGATAATAGGTTATTGATATATGTACATAATTGAATAAATTTCTCATATGTATATATTGGACTATTATTCAATTTTACAAGATTAAACTCGCAAGTACAATTTTCATACATTTATACATATCTGAACAAGAAGGACCTAAAAACCTAGGGTCGATATTCGTTTTTGAATCATCTACACATTTATCTCTTTTAACCATAAAACATACTATTTCACAATTACTCAGACAAGTTATATTTATTTCAAACACTACTCACATCATGCAATTAATGCACCTATATAAACATTTAAATTAATCTACTACTTATTCAAATTTCATCATTTTAGTTTGAACAAACACTCAAATGAGATCATTTAAATCATCCACACTTTCAAGATGCAAAATATAAATCCTAATGTGGTCTGTGAAAGATTCCCTTTTCTATTGAAGTCGTTCAATTAAAGCAATTCTACCTGATTCATGTTCTTGCCTTCGACCTCCTTCACCTCATCCTGCATTACTTACACTCAAAATTTTATCAGCAATGACAAACCCCAAAAGAATATCAAAATTCTTATCATTTGCAGGAGTAAGAAGCATATTATATTTCCTCATAATAGATTATGAAAGATCTAATCTATTTGAATTTCAAAATCACATTACATCTTTAATTTGCACAATATTAAATAAAATGATTTGTGACATCCATCCCCTCTTGGAAGAGACATCGTCTCGATGTCTTGCCACTCCTCAATATTCACCAAAACCATAATATCTCACAAAATGTCAATCTTTACCTCAAATTCAAATTATAATACCAAGAGCACACAGGCTATCCAAATTTACATCATAAAATAATAATTGTTTCAAAATATCCAAAAATTAAATAGCAGTTATTTTCTAAGAAAGGAAATGGGGAAAATGATGGTCAATCGTCTCAGCATCCTCCCATGTAGCACTATCCTTAGAATATTGGTCCCACTGGACCTTATACTAAATGAAATCTCTGCTATGTAGCTTCACACTACACTGATCAAGGATTCAGATGGGCTCCACTAGCACCACCCCTAGATCCTGAACCTGTAAGGATTGCCAATCAAGAATATGAGATGCATTAGCATTGTAAGGTTTCAATAAAGACACATGAAACACATTATGGATTTGAGCTAGAGTAGGGGGTAAAGATAATCTATAAGCAACTGGATTGATAACTTCCAATACATCAAAGGGTCCCACATATCTTGGAGCCAATTTTGATGATTTTCCAAACGAGATAGAGCTCTTATGAGGTTTGACTCTCAAAAAGACTTTATCTCCTGCAGCGAATTATCTAAAAGTTCTATTTCGGTCTGCATAACTCTTTTGTCGGTCAGCTGCTTCCTTCAATCTACTCTTAATCAACACCATCTGCTCATCCATTTCCCTAAGTAAATCTGGACCAATAATGATCCTATCTTCTAGTCTATCCCAACTGATAGGTGTGCGAAATTTTCACCCATAGAGTGCTTCAAAAGGTGCCATACCTAATGATGCATGAAAGGAGTTGTTATAAGAAAATTCAACTAAGGGCAAGTACTCCTCCCATTTGTACTTCTGATCCATGCAATACATTCTCAAAAGATCCTCCACTACCTGAATAACCCTTTCTGTTTGGCTGTTAGTTTGAGGATGATATGTTGAGCTAAAATTTAGCCTTGTTCCCAATGCTGCATTCAATGTTGTCCAAAATTTCTTCCACAAATTTCTTGGCAAGAACAAATGATCCATCTTTTAGATTACCAAGTATGAAATGTGAAACTTTAGTCAACTTGTCCACTACTACTAAGATAGTGTCATGCTTATTCTTACTCATCGGTAATCCTTGGATGAAATCCATACTGATTACCTGCCACTTGTATTCTGGTATAAAATGTTGAAATAAACATCTTGCTGGATGAACATGTTCAGCTTTTACTCTTTGAGATTCCAGACATTGTGCTACATATTCAACCACTTCTTTCCGGAGTTTAGGCCAGAAGTACAATGTTTTCAAATCGGCTACCATCTTTGTTATTCTAGGGTGTCCTGAATAAGGTGTATTGTGCATCTCATGTAAGATCAACTTCCTCAACTCTCCTCCTTCTGGTATATACATCCTTCCTTGATATCTCAAAATACCTTCAGGTTCTATCTCATATCCATCATAGCAATGGTCTAAAGAGTCTCTTTCTAAGGCTTGTTTAACTCTTATATAATGTTCATCTTCGGAAAGATTCTGCAACACTTGTTGCTTCAAATTTGTCCTTGTTGTAACCATTGCAGATAGGTGTCTTCTTCTGCTGAGAGCATCAGCTACTCTATTTTCCTTCCCTTGGATATATTCAATACCAAATTCATAGTCACTTAGAAATTCAAGCCACCTTCTCTGTCTTGCATTTAGGTTAGGTTGTGTAAAAATATACTTCAATCCTAAATGATCTGTTTTAAGCTCAAAAGGCTTCCCTAAAAGGTAATGCCTCCACATTTGCAATGCATGCACAATAGCTAGTAGTTCTAAATCATGTGGAGCATAATTCATCTCATATTGCTTTAGCTTTTGTGATTCATATGCAACCACCTTTCCTTTTTGCATCAATACTGCTCCCACACCTTCACCCGAGGCATCTGTAATTACTACAAAATGTCCGTTGGGATCTGGTATTGTTAATACTGGTGTTGTTGTCAATTTCTGCTTTAGGAGTTGAAACGATTCCTAGCTTTTCTTAGTCCATTCAAACCTTTTCTCCTTTTTCTGAAGTGAGGTAACTGGTGCCACTATCCTGGAAAATCCTTCCACATATTTTCTATAATATCCTACAAGTCCCATAAAACTTCAAACTTTTGAAACATTCTAGGGCATTGTCTAATCTACTATTGCTTCTATCTTTTTCAGGATCAACTGAATTCCTTCAGCAGATATGACATGACCTAAGTATTGCATCTTTTCCTGAAAGAAGGCACACTTAGAGAATTTTCCATAAAGTTTATGATCTCTCAATTGTTGCAAAACTATCCTCAAGTGCTTCTTATGTTCTTCTTCATTCTTAGAATAGATTAATATGTCATCAATGCAGATTAAAACAAAGTCATCCAAGTATTCTCTAAAAATACTATTCATGAGGTTCATGAATGCTGTTGGGGCATTAGTTAAACCAAATGGTACAACTGTGAATTCATAGTGCCCATATCTTGTTCGGAATGCAATTTTAGGAATATCTTCATCCTTAATCCTTAACTGATGATATCCAGATCGAAGATCGATCTTGGAGAATACAGATGCACCTTTCATTTGATCAAATAATTCATCTATCCTAGGTAGAGGATATCTGTTTTTGATGGTTACTTTATTCAACATCCTATAATCAATGCATAACCTCAAAGTACCATCTTTCTTCTTGACAAAGATCACTGGTGTACCCCACGGGGATACGCTTGGTCTAATAAAACCTTGCCTAAGCAATTCTTGCAATTAAGCCTTAAGCTCATACAGTTCTATCATTGTCATTCTATATGGAGCCTTAGATTGCGGCTCCGTTCCAAGTAAGAGTTCTATAGAAAAATCAGACTCCCTCTTAGGTGGTAACTTGGTAAGATCTTCTGGAAAGACATCTAAAAACTCTGCAAGGACTGGATAATCTGTAGGACTTTTTTCTACATTATTCAAATCATTAACCATGACGGCAATGATGGAACATCCTTTTCTTTGGGCCTTTTTGAGTTGCATTGCCGAAATGTATCTCAATTCAAGAGGACTTTGAGATCCGATAATTTCAATGGAATTCCCAAAATCATCCATGCAACTAATGACCTTATCTTCACAGTTCACTATGGCTTTATGTTCAGTCAACCAATTAATACCTAAGATCACATCATATGATCCTAGTGGTGCAACATAAAGGTTAACTTGGGTTTGGAAACTAGGGAGTTCTAATTCACTGCAAAATAGACAAGTATCTACCCTCTTTTTTCCTTGATTTCCATACTGAACCATCCATGAATTTGAAATATAACTAGGTTTAACAGATATTATAGAAACTACTTGTGGATCAACAAAACATTTAGTAGCTCCCGTATCTATTAAAATAGAAACTGTTTGTCCAAAAAGCTTACCTATGATCTGGATAGGTGTGGCTTGGAATTCAGCTTGACGATTGTTGACAGTAGCGTGAATCTGATGTTGAGGGGCTCCTTGCTGATATGATCCTCTCTGTGCTGCTGTACGTTGTGGATAATTGGAGGTGTAATGATTTCCTCCACAATTATAACACCCATCCCTAGGACCAAGATGGCCACTTGACCTTCCTCTATCCATGTTTTGTTGAGCATTGGTGTTATAGTTTGCCTTCTTATTTCCATACTAATTTGCTTTTCCTTTTTCCTGGGTGTTGGGTCCCCTCTCAAGATTTCTTATCTGCCGATTGTTTCCATTGTGATTCCTTTGGAAATTTCTATTCCCAAAATTCGGTCGGTTGTTCTCATTCTTTCGGAGGTTCCCCAACTGTTGTAACTTCTGCTCTTGCTTAGTCACCTTTTCAAATACCTCCTCCATGGTTAATGGGTTATGGATGTCCACCTCTACTCCTATATGGGTTCTTAATCCCAAAATGAACTTCCGAATGCGGAACCTTTCATCCATCTGGTATTGCGGAACGTACTTAAGGAGATTAGTAAATTTCTCCTAGTACTGTGTTACCAACATACTACCTTGAGTAAGGTTTTGAAATTCTGTCATCTTCTTGTCGAAGAATAATTGTGGAAGCCATCTTTTCCTGAAGGATTGTAAAAAAAAATCCCAAGTGATCTCTCCTGGTTGTAGTTTCCTTTCTAACTTTTCATTTTCCCACCAAGTAGCAGCTTCACCAGACAACTGATAAGCAGCCCAAACTGCCTTGGTTTCATTTGACATGTTGCGGAGACCAAAATATTTCTCCATTTCAATGACCCATGCCTCTGCACCATCACCAATTGTTTTTCCATCAAACTTTGGCAGGGCTATCCTTTTTAAATCCTTTGCCAGCTCTTCCTCTATTCTGGCTTGGTTGTCGGGTTTCTCCTCAACCCTTGGCGCTTCCTGTCGGACTTCTCTGACCCTTCGAACCTCTTGTTCGAGATTATTCATCCTTGCACTTTGCTGATTGAGCAAATCAAGAATTTGATCGAATCTTTCGTTCCCATTACTTGACCCTGCCCTTGTGGTTCTTGAGGCCATTTCTAGATATTAATTCTGCAATAGGGAGATATTGATAATTCTTAGCAATAAGAGACATATTTGTTATGTTACGTCTTTCCTATTAGGATTTCTAAAAAAAAAACTGCAATCACCCAAATTTCAAAAAAAATAGAAGTGCAACTAATAGAGAATAAAAATTCTATCAAACTCTCCAAATCATCTAAAGATGCAACGAAATAGCACATTAGATGTTTAGGAAACCTAAAAGAAAAATGATTATCCCCATCCCTAGAGAATTTTTCCAATATGAAAACTAAAGATCTATCCTAGCACCAATCTTTCATAACTTTTATAATATTCCCTAACTTTTAGCCTTATAAAGCAACTAGAGAGTTTAATACTCCTATTGAATAATTAAGAAAATAATTTAAAACATAACAATATCAAATAATTTCATTCTACTTCTTTCCTATTTACTATATAAGTTAGGTTCCAAGTATATATATATAGATATCATTAAGGAATACGCAATTTTAACTCAAAATAGTATAGGAGACATCTTTATTGATAATAGAAGATGAGAATACATCTTTATTTTATAGTACAATGGATTACATCCTTATTCTTATAGTAGAAGGAAAGACATTTTATTGAAGTGTTGTAACACATTACATCACTTATTGAGAGGAGTTAGGGAAGTGGATTCTTCTGACTCATTCAGACTTAATGGGGTATATCCATCCGATTCAGTCTCACTTAGAGGGGTGTAGCCCTTAGATTCCTCAGAACTGATCACTATGGGCCTGATAGGTGAATACTCCAACTCAGGCTCCTTCTCTTTTTCAGGGATATTCTTCTCAGTATGACATTCTGTAGTGTCCTTTCCTATTACAATATTCTTTTCTGGAACCGGTTTTGCTTCAAGAGGACCATCATCCAAAATCGGCTTAATAGGTGATTGAGAATCCTTTTTAACCCTCAGGTATTGGGGAAATCCTCCTACCAACTTTCTGGCTATCTGCTTGGTGCGAACCATTTATGAAAAACATAAAGCTATTAATTTCTAGATTTATCTTAGCGAAGTGACTCATATAGGTCCTAGTGTTATAAAACCTAGGCTCTGATACCAAAATGTAAGGATGTCAATCTAGGATCTAACCCTAAACTACGCTTTATTCTTAAATAAACTTAAAATGTCAATCTCTAAGCATATTTTATACAAAATATAAATAAACATAGAATATATCATAATAATGCACATGAATAATACAATATCCAATATAAAGAAATTCTCATTTTCTACTTAGGCTTCCAATTAGCCTTAAGATATATCCAAGAAGATACATTCGTCGATCTTCAGTCTGAGTCGCTTCCTTCTTTCTTTTGAACGTAGATGAGAACAAGAGTCAGGCGCTTTTTCCGCCCAACCTTGAAGCTTACGCTTCCCCGAAATTCTTGGTCAATCAAGAATACCCGACCCTGCATGAATTGGTTTAACCAAACAATTCGAAAGAAAGAGGGAATCTGGTGCATGCCTAGATGATATATGCATTTTCATTTTTCCTACTTCATTCTAAGAAACAAGCATTCGCTATCATACTAGGATGTTGTAGAGAGTATAAATAAGGAATTTCCATCTTTTTCTACGGAAAATTCTAACAATAACTCGACCGAGTATATGCCATGCACAAAAAAATAATAGTTGGAAAAAGCAACTATTCTCTCTAAAGCATCCACATTCGGCACCCATCCCGGAAGGTAAATTTTTCCATCTCAAGCTTAACCCTAGCTTGATTTCCACAAACACAAATTCTTTTGAGAATACAATATTTCTTTTAAAATAAAAATAGAGATATCAATTTTGTCGCTTACTAATCATTACTTGTCTAATCTATCTTTCGAAGACAATCTTTCAAAAGAAATGATATGCCTTTTATAAGCAAACTCTTAAAATCAATCTTTCGTCTATCATAAAGTACATAAAATAGAAGGTGTTAAACATGTATGAGAGTAATCTCATATGTTAACAAAAGTACATAAACACATTAAAAAAAAATAGAATTAAAAACTAAATGTTTTTGTGCAAAGTATGATATTATCTACCTCTTTTCTCTAAACTCTTTTCTTTTATTCCATAATGGTTTAAAAAGCATTCCAAATACAATATTAATAATCGATAACCATTTGGACGTACGTATCTATTATCTAAACTTCCTTTTTTTAACACATTTTATACCAAATTTAATGAATAAAGTAAAACGAAATGAAAAACAAAAGATGCTAACCTCTTGGAAACTTAGAATGGATTTTGAGCTTTTAACCTTGACGTTCCTCGTCAAATGCTTCGACTCCTTGATCGTACATCTTTCTTTCTCTCCAATTGTTCTTCTTATCTATCAACTAATCTTGTTATCTATTCAACTAATCTTTCTATCAAACAAATCTTTATAACTCTCAAACTAATCTAACTCTCTATCAAACTAATCTTTCTAACACTCCTTTCAAGAATTTCATTCTTCTAACTTCATGTGAGAAAAGAATGTGTTTGTGAGAGGGTACCTACATCTATTTATTCAAATTTGCTGCTAAGTTTTCTACTATCCTCTGGGTTATATTAATTGTTCCATGATTGCGGTTGCAACTATATTCTCCACGCATGAAATCTGTCGACTACTGCAGTAATGTCGCATACCAAGTCATGAGAAAGTTTAAGTCTCCATCGAGCTGTATATTGTTTTGGCTATCATGGATGGAGGAAGTGTTTCGCACATTTGTTTATGCTGTAAATGGGAGTAGTGGTGGTAGTATCTCCTACGCCTACCTAAACATCTTGCCTCCTGCGTTAATGCTCTGTTAGCAGCCATCGAGGATGGAGGAAGACTGGTTTACACGTTTGAGTTTATGCTTTAATAGTGGTAGTAGTGGTATCTTAAGCCATGCCTACCTAAGCGACTTTGCCTCCATGTTGACCTGGTTTTAAAGCTCTTAACAACAATCACCATTTGTGGAGGAGACTACCATGCGTTTAGAGCTTCGCTAGCACTCACCAAAGGTGGAGGAAGACTATATCTTATCCTACCAAAGCGGCCATCAGGGTGGAGGAGTCTACACTAACCAAGCAGCTCTTGCATTTGTTTTTAAATGGTCGACCTCCTTTATATCCTGCCACCTTTCATTAATATGTTTAATATATATTATAATACGGTATGTTTAATAAAGGAATATGTAATATGGTTTATTTTATAATTTATTTATAATGACTCTTTTTTTTTTAATATAAAACTTTAGATGTTGATTTTAATTAACCCTTTCTTTGATAAGGAAATATATATATATATCAGATATTTAATTTCATAAATATGATACATTATTCAATTTTTACAAATAGATGAGATTATTATTATTTAGGCAAATTTCGAATGAATCGACAAAAGAAATTTGACGAAGTCAAACTTCATGATAATAGGTTATTGATATATGTACATAATTGAATAAATTTCTCATATGTATATATTGGACTATTATTCAATTTTACAAGATTAAACTCGCAAGTACAATTTTCATACATTTATACATATCTAAACAAGAAGGACCTAAAAACCTAGGGTCGATATTCATTTTCAAATCATCTACACATTTATCTCTTTTAACCATAAAACGTACTATTTCGCAATTACTCAGACAAGTTATATTTATTTCAAACACTACTCACATCATGCAATTAATGCACCTATATAAACATTTAAATTAATCTACTACTTATTCAAATTTCATCATTTCAGTTTGAACAAACACTCAAATGAGATCATTTAAATCATCCACACTTTCAAGATGCAAAATATAAATCCTAATGTGGTGTGTGAAAGATTCTCTTTTCTATTGAAGTCGTTCAATTAAAGCAATTCTACCTGATTCGTGTTCTCACCTTCGACCTCCTTCACCTCATCCTGCATTACTTACACTCAAAATTTTATTAGCAATGACAAACCCCAAAAGAATATTGAATTTCTTATCATTTGCAGGAGTAAGAAGCATATTATATTTCCTCATAACAGATTATGAAAGATCTAATCTATTTGAATTTCAAAATCACATTACATCTTTAATTTGCACAATATTAAATAAAACGATTCGTGACAATAACAATTTTCTTGGCTTATCACTTTGAGTACCCAAAATACATAATATTTGATATTGTCAATGTTCATAATAAAGGTTCATCCTTGTTTACAATTCTTTCACTTTTCATATATTTAATGTTTTATATATTTAATGTATTATTCTTTAGGTACTATCAATGTTCCTGTGCAAATATCGTCGGTGCCTCATCAGAGGTTACCCCCACCTGTATTGTTGATTGCAATGTCGGCAACATGCAACATGCAGACATCCTCTACTGCACATCATATTGGCCCACCCACTGTTGGTAGATCCCTCTTTTTCTCTATCTTATGTTATGTGTTTATTTTCCTTTAGCATTCTTTCTTGGAGGCATTTCATAGTGGATTTATTTTCTGCACTAGGAGATGCACCTGAGGATGCACCAAAGGCGACTACTGCTGATAACATACCATCATTTCTTGGATATTCTCGTATTGCTAGTATGGGAATGTTGCAGGCCTCATTGGTGGTGAGCGATGAAGAAATGATTCCCTTAAAGTTACAAAAGGTTCTAGGTACTTTAAAATTATTATTATACATAGTCTAATTGTAATTTACTTTCTGATTACTCATTTTGGACTAATGATCCCATGAATTTTTTGCAAGAAATGATATTTTTTATAAAAATCTTAATGACATTGCATTGCAAATATTTGGGCCCACCATACGTAAAAGATGGAACATCATATGTGAACTAACCCTAATCTGCTATTTTGATTTCATATCATTGCTAGAATAGTTTTCCTTTGATCCATTTCTTGAACTATAATAAATGTATCTTGAGTTCATTTCTGAATCTAACAAGTCTGTTTTTGCTTTACAAGGTGGAATGACCAAGAAAAAAGGTTAAAAGATGAATTGACAAACCGTATGGTTGAGTGGTTTGGAAATGACACCTTCGACAAAACCAAACTCCTTGAAAATGCTGGCACATATCTAAAGTATGCGAGGGACCAATATAGGACCCATTTAGAGAAGAACGTAAAGTATGAGCATCCCCCCATGATTCCAGAGAGGTAGTGGAAGGACCTGATTTTGGATGCCAAGGAGATAATTGAAAGGAAAAAAGGAAATACACCACCAAATGCCAAAAGAAGGTATGGGATACTATTAAGAATGTAATTATGTATTAATTAATTACTCTTTATATTTATATAATCTAACATATTTCAAAATTTTCATAGACTGAGTGACACATCAAGGCAACCAAGGCAAGACAAGAAAAGCATGGGAAACACAAACTCAGCTCTAGTGGTTATATGAAACTTGCCACACAAATTGTAAGTATCTGTAAATGAAATATTGCATCAAAATATTTATAAATTGCAAATGATTTTTTTTAATCAAACAATGCAAGCAAAATTCATGATACCAAGCAAAAATGAAGGGCTCTTGATTCAATAGAGCATCCACAGAAGATGACAAGAGAATTTCCTACCAACAAGGCTATACAGCCATGGCTGATTGGCTACGAGAATTAAGTGGGCATACACAAGATTCTGGTGCATCTGTCATACAGGTAAATAAGCTAAATGAAAATTGTTTCAAATTGAATACTTTACCTGCAATAATCTAATTGATGTTGAGTTCCAACATAAAGTGACTATATTTATTTTAAATAAGCTAGAAATGATAACAATGTGCATGACATTGGAATGCAACCTGCTAATCATGAAACACCACTTGCACATGAAGGTCCGGATGTGCATCCCAGTAATGGAGGTATTCATTTGCTATTCCAATTTAATTATGTAATTATTAAACAATTAAACATCTTAATTTGTAATTAGAGTAATAATTAATGTAACCTTTTTTGTTAATATTTTAGAGAATGTAGTCGGTGGTGACCAAGTGGAGCATGATTCAAGTACACAACATCAGGACCATGATGTTCCCCAATCAGGTAAAGAGGACCACTGTTATTCCTTTAAACAAATTTAATTGTAATTGGTGTTCAGCATTAATGTAACCTTTAGTATTTCAACTCTAGAGGATCTAGAGGGCGTTCAACATGTTGAGGTTGAGGGTACACAAAATGATGTGGCCCCATAAGGTAAAGAGTGCAATAGTTATGTTCTCTAAATTAATGAAACTTGTAACAATAATAAAAAAATGTTTTGAATTTAACCCATTTCTTTGTTATTACAGAGGACCCCCCTTCGCTTCAGTGTCCTCGTCCTTAGTATAGGACCAGGCATGCATCAAGATCATGAGCAGAGGGCAGAACAACTAAAGAGGGAGGAAATGATGAAAAAAAAAATGTTCCACTTAGTCTTTTCATAGCTTCAAATAAAATAAAAAAAAAGGAATGATTGTAATCTACCTTATTTGATAATGACTGATTTTTATGTGTTAATGAACGTAATTATGTGCTAATGAATGGTTATGAATGATATGTGTTAATTAATATTGATGAATGTTGCATGTTAATTAATGTTAATCAATGGTATGTGTTAATGAACATTATGTGATATTAATGAATGAATGTTATATTTTATTAATGGTAGAAAGAATGAATGAATGTTAGAGGTTAACAGGGAATTTATAGTGATGTTAGGGGGGGGAGGGGCCAAATGAGCTTCCACCTTCATGTGGTTGGCTCTGTTAAGTAGAGAATATTAAACTATTCTCGAAACCAAGCAAAGTTCTATAACATAACACACTTTTCAATATATTCATTATGTTGCACAGTTAATCTTATTGAATAATATATATTGAATATTAATTGTAGGGTCCAACAAAGCCAACACGAACAACAACACCACAAGTTGCTGGGTATAATGAACTCCCATATTGTCTTGTATGTACACTAACAATATGAGTTGCTTCTAGTGTTTATATCCATGGCAAGACTGAAAAAGTTACATGAATATGCCTCATCCTTGTAAGTTTTTTTATTAATTGACATTTTCTTTTGCATTTTTAAATTTTCCTTATAATTTTAAGTCTAACCACTTTTATATGGAATTTATTGTTCTAGTTTTTATTGCTTTACTCCCTGGTTGCTCTGTGTGAGGATTATTATGACTATATGCTACTATTACTTGGTGATTTGTATGGACTATTATTTAGGCATTCTCCTTATCACTATTGTCTGATCTTCATGGTTGTTATCTTATATTTGTCAACCAATCTTATATTTTCCCTTGATGATCATGTATTTTCTTAAGATTTGTATTCCCCATAATTTGAGTCTTTCTCATACTATTTTTTATACGCTTTCTCATCACCTAGACTAATGCATAAAGTGCTATCATAAGCTAGATAGTCCCTCATTTTTTAAAACAAAACCTTGGAATAGTAGCATACTATTTTACCATCTTATAACAAGATGGCTCCCATGACATCCTTATTAGAATTTGTGTAAGATTCAATGAGCAACAAAGAATTAGGTAAGGTCAACATTGGAGCATTGTGATGCAAAGCATGAAAATTATATTGTCAAACTTAATTGATAGTATTTAGAGCACGATTTTGCTAGCCTGTTGGATGAAACTACTTTAAAAACTACTGAGTTAGAACTAATGATTCAACCCTCTTCTTAAATAAATCAAAAATTGAATTGATTTGACCAGCATTGAATTCTTATGAGTATGCCTTTAAGTGCTAAGTGTCTAATATGCTTTGAGCATGCCTACTCCATGGGTTTTTTATATGTACACTTCCCTCATGTATACCTTGTGCTTGCACCATGTGTGTCATGTGTCTGGTATATGTGTTTTATATATTGTATATGCATTTGTGTTACTTCACAAATGAGATGGTTTTAGATGTCTATTCCATGAATACCTCTCTCTTGTATGCTTCATGATCGATGAGTCTTCAGTATGTCCACTCCATGAGAACCTTTCTCATATATGCTTGTACCTTATGTGTATTTATGTATTACTTCATGGTTTACATGTATGATTCATGTCTTGCATGTATTCATATGTATGGTTTGTGCTTTACATAGCTCCTTCATGCCTTATGAGCATTACTTCATGCCTTGCATATATTCATGTATGTTGATTCTTTTCTTACTATGTAGGGGAAAAAGTGACACTAAGCAAACATGCCCTAATCTCACTTTCAATCACACACTTGTGGAATATGAAAGAGCCTAGAGGTATCACACAATTGGCTACTTCTTTTTGTGGAAGAGAGAGCCACGGGCTACCTAATAGGATTTCTATTCCTTTGTTGCAAATGACAGATAAAATGATACAAGTTCAACTCCTAGCCCTAGAGTGCAAGTATGAACTAGTAACAAGATTGCAAGATTGAGATTAAGTGATGAAAAGCTGTAAACACAAGGATAAAAGGAGAATGCAGATGTGTACCTGGGGTTAAAATCTGAGTGGAAATGTTCAGGATGGGGGCGCATGCGCCACTGACCTGATTCTGCACCTGAAACTGCTCCTTTTGGCAACCTAAAAGCTATCGAAAAGTGCTAAAAACTGTTGTTGTCTGAGGGACCAGGGCGCCCAGCACCCCTGTCCTGTCAGGACCAGGGTGCCCCACGCCCCTGTCTTAGGTTTCTGCTCTGCAATTTGGTGTGTTGTCCCGTCTTAGTCTGCTTCTGTTGGATCTACAACTTGCGGCATCCTTCGAATTCAGAAATCTGCACTTATATCTGAAAAGGGTTGTAGGTGGCTATATAGGGTTTTGCCTTAGTCAAACCCCCACTTTGGTCATTTCCACCTCCACGAATAGCCAAGTTGTATAGTAAAAGTTGTGTGTGCAGACCTTGTGTGTGTGCAAGATCCTAAAATGAAAGTAAACAAGCTAGAGCAACCTAGAAAGTAAACCCTAATTGCTTGTAATTGACAAAGTAAATGCTCTACATCAAGATGCAAAGTGATCTAAAGCATGAATACAAATGATATAATGAGGCTTATGCAAAGACACGAAAACAACATGAAATCATACCCAACCCCAAGGGAGGGGTACAAGCCAATCTTTAGTCGGTGATCCCCTGTTGCTCTTCAATGTCTTCAAAGCCCTAAATGGATGAATGAAATTGATGAACGCTTGATGGATGGAGGTTGAATGTTGTTGAAGTCTTCAAAGATCTGCTCTTTCACTGCATAGAAAGCCCCTGAAAACCAAAATTTGGATCCTTTCAAATGAAGAAGGAGAGCTCTTATATATGAAACCCTAGGTCTTAATTTCAACTTTTGACTAACCTAGAGATTGAATCTCCCACCAATTTCTTGGGGTTAAGCTTTATTTTATGATTGGATCGCACTCCTAAAATTTTGAGAAAAATGTCCGGGACTATGTGCACTCCGAGCGCCATGGTCCCGACAACTTTTCACCAAATTTTCAGGGCCGTCGGATATGATGATTTTAGAGAGAATCCCGAAGTTACAGGTGATTTCGAGATGTTTTGAACCCCGAAATCAAGCCCCCAAATTCAAAATAGGACCTAATTAGGGTTTTTGATTAAATGATGTATTAGAGGAATAAAATGAAAGGGGCACACTTTAATGAAAAGGGCCCAACTTTATGATATGGGAGATGATAAAATAGAACCTTAGACCTAATTAATTTAATTAATTAAGTGCTAAAGGGGAAATGCAATGCAAAATGCAAAATGCGCCAAGGCAGGTGCTAAACTAGGTGTGAAATTATACCACCCTAGCAAGTGCATACAATTTATGACGCTACATTTAGCCCCCAATTTAGCGGTCATATGAACGCTACATGCATATGCAAGCTAAAGTATAGAAAAGTAAACATTATTTGAAAAAGGATATATCCATAAGTCTGTCGAACGAAGCCCCTAGCGGTATCTGCAGTACACAGTTAGGAACCGCACCCTACAAAACACACGTTAGATCACAAAATCACCTAATGCTTACTAAGGAAGGTGATGAAAATTCAAGGGTAGCTATATTGCCCCCCCTGTTTCGGCTTGCTAATTTTAGTGAGTTGAAACAGGGTATCATGTTTACCACTTCGAATTGTTAAAGAATATTGATGACAAATGCTCACAAGAAGATTTGATATGAGATCAGAAACTAATGGAGAATCATTTGGTAAGAAAGAGGACTAAATCTCAATTCCAACACAACAAAGAGTGTGAGGGTTTGAGAGTCCTCTAACACAAGATGAAGGATGTAAATGGAGACAAAATGCAAAGAGAAGAAAAGAAAGGAAAAAAGAATGAATACACACATTGGTGATCCATGAGAAGAATATTGAGAGAGAAAACATGGACTTCTCACCCCTAGATCTTGTCTAGGTGATCCAAGGGAAAAAGGAAATGGAAAACTAGCCCCTAGAGTCTGTCTAGGTGATCCATGTAAGGGAGGAGAGTGAGAAACTCTAGCCTTATGCCGCTAGTTCCACTCAACCTCGTGCATGTGTGTGTAAGGGAGGTTAGAAGCACCTCATAAGAGTCTATGCCCGAGTATGCTACAACCTGTATATGTATAGTACAAAAACATGACATCTCGCTCTAAGAGTCTATGCTCTGGTTCGGAGAATAATCACCTTGCATAAAAGAAAAATGGAGACATCTCTCTCTAAGAGTCTGTGCTCTGGTTTCGAGGATGACCCATTGCTCAAAAAGTGTAATGTTTATGTCATAAGTAAAGTAGAACAAGGATACCTACCTTCATCACAAAAGAAGATACCCCAAAAATGCAACAATGTCATAGATCCAAGCAAGAGAGTTTTGCACTCTTTAAGCAAGGATAAGATAGTTGAAAAGGGATATCTTGTAGTATGTGTAAAGGAGATCCTTAGAGGAGAAGAGATCTTTGTACAAAAGACACCTATCCCCGAGAGGAATTGTCTTAGACAAATATAACATCTTCTAGAATAAGACAAAGAAGAGAATAAGAATGCAATACTTCCTTCTTTTGCGAGGTGAAAGTGATTCTTAATGAAGGATGAGACTTTTTTTAACCCAATTGGGAGAGTGAATTCATTATGGATGTATTCTACCAAGTGCAAAAGAGGTTGTAGTCAAGGACTTACACCTCTTGTAAGAGAGAATCCTTGAACAAACAACAACAAATGCATACAAGGAATAACATCAAGTAATAAAGTTCACACCATCCACGAAATAGGAAAAAGTGGATCCTCAGATAAAAATAAGGAAAAATCATTGCCTCCCAAGGATAAGGACAATGAGAAGGACTTACACAATCTTCTAGGGAGAGATTTAGACATAAGCAAAATGTACTACATACTCACATGAGTTCATGCAAGCAAGACATTAATGTATGTAAAATGATCCTCACAAAAAGTGGGTAGGATAAGAAAGAGAATACACATCTTCTCCCCTATCTAGGAAAAGAGGATTCTAAAGAAAAGATGATCAATATTTCCACACTATTACCCCAAAGGTAAATTTTAATCATAAAAAGAAGAGATGTATGAAATCACTCTTGTCCCCATAGGAACAAGAGATAACATAGAAAATTAGGCTATTATGTTACTTCAAAAATATGATTGCACTTGAAATTGTACCATCATGAATGACAATGAGCCCCCAGTAAATGAGCTACCAATGTCACATAATGATGAGCAACATAATAGCCATTAATGTTATTTAAAGACATGATAGATTGGATGAGGTATTTGAACATGACATGCTAAATGCTCAACTATAAGTGAGATCAAAAACATGTATAAAATGATAAAAATTGAAGAAGGAAAGTCACAAGAAATCTTAGAAGAGGGATGAGTGTAATTTATTAGAGCCTTATCCCTGGAGGAAAGGACTTTATGATGAATAGGAGATAAATATTCATAAGTGGATTTAGAAATTTGAGGGGATTCATGAAGAGATTTGTTCATCGCCAAGATTTCCTTATGAGGGGAATGAGAGTTGATAGAAGTAGAAGATGATTTAGTTGAAGTGAGATCATCATCACTACTAAATATAGCATTCACATTGAGAGATGGTCTTTTAGATGCTTTGGTGGGCTTAGAAAGATTATATCCAAGTCCAAAATAATATTCATGCATGTTATGTTCTAAAGGAACTTTAATTCCTTGTTCATTTGTGCCACAACCATTTCCACTATAGCCACTCTTAGCCAAAATATGAAAACCATGACCATAACGATTAGCCATTTCAGAAAGAGAAGGTGGTTTTTCATAAGACAAAGAATCAAATTCTTCAAAATTAGAGGTGTGAGGAGAAGAATTTTGAGAAGCGGCCACAAAATTATTGCTCATAGGTTCTGGTAAGACTGATTGATCTCTAGTTTCTTTCTTCTTTTTGACTTTAAGCTCTCTAGGAGGAACCCTATACTCACCTACAAAGGTGGGATTGAAATCAAGAGATCCCCAATCGTCTTCTGCGAGAACCTTCTCAGGATCAAAATCCTTTTCATGTGTAGATTCAAGTTGAGAAGAATCTTCTTCAGGAACTTCAGACTCATCCAAAGAATTTTGATTATCAGAGGGTGATGAGTCATCCATAGGTATCTTGTTTAACAAGTCATCACTAGAAGAGGAAGGCTTAGAAGAACTCCCTTTGGAAGTAGATGTTTGCAAACAAGCTTGAAAATTAGTATCACCTATCAGGGTATATGTCTTATTATTATAAATAAATTTAACTTGTCTATGCAATGTAGAGGGGATAGCTTGCATACTGTGAATCCAAGGTCTCCCTAATAACAAGTTGTATGTTAGATTTCTCGACATAACATTGATAGGAGCAGGCAAAGTAACAGGTCCCACTGTGATGGGTAAGGTGATAATACCTGATGAAGACTTAGCCACATTATCAAAGCCTCGAATGGGACGAGAGTCAGGCTCAATAAGGGATGTATCCATATTCATCTTATGCAATAGATTAATGCTACACACATTAAGGCCAGAACTATTATCTACCAGTGTTCATCTTATAGCAGTGTCATTTATGATAACCATAATCATCAAGGGATCATATTGATGTTGAATTTCACTAGTAGGAAACTCATCTTGAGTAAACACAATTTGAGCTTTAGGATTCATCACAGAGTTAACCAAAGACAATATATTACTAGATGGATTAGGTGGAGGAACATTCAAATCTTTCAAGGCATCTTGTAACATTCCATGATGAGCGGAAGAAGTTTGGATTAAATCCCAAAGGGATATCTTAGTAGGGGTAGCTTTAAGTTGTTCTATGAGATCATAGTCCTTACTAAGCATTTGTGAAATACGAGGAGCTTGAGGAAGAATAGGTTGGGAAGGAGGAAGTGAAGTTCGGATAGCTGGAGGAGGATTAGGTTGCCTATTGTTTCTTGTGTTATAGGTATGAGCAACCGCATTATAACTCTCTCTAGTCAGTTTCTTAGCATACCCATAAGGGCTCTTAGTAGAATAACCTCCTTGCATAGTAATAATAGGTTTGTTAGGAGTGCAAAAAGAATCATTAGCATAACCACCTTGAACCACTAAGATAGGCTTACTTAAAGGTTGAGAATTTTGAGAAGGACAAGCACCTTGGACAGTGAAGAGAGGTTTGTTAGGTGTTTCATTCACATGTATCAAATTGATTGAGGATGGTTTAGAGGAATGAACAAAAGTGTTGGAAGAATTGTTGATAGTCTTCTCTTGCACTAAAATCTCATCACGGATTAAATCAATTTTAGGAGAGAGACAAGGGGTAGGCATTGATGTTCTAGTAGGCAGAGTAATACTAGGAAAGGTCATATCATCCTCTATCATCAAAGGATCTACATGGGGAATAAAATCTCTAGGAGAAGGATCAACATTAATCTCTAAAGTCTCACTCTTGAGAGGGAGATCTTTGAAAGAGATGTTAACCATCTTGCCTTGAACTAGGGTTTCCTTATGAGTAGAACCAAGTTGAGGAGAGGGAGATGCTTTATTTTTAGAGGGAGAATGATTGAGATTCAAGGAAGGTGAGAAACTATCAAGGGAGGTTTCAATCTTGATTTCATCCCCTTTGGCTAGGGTTCTCTCATGGGGTATAGAATAGTCTACACCTTCTTCTAATGGTTCATCCCAAATAGTGAAGTTGTTGAAAGGAATGTTTGAAGTATTGTCAATTTTGGGAGAGGAGATAACATTGTTTATTAATTCCTCATCCTTAGGAGGGAGAGCATCAATAGATGGGTTAAACTCATCCTCTTTCCTCAAAATATGTTCAATATGATCTTTAGGGGAGGAAGAATTAAGTAAATTTCTTATTATTTCATCTTCTTTCTCTAAGGGATGCTTATGGGTAAGACAAACTTTAGGAGAAGGGTAAGCATTTATCATTAATTCATCATCTCTAGTGGGAATTTTGTTGGAAAAGGAAATGCCATCACTAGGAAATGTAGGGATAATGTCATCTTCTTGCACAAAAGGATCGTCATGAAGGGAGTGTTTTTTAGGAGGAACATGAACATATTTCTCCAAAGATTCACGCTTAGGAAGGAGATCTTGGAAAGAAGTGTTCATAACCTTTTGTTGCACTAACATGCCCCCATTGAAAGGACCAACTTTAGGAGAAAATAAGTCAATGTCCATCAATACATTTTCACTTAGAGAGGCATCATGTAGGGAAGGTGAAGTAACATTAAGAAAGGTGTTTATGATATCATTCTCTTCCTCTAGAATAGCTAAATAGGAAGGGCACATTTTAGGAGAATTGTCAAGATCACTCTTAAAGTCTTCATCCTTAGAGCATGGGAGAGTCTCAAAGGGATTGGTAGCAACTCTTTTAGGCACTAAAATGTTGTTATAGATGGGGGGAGGTTCTTTAGGAGAAGGAAAAATTGAAACAAGGGAAGCTAACCCATTATCACATCTATGAAATGAATGCATCATGACAATAATTTTTCTCTTTCAAATGATAACACATGCAAAATAGAAGGAAATGTTTAATTTTAACCAATGCAAGCACTTAGAATGTAGATTTAGAAAATGAAATTTATGATTCAAATGAGTTCCTAAATCAGATTTGAAATTATTGATCCCAATTAAGCTATCCACAAGTTCAACTTTGAATTGAAAAATTAAGGTTTTAGCAAAACTTTCCTCTAAATTTTTGAATCTTGCAAGAAATTAAAACTTGTAAATAAAAATTTGAATTTGAAATAGCATAAACACTCAAATTTGAAAACATAAATCAGAATTAGAGAAGATTGGAATTCACGTCGGGTTCACCAAAAATGTGTAGGGGAAAAAGTGACACTAAGCAAACATGCCCTAATCTCACTTTCAATCACACACTTGTGGAATACGAAAGAGCCTAGAGGTATCACACAATTGGCTACTTCTTTTTGTGGAAGAGAGAGCCATGGGCTACCTATTAGGATTCCTATTCCTTTGTTGCAAATGATAAATAAAATGATGCAAGTTCAACTACTAGCCCTAGAGTGCAAGTATGAACTAGTAACAAGATTGCAAGATTGAGATTAAGTGATGAAAAGTTGTAAACACAAGGATAAAAGGAGAATGCAGATGTGTACCAGGGGTTAAAATCTGAGTGGAAATGTTTAGGATGGGGGCACATGCACCACTGACCTGATTCTGCACCTGAAACTGCTCCTTTTGGCAACCTAAAAGCTGTCAAAAAGTGCTGAAAACTATTGTTGTCTGAGGGACCAGGGCGCCCAGTGCCCCTGTCCTGTCAGGACAAGGGTACCCCACGCCCTTGTCCTAGGTTTCTGCTCTACAATTTGGTGTGTTGTCCCGTTTCAGTCTGCTTCTGTCAGATCTACAACTTGCGGCGTCCTTCGAATTCAAAAATTTGCACTTATATCTGAAAAGGGTTGTAGGTGGCTATATAGGGTTTTGCCTTAGTCAAACCCCCACTTTGGTGATTTCCACCTCCATGAATAGCCAAGTTGTATAGTAAAAGTTGTGTGTGCAGACCTTGTGTGTGTGCAAGATCCTAAAATGAAAGTAAACAAGCTAGAGTAACCTAGAAAGTAAACCCTAATTGCTTGTAATTGACAAAGTAAATGCTCTACATCAAGATGCAAAGTGATCTAAAGCATGAATACAAATGATATAATGAGGCTTATGCAAAGACATGAAAACAACATGAAATCATACCCAACCCCAAGGGAGGGGTACAAGCCAATCTTCAGTCGGTGATCCTCTATTGCTCTTCAATGTCTTCAAAGCCCTAAATGGATGAATGAAATTGATGAATGCTTGATGGATGGAGGTTTAATGTTATTTAAGTCTTCAAAGATTTGCTCTTTCGCTGCATAGAAAGCCCCTAAAAACCAAAATTCGGATGCTTTCAAATGAAGAAAGAGAGCTCTTATATATGAAACCCTAGGTCTTAATTTCAACTTTTGACTGACCTAGAGATTGAATCTCCCACCAATTTCTTGGGGTTAAGCTTTATTTGATGATTGGATCGTGCTCCTAAAAATTCGGGAAAAATGTCCGGGACTGTGTGCACTCTGGGCGCCATGGTCTCGACAACTTTTCACCAAATTTTTAGGGCCATCGGATATGATGATTTTAGAGAGAATCCCGAAGTTACAGGTGATTTTGAGATGTTTTGACCCCCGAAATCAAGCCCCCAAATTCAAAATAGGACCTAATTAGGGTTTTTGATTAAATGATGTATTAGAGGAATAAAATGAAAGGGGCACACTTTAATGAAAAGGGCCCAACATTATGATATGGTAGATGATAAAATAGAACCTTAGACCTAATTAATTTAATTAATTAAGTGCTAAAGGGGAAATGCAATGCAAAAGGCAAAATGCACCAAGGTAGGTGCTAAACTAGGTGTGAAATTGTACCACCCTAGCAAGTGCGTACAATTTATGACACTACACTTACATGTATCCATTATCTTATTCCTTATGTGTACACTTCACATCTTATGGTATTTATGTATCCTTTATGCTATGTTTATGCTCCATGCCTTAAGTGAATTCATGCGTACACTTCATGCTTTACATGTATTTGTGCCTTATGTGTACACTCTATGTTTTGCATGAATTCTTCTTGCCCCAAGTATATTCATGTGCATGCTCTATATGTAATCTTTATGTTTTATGTGCATACATCATGCTTTAAGTGCATCCATGTACCTCATGTATTTTTCTCTTAAATGCTTGTTTTATGTATATATACCTGATAAATTGTGGATATTAATGTGTATGTTGTGTCTTCAACATGATTTCCTCATTGTATGATTTATACGTGTACTTTTTTATATATGCATTGTACCTTAGGGGGTATTTGTGTGTATTACTTCATGTCTTGCATGGATGCTTCATGCTCCTACCTTGTGTGTAACAATATATATGTTTCATGACAAGAGAATTCATGCTCTACATATATTCAAGTGTATACTTTATGACTTCAGTGGATTCATCTAGATGCCTCATGCTTTATGTATGCTTCTTGCTTTATGTGTTAAGAATATTCATGAGTATGCTTCATGATTTAAGTATTCATTGTATGCTTCATAATTAAAGTGTATTCGTTTGTATGCTTCATGCTTTAATTTCTCATTTTATTCTTCATGCTTTAAGGTATTCATTTAATGTATTCCTTATGACTTATGTGTATTCATTTGTATTCCTCATGTTTTGAGTGTATTCTTCATGCTCCATGCACAATATGTGTGCTTAAGTGAATTCATGGACACTCTATGAGTTACAATGAACATCACATGATTTATAAGATACATATATTCACATGTATGATCCTTATTCAAATCATGCCTTAAATATATTCATATATTTATATGTACTTATTTATTGGTATGATCCAAGATTTACGTTTGATCGATATCTTATGTGTATTCATGTGTCTTACACACTATATGTGTCAAAGGTATATTTCATACTTTATGTAAATACTTCATCCTTTAGAGGGTTGACTCATGTTGTTGTTCTTTCAGCATGATTACTTCATGGATGTATCATCCTCCCTAATGCATACTCATTTTGTTGTGCAATTATTTGAGTTTGCATGGGTATGCTAGGTATCATGTCACCTTGATTTTTTCAAGATCAACTTGAATGGGAGAGTGGTTGATAATGTAACTAAATTTGCATGGTGCCAAAATTTCATTTGTTGAGGTTGGTTTGAAAATTGTGTTGGAATAGGTCCCCAACTCACTTAAAATATTGAATCCTTTAATTGGACAACAACATGTATAGTTGACTGTCTGCACTTTTGGAAGCTAGAAGATCTTACTCAACTTTGTAATGCAATAAATTCTAATATTGGAGCTTGTTTAAAGTAATGTCTTATTCAACTTGAAGGTCTTATTCAATTTTGTAATCCAAACAACTCTGATCTTCAACTTTTATATTAATATCATATACAACTACAACACTTTAGCATGAGATGAGCTATCAATTACAATACTACTGGCTGGAGTGCTGGAATGACTTGTAGTGAAATTATATTTTTTGAGTTTGTTTTTCATTGCATTTCATTCTTAATTAGTTTGATTACTTGTTATATGTTTGCAGAATGCTATGATAACAAATTTAATTGATAAAGAGGGAGGAGTCAATCCAGTGGAAAGTCAAAGAAATGAGTCTAAAATTGCTGGACTTGAGCAGCTCTTGAAAAATAAAACACTCTCAAGGTGGGAAATTATTTTTAATACAATGTTTACTATTTTA
The DNA here is from genome assembly GCF_030272615.1 of Cryptomeria japonica. Classification (NCBI taxonomy): domain Eukaryota; kingdom Viridiplantae; phylum Streptophyta; class Pinopsida; order Cupressales; family Cupressaceae; genus Cryptomeria; species Cryptomeria japonica. The sequence goes on from NC_081410.1 coordinate 604,844,369, forward strand.
AGTTTGTTTTATTCCAGTATATCTTTATACGGTTCATTTTTTTCTATCTTGCATTATCATGCTTATTTGTCATATTATTTCTTTTTACTCATTGTTTTTCCTTCTTGCAACTTTAATCAATGTAGTTATAATGGAAAGGAGTCAAATCACTTTAATACAATCTCAGTGTCAATTGTATGTCTAAATAAGTTTAAATCTAAAATGCAAAATAAAAATTCTATCTATGAAACACTTCTCTTGTCTATGTAAACTTCATAGTGATTCACAGTGTTGCATTTCCATGGAAAGTAACATTACACTATAGGATAGATTTCTGGATCCAACTACATAATAACTTTTTCCTAATGGTTTGAGCTTCACTAATACACTCATCATTAGGTAAGAAGTAAGAAGTTATTGTCATTCATGTTACATGGGATTAATTCTAAATTTCTAATCATTCTGCAAATGTTGTATTTTTTGCAAGTCTTATGAATGGTGTCTGAGTGACTGGATATCAACCTTTTTGTTTTCTGCTAATACCTTTACAATTCTCATGTGAGACTAAAACTGATTAAAATTTGGATGAAATCAGCTTAGTCTCTTCAACATCCACCTTCACCTTCTTCCAAGCTTTAACTCAACCTTATTTCATGGTATTGGTAATGGTTTGGGAGTCACTTTCTCAAGTAATGTTTTTCCAATTCTCAATCACAATTTGGAGAACTTTGATCAAAACTAGCCATCAATTAGACTATTGGTTAAGTTTGTAGGTCTACAGAGATTTAAGATTATTTTTCCATTTGAGTCCTAAAACTTCTCTCCTCTTCCAACAAGCCAAGGATTAGTCTTAGGTAATTTATCAACAAAAAAATTTAATGCCTTAGGAGGGAGGTTGCTAAACTACTTTAGCCTTATCAAGCGTAACAAATGTTGGCTCGTCATTGGAGGAGGCATACTACATATATTAACAACTAGGTTTTTTGTTATGTTCCATGGATGTTTGTGAAAATGTTATTGACATGGAATTGATTTTGTAATATTCAGGGAGAAGTTGAATCGCTTGATAGGTTTATTATAGTCACGAGTTGTAGATAATTCTCTCGGCATGGAAAAATATGATATTAAAATGAGAGAAGACCTTAATGGTGGAAATGAACCAAACAGAGTGCAAGTTGCAGAGACTCGGAAATGGCAGGATTGGAGGAAGAAGGCAAGGGAAGAGAAAGATAACCTTTCTTGTGGAAATGGCTTGTTTTCTGATGCGTTTTCACCCTCACTTACCAAAAATATAAGTCGACACATTTTACTTCTATTATCTATTGTATAGTTTAATGTGTATTTCATTTTCTTCCAACCCTGATTCAAGAATGATAAATCATCCTATTGACAATGCTTATTTATTCATTTTTTGGTATATTGGATATAATGGCACATGTTGCTGGTTTGTGATGATTCTCGTTTGACTCCAGTAGATATAGAAAAAGCTTTTATGGGTATGCGGTCTCACAGGGCACCAACATCCCCTTCACATTTGCAGCATAGACCTTTTGAAGATGAGAGTACACCATGTCAGTTATTTAGAGATGCATACATGCCAAATAGACCCAATTCTTATCAACTTGTACCAAGAACAATAGAAGGTGAGTTGTTTGGGAATGGGCAAGTTGAATACCCCATCCAATAGGATTAATAGCCTCCAATACCCGAGGTCTCAAAATCGAGGTCAAAGTATGAATCATACCCCACATGCTAAAAGGGAACCAACAAGTACCATTGTAATTAGCACGCGTATTCCTTTTTCTTAAAAATAAATCACCATCAAAATTCTGACAGCAACCCAACTTTGCACCGACGGCCAAACCTTTGGACCAACAACATCCTCATCAGTGCATAGTTTCTAGCAGGTGTCAAAATTTCAATACCAACTGAAGAAATATCTGACGAGGATGTTGTATGTTCGATGAAACTTTCTTGTTGGACGTTCATCGTAGTCATAGTCGATGCATATTCCTGGTAAGCCTCATAATTCTAACGTCCATCAGATGATATTCTTTGGCCAGATGAATGATCATGGCCACTGTCAGAAGAGTCTAGGATGTCGTCAGAATTCTTATGTTAGATGACACCGTCAGAATGCCCAACGATAATTTTTTGACGGCTTCTTTTGTTGGCGGTCTAATGAAAAGTAGTCAAAATTTTGATGATAGGTCATCAGAAATCAACCCAAAATGTACTAGTGGCACTCATGCACACATGAGTGGGATACTACTAGGCTTTAGGGTTTGAATGGCCCACTTGAACAATTCAATACAACGATCCTTGGAGGGGTGTTCTCAAAACACCTTAACAAAAATGAAACAGCATTTTATGGTTTAAATCCATCAGAACATCAATTTTGTCTCACTAGCTGACAACCAGAACCAGTTGCAATTAGGCCTCCATTTGAAGGAATCGGGTGATAACTTTTGACACCCTGAAGATATAAGAAAAAAAATTATATTTTCAGATACCCAATACCCTTTTGGGAGTTCTCAACAATATCTCAGTTTCTGGTACCGGAACAACTTATAGATATTTCCAGCCAATACTACATTTAACAAACCTAATAGGTCTATTAGACATATCTGACTGTATGCCTTCCACAAACTAGTTTGGTAATCATAATGGGTAACCATATATTACCATGAAATGTTATGTAAACCTCCAAATTACTCTTCAACCACATTCAAACCCTTTTCCAATTCTCTACCACTCAATTCTCATGCACCACACTCATCAAACCAGTATGTCACATAGAGATGCCAGACCTAGGGTTAGTTCTCCATCCTCTTCACCCTGTTGTATCCTCTTAATGGATTTTGGAACTAACATATGATACAGTAGCCATTCATCTCCTATAATAGCAGAATGTTTAGTTAAGGATTGATAGGCCAAAACCCATTTTTGCAGTCAAACCCTAGGGGTTTAAGGGTTTTAGGATACCTCATAGAGATTTGCTTGTAGAATGGGACAACGATCACTTGAAAACTTCACACTGAAAGAAAAATAAAGGTAAAATGAACTAGTTACTAGAACTATGCCATGGGCATTCTTTCCAATCCACCTTCAGTATGCAATCAATGGAAATTAGATGGTTTTTTTGAGTTTCCAACAGTTCTTGATGCTTCAATTTTCTTCCAAATTAGCCAACTTACATCCTTCGATGGTTGAGGCCTTTAAAGGTATCTCCCAAATTACCACAACCTCCTCCAACTATTTTTCAAACTGACTGACCGTTGGAGAATCACGACTTACAAAAAGTGCAAAATTGTCATGACAATAAATTGACAATATGACAACTTTTGCATAATTCAACCAACTTAGACTCTAGACTATCATAGTCCTCCAAAATTATTACATTTGATTCTAAAACATCTAAAATAACTCAAATATACTTTTTGTCACTTGATCCCTCAATTTAGACCATTGTGACACTTATTAAATCAATTTTCTCTACCAGACCCTAGATGACAATTTAACCCAAACATGGACAAACTTGTCACACTCCTAGGACATTGAATTACAAAAAGGGACCCATAGGATATTATTAAATTCCTTCTAGGAAAAGAGAAAATCATATTTTTCTTGGTTCATGCCTTCATAGGTAGGTGCTCTTGCACCACCTATTGTAACTCATCAGACTTAACCAACTCTTCATTCTAACTTTTGGTAGGATCAGATCACACATTGTAGATGGAACATCTGACTGCATTTGCCATCAATTACAACACCAGATGACCTGTATAGTGTCTCTTTCCAACAGCCAATGGTTTCCTAAGAACTATAGCTATAGAATGAAGAACATCCAAATGACAAAACTCCATTGGAAGGAGAAGAAGGTGAACCCAAACAGGAACCTTGTAGGGTAACTCTTTTGAAGGATCCAAATCCACATGACATGTTTTTAAAAAAAACCTTCTTGGTTATAGAAATATGGTCCATGTTCAAAATATTTCTCATGATTCGCTAGATAGGGAAAAACCACAAAAATGAAGCCATTTGAAATAAGAAGAATGTCAACATCACCTTGAGGCTTCCAAGTACAAAGAATCAAGTTATCCAAAAATGCCACAGAGGTGAAATCCCATAAAGTTGAAAATCAAACATGTTGGGAATAATAATATATATCATTTGCAAGCACCTCCATGTTAATGACCCCATCAGGACAAGAATTAGTATTTGGCAAACACCCATTCATTCATGTGAAAAAATGTCAGAATGGATTAGATGAACCCCATGCCCATCATGCAAAAAATTATGCATATCCTCCTAATGCTATATGTAAATGCATGTCCATTCCCTACAATTTCCTTATAATACTGAGGCAGAGAACCACTCAAAATTTCTCCAGAAGCAGCCATTCAAAAAAATAGAGCCTCCAATGTTGGCAATTGACACTCATTTGGTTCATATGTTGTCATTAATGGCAACAAGATTCTATAGAAGGTAGATATCAACATTTGGAGACATACACCGATAGATACAGGCATTGGAGTAATCAGTGCCATCACTGGCACCGACACCGGCATCCAACACTTCAGTGAAGCCGACATCAGTCTAGGATTCGAAAGGTTTTATTTGTAAAATTATTTTGTAATTATTATATAGGGACGACATTGAATATGTTTTGTATTGTAAGCCAACATAAAGCATATTATTTGTAAAGGGTATATAAGTCAATCTGTTAGGTCATTTTGAAATATGACAAGGTAGTAGAATAGAGTGATGCGAAGGATATGTATGTAGGTCATTTGTATGGGAAATTTATATCATGCTATGATCAGTAGATGGTTTGTAAAGCATTATTGGAGGAAAGGAGATACCAGTAGAAGGGTTTAGGGTTTATGAACCGGTACAAAAGAAAGCTCTAACCGGAACTCTTTTTCGCATTGCAGATGCATTTTGTGCGTTCACCATTACTATTTTATCTCAGCAAAAGCTTGTAGTTAGTGAGACTCTTTTGTGTTGAGCAGTGTGCTCTAGGTAGTGTGCCTTACTGCATGTGCAAGTCCCCATGCTATTTAATATATTTCATATGGCAAATGAATTGATATTGTGGGTCACAAATCCCACTGTGGTTTTTCCTCTTTGAGGTTTTCCACATATAAATTATGTGTGTTACGGTGCTCATTCATGTGGCTTGTTTATTTATTTCATGTTATATGTTTCTTCATTTACCAGTTTATATGTGTATGTTATAATAATGTAAAATCTTATAATACTGATAGAACATTGATTCACCCCCCTCTCAGTGTTCTTGGATTCCAACAATTGGTATCAGTGCCTAGAACCTTAGAGGAAGTTTAACATCTTGAGGAAGATCCTGAAACCATAATCATTGAATATGGCTATAGAGAAGCAACTTGAGATGGCACTTGAGGATTATGATGTTGAATGGATGAAGAACTTAAAAATACAAGATGAATTCAATTCTGCTAATAAATTCATTCTTCTTCTGCAAGAAAGATTATGATCCGTTCAAGATAAGAGGAAGGAAATTTTGCAAAACCAAGATGATGAAGAGAAAAATGCACTTAAGGAACAATGTCAAAAACTGAGTCAAGCAAACATGCTAATGAAAAATGAAATGCGAGACTTGACTATGAGGATGCCAAAAGATGTTGAGGATAGAAAGAAGAAGGAAGAAAATATTGCTATATCTCTAAAGAACAAATTTGAAGAATGTGGCAGATTGGCTCATGAGAATATTCTATTGAGAACGGATTTGGTACAATCCCAAAATAATGAACAAGAGCTTGAAAGATAAATAATGACCCTTAGAGATGATCTAACAACTGCAAGTGAGTACAAAGAAAAAATAAGGGTTAGTGTTGCACAATTGGATGATTTATTGAAAATAAAAGGGCAGAGTGAAGATTCTAGAGGACTTGGATTTGTACAGGGTGAAAGCTCAGGTGCTACAAATGAAGATCAAACAACCACTATGCAGAACTCATCAAATCAGAGGAAATCAGTAAGGCAATCTAATTATTAATAATTCAATGGTAGATGTTTTGTTTCTAATAAATTTGGGCATATGGATAGACAATGTAGAAATAGAGAAAATCAAAATTGCAATTCAGTTCCTCGTCAATTCACAGATTGCAAGAAATATGGTCATAAGTCAAAAGATTGCATAATTAATGTTAAGTGTCATGCATGTGGAAAGTTTAGACATTTAGCTAATCAATGTAGGTCAAGGAATGACACCAGATATGTCAAAGCAATTCAAAAGAACAATGTTACATGTTATGCATGAAACAAAATAGGTCATCAATCTAAGTACTGCAGAAGCAAGACTACATCGGTTAGAAATGACAAAGCAAATGAGAAAGGAAAACATAAGGTAGATGAAATACAACAAGATCGCACCAAGAGATGGGTTAGAAAGTTTGAAGAGCCAAGTGGAGATGTAACTAGACCAATAACTGCACCATTAGCTCCACAGGTAGAACAAAGCATTCCCGCATTGGTAGGAATTTCAATTGGTAACTGAGGCATACGCCTTAGGGGTTGGAAAATTCATTGCAAATCTTGCATATTCCTTGGAAGAGATCTGGAAGAGATTTGGAGAGTGGTATTGATCATTAATGGAGGTTTATCCAGCATAAAAATGTGAAACCGACATCTGATAGGGCACATCGCTAAGCATTTATGACAATGATGAATTAGGGTTTACTCATTGATAAAAAGGGAAAATGGACTCATTTTCACTTACCCAGCACTTGAGAAAACTAGAGCAAAGAAAAGGCAAATCACAGGTGATCAAGAACGAGAAAAGGCATTCTAAAGGATTTCTAGTAGTTATCTAAGAAGTAATTAAGATCTTTTAACCGATGACTGTTATCCAGATATTTCTTTGAAATGGCATCCAAATCATCATCTACTCCTACTTTCATTGTGAATCCCACTATTGTTGAGGTTAAGGATAGGCTTAGACCTTCTTTCAAGGAAGTTCCTCAAATTGCAATGAAGGAAGACTCTACTAGCACATTTTTTAGGGTTCCCGATGGCGTGGTTTATGTGGAAGACATCAGGTCCTATATTCACTACACCTTGGAGTATTTAGGAACTGAAGAAATCAAGGGAATGTATAAATATGTGATACTAGGCAGCTCCGGAATAATCAAGCCAGAATATCAAATCATTGAAGACCTAGGGTTAACCGAAATCTTGTATATACTGGAATTCAAGGATGAAGTGATCAGATATGTCCTGAGAAAGGTCCATAATGAATTCATTTGGCTAGAAAGACCCCACATGATTAGTAAAGAAGCAATTTTGGTGGTCACCAGCTTACCCAAAGTTGGACAAGAACCAGGAAAGAAGATCTCCAACACTGCTATTGAAAAGCTCACTGATGCAACCCATGATGGAAGGTTGATGAGGGTCAACACCATCAAAGATATAGATGTGAAATTTTCCAGCATGATCATCGGCTACAAGGTAACTCAATCAATTTGATTGAACTCTGTTGGCAGCTCCTGTATCCATACTACATATCAAATGATAAAGAATAATGAAAAATATGACTTGTGTGAATGGTTGAGAAGTGAATTAAAGTTGAATCTTCTCAAAATCAAAGGTGTTAATAAAGGAATTTTCTAGTTTGGCAATGTTATTGTTTGCTTGATGTTATACTTCATGAATGAGCTACTAGGTTGTTAGGACCTAGAGGCAACTGAAACGGGGGGTGAATCAGATGTCTATTAATTTCAACCCAACTATAACTTAATCGAACTTAGTGCATAATACCAGTAAACCAAAGTTAATTTCAATTGACAGTTTAACAGTTAATCACAATGTTGGTATAGTATAATGCATGAAACAGAATGACAAATAACGTCCACAACACATAACACAAATATTTGTATGTGGAAACCTTGTAATGGGAAAAACCATGGTGGGAAACCTTACCCACAATCAGATGATACTACTGCAAATAGTATGTGTGTAAAAATGGGATCTGCACATGCGGAAAGGCCAACTACCTAGATCTCACTGCTCAATCACAAGATGGGAGTCACACTGACTACAACTGGATGGTTAAATCCAATGATAATGTACTACTCAAAATAGCTTCTTCATATGCTGGATTCAGTACCGGCTAAGCTCTGATTGTCTTCTTCATACCTTTCTTGAATCTTCAAATGATGTCTGCATGTATAGCTCTACTTATATTCGCATATACTGAATATCACAACCTTGTAATACCTTATTACCTTCCCTATATCAATCTCACAAATAAGATCTTACATATATACCAAAACCTAAGACCAAATGTGTAGGTCAGCTTACTCAGAATATTACAATTAAATCAATTACAAATGAATCAATATACGATGCATCATGTCGGCTCAATGCATTTACAATAATAACCAATAAACAAATCATCTCCATAACATGTCATGCTGATCTGGAATAGATAACACTTGCCGGTCCATAACCTAGACCAATTTGCTGGCAACAACAAATATGCAAAATCAATTAGACCAATAACCAAATCATCAAAACCAAGTGTCCAAACCATGTCTTCAATGTAACCAAGTAATCTCCATATGATAATAGATCATCCTTAGTGCCAGTGAACAATATAACTTGCCAGTGAACCAAATACCGGTGACTGTGCATAAGTCACTAAACATGTCGGGGAACATAACCAAAGATGTCCAGTCCCGATAAGTGTTGAAAAGTGTTGACATCAATGACAAAACCAATGCAACACATCCATAATACCAACAATCTCCCCCTTTGGCATTTATGGAAACACAAGATGGAAAACCCATTTAAGTGCCAAAGCAAAAATGCCAAAAACCAAAAACCAACAATCTCCCAAAGAGATCAATTTCCAGAAATCAAAATACAAAATATCTCCCCCCTGGGAATAATCTCTCCCCAAAAGATAATGATTCCTAAATACAAAGTTTTTCCATAGATATCTCTCTCCCTTTGACATCAAATTCCAAAGCAATACAAAACTAGATACAACTAGTTCATAGAACTAATTACAAATACCAATTGTTATAACCAGCTACTCCCCCTGAGAAGTAGCTCTCCTTCATCAAAGCCAGAAAATGATTTCTCTATTAATTCCTGTCAGTCTGATGCCGTGCTCCAACTATCTAAGTCTCTACCAGTGAGGGTATAACCCCAAGCTGCTCTCTGAGATATTCAAAAGTTTCCTTAGGCAAAGGCTTAGTAAAGATATTTGCAATCTATTCTTTAGTATTCACATAGACCAATTTCACTTCTTTTGCTTCAACATTCTCTTTCAAAAAATTGAATTTGATAGAAACATGTTTACTTTTAGAGTGAAATATCGGATTCTTGGATATATCTATTGCTGCCATATTATCATAGTAAATGATTGTAGGTTCTTTGCATTTTACCTTTATGTCCTTCAACATTTGCTTAATCCATAATACCTGAGTACAATTAATTGTTGTTGCAACATATTCTGATTCTATTGTTGATAATGATGTAAAACTTTGTTTCTTGCTCAACCATGAAATCAATCTACTACCAAGAAAGAATGCTCCGTCGGTGGTGCTCTTTCTATCATCTACATCTCCTACCCAATTTACATCTGTGTATGCAGATAAATTAAAATACTCATCTTTAGGATAAAATCAACCAAGATTTGTTGTGCCTTGTAGATACTAGAAAATCCTTTTCACTATTGATTCATGATTTTCCTTAGGATTACTCTGAAATCTTGAAACAATACATATTGCATTCATAATATCGGGCCTTATTTGTGTCAAATACAATAAACCTCCAATCATAGACTTATATCTTGTTGGATTAATAGGTGTTGATTCATCCTTCAATGATAGTTTAACAATTGTAGTCATAGGAGTACTTATCGGTTTAGAGTTTCCCATACCAAATTTCTTTAGTAGTTCTTTCAAGTACTTCGATTGCATATGAATATACATTTATCAGTCTATGAAATCTGCAATCCTAAAAATAATTTTATCTCCCCAATCATAGATATTTCAAATTCTTCCTACATCTTATTAGAAAAGTCTTTACACAATCCATCTTCTCCTCCAAAAATCATATCATCAATAAAAACTTCAACAACCAAGATGTCATCATTAGTCACTTTGAAATATAAGTTGTTGTCATCATTACCTTTAGAGTAACCAAGCTTCAAAAGATATTTTTCCAATCTAGCATACCAAGCTCTAGGAACTTTCTTTAACCCATACAAATATTTTCTTAATCTACAAACCATATATTTGTCATTTGTAAATGAAAATGCATCATGTTGTTCAATGTAAACTTCCTCTTCAAGATCACCATTTAGAAATGCACATTTTGCATCCATCTGATATATTTTATAGTTCTTGTGAGCTGCAAATGTAAGAAATAATCCGACTGCCTCAATTCTAGCTACTGCTGCAAAGTTTTCATTATAATCAATTCCCTCTTTCTGTGAATATCCCTTGCACACCAATCTTGTTTTGTTTCTAATTACCTTACCATCTTCATTATGTTTATTTTGGAATACCCATTTAATTCCAATTACATTTTTGTTTTTAGGCTAGGGAACCAATGTCCATGTGTTATTCTTTTCAATTTGTTCCAATTCATTTTCCATATCTTTAATCCAATGTTTATCTTCACATGCCTCATTAATTGATGTTGGTTTAATTTGAGAAATTAGACATACCTCTTCATTTGTCATTCTTTATCTTGTCATAACTCCCTAATACTTATTCCCAATTATCTGACTTTCAGAGTGATTCAATCTTACATACCTGGGTGTATTCACTTGTTGTTGTTCTTCAGTCACTGTGGAATTCTCAAATGATGTCGGTGTGACTGGATGAACACTCTGTACCACTGTGTTTTGTGTAGGTTCATTTGTGATTATCTCAACTACCGGTTCAGAGTCCATAGACCTTGAATTACCTCTAAATTGTTCATCAATCTTCACATTTGCACTCTTAATTATTTTCTGCAATCTCTCATTAAAATTTCTATATGCCTTTCTCTTAGATGAATAACCAAGAAATATTCCTTCATCACTTCTAGGATCAAATTTACCAATACAATCATCTCTCGTAATATAACATTTGTTTCCAAATATTCTGAAATATTTAAGAGTAGGAGTATTACCAAACCATACTTCATGAGGGGTCTTACCAGTTTCACCTTTGATGTGAACTTTGTTGAATGTGTAAACCACTATATTCACTTCTTCTCTCCAATACACATGAGGTAGGTTTTCTTCTGATACCATGCTTCTAGCTGCATCCAAAATAGTTTTGTTCTTACTTTCCACAACTCCATTTTGCTAGGTTGTCCAAGGTGATGATAACTGTCTTCTGATTCCATTCACTTCATAGAATGTATTAAATTCCCTAGATGTGAATTCACCTCCTTGATCTGATCTCAAACATTTGATTTTGTAACCAGTTTCATTCTCTATTATTGCCTTGAATAGTTTGAATTTCCCAAAAGCTTTTGATTTCTCCCTGAGAAAAGTAACCCAACACATTCTAGAATAATCATCAATGATTAGCATAAAATATATATCTCCTTGTAAACTTCTGGTTCTTGCTGGACCACATAAATAAGTATGAATTAAGTCAAGAACATTATTGGATTTCTATGGAATAATCTTAAAATTTTCTCTTACTTGCTTTTCAAATTGACATTCCTTACATACCAAATTGTGAGGTTTTACAATTTTAGGTAAATCCCTTACTACCTTAGTTGTACTGATCTTTACAATGCAATCAAAATTCACATGACAAAGTCTGTTATGCCATAACTAATTTTCATCAATATGTGCAATCAAGCATGCATTCTCATTGCTATTAAAATGAAAGATATTACCTCTAGTTTGATTACCTATTACAATTACCAAACCAGTTCTATTCATGATTTTGCATTTACCATTCTTGAATTGTAACTAAAATCCCTTTTCAACTAATTGACCAACACTCAAAAGATTATGCTTCAAACCTTCAACATAATAAACGTTGTCAGTATTGTGCTTACCATCAAAAGATATAGTGCCTTTTCCTTTGATCAAACAAGCTTTATTATCCCCAAATCTTACTAGACCTCCATTGTATTCCTGAAAGGTTAAGAATTTACTTTTATCACTAGTCATATGATGTGAACATCCAGAATCAATGATCCATTCATCCCTTTCTTCAATTTTAGTTGTCAGGGCCTTCTCTACTGGTTGTATAGTAGGTGTCGATTGATCTTCTTTTATTGCAACAAAAGCCCATCCATTATCTTTCGATTCCTCATTAGAATCATTAGTAACTCCTTCATTAGCATAGTAACATGATTTGTCTCTATTCTTCTTAAATTTATATCTCTGATATTCAGGGTTAGGCTTATATGTTCTTTTAGCTTCTTCTTTCAATCCTGCATGTCTATCAGGACACCTAGATGCCATATGACCAATTTCATTGCAGTTACAACATTTAAATGATCCTTTACCTTCATACTTACTTCCGACTGGACCTTTAGGCATTTTCTTTGCAAATAGTGCTTCAAGCTCTTCAAGTTCTTCATTTTCCCTTCTGATTTCTTCAAGTTTTGTTGCATAAAGTGCTTTCCAATCATATTTCTTAAATGATGATGATGATGATGCAAATGATGATGGTTCTTTGAAAGCTAAATCTCTCTTAATTGTAGTAACAGGACCAAATTCCTCAAGTTCAAAAGATGAAAGTTTTCCAACCAAGGTATCTCTAGATACTGATGTATTATGCATTGTTCTCAATTCATTAATAACAATTACATTCATTTTGTATGTTGGTGGCAATCCTCTTAAAACTTTAGAAATATTTTCATCTTCACTTAACGATCCTCCACAATATTGTATACCTAAAACAATTTCATTAACTCTTTCCATAAAAGTAGAAATCCTTTCATCTTCTTCCATTTTCAGATTTTCATACCTAACCTAGAAGCATTCCAGTTTTGCAATTTTGACAGTGGTATCAACTTCAATCACTGTTTCCAATTTGTCCCAAATAGCTTTAGCACTAGATTGGTCTGATAATCCCATGATTTGCTGATTTGACAATGTGCTCAAAATTGCTTCTCTTGCTTTGGAATCATTCTCCTCATCTTTAGCCAAGGTAGGTGGATTAGGTTCACTCTATGTAGGACCAACATAGCCATTCTTTGTAACATCCCATATGTCTCTTCCAATGCAATTTAGATGTGTCTCCATTATGATCTTCCATATACCATAGTTAGTTCCATCAAGCTTCAAACTGTCCTTCTTGAAATAGTTAGTTGCCATAGAATCTCCTCAAGTTGTTAAACTTCTGCAAAAAGAGATCCTAGCTCTAATACCAATTGTTAGGACCCAGAGGAAATTGAGAGGAGGGGGGGGGCATGAATCAGTTGTCTATTAATTTCAACCCAACTATAGCTTAATCAAACTTAATGCATAACACTGGTAAACCACACTTAATGCAAGTTGATAGTTTAACAGTTAATAAAAGTGTCGGTAAAGCTTAATGCATGAAACAGAAAGACAAATAACATCCACAACACTTAACAAATATATTTGTACGTGGAAACCCTATAAGGTGAAAAACCATAGTGGGAAACCTTACCCACAATCAGATGATACTACTGTAGATAGTATGTGTGTACAAATGGGGTCTGCACATGCAAAGAGCTCACTGCCCAATCACAAGATGGGAGTCACACTAGCTACAATTGGATGGTTAAATCCAATGATAATGTACTGCTCAAAATAGCATCTTCATATGTTGAATTCAGTATCAGTTAAGCTCTGATTGTCTTCTTTGTACCTTCCTTGAATCTTCAAATGATGTCTGTGTGTAGAGCTTTACTTGTATTCTCATATACCGAATATCACAACCTTGTAATACCTTATTACCTTCCCTATATCAATCTCACAAATGAGATCTTACATATATACCAAAACCTAAGACCAAATGTGTAGGTCAGCTTACTAAGAATATTACAATTAAATCAATTAAAAATGAATCAATATGCGATGCACCATGTCGGTCTAATGCATTTACAATAATAAAATATAAAAAAATCATCTCCATAACATGTCGTGCTAATCTGGAATGGATAACATTTTCCAGTCCATAACCTAGACCAATTTGCCGGTAACAGCAAATATGCAAACTCGATTAGACCAATAACCAAATCATCAAAACCAAGTTTCCAAACCATGTCTTCAATGTAACCAAGTAATCTCCGTATGATAATAGATCATCCTCAATGTCGGTGAACAATATAACTTGTCGGTGAACCAAATAACAGTGACTGTGCATGAGTCACTGAACATGCTAGTGAACATAACCAAAGATCTCTAGTGCTGATAAGTGTTGAAAAGTGTTGACATCAATGACAAAACCAATGCAAGACATCCATAATACCAACACAGGTTTGGGAAAGAAACATTGGGCTCATGACATATTGGTAGGTATGCAAATCAAAGATGCAATCACCGGTCTTGGCAGTAACAGGGATGAGAAGCTTTGGGGCTACTTTAAAACTTTTCAAGAGAACATGAGACTGAGGGAGAGAATCTCCAAATGCATTGTGGAGAAATACTCCACTGAAATTTGCTTCATGGTAAAAACAGATGAGACACTCATGGAAGTAGTGGAACCTAGAACAATATGGCTCACTAAATTGGGGTATGAAGTTGATGACAACATCTTAAAGCTATATGCTAAAATGGTGATTGATTCTCCTTTGGATGATAAGGCCAAACACTTTGGCACTGTAGAGGAGAAGGATTTTGAAGTTAAAACTAGCTTCAATAAGAAAAGGAGGGAAAATAAAATAGACAAAATGTCTGCATTATTCAAAATATAATTCACATGATAGATACAGAACAAGGTTCTGGATCTAAATTGGTAGATCAACCAACAGCATCTAGTGCTCCTGAGGTAATGAGGCCTGAGACTTTCATTTATTCTATCACTTCTGACTCTGATCCAAAGGATAATCAACCTCTTGCATTCAGAAGGGTACATAGGAAGAAAGCTGAAAAGCCTCCGATAGAAGTGAAGAAGATGGAACCAACGAGGAAGCTACTAAGAAAAGTAACAACTACATCCACACCTCGGATAAAGAAACCTACCCAGAAGAGGCAGCCTTCTCTATCCACTCCTGCAACCCCCAACAAGAAGAAAAAAAGTGATGAAGGAACTGAATCTAGTAATATGAATTGTGCAGAGTTAATTGATGAGGTAACTAAAGATGGAATTTTAAAGAATGTGTCAAATTTATATGAAGATTTAGATGACAATGAGCAAAATGAAATAGAAGAAGCAATTTTGTTACATTTAAACATATATAAGAAGGCTTTGGTAGAGATTTTGAAAGAAATTCCTTTATCATTGTATAATAAGTTAGATGCAAGGAGATTAGATGCAATCAAGAGGGACAAAGAGATTAAAGAAGTTGAACTTTTAGGTGTTTGTTATTCTATAAATAATGAGGAAATGAAAAAATGTATAGATATTGCAAATAGAACTATCTTTAGCAACCAAACCCAACAAATAGGCTTAATGATGGGCAGAGTCAATGAGATAATAAATGAGGCCAGAGATGGTTGGGCTAAATTATTCCAAAAGAATTCTGATTTCCTTACTTCCTAAGAAGAATTTGCTAAGGTAACTGCTCCCACCATTCTAGACATATCTAAAGGGAAAGGAATTATGGGAAGTTCAGATCAAATTTTAAATAAATCGGTAGATAATCCTAAAATTGATGAGAGTGTACATACTAAACTAGTAGAGACTACATTTGTACAGTCTGAGCAAGGTAATATAGATAATGTATAGGATACAAATAATATTATGGATAATACTCCACCGGCAGTAACAAATATTGCACCAAGTGGTGAAGCCATTGGTGCAAAAGAGGATAAGGAAAAGGAGACTGATAAGACACCCAGTACCATACCGATAGTTGATTCCCAAAAAAAAATTTGGGAATTGACACTTCTCAAGTTGAGAAGAAATCAATCACAAAGATGAGTCCCATTGAACTAATGATGATGGCTACTCAAAAGCTAATGAAGGAGGGATCTATAGACAAAGGAATAATAGATAAATCAATAATAGTTTTGCATAGATTGATTCCTAATTGTATGATTGAAAATGAAGAAAGCCCTTCTGGCAAGCTTAAGACATTGATAGAGAACATATCTAAAAGCTTTCAATCATTACAGTAGATTTTTGACTAGCAAGCACTTGAAAGATTTACTTTAGCTAAGAAAGCCGCTTTTGACCAGATTATTGAGACAGAGAAGAGGAAGGTTGAAGAGAAACTTGTACTCATTGAAAATTATTTGAAATAGTGTACTAACATCTACATGATGTGTCGTAATATAGAAATTCTTACAACAAATGTAGATAAGAGGATAAAGGAGTTACAAGAAAAGATTGCTACTATTGCTAATTCTTTTGATGGACTAACTTCACTTTCAACATCTATTGATGGACAAATTTGGACTTTTGAGAACCAAATTTTTGCTTTTGAAAAGGAAGGAGACAAGATTATTCAGAGAGAAAGGAGTCTGAGAGGTTTGTTGTGTCCAAGATTGGATTCACTCGGTGTACATAAGAGGAAATATATGGATATGCTTGCAAAGCCCACACCGACAGAAGTCACTGAGAAAGAAACACTTGCACATTTACTAGGTGGACTTGTATCCATATCTGGAACATTCAAAACCAGCTGGGATGCCTATATACAGTTGCTAGAGAAAGCTTACCCGAAAATCTTCAAATTGGTCAAGCTCCAGTAAATTAATATGTAATTATTCTTTCAATTCTTTCACCAGTCTTTGGCATTGATGACAAAGGGGGTGTGTATATTATGTGAAAAATATGTATATAATCCTAGGGGGAGGATATCAGACAGAGTATATTGCAAACATAGCCAATCAGCTCAGGGGGAGCATGTTTCAGTTGAACCAGCAGAGAATCCATTTTTCACATGAGTGTTGCCATCAATGCTAAAGGGGGAGATTGTTGGCAATTGACACTCATTGGATTCATATGTTGTCATTGATGGAAAGAAGATTCTATAGAAGGAATATATCAACATTTGGAGACATACACCGATAGATATCGACATTGGAGTAATCAGGGCCATCACTAGCACCGACACTAACATCCAACACTTTAGTGAAGTCGACATCAGTCTGGGATCTGAAAGGTTTTATTTGTAAAATCATTTTGTAATTATTTTATAGGGCCAACATTAAATATCTTTTGTATTGTAACCTGACATAAGGAATACTGATTGTAAAGGGTATATAACTCAATCTGTTAGGTCATTTTGAAATATGACAAGATAGTAGAATAGAGTGATGCGAAGGATATGTATGTAGTTCATTTGTATGGGAAAGTTATATCATTTTATGATTAGCAGATGGTTTGTAAAGAATTCTTGGAGAAAAGAAGATATCGGTAGAAGGGTTCAGGGTTTATGAACCGGTACAGAGAAAACCTATAACTGGAACTCTTTTTGGCATTGTAGATGCATTTTGTGAGCTCACCATTATTGTTTTATCTCAGTAGAAGCTTGTAGTCAGTGAGACTCTTTTGTGTTGAGTAGTGTGCTCTAGAAAGTGTGCCTTCCTGCATGTGCAGACTCCCATGCTATGTAATATCTTTCATATGGCCAGTGAATTGATATTGTAGGTCACAAATCCCATCTTGGTTTTTCCTCTTTGAGGTTTTCCACATGTAAATTTTGTGTGTTATGGTGCTCATTAATGTGGCTGGTTTATTTACTTCATGTTATATGTTTCTTCATTTACCGATTTATATATCTATGTTATAATAAGGTAAAATCTTATATTACTGACAAAACACTGATTCACCCCCCCTCTCAGTGTTCTTGGATTCCAACACCCAATACTAAAAGAAGAAAACCTAGAAGTGAAAAAGTAACCAAAATAAGAAATGAAAACCACCAAACTGTGCTCTAAGAAGAGATAAATCCAAAGATGAAACATGTGTTAGGACCCAGAAGGCAACTAAGAGGGGGGGTGAATCAGTTGACTATGAATTTCAACCCAAATACAACTTAATCAAACTTGATACTTAATACTAGTAAACCAAACTTAATGTTGGTTGACAGATTAACAGTTAATATCAATACCGACAAAACTTCATGCATGAAACAAAAAGAGAAACAACATCCAAAACACATAACATGGAGATTTTAATGTAGAAACCTTGTAAGGGGAAAAACCATAGTGGGAAACCTTACCCATGATTAGATGATACTACTACAGATAGTATGTGTATACAAATGGGGTCTGCACATGTAGAAAGGCCAACCGCCTAGAGCACACTACTGAAATGGGAGTCTCAATGACTACAGTAGGATAGTTAAATCCTAGAATAATGTACGACTCCAAATAACATCTCCAATGCTAGATTCAGTACTAGTTAACATTTGATAATCACCTTCAAACCTTCCTTCAACCTTCTCTATGGTCTGCTCATATGATCTTCAATATTCACACATACCATGTTAGAATAACCTTACATACCATGTCCCAAATCCTTTATCTCATCAATTGAGATCTTACATATATACCGAGCCTAAGACCAAATGTGTAGGTCGGCTAACTAAAAATATTACAATAAAATAAATTACAAACAAGTTAGGATGTGATGCATCATATCGGCTCAATACATTTACAACAATATCCAATCAATAAATCATCTCCATAACGTGTCGTGCTGATCTGGAATAGATAATGCATACTGTGTCAACCCAATTAGACCATTAACCAAAATACAAAAACCAAGTATCCAAACCATGTCTTTGACATAACCAAGTGATCTCCAGATGATAACAAGTCATCCTTAGTGCCGATGAACAATATAACCTATCAGTGGACAATATAACGATGACTGTGCATAAGTCACTAAACTTGTTGGTGAACACAATGTGCCGGTTCAACATAACCAAATATCTCCAAAAGGATAAGTGTTGATGTCAATAACAAAACTAATGCAACACATCCATAATACCAACAACATGCAATCTCATTCACAAAGAGACAAAAGCATGCAGGGTTGAAAAATCCCGTTCTAATCGTTTCGAAACCTCCAAAAAAAAATTTGGAATATTTATATCAATGATTCAAACATTGGCTTTAAAATAATTAATAGAATAAATTCATATTTATAAAATTTAACAACAATTCTAATATTTTAATAAAACTTTCAAAAAGAATATTGCTAGTATTATTTAATAGATCATGTAGAAATATAATAAAATGAATTATTTATCTCTTATCTTCCCTTATTTCTTTGACACTAAAAGTATCTTAATTGAAAAAAAAATTAACATTATAACACAAAGCATTGCAATAACTTGTATGATTAAAGTTCATCATAGCTTTTTGGTTTACAACTAGATTGATTGTTAGATTAAATTTACATAAATCATAATTCATTTTAAAGAATTTGTAGAGCATTTTAGCTAGAGTTATGCTTTTCTAGTTTAAGTTCTCTTAGTAATACTTTAGTTTTAGATGAGGTTTATTTAGCTCCTTCATTCTTTAATTTAGTTAATCTAATTTTAGATTATGGCTTTAATTTAGTGTAATATGAATTTGTAATCTTTTATTTTGAGGAATATAGCACATATTTCTTTATACTCTAGTTTTTAAAAGCTATTCTTGTTTGTAATTTGATCTTGTAGGTTTATGTTGCAAAAGTTAACATCATATCAAATAATGTATTCATTAAACCCCTTCCCAAGCTTTGAGGCTTTCTCTTATCTGAAGTTTTATAGGGTCATCAAGTTTTCCTTCTTTTGTGGATAAAGAAATGAGAGCATTCTTAGAGGTTAGTTGTAGAGGTCAACAAACTTAATGGTCACTTTGAATCAAAATAGAGGTAACCATCTCAGTCAAAAGGCCTAAAAACCCTAAGATTGATTACTATTGTGTCAGAATCCAACCAATTGAAGTTCTTGCTCAATTTATTTGAGGTAACATTTTATGAGGCACAAATATCCGTATAGTCATGCCTACATCTAGGTCATCCTATACCTATGTTAGAAATTTTAAAATTTTCTTTTTTTGGAAATTTTCCTTTTTAGGAAATTTTCTCCATTTTTTGAAATATTTCATTTTTGAAAAATCTTCAAGCCTCTGAAGCCCTAATTGACTAGAAATTAGCTTTTTGGCAACTTGGTCATATGAAGTCAAAATCATGCAAACAAGATATCATCAGAAAGCTATTTCAAGCATTCATCTAGTAATGTTGGTTATTTTGTCAAATTATGCTACAATTTTATGTACTAGGTTCGCAAAGTCAAAATTTATTTTTCATAATTTCATGGTAATATCTTCCACTTATGGAGGCATAACTCGGTCAAATAGATGAGTTGTTTTCTACAAATGAGTGGGAACTACAAAGGTAATTCATTTCTCTATCCAAATATATTTCTACTACTTATAGATTCTACCCCATGTTTTTTATTCACTCTTTTATTTTTCCCTTTATGACTTATTACTTGGTAATTTTGGCTCTTGGAGACTTTTTGTTTGCATTAGATGGATTCTCTTTAGCTATTCTAGATGAAGTTCTAGCGCTTTTTCCTATTTGCTAATTTTGAGCATCCTTTGAATGCACTTATTTGTTAGTAGACACACTAAGATAATTTTCCACTTTTATGTATAGTTTTTGGGGATTTTGCATATTCTTTTATGCCTTATTTTGTATATGCACTGTATTATAAATTTCTATCAGGGGTAGTGCATTTTTTTTTTGTTCACACTTTTGTTTAGTGAGTGTCCCTCCACAATGACATTGAATCCTAGAGATTCTTGTCCCATTCTTATCTGAATTGGTTACATACCCTTTTCTAGTTGCATGTACTTTCTTTTGCACATTCAAGTTCTTGTTCATGCACTACTTGGTGACAGTTAGCTTCAATTGACTAATCATCTCTCTCCATTGTCAGTGTTATGGGGGTTTTCTTATGTTGGTGCTTATATTTCATTGGTTTTACTTTGGAGTGAGCTATGTATTCAATATTTGTTTCTATGTCTTGGTGTAATTAAGGTGTTTTACCTTGGTTTTTTTAACTTAGGTCCTAACTACACTCAGGCTTACTTAGGGAGCCACATAGGATTTTATGGAGCATCCTCACTTTAGGTGGACTTATCATGTTATTATTCCACCTTATGTGGTGTTTCCATCTTTACTTCCTTTATCACATTATCATATCTTTCTTTCATGGCTGCACTTTTCCAACTTTGGTGGTGTTATCACACTATCAATTTTTCAGTTTAAGTGAGATGATAGCTTTTCACTTTTTATCCCATATCATATGATTATGACACTTTTCATAATATTATGCACTCCAATGTTGTCACTTTGGCTATATAGCTAAAGGGCCTCCTATGTAATAATTGTCTAGTTCTATTGCATCATTGACATGATACAATTTATTCTTATCACATTTATTCTCCCTTGTTGTTGTGCTACTTATTAGGCCTCTAGATCTTGGGTGGCTACCACTATAGACAATTCTTATACTATGTACTAGTTATTATATTATAGTGAGATGTAGCTCTTACCGTACATGACCTTTTGCATTCTAGGTTTTTGTGGAGGCAAATTATCCTCAGTTGATTAGTTCTTCAAACTATTATCATTTATATCTTTGATTTCTAGATATTTTTTCCTTTGACATTTATTTGATTGAGTAGTGTCATTGGGGGCACTCATGTAGATTTTTGTCAACTTCATCCTAATTATCATCTTGGTTTTAGATGATTTTCTTCATTCATCACAATAGTATTCTCTTTGTTTAATAGTTGTTTACAACGTCTTCTTGTTTCAAATTATGTTCTTCATGTTCCTACTATTTTGAGGCATTGATTCAAGAGCTTCTTAGTGGATTCTTTTTACTCTCTTTTGGATAGGATTTTCCTCCTACTAGTTATTTCTCCTTTTCTTTGGTTGTGAGAGAATTTTTGTTTATAGATGGGTACCTCATCATGCCTTTAGATGCTAGGACCCATTCTTGTATTTTATTCATTTAGAGGTTTTTAAGTTCTCCCTAAATTTCACTTAAGTGGGGTGTTAGACAAATTTAGCTAAAGTTATGCTTTTCTATCATAGGTTTACTTAGTGATACTTTAGTTTAGATTTATTGATAATTATTTATCTCCTTCAATCTTTAAATTAGTTCTCATAATTATAAATTAGGGCATCTCTTTCTTTCTATAAAGAAAGTCATAATACATTATAATCCTAACTTTGTATTTTTTTTCTTTCGAGAAATATACTTAAGATATCTTTCTTGCTACTCTAGTTTATGGAATGTGTTCTTGTTTGTTATTTAATATTGTAGGGTTATGTTGCAAAATTTTGTGTTGTGAAATTTAATGGAATTGAAATAATCAAAAGTCTTTGTTTCTTTTCTATTTGAACCAAATTAAGTAGAGGGAAAAAATGCATGCACATCAACCAAAGTAACTAAAAAAAGATGGTCTACCAATCTTGTAAAATTATAACTAGCTCAACTTATTTAATTTATTC
Organism: Cryptomeria japonica; assembly: GCF_030272615.1. Classification (NCBI taxonomy): domain Eukaryota; kingdom Viridiplantae; phylum Streptophyta; class Pinopsida; order Cupressales; family Cupressaceae; genus Cryptomeria; species Cryptomeria japonica. The sequence goes on from NC_081410.1 coordinate 604,866,964, forward strand.
AAATAGTATCTTATAATTATATTTTATGAATAAAAATAATAGTTTATTTAGTTAAGAAGTGTTGGAAACAACAATGAAGGAAATCTGAGAGGGGGGTGAATCAGTTTTCATCGGATCTACAAATTTAACCACAAAAATAGATCTAATAAACTATAGTAATAACAAAGATGAGCAGATAAACAAAACAATACACAACACCAAGAATTTGGCGTGGAAACCTAGTTAATGGAAAACCATGGTGGGAACCTACCCACAATAAGATGATACTCTATAATAGTATGTGAAAATATTACAATGGGGAATGCACATGCATTCAGACACACTACCTAGAGCTCACTACTCAAAAGATAATGACCTGGAAGGCTACAACCCTCAAGGAAGTCTTATTGACGTACAAAAAGATTCAAACTACAATCTGGAAGGAATTAACTGAAAGTATAGCATCTCCAAATGCCTGATTATAGTTCCGGTTAAGCACAATGTCTTCTCTGCAACACCAATCTCTGCTCAATCACAATGTCAAAGGATGAATCACTTGTTCAGACATATACCACTCTCTGATAATGCAGACACAACATCAATGTCTCAATTATATGACAATATCACCTATTTATATAAATCATCAACCTTGACAACAAGATCAACTAAACCCTCAACTCACAATTACAAAATTGCATCACACGATACACAGATCAACCATTAGACCAATATAATGATATACATGACATAAAATGGTCCCAAACCAAATTCCCAAAATCTCAACACCACTGGTAATCATGCCAAGATCAACCGCAACATGCTACACTACTAGCAAGACTACATAACATGAAGAACAACACCTGTTCAACAAAATCACCAAGAATACGCGCAATAGTCAATGTAGACCATCAAAACAAATATGATACAATTAGGAAATACTAGAAAGCACATTATAATCATCAACAACAACTGCACCAACACCACTTATCAAATCTTCACCGATCAACATCTGAACCTCAAGATCACACAAACAACAACAAATGTCACAAATAAAAGATAACTTGCGGAGAACCAAATCATGAACCATATTAAATGAAGATACACAAGACCATCCCAAACAACATCCCAAAATCTCAGCTCAAGATCTGATCACACCAGAACATACCAGAGAAAATACTGAACTCTACAAAGCACTTATCAAATAGACAAACTGCAAAACCAGATCATCTAATATGATCAATTAAGGTTTTTCAGATCACCAAAACCAATACAGAAGAATATAATGATACTAGATATACTTCATACACAAAACCATGATCCCCATAAACCAATCTGAAATTACTGGAGTAGGAATATGTTGACATCAATGACAACAACAAATCCTAGCAGCAACAATGTCCTTGAACAATATCCCCCTTTGGCATTGATTGAAACATATGAATGTGAAAAATAATCAATGCAAAAAAAGAAAATATCTCCAACAAACTCCCCCTAAGATCAAGCAGATAAAATAATTTTCCACATGCTTCTCTGCCCCCTTTGACAATAATGCCAAAGAACAAAAATCTAAACTCTCCCCTTAGAATACAAAATATGAATCTCTCTCCCTAAAACACATAACCAGACTACTCCATCAAAGGAGCAACACCAACTCATCAATCCGGATAAAAGGAATAAAACTGTGAAGTCCACCGGATTGATGCAACACAATGCATCTAGGTCTCATCAAGAGGGGTGGATAAACCTAACTTGTCTCTCAAATACACAAATGTATCTTTAGGCAAAGGCTTAGTGAAAATATCAACAATCTGTTCCTTTGTAGATACATTCTCCAACTTAACTTCCTCTTTATTGACTTTTTCTCTCAAGTAATGATATTTGATTGACACATGTTTAGTTTTTTAATGTTGCACCAAATTTGTTGACATATTAATAGCATTGAAATTATTACAATATATGACATTAGGCTCATCATAGATAAATTTGATATCCTTCAAAATTTGCTTCATCCAAACCACCCAAGTGCAGTTACTAACAACAACAATGTACTCAGTTTCAACAGTAGATAAGGACACTGAGTCTTGTTTCTTACTAGCCCAAGAAACCAATTTCTTCCCCAAAAATAATGCTCGACTAGTGGGGCTCTTCCGTTCATCAACATCACCAACGTAATCAACATTAGTGTAAGCATGTAACATGAAATCATCATGCTTTGGATACCACAAATCATAATCCATAGTTCCCTTCAAATATCTGATTATTCTTTTAATAGCAATGACATGACTCTCTTTCGGATCAACTTGATATCTAGCAGCCATTCACACAACATGCATAATGTTAGGCCTAGTCTGAGTAAGATATAGTAGTCCACCAACCATAGATCTATACAAATACTGATTAGCTTTCAGAGATTCATCATTTTTAGACAATTTGCAGCCAGTCACCAGAGGAGTTCCAACCGGTTTGGAGTCATCCAACCCAAAATTCTTTGACAATTCCTTCACATATTTAGCTTGAGATATAAAAATAATGTAAAAGTTGTAGAATACAACCTCATAGAACCCAGTAAACACTTGCATTCAAATAACCTATCACAACGATGGAAGATTCACAATATACAAAGATTGCTTTGAAAACCTAGTGCAAAATAATGCAATAATGATAATAAAATTAATGAATTACAAAAGGGATCAATCTTTATAAAATGAGATCAAACCTAAAAAGGAAAACCCAAAAATAAATTAATAAATAATAATAAATTAATTATTAATATTCCTAAGTTTAGCTTCCTAAATTTAGCTTAAGTGAAATAGAGAAAAGGTGACTTAATTATTAAATCAATATGATTTAATTAATCAAGTAAACTAATACTTTTAGTCTAACACCCCCCTTAAGATGAAGATAGCTAAAATACAACTAAGGAATAGATGCATGAAAGCCAAAAAATGGGTCCCAACAACAAGGCCTAATGAAATCTCTATAAAATGGAGAAAAGGGAGAAAACCTTGTGTGAACAAAACTCCTCTCCAAGAAGAGATGAAAGCTCAAGTGAAAGACTAAGAAATGCATGTAAACAATTTTTTATTTTTTTTCACCAGCCACCTGATTTTTTTTTATAAATATTTCTGATGTAGGTGTAGGTATGGTCATATGGATTTTCATGTCTCAAAAAATGTACGAGTAAAATATTATGTCCCAGATGCCCCTGTCATAAAAAATAGGCAAATTTTATATCAAAATTCATAGAATCGGCCTTTTGAATCCAACCATGAATAAAAAATTCATGAAATCTAGCCCTGTGAATAAAATATTGACAAATAAAAGGTCAATCTTGACTATTTCCCATGTGCCGAATTCAATGATGAGGTTCAAATCAACCCAAATTGCACATAAGACCTTCTCTGATACCATGTAAAAGTTGTATAATATATCCTCACAGAACCCCATGAACACCTGCATGCAAATAACTTGTCACAACAATGGAAGATTCACAATATACAAAGATTGCTTTGTAAACCTAGAGAAAAAGAATGCAATAATGATAATCAGATTAATGAATTACAAAAGGGATTGATCCTTATAAAAGGAGATCAAACATAAAAAGGAAAACCCTATAAGCAATTAATAATTAATAATAAATTAATTATTAATGTTCCTAAGTTTAGCTTCCTAAATTTAGCTTAAGTGAAATAGAGAAAAGGTGAATTAATTATTAAATCAATATGATTTAATTAATCAAGTAAACTAATACCTTTACTCTAACAAATACCTTTTCTAGTATGTGAAATGAGCAAACCTAAGAATTTTTTTGTCTCACCTATCATAGACATCTCAAATTCTTTCTGCATATCATCAACAAACTTCATACTCAAGTCATCATCTCCTTCAAAGATAATATCATCAACAAAGACTTTAACAATCAAGATGTTATCATTCTCAATCTTGAAGTACAGATTACTTTCAGCAGTCCCTTTATTAAATCCAAGTTTCAACAAGTACTTATCCAATCTAGCATACCAAGCTCTAAGGGCTTGTTTCAATCCATAAAGAGATTTCTTCAGTTTACATACCATTTATCCATCATCTAATAATGGAAATCCATTAGGTTTCTCAATGTAAACTTCTTTCTCAAGATCACCATTCAGAAAAGATGACTTGACATCCATCTGATATACCTTGAAATCTTTGTAAGCATCATATGCAATAAATAGTCTAACAGCTTCAAGTCTAGCTACCAGAGAAAAATTCTCCTCATAATAAATTCCTTCTTTTTGTGAATATCCTTTGTATACCAGTATTGCTTTATTTTTGACTACTTCATTGCCTTGATTTAATTTATTCCTGAATACCCATTTATTACCAATCACATTCTTATCTTTAGGTCTAGGCACAAGCTCCCATGTGTTATTCTTCTGAATCTAATCTAGTTCTTCTTCCATATCTCTCATCCATTTTTCATCTTTACAAGCTTCAACAACATCTTTAGGTTCAATTTTAGAAATCAAACATACCTCTTTAGAAGCTAGCCTTTTTCTAGTCATTACACCTTTACTTTTATCACCAATAATCTAATTTTCAAAATGATTTAATCTTACATACCTCTGAGTGTTTTGATTGTTCTTATTTTTAGGTTCCTGCACCTCTCCACAAACAACAACAACATCCGGATTAACAATCTCTATTGGATCATTCTTCTTCAATTCTTTCGTCTGAATAGACATTATAACAATATGCCGACTATCATCATAATCACATTCTCTGATCTCTTTTGCAAGGTTCTCATCCACCTTCACATTTGCACTCTCCACTATCTTCCTTAGTCTCTTATTGTAGCATCGATAGGTTTTTGTCTTTGTTGAGTATCCCAAGAGGATTCCTTCATCACCTCTTACATCAAACTTTCCTATATCCTCATATCTCCTGGTATATCCCATAGTAGGAACATGACCAAATCATAGCTCATAAGGAGTATTACTAGTATCACCGTTAATATGAACTCAATTTAATGTGTAAAAATTAGTGCTAATAGATTCACTCCAATAGATCTTGAAAATATTCCCTTCAATCAGCATAGTCCTTGCAGCATCCAAGATAGTTATGTTCTTCCTTTCAACAACTCCATTTTGTCGATGGGTTCTAAGAGTAGATAATTGTTTTCTAACCCCATGTTTCTCACAGAATGAATCAAACTCATCAGAATAGAATTCTCCTCCTCTATAAAATCTTAGATATTTTAACTTCAATCTTGACTCAGTCTCAATCTTTGCTTTGAATATCTTGAACTTGTCTAATGCTTCAGATTTATCCATTCAAAAATACAACCCACATCGTCCTGGAGTAATCATCAATTAAAAGCATTAAATATCTATTACCTTGCACACTTCTAATATTTGTAGGTCCACATAGGTCAGTATGCACAAGATATAGCAATCCATCAGATACATATACTATTTTCTCTTCAAATAAATCCTTGTTTGCTTACCCAATTGAGATTCTTTGCATACCGGATTAGCCGGCTTAACAATCTTAGGTAAATCTCTTACAACTTGAGTAGAACTGATCTTAATCATTGAATCAAATTTAACATGACACATTATCCTATGCCACAACCAAGTTTCATCAATCTGAGAAATCAAGCAACTTTTCTCACCAACATTCAAATGAAAGATATTACCTTTAGTCTTAGTTCAAGATGCAATCTCTATACCGGAGGCAATTAGGATTTTGCATGTACCATTCTGGAATTGCAAATCATAACCTTTGTCAATCATCTATCCAACACTCAAAAGTTTACGCTTTAAACTATCAAGATACAAAATATCATTAGTGTTATGCTTACCATCAAAGGAAATGGAACCTATACCACAGATCACACAAGTTATGTCATCTCCAAATCTAACTATTCTACCATCATACCTTTCCATACAAACTAATTTTCTTTTATGACCAGTCATATGATGTGAACAACCACTGTCAATTACCCATTCATCTTTTCCTTCAACTTTAGCAACTAAAGCTTTCTTCGAGAAATAGTGCAGCTTGTGGAATCAACAGGTATTGGTCCATATTCTTTGATAGAAATAAAGACAACTTCATCTTCTTCTAATTGTTCATCTGTAACTCCTTCATCGGTAGCATAATAGCAGTTCTTCTGATGCTTATACTTTTGGTTAGAATTTTAAGGCTTATCATACTTCTCATGCTTCTTATATCTATCATTTCTATCATGCTTATCAAATTTATTAGGCCTGTCATACTTAGCCATTTTCTCCAGGCATAGAGAAGAAAAATGTTCTACCCTATTGCAAGAGAAACATTTCAAAGGCAATTTTCCATCATACTTACCAGCACCGTTAGGCAATCTCTACACAATCAATGCTTCAAGCTCATCCAGTTCTCTTTCATTCTACTCCATCTCTCTTCTCTTTCTTTCATATCTGGATATTTTGTATTCTTTAGGATCATACTTCTGCTTTCTGGAGAGAGATTCTCTAAAGGTTGTCTTAGGCTTTCCATGTGATTCACCAAATTCATTCAGCTCAAATGCAACAATATTTCAAACCAGCATATCGCTTGTTATAGTAGTTACACTCTGGATTTAATCAATAGAAACTACCTTATGTTTGTAAGGAGGAAAATATCTCAGCACCTTAGCAACAATTTCATCTTCTTCAAGAGTTCCACTAGCTCACATCTAATACCTAGGACAAGGTCATTCACCTTAGCGATGAAGGTGTTTATGTTCTCATCTTCTCCCATTCTCAACATCTCATACTTCCCTTTCAAACTCTTCAACTTAGCAACTTTTACTTGTTTATCTCCCTCATACGAGGTTTCAAGATTTTCCCAGATCTCATGTGCTGTCTAAAGTCCCATTACATTTGCCATCTCTGAATCAGTCAAGGCACTCAGCAATACTTCCTTCACTCTAATGTTATTTTCATCTTCATTTATCTCATCAGTAGTAACCAATCCATTCTAAGGAACAACATAGATATTCTTTGTAATTTTTTAATAATCTTCTCCAAGACATTTGAAGTGCACCTCCATCTGGTTCTTACATATAACATAGTTACTACTATCAAATCTCAGACTCTCCTTCGTAAAGATAACACTTCCACTTCTAGTTGTCATCTGAGACCTCCTTAAGCCATTAAGCTTCTTTTAGAGGATAAAGCCCTCATACCAATTTTTGGAAATAACAATGAAGGTAAACTGAGAGGGGGGGGTGAATCAATTTTCACTTGGTCTACAAACTTAACCACAAAAATAGATCTGATAAACTGCAGCAACAACAAAGATAAGCAGATAAACAACACAACATAGAATACCAATATTTTGATGTGGAAAACCCGGTTAAGGGAAAAACCACAATGGGAACCTACCCACAATAAGATGATACTCTGTAGTAGTATGTGAAAATATTACAATGGGGAATGCACATGCATGCACTACCTAGAGATTACTGCTGAAAATATAATGACCCAAAAGACTAGAACCCTCAGGGAAGTCTCACTAACTTACAACATGACTCAAACTACAATCCAGAAAGAATGAATTGAAAGTATAGCATCTCCAAATGCCTGATTATAGTTCTAGGTAAGAACAATGTCTGCTCTGCAATACCAATTTCTGCTCAATCATAATGAAGAAGGATGAATCACTTGTTCACAGATACACCACTCTTTAATAATGCAGAAACAACCTCGATCTCTAAATTATATGACAAAATCACCTATTTATACAAATCATCAACCTTGACAACAAGGTTGGCTAAAACCTCAACTCACAATCACAAAATTACATCACATGATACAAAGATCAACCACTGAACCAATATAATGATATACATGATATAACATGGTCCCAAACCAAATTCCCAAATTCTCAACACCACTGGTAATCATGCCAAGATCAACTGTAGCACGCTACACCACCAGGAAAACCACATAACATGAAGAACATCACCGATTAAAAAAAATCACCAAGAACATGCACAACGATCAATGTGGATAATCAAAATAAATAGGACACAATTAGGAAACACCAGTAAGCACATTAGAATTATCAAAAACAGCTACGCTAACACCACTTATAAAATCTTCATCAATAAAAATTTAAACCTCAAGAACAAACAAACAACAGGAACAGTCATGAAGAAAAGATAACTTTCAGAGCACCAAAGCATGAACCATCTGAAATGAAAAATACACAAGACCATCCCAAACAACATCCCAAAATGTCAGCTCAAGATCTTATAATACCAAAATTATATTGGAGGAAATACTAAACTTTGTAAAGCATTGATCAGATAGACAAACTACAAAACCAGATCATCTGATATGATCAAGATATGATTAATTTAGCTTTCCAGATCACCAAAACCAATACAGAAGAATACAATGAGACTATTAATATGCCATACACCAAACCATGATCCCAATAAACCAATCTGCAATCACCAGAGCAAGAATATGTTGACATCAATGACAACAACACATCCTAGCAGCAACAATGTCCAACAAGAAGTACACCTAATCAATTAGTTAAAAAAAATTATATTAATTTTATTTTAATAGTCAAGAATGATAAAATATGTAATTTAATATTATTTTAGTATAGTAAATGTATAGACCTTTAAGGTATTCAAATTTTAAAACAATAGTAATGGTAAAATTGATGCAATATAGATTTCACTCACTTATGTATAAAAAAATAAAAAATCTTAGAATAACTCATTGTAAGGGACTCTATATAGAATTATAATAAATCTTTTGTTAATTTAAGATCTCTAAATAAATCATACATCATGTATATTTGACCGATAACCCATGAATTTGATTTGTTGCATATGGATTTGATTTCATGTAATATGGACTAATGGTCTAATTCACTATATTCCTAATTATTATTGACTACTAGGGATTAATGATATTTAGAAGTACTCAGGAGAGGTTACTAGATCATGAGTATTAAGTTCACTTTTATCAACCACTTGATGAATTCACTTTATCATTGTGAAAATGAATATAAAATAAAAGACAAGCATGTAAGTGAACTATATGATTATTATGGTATAAATATTAATTCTTCTCAATAATCAAAATTAAAATGTTCCTAAGTTCTCTCTACAAATATAGATGTATATTCACTGATTACTCAATATATTAAAATGATAATGTGAGAGCCTTTAAATTATTAAATAGAATGAATAATTCAATAAGTGCATAGTAGCTGAATCCAAATAGCTATAAGAAATGTATAGGATTTTTTTAATTATGCTTTAAATTTTTTAATTTTTTCGTTCAATTATGGAAAATTAGTTTCTCATGTCCTAAAAATATTTTAGGGTCACATATACAAAATATAGAAATCAACCATCAAATTTGGGCCAAAATCAAAAGGAAAGTTTTTAGAATACACATGGATAGAACATGGTAAGGATGAGTGTATACAAATTCATGTTATAAGAATGAGTAAATGGGTGTGATTAAGGATTAGTAGAAGAGTCAAACTTAACACAAAAGTGTAGAAAATGTTACCATTTAATCATAAGAAGACATTATCTGAACATGGACTATAGTATACATTATGTGAACATGGACTATAGTATGGGTGTTCCAATTTTACTATTATATTGTTGGACACTAATTTGGGTCGCATGTGTATCCTAAACAAACTTGTATTCAAGAATAAATAATAATTTAAAATATTTAATAGAGTTAAAGACAATCAGGCAAAGGATAACAATGTTATGTAAAGGAGTGAACCCCATTCAATATCATTCTTGTTCATCCTTGTTACATGTGCATCATATGAATCCATACAAGAAGTAAAAGTATATAATGTGTAGCATATGTCTCACAAGCAGATTAAACATAGGTTGTAAAAATGCTTGATTATGGAAAAAAGGTGATAACAATGTTGGCAAAATTAAATGTATGTGAAGGCAATATTTTATATCTTAGGAATTATCATGTTATGTTATTATTATCCATCTAAACATGTTATTAAGTCTCCAGATTAGTATGTGTTTATTTTTAAACACAAAAAATGAATGCTAGTGGCATGATATGCATCCTTCATGTGGTATGATCCATCATATTATAAAATGAATATGACAATTGAAAGAAATTATAAATGAAATGCACATATATGCCAATCACTCTGAAAGAAAAAAGAATATGCTACTTCCTAAGATAGTTATTTTTCTTTTTATTGTTAAAGTGAATGCAACCTACATTGTTCTCAAATTGGCTTAAGTTCGTGGGAGCTCTAAGTAGGTTTATATCTAACTAGGTAGAGAGCATTAGAATTTTATTAAAAGGGTATTAAGATACTTGCAAGGTAATTATGATTACTATCTGTTTGATCATTGTATTGATGATGTGGATAAGTAATTAGACATATAGGGTTTTCTCTATGTAGATTGGATAGGTGACATAGACTATCAAAGGTTCACTAGTGGATATGTGTTTAATGTGTTTGTAGGTGCAGTGAATTGGATGAGTAAAAGACACCCTATAGTTGTATTGTTCACCATCAAAGTAGAGTATATGACTACTACACATGCCTCCAATGGGAAAGTTTGGTTACAAGAAATTGGTAATGGTATTGGTTTTGATTGTCGAAGGTAGTGAGGATTAGGTGTGATAGTTAGAGTTCCATATGTTGAACCAAAAATTATTTTTATCATGCTCATACTAAACATGTTGATGTTTAGTATCGCTTCATGTGAGAGATGGTTGAGAGTGGACAAGTCATGATTGAAAGATTTGATGCTTTGGATAATGTTGTAGATTCTCTTACAAAAGCAGTAACTATATATTATAAGTTCTCTTGGTGCAAGAAGGAAATGGACCATGATCACTACTATTGGTTCCTAATAATTTTTTAATAGTATAGACACAAATTATTGACTCAATAGATTGATTTTTTGTATCTCATAGCTACTAATTCACTAATAGAGACACATTTACTTGTCAACCCAGGAATTTATAGCTTGAAATAGGTTGGCACTATGTGTGCACCAAGAAGTTTATGAGGTATGCTAAATTAACTTTGAAGAAACTAATAAGAAATTAAAAGAAGTATAAAATCTAGCATTACCTTAATGATATGATCCTACCTTACTGCATATAAAACCTACATCTACATACAAAAATAAATTAACTAATCAAAATCATAATGCTCTATTCTACTTGGCTGCAAGAATAGACATTGAATGGAGGTTTTGTGGCTGCAAAGAAGTCAACTACTAACTGAGAAAGTGAACAACATAAACAAACCTACTTAACAGTACAATAGAGATAGAACACTCCCCAAGTGGGCCTCCTTGGATGAGCTTCTAGGAACTAACTAGAATTAAAAACTACATTTGCATCATCGACATATTGAATTGATAACAACACTAATGACATAAATATAATCTTATTTTATTCAAACTGTAAAAACAGAGTACACCAAAATTTGAATGATACTTTTTATAACACACTCCATCATTATTCCTATAGAAATCTAATCGATGGATTATAAGACACTTTTGCAACTAAATCATTACTCAACTAATCCACTCCCAACAAGATAGGAGGATAGCTCCTATTTGAAATAAACACATAGAGAGATGAGTCATCTCAAAACTTAGTATTCCCCACAAATTTAGAACAATTTTCTATCTATATCTCCTCAACTATCCAACACATGTTCGAAGAAAACAACTACCTCGACCAGAACTAGGAGTCTTTTTTAAGGCATTAGTTACTGGTTTTGACAAGTTCCACAAATCTCTATCCAAACATGATTGCTACTCTATGAAACAACAATAAATATCTTCTAGATATCTTCATCTCCCTTCATTATCTGTATACACCAAGGTTAACATGCACAATATACATATGCATAATATTACCTTTAAACAAAATTCGATCGCATCATTTATACATTATTAATATAAATTTCTCATAACATTTATAAGGTTGTTTGGTTAATAACAAAGCTCATAAGTTAGGATCAAAAGACTTATATATAACATGACCATAATTTGGGAACAATGAAATAAGAGTCCTAATTAAATGTAAGAGTTCATATAAAAAGACCAAAAATAAGGCTCATCAACTGCATCCAATTTGTCTTACGTAACTCTAAGGGGTAATTTATAATGTATGATGTGAAGTGGGAGAATCTTTAGATTTAGGTGCCATGAGCTTATAAATCCTTTACTTTATTAGTTTTCTAATGTCATTTGTAATTAACCTATAAGAGGCTAAACCATTTAACCAACAAGGGTGAAAGAGATTATGTAAAGGTAAAGTTAATTTTACCATTTTTCCTCTAGGAGTTGTAAGAGTTGTAAGAGAATCTATGATGGTTATGGTAGATATCATAAGATACTATGACGACACCTATTATGGTTTATGACATAATCCTTCCACAGGTGCACATGCATGAGAGATGCCTCATGATAGCTATAAGAGAATTTGTATGTTGCTATATTTGGTAGATTTGAATCATTCCAATGAGATAGGCATGATTTTTTCTAGGTGGTTTTGTAGCCTGTTGTTTGGTGATACCATGGTGGTATTCATCTTCACAAATCTCTATAAATTGGGGCCTTAAGATAGAGTTATTCATTTACTCTTGATTAGTGTTTAGAGTAGCAAATTGCTGCCAACTTTTACATAGGTTAATAAGTGTATTTTTATTGTATTGACCATTGGATTAGCAATATAATTGTGTCTCTTTCTATGGTGGAGGTTTTTCCTCAAAGGGTTTCTCCACGTAAATCTCATGTTTCATGTTCAATGGTTTTCTTGTTTATGTTTTGATTTTGCAATCATTGTATTAATGGTTATTCTTTAGTTTTAAATTTGTGATAACTTTGAGTTTAAGTTCATATTGCAAGTTTTATTCACCTTATTTTATAATAGTCTCCACATGTAAGAAGGTTGTGCCACATGTTTTACATTCTACCAAGTAGGTAAAACCTCCCACTTTTTATAGGGAGTAGAAGTTAATGCAACTCTTGGATGTATATGTTATTATTTTTCTATATAATTAGAAATATACTCTCACCTTCACTAATTCAATGCTAGCTCAATGAGGGTAGTGAGAGTCTTCACAAAATTCTCTTTTTTTGTCTCTATTCTTGTCTCATTTTAGATTTATTTTCATTCATCTATTTTGATCTTCAATCATATTTTGTTTAGAGTTGCATGTGAGCTATGAATGACATCAGATCTTGGCTTAGTTCTCACTTATCATAGAATCTAACATCTAATAGGCATGTTATTTTTTATAGGGTCATATATCATACATGTTGGCAGTTATTCTTCCTCTGTGAAAAGTAAAAAATTAAAATGAATAACAAGTATAGGACCACACCATTGATTATCTTATGGAGACCAAATTAAATACAGAATTATATCTAAGATAATGAAACACACATCCATATTTGAGGAGACAAATTAGGTAAATAAAACCAATGTAAACACTAGATTACTTGAACTAAAATGCAAAATTGACACTTTTATCCACTAAAATAAAGGACATGGTATTATAGGAAAATTCCCAAATTATAGTTCCTAGAAGCCTAAACTGTAGATGATGGTTCCACCATTGCTGGTGTAAGGGGTAAAATCAGATGACTATGATCCTTCTCTTATTGAGGTAGTTCTAAGTTCTTAAGGATTTTTTTTATATTTATTGATGCTTGGATTTAACCTTGCTTAAAATAACTTCATAAACTCTAAAAATATGCATTTTTTTATACTAACTCTTTTACTAAATAATATATTGTTATATTTTTTATTGTTAGAAAATAACACATATGTAGAACATGAGATATCACTGAGAGGGGGGTTAATCAGTGATTATAAACAATTTCAAACAATGTCTACAACCGGTAGGATAATGAAAACAATAAAAGCAACCACACACAAGAGCACATCACATAACACTGGATATAGAAGGAAAACCCAATGCGGGAAAAACCTCGGTGAGAAATGCTGCTGGAGATCTACTGCTCCAATCCAACCTCACAATGAAATAATAGTTTTACAATGTTTAGGGAACCAACCCAAGGATCACCAACCCCTAGCAATTTATGGGCACCTACCCAAAGGAACACCAACCCTTGCCCCAAACACCCACTAAGTGAAATACAATGAGATATAAAATCAATACAATGATAAACACCTTGTTACAAATGAGTTTTGTAACTGCTACAACTAATTCTCTCTATTAGTTGATCTCTTTTCTATCACATTGCTTCTTCTCTACTGGTCCTCTGTTCTTTCTATCTGAATCCTCTACAACTTAGTTTTTGGCTTGTCCGATCTCCTCTCACACTTTCTTTGCTCTCCTTCACTCTCTGTTGCTTCCTTACTGGTTCACTCTCCACCAATTTAATAGACTATTAAACTCTATAACTATTAACTAGTTACCTTAAGCCTTTCCAGTTAAACCCTTCTTACCAGTTCTTCTTCTAACACTTAGCCAATTCAATATTTTTGCTATCAACACTCAAACTGATCAAATCTCTCCTGGTAGAATCAAACTTTCTCATCAAACATCTGACATACTCTCTTTTTTTACTTAAGTCTTTGATCTGCATATTTATATGCATGCTTTCCCGATAAAGCAAAAACTCAAACTTTATGTGCCTAGGGTTTTCTTCACTGACCATGATCCATATCAAATTTGATCTCATCTTCTTGAATCGACAACCTACAATAGTTCAACAAAAAGGCTCTCTCTTTTTTTATTCTTGCTATAAATGTTTACTATATTTAGCAAACTAGACCCTATTCATCGGTTTCAATTTTGTCAATCACAATAAATGATCTAGCAGTTTCCTTCTCCAGATCAATAAGATGATCAGATGTCCTCCTTTGATCATAAATTCAAAGAATAAAATCTCTGCCTTTTGATCTTCTTTGAGCCACAGTCTTTATTTAATACTGACCTAGTCAAAAACTACCTCATTGATGCACCATTCACCTACCACTGCTTTTTTGCCACGTGGAGTCCACATGACATCTCTGTCAACATCCAACTCACATGATTATGTTGGTTTAAACTCAGTCACCAACCAAACATGCTATCGGTATACACTAACCAATTAACCTTCATATTGTACACTTCTATGTTCTATTAGTTAGGACATGTTATCCCAGACCGCACTGGCCAAACCACAAACCATAGTCTTCATCATTTACCAGTGGCAGTCTTCAACCTTGTCTCTCTGCTTTCTTATTGATTGACATCAACATGCCAACAATATGTATACCGGTAATGTCAACTTGTATACCATTTGACATCCCATACCGGTTGATGTCCCCTACCCGTTGACATCAATGAGAACACAATGCTAACAATCTCCCCCTTTGGCATATATGTCAATACACATTTTCTTCATAATTTGAGCTCTTTACCACAATCTTCATCATTTGTGGGTGGTAGTCTTCAACCTTGTTTCTCTGCTTTCTTACTAGTTGACAGACTTACCAGTTGACATGAACATGCTAACAATCTGCATACCGGTAATATCAACTTAGATACCAGTTGAAATCCTATACCGATTGACATCAATGATAACACAATGTCAACAATCTGCCCCTTTGGCATTGTTGTTAACACACATTTTCTTCACAACTCAGGCTCTTTTTCTACCTTTAACAACAATGACAAATAGCTCAAACATCAATACTCTTTCTCATGACAGTCCAATTGCGACTTTTTTAGATAGACAAAGAGCTCAGATCACTATATTCTTTCTCACGACAATCCAATTGCAACTTTTGTACATAGACAAATTGAAGAGACAACTTCCCAAAGTCTCAAACCTACTGGAACTACAACACAAAACACCTAATGTCCCCATGTGTTTAGTATATGGTCCAAGAGTAAAAATTGTATGGCTATGAACTCCCCCTGAACCATAGACCTCCATACACATTTAAGTACAGAAAGATGGTGGGACTACTCCTAACTTGTGTCATAGATACTCAAATGTGTTTGTTGGTAGAGGTTTTGTGAAGATATCAACAACTTGTTCACTTGTAGGGACATATTCTACCATTACTTCTTTCTCTGCAACCTTCTCCCTTAGAAAATGGTATTCGATGGCAATCTGCTTTGTCCTTGAGTGCATAACCAGATTATTCGAAATGTTAAATTCTCTTGAGTTATCACATTGGATAGGAATAGGGTCATATATTTCTGCCTTAGTGTCCTTGAGGGTTTGCTTCATCCTTAACGCCTGAGAAAAACATGTGGCAGTAGCAATATACTTTGCCTCGGTAGTAGATAAGGAGATTGAATCCTTCTTCTTGTTGTGCCATGAAACTAACCGGTTACCTAGAAAGAACACTCCACCACTTGTTCTTTTTCGGTCATCAATTCAACCTGGCCAATCGACATCAGTTTAAGCTTTTAGAGTGAAATATCCTTTCTTTGGATACCATAAGCCATAGTTAAGTGTTCCTTGTAGGTACTTGCAGATTCTTCTAATTGCATTCACATGTGCTTGTTTAGGTGCAACTTGAAATCTTGCCACCATACATACTACATACACTTTATTCGGTCTTGAGGCAGTAAGGTATAATAGACTATCAATCATGAATCTATAGAGGGTTTGATCCATTTCCGGTGACTCATCAACCTTTCTCAACTTGCATCCAATCACCATGGGGGTACTTATCAATTTGTTGTGAAATCTACAAACCAAGAAAATATGACAACTCTCCAAGCATTGATATCTCAAACTCTAATTGCATCCGATTAGCAAACTCTTTACACAAGATATCCTTGTTGCCTCAAAATATTATATCATCCACATATACAACAACAATAATCAAGTGATTTCTATTTGCCTTGATGTAGAGATTACTATTTGCACTTCCCTTTCTAAACCCTTTCTCCTTAAGATACTTATCCAATCTTGAATACCATGCTCTTGGAGCCTTCTTTAAACCATACAATACTTTCTTCAATTGGCACACAAACATTTCATCATCATACAACAAAATCCTTCTAGTTATTCTATGTAGACTTCTTCTTCCAAATTACCATTCAAGAAGGCAGATTTAATGTCCATTTGATATACCTTGTATCATTCGAAGGTAGAGAATGCTAAGAAGATTCTAATAGCCTCAAGTCTTGCAACTGGTGCAAATGTTTCTTCAAAATCAATTCCTTCTACTTGAGAAAACCCTTTGAACACTAACCTTGATTTTTGCCTGACAATCTTACCTTCTTCAATCATCTTGTTCTGGTAGCCCATTTCATACCAATGACATTTTTATCTATTGGTTTAGGAGCTAACTCCCAAGTCTTTTTCTTTGTATTTTGTTGCAACTCTTCTTCCATTGCATCCATCCATTTCTCACTTTTGCTGGCCTAATTGAACATTTTGGGTTCCATTTCAGTCATGAGGCAAAAATTTACTTGTTCATTGTTCCAAGTAAGTCTTCTTCTAGTCTATACACCATCATTTTTATTACCTATAATCTTTTTTTTTGGGTGATTTTTCTGCACATATATGTTAGGGATCTTGTTGGGTGCTTCTTTCGGTTCACTTTCCAACTGCACTTTATCTTCAATACATGAATCATCATACCAGTTTACTTGTGTTTATTTACCTTTATGCAAATCTTCATCAACTCTTACATGCACACTCTTAATGACTCTTCTTAGTCTTTTATTGTAGCATTTGTAGGCCTTGTTGTGAGTTGAGTAACCCAGGAAAATACATTCATCACTCCTAGAATCAAAACCACTTAAAGCATCTTCATTTCTCATGATGAAGCATTTACGTCCAAAAACTTTGAAGTATTTGACTGATGACTTCCGGTCATACTACAATTCATAAGGAATCATTCGACTATTTACTCTTAGTTGAACTCGGTTCAATATATAAAGTAGTATGAACTACTTCCTTCTAGTACATATCCAATATGTTTTCTTTATTCACCGTAGTTCTTGCCATCACATTGATAATATGGTTTTTTCTTTCTACAACACCATTTTTTTGTGGTGTTCTTGGGGCTAAATACTGTCTTCTGATTCCATGTCTCTCACAGTAGTCTACAAACTCATTTGATGTGAACTCACCACCCTGGTCTGATCTCAGACACTTTAGCTTGCATCCACTTTCCTTCTCAACCATCTTTCAAAATATTTTAAACCTCTCATATGCTTTTGATTTTTCATGTAGAAAGGTGACCCATGTCATTCTTGAAAAATCACAATGAATGACATGAAGTATCTTTCACCAGCTAAAGGTCTTATTCTGGTTGAACCACATAGATTTGTATCCACAAGTTCTAAGGGCCTTCAAGTATTATGTTCTTTGGTCTTGAAGGTTACCTTAGTGTGCTTACCTCTAAGACATTCATCACAAAAGGTTCTTGTCGGTTTGATGATTGGTGGTATATGTCTCACATAGCCTTTCTTGCTCACCTTAACTAAATTATCAAAGTTTCTATGTCCTAATCTTTTGTTCCAGAGCCAGCTATCATCTACTTGTCCCATCAAGCATTGGGACTCAAAGCATTCCTTTAGATTGTACACATTTTCATCTATCCTTTTTTCTTCTGCAACAATCTTTCTCGTAGTTTCCTTTCTTATCTAACAACTGGTAGAGTCAAAAGTGAACTTGTATCCTCTGTCACACATCTGACTCACTCTCAGTAAATTAGGTTTTAGGTCTTCCATGTAGTATATATCATGTGCCTTTAATTTTCCATCTATATTCATAGTACCTTTTCCTTTTATCTTGATGGAAGAGTTGTCTCCAAACCTCACTGAACTTCCATTCCAATCATCAAAAGTTTGATGAACTTCTTTTTGTCTCCAGTCATGTGATTGGAACAAACATTGTCTACAACCTATAAACTTGTTCTTTCTGCATGTAGAGCGGTCTATACAATCAAACTTGATTCTTCATTAATCTTATCCTTCTCAACCCAAACTTGGTTGGCTTCCTTATTATTGTCATTTGCAATTTATTCCTCCAGTTTTGGTACTAGTCTCTCATCCAGTACTAACCTCTTTTGCTTAGATGTCTTGAGTTTTCAATACTTTGAAATATGGCCAAATTTATGACAATAATAGCATTTCATATTGACATTGAAAGATGAATTTGAAAAATTATTGTAGGACACCGAAAAACTTCTCCTACATTCATAACTCCTATGACCAAACCCATTACATTGATAGAAAATAACATTCATTTCTCAGAGTGTAGCAAATGGATTTTTACTTTCAAAACTAGTAGGGGGATTATGCATCAAACTACAATCAGCAATTCTATGTCCAAACTTATTACACCAATAACAGTAACCATGATATTTGGGTACATACCAATCTTGTCTCTTGGGACCACAAAACCTTTGTCTCACTGGGTGTCTTCTACTCACATTATTGACTTTAGTGAATCCTTCATTATCAACCTTGGGCTTTGCTTTAGGATTTATATTCTAGTATAATGAGTGAGTCTTCTGGTTCGCAGGCTGATTTCTAGCAACTTTAGCATAGGTCTTCTTCTCAGTAGCTTTATTGACCGTAAAGGTTTGTTTTTCTTTACTTTCACTTGAAGAAGTAAACTGTATCTCCTTTCTTGATGTGTCTTTGATGTTTGAACTCTGCCTCGCTTTAAATCCTATAGCTTTGGCATCTTTTGAGTGCTTCTCATTAGTTAAGATTTTGTCCAAGGCTTCAGTGCTTCATTATTTTCTCCTCATCTTTAATTCATTCTTTCTCTTTTCAAGCTCCTTTCTGAGCCTTACAATTTCTTCTTCCATATTTTGATTCTCCTCCTTCTTTATCAAATCAGAGGATGTTACTTCACATATCCTTTTAGTTTCTTCCAACTAGAGTTTCAGATCAAAAATTATTTTCTTGGACTCCTCCATAGATTTCTCTAAACGATCTTGTTCTTCTATGGTAGCATACTTAACCTTCTTCAATTCTCTTCTTGTTTTACTGAACTCCTTAAGAGCACTTATGAGGTCACCTTCCAAATCCACTTCAGCTTCAATGTCTTCATCTTCATTAGCTTCATCAACTGGTCAATCTAGTGCCATAAAGAGATTAAGTTTTCTTTCATCCTCACAAAAACCCTCTTCTAAGGCACTTTCTTCATTTGTAGCATCATCTTCAAAAGTATAAAGATTGTTTTGCTTCTGGTAGCTTCTTCTTTCTTGTTGGTAGGATTTCTTCTTTTTATCCACACCCCAAGGTCTACTGGTCCTTTGTAGCTCCTCTCCATTATTCTCTCTGATGCTCTGCAAAAAGGATTAGAAAATCTGTTTGATGGCAACACACACAAGAGCACAAGAAACAAACATTAGTGTTAGCAACAAAAGATTATCCTAAACAGGCATATCAAGAGAGATATTAAGCATGAAATAGAAAGCATATAAACATAGAATGAAATAGCTAATCAAGATGCTCATAGTTGCTCCTCCCTTGTTCCTCTCCTCTCCAAGTCCCAAATGAGTGTAGCTCTCAGCAACTTTTTACACTATGGATGCTTATGGAGGATTGAGATTTAATATTAAGCTTCAAATATGAAATGAAAAGTTAAATACTATTCTATTGATGCTAAAATGATTGATTTTACCAAAAAGACAAGATTTTAGTTATGCTATGCTAAATGCTCTCTAAAAGTGTCTATAGCCTAAATGCATACAAGTTTTCAGGATCTGGATTATGAAGGAATGGGCTCTATTTATAGGAAAAATGGAGCAATGGATGGCCAGGATTGAAAGGTTTAATCAAGGGTCAAGCTTGAAAGTTGGGGATCCATGTGCACAATTTGCACCAATGAAATGGTGACAAGTGTCAACATAAGATTGGGTTGAGAGAAGAGGTTGGAGGCATTAAATGCCTGAGGAGACCTCATGGTTATCTAGAAGGTAAGGGTCAAGCCTAAATTAGGATTACCCACTAGATTAGGAGTTAATGCAAGGATAAACCTTTGTGCAAATGATTAAGAGATAATCATGGTCAAAGCATTAAAGGCTTGATGAGACCCTTGGGTTGGGTAGAGGTTGAGTCAAAACAAATGTTTTAACCATGTAGGAGGGTTTAGGTTAACCATTAATGGTTTTTGAAGACTTTGTGGATTAAGTGGTTGAAGGTTGAAAGCCTTCAATGGTTATCAAAGACTTTGAGCCATTTAGTGGTTGAAGGTTGGAAGCTTTCAAAGGTTATCCAAGACTTTGAGACATTTAGTGGTTGAAGGTTGAAAGCCTTTAATGGTTATCAAAGACTTTTAGGCTTTGAGAAGTGACTCCATTTTGCTTAGGAATGTGACAATAATTAGGGGATGGATTAAGTTAATTAGGAAGGGGTTACAAGAATCTAGAAGGGGATTAGATTTTGCAAGTGGATTTGGTGGGTGAGGGAAAATAGGATTTTATTAAAATAAAAATTCATTTATTTCAATAAATGTGTGCAAGTTGTATTTGGATAAATATTCAAATAAATATTAATTTATTTAAATGAGAAAAAGGAAGATAAAGCATTAAAATGCTTGAAGACTTTGAGGGGAACCATTAAAGGCTTGAAGACTTTAAGGAAAACCATTAAAGTCTTAAGAAGACTATAGAAGGAAGCCATCAAGTTTGAAGACTTTAAAGCCATCAAGTTTGAATACTTTAAGGGAAACCATTAAAGGTTTCAAGTGGGTGAGGATAAATAGGATTTTAAATAAATAATTTATTTAAAATAGTTGTGCAACTTGCTTTTGTAGGAAAATACAAGTGGGTGGAGGATAAAGGTGATTTAAATAAATTATTTATTTAAAATAATTGTGCAACTTGCTTTTGTAGGAAAATACAAGTGGGTGGAGGATAAAGGTGATTTAAATAAATGATTTATTTAAAATAATTGTGCAACTTGCATTTGTAGGAAAATACAAGTGGGTAGAGGATACAGGTGATTTAAATAAATGTTAATTTATTTAAATGTGAGAGGTGGGATTTTGGGGGATTTAAATAAATATTAATTTATTTAAATGTGAGAGAAGATTTAATTAAACAAATATGATTTATTTATTTAATTAATGGTCTGAATTTGGTTAAGTGAATTAAATCAAATAAATTGAATAATTTATTTAATTAATAGGAGAAGAGGGTTAAGATGAATTAATTAAATATTAATTTAATTAATTATTAATTGATGGTTAAATAATCAAATAAATACTAAGTATTCATTTAATTAAGTGGATAGATTTATGTGACTACATTTGCCCCTCTTTGAGACGGTGCAGTTTATCGCATCGTTTCAAAGAAAGAAAAATAGGTGTGAAGAAATGCCCCATAAAATGTAAATTTAATGGGTGGTATGCCCCCTCGAGAGATGGGCCGAAGTTTTTTTGAAAAATCGGGCGATCTCTCGAAAAAGAATGAAAAGTGGAGGGGAGGTAGAATAGAAGAAATTAGAACTAATGATGAAAGAATGGGAGAAAATGGAGTGAATATGAAGAAACAACAAGCCAGCGAGTACCCTGAGGTCATGCAAGAGATACATAGCAGATGTAGTGTGGGGTTTGGATTGATGCTACACAATTGATCAAAATTGGTTGGACAATCTGGTGCAATCGGTTTAATTGCCCCGGTCAAGTCAAAGCGTGACAGTTGATGTCAGTTGGTCGCTTGGACATGATAAACTCTGAGTAAGTGAATCAAAGTGACCTGATGTGACTTAGACAATTGATGTAATTGCCCGATGAAGTCAAGGTATATGAAGCAAAATACTCGTTGAGACGTAGACAATTGATGTAATTGTCCGTTGGATTGTGTTTGATTGGTTGATCAATTGATAGTATGTGCGTGTGATGGATGGTTGTGGGGAATCATGGCAGGCCCGTTGAGACTAGGTCATTATGATAAATGCCTGATGTAGTCTAGGATTACCATAATCGATTACCTGTTGAGACCCGAAGATACGTGATCAGAGTATCTGTTGATAGTTTAGGTGTGTGGGAGTCGATGTATCTGTGTAGACAGAGTAACTGGCTTAATTTTGTGGATGAGTGAGGATGGGAAGTGATGAAGGGATTAGGATGATGTTGATGATCAAGATAGGGAGGGTGAGGGGGGATTTGATGTTAGATAGAAGATATGGAGGACCTATGACTCATTCCTATGGAAGAAGAGGAAAATAGAGTATGCATTATTATGACTATGTATGCATGATATGCAGCTATTATGAATGTATGGATGGGTGGAATGCAACGAAATGTAATATATATAGATGAGATGGAATGACGATCCATGGTGCTTTATTTTTCATCATTGAGATTTAAAATGTTGTAAGAAAATACAAGCAACTTGACATATAGATTCAAGATGACCAGAGTATTTCTTACATGGATTTTATATAGCAAGTTAATACAAGCAACTTGATATAATGGATCAAGTTGACCTGAGTATTGCTTGTAGAACAGACAAGGATTATCTCCTTTCATGCATGACTTGGATCGTCCTCCTTGATCTTTGGCTGATCATATCCTGAGACAAGTGCATACCGTAATAAGAGATAAAACCTTTATCCAGTTTGGATGAGGTAGGAGGAACCAAAGAAAAAGCATTGTACCTGCAAACAAATAGTATATACATAAAGAATAAAGAATAAGGATCCTTGGTAATGGTTCATGCCCATATGGTCGAGGTATACGCTGTAGTCAGCAAGCCGTAATGATCTATGACTGCATTTGGCATAAGATCACGTAGGTTGGTGAACTTCCCACGTAGACACCATTAGTATATGCCCTAGAACTTCATCGGAAATAATGCGCAAACTATACAAAACAATGCTAAAAGATCCCGATACAGATAAACAAATGAATTACTCACGAATCAACCAAGCATTTAATAGCTTAACATAATTTTCTTGTCAAAGAAAACGTCACTTTTGTCTTTGTTTTGGTAAGGAAGGATGCATCCTTGTTTTTAAAGACAGTTTATGATTTGTTGGATGTGGATTGTGTGGTTGATTGATAAATGGTCATTGTGTGAGTACTGTGTTAATGTTGGTTTTGCATCTGCTTGAATGAATATGTACAAGGTGTTTGCCACGTTTTTGTGTGATTCTTGATGTTTTCTGATGTTTTTGGATTTTGTACTGTGTTTGAATGTTTTTGGTATTTTGTGACACATTTTTTAATGTTCTTGGATTTTGTTGAGACATTTTTTAATGTTTTTGGATTTTGTTGAGACATTTTTGAATGTTTTTGGATTTTGTTGAGACATGTTCCAATGTTTTTGGTATTTTGATGATTGCTTGAATGAAGAACTGAATGAATCATAAGACAATGTAGAATCCACTTCCATCAATAGGTTAAAGGCATTGCCCCCAGTTTTAGACATGACTATGAAAAAGCGGGATGCAAGATGTATGGAGTACTATCATAATTGCAGAGGAATAAAAAGCCATGGTTGATGGATGGATGGATGTATGTATGAAGTAGATGTGATCGCAACAAGTCTGAAAGATAATGGAGCCATAGCCTTTACGAGTGGCACCTGTTTTCTAGGTTTTCACCATCGTACTTACCCAAGGTGCCACCGGAGTGTTTGTTCACCGTTTGGATGCATGATTTTTCTTTACTTTTTTTTTTTGAATGTTTTTGGATTTTCTTCAGGACATTTTTCTGAATGTTTTTGGTATTTTCTGGTATGCAGGGGAGCCTGATGCTCTGTACAGCTTAGGTATAAAACCGTTTGAGGTGCATGCTGTTAATTGGATCTGCGAGCGGTTCTCCTTCTGATGTAGCCAACTGATATGCCCCGGACCCAAATACAGCAGTGACAACATATGGGCCCAGCCAGTTTGATTCAAACTTGCCCTGATGTTCTCTGTTTGGTTGGTTACGAGGATTCTCTCATAGAACAAGATCACCTACCTCAAATGTATGAGGTCTAACTCGATGATTGTAGCTTCTGCTCATGTGCTGCTGATAGGCTTTGAGGTGATTGTATGTAGCTTGTCGTTTCTCATCAAGTAACTCTAAGTCCTAAAGATGGGATACTCTGTAGGCTTCATCATCGATGAGATTGTGCAAGGAAACCTGTAATGATGGTATCTCGACCTCAATAGGCAAGATAGCTTCTGCACCATAGACCAATGAATAAGGAGTTGCACCTATAGGGGTTCGAATGCTAGTTCGATATGCCTATAATGATGGATTCAATTGAACATGCCAATCACGACTGGCATCATCGACTGTCTTCTTTAGGATTCTCAATATGTTTTTATTGGATGCTTCAGCCTGACCATTGCCTTGTGGGTAATAGGGGGTGGAAAAGCGATGTTGGATATGAAATTTCTCACAAAGTTCATGGACATCCTGATTTTTGAAAGGAAGACCGTTATCTGTGACGATGGACATGGGTACACCATACCGGCAGATGATGTAGTTGAGGATGAATGAGGTGATCTGCTTGTCGGTGACTTGGGTAAGTGGAACAGCTTTGATCCACTTTGTGAAATATTCGGTAGCGGTAATAATGAATTTATGGCCATTGGATGAAGATGGATGAATCTTACCCACAAGGTCAAGGCCCCATTGACAGAAAGGCCATGGTGTTGTGATTGGTTGTAGTTCCTGTGCTGGTGCATGTATCAGGTCACCGTGAACTTGACATTTCTTGCATTTCCTGACAAAGTAGTAGGAATCCTTTTCCATAGATGGCCAATAGTATCCAGCTCGCATGATCTTCTTGGCTAGTGATGGACCACTTGAGTGAGTCCCACAAATTCCTTCATGTACCTCTTCCAAAACCTTTGTTATCTCATCCTATTCCAGACATCGAAGGAGAGTACCATCAAGACTACGTCGGTATAGGGTTTCGGCAATAATGGTATATCGAGCAGTTTGGCGAATGAAGGTTTTTCGTTGGTTACTTGATTGGTTGGGAGGAAGGGTATGATCGCGGAGATAGGTGTAGAACTCACCATACCATGGGGATTCAGAACCGACAAGGCGACATATCATTTCAGATTCGGGGATATCATAAGTGGGGATCCAAAGCTGTTCTACCAAGAACTCATAGCGTGTTGAATTCTGTGGAAGATCTAGTAGAGATGCTATGGTAGCCATAGCATCAGCAACTCGATTCTGATCTCTTGGTATCTGCTCAAAACTGATAGTAGTAAATGATGTCTTTAGAGTGTCCACCATTTGCTTATATGGCATGAGTTTATCATCTTTGGTCTGATATTCATCTGTTGCTTGTCGAATGACTAGTTGGGAGTTGCCATATACTTGTAGTTCTTGTAATTTCCACTGTACGGCTAACCTGAGTCCTGTGATCAAGGCCTCATACTCTGCTATGTTGTTTGTGCATGGAAATGTGAGCCTGTAAGACTTCGGGATGCTATCACCTTGAGGTGTGATAAACAGAATGCCTGCCCCCGAGCTGTGCCTAGTGTATGACCCATCAAAATATAGTTTCCATGGTTGTGCTGTTGTGATCATGAATATCTCTTCATCTGGAAAATTGGAAATAAGAGGATGATCACCTGTGAGTGGCGCATCGGCCAACTGATCTGCAATAACTTGACCTTTGATAGCTTTACGGTCCACGTACTCAATGTCAAATTCACTTAGAATCATCACCCATTTGGCCAAGCAGCCTGTCAATGCTGCTTTGTTAAGTAAATACTTGAGTGGATCAATCTTTGCAATGAGTTGTACCTTGTGTGTTAACAGATAGTGCCTCAGTTTAGTGGTTGCTAAGATTACT
Organism: Cryptomeria japonica; assembly: GCF_030272615.1. NCBI lineage: Eukaryota > Viridiplantae > Streptophyta > Pinopsida > Cupressales > Cupressaceae > Cryptomeria > Cryptomeria japonica. The sequence continues at coordinate 604,893,699 of NC_081410.1, forward strand.
GCTAGGCAAGCTCGCTCAATAGGTGTGTAATTGAGTTCATAGCCAACTAGTGTGCGAGAGATGTAGTATAAAGCACATTCTTTGCCTTCTGCATTATGTTGTGCCAGTTGTACACCCAATGCCATACTTGTTGCCGAGATATAGAGTAATAATGGTCTACTTGGATCTGGTGGCATCAGCAATGGTGGATTCATGAGATAGTCTTTAAGTGTCTGAAACGCTTGCTGGCATCGAGCATCCCACTGAAAGTGGATGTTCTTGTGTAGCAGATGTGTAAATGGGTGACACTTATCAGCCAATTGTGCAATGAATCTTCGGATGGATTGAAGTCATCCTTGTAGTGTCCTTAGCTGACTGATATTCTTTGGAGGTGGCATGTCCATGATTGCTTTTACCTTTGCTGGGTCGACCTCAATACCTTTGCTTGAGACAATGTATCCTAGAAGCTTCCCGGAGGTTACTCCAAAGACACATTTCTTTGGGTTGAGTCGAACATGGTATTGTTCCAGTCTATCAAAGATTTTATCTAAGATGTGGAGATGCCCTTCTCTAGTGAGTGATTTTGCTAGTAAGTCATCAACATAATCTTCCATCATGGTATGCATCATGTCATGGAAGATGATGGTCATTGCTCTTTGATAGGTTGCTCCTGCATTCTTTAGACCGAAAGGCATTACATTCCAGCAATATGTGCCCCATGGACATGTGAAGGTTGTCTTATGTTGGTCCTCTGGTGCAATCTTTATCTGATTGTATCCTGAAAAGCCATCCATGAGTGAAAGCATGGCATGTCCTGCTGTTAGATCCACTATGATGTCAATATTTGGTAGGGGGAAATCATCCTTAGGACAGGCCTTATTTAGATCTTTGAAGTCAGTACAAATGCGGATGCCCCCTTTTGGTTTGCCGACAGGCACAATATTGGAGATCCATTCTGCATAATCAATTGGTCTAATGAAACCAACATCCAGGAGTTTCTTGAGTTCTGTTTTGACTAGCACTGCAATCTGGGGATGCATCTTACGAAGCTTCTGCTTGATAGGTTTGGCTCCTTCTGCTACGGTGAGGTGATGCATGACTAAATCAAGATCAAGCCAAAGGCATGTCTACATATGACCATGCAAAGTTGATCTGACGCTTTTGGAAGAACTCTATAAATTTAGGTTGTTCCTCTGGAGTGAGAAGAGATGCCAGATGTATGATATGAGGATTTTCAAGAGTCCCCACATTGTATTCTTTGGTTTCCTCAATGAGAATCGTTGATCGTTCCTGTTGTGCATTAGCAGGGAGAATGTCAAACCCTTCATCCTCAGGTGCCTCAAAGAGGTTTTCACCGTTGGATAAGCTCTTTCTTTTTACTTTTGTGGGATCAAACAGTGCCACAGTGTGGTTTTCACTGGAAGATCCATGTTTCATTGTTATATTTTAGATGGATTCACTGGATGATTGGTATTATAGATGGTGGAGTTGTGAGCCTCGATGGGGCAGTGGGGATAGTGCTTGATGGTGCTTTGATTATGAAAGGTGTCCTCTTTGCAGTAGGTGGGCAAAATGGTTTGCTGGGTTTTCCTTTGTATCTAAGTTTAGGAAGGATCTCTTTTTCAAAGCCAAGGCCTGTATTACCTTTGGGCTTGAATTCTGGTAGCAGAGGTTCGTGTCGTCCTTATTTGCAGTATTCCAAAGCACTCTGACCATCATATCCCATTCTTTGCATAATGAGAAGGCCTTTGCCATACTGATCCGTAGGAAGTGTAACTCGCGGTATGTCAGTGGTGATGGGATCTTTATAGATCCATTCCGCCAGGTCCTCATCTTGTGTTTCTTCCTCTTGACTCTTTCCAAGAACGAAAGGTGTCAAAGCACATGCTGGTATGTTTAGTGGTTGCTGGAGTAACTGCTATGGTTTACCATGAGTTCTAGGAGAAGTGGGCATTTGTCCCACACAAAAGAGTTGACTCAAGTTGTATTCCCCAGGACCTTCCTCTGTGATCTTCATCTTAAGCTTTTCTTGATTCGGTATAGTGGTGTTTGAACTGGCAAGAGAGGCGGGATTTATATATGATGTGGAGGAAATGGCTTCTCTATTATTAGGAACGGTAATCTCTGGTTGATGGCTGATATTATGGCAAAATGCAAAGGGATTTGCATCGCCCAGGATTGTGATCTCTACACCGTTATGTGGGACCTTGATACATTGATGGTAGGTAGATGGAACAGCTTGCATGGCATGTATCCAAGGTCTCCCTAATAATAGATCATATGGTAGAGGAAGGTCCAGAACCTGACAGATGATGTGCTTTACTATAGGGCCCACTCGGATTGGTAGTACCATAGCTCCTTTGGATGAACGCTCTGCATCATCATAGGCCTTGATGGTGATCTTCTTGCGAGGATCCACTGATTCTATTGCATATCCCAATGCTGTGACCAACTGTAGTGTACAAATGTTTAGGCCTGCTCCATTATCTATCAAGACTTGCTTGTTCCTGTGTTGGTTGATAAAGCCTTCAATGTGTAGCGAAGCATTATGAGGTTGTTGGAAAGAAGAGTTGTCACTTTCAGAAAAAGTGAGACAAGGTGATGACTTTAGATTTCCAACCATGGCTTGAAACTGGTCCGTATTCAGGTTTGCAGGGACTGACGCCTCTTGGAGTGCTTGATCTAAGATTGTTTTATGAGATGGCGATAGGTGCAATAGCTCTAAAATGGATATAAGTGCAGGCGTTTTGTCTAATTGTTCCACAAGATTGTACTGCTTTGGGATGGAGGTGGTGCCTTGTTGAGCTGCCTTGATGGTGACCTTGCCACGACGTGTAACAACATTGCAATTTGAGGTGGGATTTTTGAAGGTTATGGTTGCAATTTGTTCACTGGCATCATACAGGGGATATACAGTATAATTATACGCAACCTGCGTATAATCAGTGGTATCAGTGCCTCACCTAGAAGTGGAAGGACCCCTTTGATCTTGTGATGGAAGTGGATTCTTGAACATCTGATGATCATTATTGGTTGTTTTTGGGTCATGTCCTTCAACTTCAATTTCTCCTCGATCAATAAGATCCTGAATGAGATCTTTCAATCGGTGACAATTACTTGTCTTGTGTCCTCTTCCTTGATGGAACTCACAATGTTCAGTATCTCTCCACCATGCCGGTTTGACCTGAGGCTCATAGTTTGATAGCTTAGGTAGAGTGATCAAATTTTGAGAAATGAGTTGTCGCAACACTGTTTCAATGGGTTCCCCTAAGGGAGTGTATGTGCATTTTTGTTTTTGCTGACGAGGTCTAGGTTCATCATGAGACGTGATGCGACCTTGATTGGAAGGAACATTTGTGTTATTCTGAGGTGGAGGATTTTGTCCTGCAAATCGAACCACAGGTTGTGCATTTTGGATAGTCCGAGCATCCACAACTCCATCGTTGACGATATTTTTGTTCTTGTTCCAGAAGTTCGGTTTATCGCTATTGAAGCGCGGGAGAGGACCATCTTTTGGTTCATTAAAGATTTTGATGAGTCCTTTCTTGATGAGTGCCCGTTCACACTTTAAACCCTTGGTGATCATATCATTAAAAGAGTCTGTGTCTTTGACATCCAGGTGAAATTCCATTTCTTTGTTTAAGTTGGAAATGAATATTTCCACTAGTTCTCGTTCAGGTAACTGAAGAGAACGTCTGCTAGACATTTAGCACCATCGTTGCAGGAATACTGAGAATAGTTCACCTGGTTTTTGTTTGGTGTTGCACAGATCAGCCATGGTGATGTCGCGTTCAATATTATAAGAGTAATGAGATAGGAACTTCTGGATGAGTTCTTCAAATGTTCTAATGCCACCTGGTAGTCAGGAAAACCATGACGTGGTTGTTCCTCCCAAACTTTGGGGAAAAAGGCACATTAGGTATGTGTCTTCATATGCCACTTCAAGACAAGCATTATGAAATTCTCGAACATGATCATGGGGATCCCCCTTTCCTCTATATTTTTCAAATTTGGGTGTTTCGAACCCACGTGGAAAGGGTGGCATATAAAGATTCCTATCAAACAGATAGGGACAGATGTCGTTAAGTGAGAATTGATTGGTCTTAACACCACTATGAAGTTGTTGGGCGAGATTCTCGACTTGTTGCCGCAACATCTCCATTTCATTTGGAGGAGGAGGTGGTGGGTTACCTCGAGGAATGTTATATCTGATGTGATCTCTACCTCTTTCCTCCTCATGGCAACTTTGTCTTTCTGATGCTTGTCTTAATTGGGCAAGATCAAAGTCAGAGGGGAGTTTTGCTCCTTCTTGAGCGAGTCTTAAGAAGTGAGCATCCGCATTGCTCTTGAGTATTTCGTCAAAAAGTCTATTAAGGATGTGATATACTAAGTCTTGCACGAGCATAACAAATAGATGATCCCTATGATGGGGGAGTCACCACTTTCATCAAGCCACAAGTGACTTCTCAAAAAGCTATGTTTCTACGCAAGGAAATATGTATGGTGAGTATCTTGGGAGCAAAACCATCTATGCTCTTGCACTAAATTATATCGCAAATATCCTCAATCAATAGAATGGGTGGGCTACTACTTAAAGGTGTTTAGTCATGTTCGATGTTTTTGGACATAAGTTCATTCTGCAGTGACTCACTTAAGAGCCTTGTAACTGGTGGTGGGGCCCATTTGTCCTTTCGGCTAGTTACACTATAGGAACAGCTATACCCAAGGCTACAGCTTTCGCTCACACTTGATTTCTATAGCGGCTCGAAGGATTTACCGCTCAAGGCTGTTCCCAAGAGTGATGTGTCTCTTGGCAGGCCTCTCTTAAAAAGATAAAATTTTGAGTGTTACTAACACTTTTCTCTTGCACCTAGGACCACGAAAGCCAAGGGAGAGGATAGTGTGTGTTAGAAGTAGGACCACTCGACCAACTCTTTGCACAAGTGTGCCAAGCATGAAAAACACTTGTTCTTTTTAATCTACCATTGCAATGTGATCTAACTATTTGGAGATGTTGCTCCAACAATCATGGTGTTCTTTTTAATTTTCAAAGGCAATTGTTTGAGTAAACTAGAATTTGAAAACCCTGGTCAACTTATTGAAAAACACGTTTGCCTGAAGTAAAATTGCTTTAAAAATGAGACAAGTTGATTGTGAATTTTATTTGCACCAAAAATGGAAGTGTGGATTGTGAGTTTTATCTTGATGCAAGAAATAAAATTTGCCTTGTTGATTTTAAGCACCAAAACGAAGTTTGTTTCCTAACTTGCAAAAAAAATAAAAATAAATAAATTTGTTTTTGTGTAAGTTTGTGGTTCTTTTTACCTTGGAACAATGAAATTCTTTTTAAGAGCCCCAAACAAATGTGTGATTCTTTTTTTAAAAGCCCAAATTTGAAATGTGAAGTTAATTTTAAACCAAAATAAAAAGTGAATTCATTTTTAAAACCAACTTCAAAAAACAAGTTAGTAACAAATATAAATCTACTTTTTAATCTAATTTAAACCTGCACAAAAGAGATAAATAGTTAGTAAAATCCACCTATTTGGTGGGCTTCTACAAGCCTAATTTTTTTTTTTTTTTTTTTTTTTGGTTTTTTTTTTTTGGTTACAAGGTGATTTGTACAACGTTTTGTTACAATAGCGCTAGTCTGCGTTTGAACAGAGGCACTATTTAACACAAACGCACTAAAAGAAAGGGAAAGAAAAAGAAGGGAAAAGCACTGAAACAGGGTGAATAGTGCCAAAATAATGTCAAACGCACCAAAACAGTGTCAAAAGCGCAACCTGTGTGACATTTTCAACATTCAAACATGTTATGGGTTAAAAAAAAAAAAAGTTGATCTTTTTGGTGTTGGATTCACGTCGGGTTCACCAAATGATGCTCTGTAAAAAGGATTAGAAAATCTATTTGATGGCAACACACACAAGAGCACAAGAAACAAACTTTAGTGTTAGCAACAAAAGATTATCCTAAACAGGCATATCAAGAGAGATATTAAGCATGAAATAGAATGCATATAAACATAGAATGAAATAGCTAATCAAGATGCTCATAGTTGCTCCTCCCTTGTTCCTCTCCTCTCCAAGTCCCAAATGAGTGTAGCTCTCAGCAACTTTTTGCACTATGGATGCTTATGGAGGATTGAGATTTAATATTAAGCTTCAAATATGAAATGAAAAGTTAAATACTATTCTATTGATGCTAAAATGATTGATTTTACCAAAAAGACAAGATTTTAGTTATGCTATGCTAAATGCTCTCTAAAAATGTCTATAGCCTAAATGCATACAAGTTTTGAGGATCTAGATTATGAAGGAATGGGCTCTATTTATAGGAAAAATGGAGCAATGGATGGCCAGGATTGAAAGGTTTAATCAAGGGTCAAGCTTGAAAGTTGGGGATCCATGTGCACAATTTGCACCAATGAAATGGTGACAAGTGTCAACATAAGATTGGGTTGAGAGAAGAGGTTGGAGGCATTAAATGCCTGAGGAGACCTCATGGTTATCTAGAAGGTAAGGGTCAAGCCTAAATTAGGATTACCCACTGGATTAGGAGTTAATGCAAGGATAAACCTTTGTGCAAATGATTAAGAGATAATCATGGTCAAAGCATTAAAGGCTTGATGAGACCCTTGGGTTGGGTAGAGGTTGAGTCAAAACAAATGTTTTAACCATGTAGGAGGGTTTGGGTTAACCATTAATGGTTTTTGAAGACTTTGTGGATTAAGTGGTTGAAGGTTTAAAGCCTTCAATGGTTATCAAAGACTTTGAGCCATTTAGTGGTTGAAGGTTGGAAGCTTTCAAAGGTTATCCAAGACTTTGAGACATTTAGTGGTTGAAGGTTGAAAGCCTTTAATGGTTATCAAAGACTTTTAGGCTTTGAGAAGTGACTCTATTTTGCTTAGGAATGTGACAATAATTAGGGGATGGATTAAGTTAATTAGGAAGGGGTTACAAGAATCTAGAAGGGGATTAGATTTTGCAAGTGTATTTGGTGGGTGAGGGAAAATAGGATTTTATTAAAATAAAAATTCATTTATTTCAATAAATGTGTGCAAGTTGTATTTGGATAAATATTCAAATAAATATTAATTTATTTAAATGATAAAAAGGAAGATAAAGCATTAAAATGCTTGAAGACTTTGAGGGGAACCATTAAAGGCTTGAAGACTTTAAAGAAAACCATTAAAGTCTTAAGAAGACTATAGAAGGAAGCCATCAAGTTTGAAGACTTTAAAGCCATCAAGTTTTAATACTTTAAGGGAAACCATTAAAGGTTTCAAGTGGGTGAGGATAAATAGGATTTTAAATAAATAATTTATTTAAAATAGTTGTGCAACTTGCTTTTGTAGGAAAATACAAGTGGGTGGAGGATAAAGGTGATTTAAATAAATTATTTATTTAAAATAATTGTGCAACTTGCTTTTGTAGGAAAATACAAGTGGGTGGAGGATAAAGGTGATTTAAATAAATGATTTATTTAAAATAATTGTGCAACTTGCATTTGTAGGAAAATACAAGTGGGTAGAGGATAAAGGTGATTTAAATAAATGTTAATTTATTTAAATGTGAGAGGCGGGATTTTGGGGGATTTAAATAAATATTAATTTATTTAAATGTGAGAGAAGATTTAATTAAACAAATATGATTTATTTATTTAATTAATGGTCTGAATTTGGTTAAGTGAATTAAATCAAATAAATTGAATAATTTATTTAATTAATAGGAGAAGAGGGTTAAGATGAATTAATTAAATATTAATTTAATTAATTATTAATTGATGGTTAAATAATCAAATAAATACTAAGTATTCATTTAATTAAGTGGACAGATTTATGTGACTACACTCACCATAGGGACATTTTCAAGCAAAGTGTTCTATTTTACGACAATTAAAACATTTGAGAGGTAATTTTCCTGTGTACTTACCGGATCCTCTTTTAAGCTTCCTTACAAAGCTTTCTACCACTGTATCTGAGTCTTCACTAGATTCTCCATGAGTAATTTCTTCCTTACCCTTTTTGATGGATTTGAAAGTAACCTCTTTCTTTGAAGTTCCTTCACTAGTTATTCCCATCTCATAAGTGGTTAAGGATAATAATAGCTCATCCATTGAAAATGTTTTCAGATCCTTGGCTTCTTCTATTGCAAAGACCATTGTATCGTACTCATATGTGAGGGATATAAGTACCGTTTTGACAATAACTTCATCAGATATATCTTCTCCAAGTCCTCTAATAGTGTTCGCCATTTCATCACTTTGAAGATAATCAACAATATTTTCTTAATCTCTCATCTTCAATCCTTCAAGCTGACTTCTTAATATTTGTAGTTTAGCCTCCTTGACCTTGACATCTCCTTCAAACAATCTATTCAACTTATCTCAAGTTTCCTTGATAGATGAGCAGTGCATAACCTTAACAAACTCATTATCAGACAACCCAGTGAGAATAGCATGCTTGGCCTTGGGATTTTTTTCATACTCCTTAGCATCTGCATCTATAGGAAGAGAATTAGGGACAATATACCCATTCTTTATAGACATCCAAACATCAAAGCCTAGGGAGGACAGATAAGTTTCCATTCTTTTGTTGTAGAAGGAATAGTTAGTACCATCAAACATGGGAGCTTTGGAGGAGGAGGATTCATTCCTTTCCATTGTGTTCTTAAACCAGAATCTACCCAGGCTAGAGAAAGCTTTGACAAATAGGGAACCTAAGGCTCTGATACCAATTGTGGAACACAAGGTATCACTAAGAGGGGGTTGAATCGATGATTATAAACAATTTCAAACAATGTTTGCAACCGGTAGGATAAAAAAAAAACTAACAAACAACCACACACAAGAGCACATTACATAACAGTGGATATACGAGGTAAACCTAATGTGGGAAAAACCTCAGTAAGAAATGCTACTAGAGATCTACTGCTCCAATACAGCCTCACAATGAAATAATAGTTTTACAATGTTTAGGGAACCAACCCAAGGAGCACCAGCCCCTAGCAATTTATGGGCACCAACCCAAAGGAGCACCAACTCAAGGAGCACCAACCCCTACACCGAGTACCTAATCAGTGAAATACAATGAGATATAAAATTAATACAATGATAAACACCTTGTTACAAATGAGTTTTGTAGCCGCTGCAACTAATTCTCTCTGTCGATTGAACTCTTTTCTATGACACTGCTTCTTCTCTACCGGTCCTTTGTTCTTTCTGTTTGAATCCTATACAACTCAATTTTTGCCTTTTCGAATCTCCTCTCACACTTTTTCTGCACTCCTTCACTCTCTACTACTACCTTACTGGTTCAACCTCTATCGGTTTAATAGACTGGTAAACTCTATAACTGTTTACTAGTTACCTTAAGCCTTGTCGTTTAAACCCTTCTTACCGGTTCTTCTTCTAACACTCAGTCAATTCAGTATTTTTTCTATCAACACTCAGACTGATCAACTCTCACTTGGCAGAATCACACTTTGTCATCACTCATCCACCATACTCTCTTTTTATACTTGTCTTTGATCTACATATTTATATACATGCTTTCCCACCAAAACAAAAACTCAAACTTTATGCACCTAGGGTTTTCTTCACTGACCATGATCCATATCAAATCAGATCTCATATTCTTAAATCAACAATCTACAACAGTTCAACAAAAAGGTTCTCTCCTTTTTTATTCTTCCTATAAATGTTTACTATATTTAGCAAACATGACCCTGTTCATTGGTCTTGATTTTATTGATCACAATAAATGATCTAGGAGTTTCCTTCTCCAGATACACAAGATAATCAGATGTCCTACTTTGATCATAATATCAAAGAATAAAATATCTTCCTTTCGATCTACTTTGAGCCACAATCCTCTGCAATCGATCTGTGATTTCTATAGTCTTCATTCAATACCGACCTATTTGCCAACTACCTCACTGATGTACCATTCACCTACCACTGCATGTTCACCACTTGGAGTCCACGTGACATCTCTGTCAGTATCCAGCTCACTTGATTATGTTGGTTCAAACTCAATCACTGATCGAATATGCTATTGGTATACGCTAAATGGTTAACCTTCATATCGTGCAATTTTTTGTTTTGTCGATTAGGACATGTTATCCCAAACCACACTTGCCAAACCACGAACCATAGTCTTCATCATTTACTAGTGGAAGTCTTCAACCTTGTCTCTCTACTCCCTTACTGGTTGACATCAACATGCCAACAATTTGCATACCGGTAACATCAACTTGCATACCAGTTGACATCCCATACTGGTTGACGTCCCATACTAGTTGACATCAATGACAACACAGTGCCAACAACATCCTCATATATTAAAAAAGAATCAAAGAAAAATTATGAACATTTCTACTTTACTTTAAATTTGAATAAAAAGAATACAATATTCAAAAAAAGTAAGGCGGTAGAAAGATACGCCAACAAAGTGTACTTGTGTAGAGTCTAGAAAAAATATGAAAATAACAACATTAAGAAACTATTATTTCATTATTATTAAAGATTAATATTTATCATTAAGATTACAACACCATACACTAGTGAGAGTGATGCCATCAATAAGCTTCCAACTAGTGATAGTGCCTTCCACTTCAATAGTCTCCTTGATAGGGTTTTCCAGGGAAACTAGAGAGATGGTAAGTTGCAAACAATGAAATTTGTCAGAACTTGGCCAACTAAGCTTCACATGACTCTAAGAAAAGGATTAAGGTTACTAAAGGGCCAATCTAGGAGGTTACGACCAAACACAAGTAACAAATCTTTACAAATTATCATGGGAGTTTGATGGGTAGCCTCTCTTGACAAACTAGTTACGATTATGCTTGAATAAAGTGTATCTACATCTATCCTATGTGGATAAAAACTAACAAAGAAATGACAAGTATAACTTCAATAAGGTAAAATGAAAATAAGAATGCTAAAACTAAAATAATGAGATCCCATGTACCAAAGTTAACAAATTTACTAAAATTCTAAAATAATAAATACAAAATACAAAGATAAATTAAAGAAAGAATTTTGTTGACAAATAATTCCCAACTCCTAGAGTCTTCACATTAACTCTACAAAATCCTTGTAGGTATGACAAAGTGCTGGTAACAATGGTGTAGTGATAAGAGAAATAAAATTATTAGATAGAATCAGATTGTAGTGGATAGAATTTCAATTGGATGGATATGTAGCCACATTGATTGTTTTTTATTATGTAAGCGTGGAGAAGGCTCTGAACCTACAAAATAGAAAAATCATAGTACAACAACAAAATCCCTGGCATTAAGCATCCAATCCATAAAGTTTGCAGAGTTGTTCCTCAAAAATAATAGAAAAATTAACATGACCCTTTAACTTAGAAACATACTAACTTTTACTAACCAGCATCTACCTATCATAACATCTATATTAAAAGTATCAACACAATTAATAATAGTAACAACATACATCATCAAAATTAAAGTCGGGTTTAAGTGGCGTGTATGCTTAATACTAGCATAAACACTACCAATATCAATATCAATCCTATGCCTACTATTCCACATAACAAAAATTAGAAAAGACTCCCTAATCATTGTTGATCATGTTCAAGTTATGCTGGAGCCTGTTGACCTAATTTTCCCAAGTATCCTCCTGATTGTCCTCATTGTCTTCACTACCCTCCTCTCTCTTCCCTTGATTTTCCAGCTTCCTTGCTTTCTTCTTTATCTTCCTTTGTCCTATCACCATCAGTAATGTTGCAGAGTGAGCCAAATGCCTCACATAGATTATCAAAACGTTGCATATAGTCTTCACTTTTCTCTTCCAAATTGAGGACATACCCTTTGAGTTTTTTTATCTATTCCTCCAAATATTTGCTACTTTGTTTGTCTGATATCAATCTCGGTGAGTAGGGAACCATCGTCTCATCCTCTTGAGGGTTGGGAGGCAATTATTTCTGGTCAGAATTCTATAAGTCCTCCTTAGTCTCGCTTTCCTCTTCCATTTCTTCTTTGTACCATTCATCTTGTACCTCATCTTATGCCTGGAACTCTTCATCGTCCGAGTTTTCAATTGATATTTCCTTTGTTTCCTTGAGGTTAAAGGCTTCCTCGAGATTGGCAGTTGTATCTTTTACTTCCAGATCACTTTTCTCCTCCTTTGCACGAAGCCTAGCAGATATTCTCTACCCTGAACTACCCTCTTTCCTTTCTCTTTCTAATATCTTCTCCTCCTCATTCTTATAGTCATGCAAGTCAAGATAAATCATGATATTCTTCCTCATCGAGTCCACATTAATTGTTTATTATTAGAGATACTCAATACTTTTTTGTAAAATTGTTGAGATTTGATAGAAGTTGATTGTGTTGGCATTATGTGAACTGGCATGCGCCTTATGTAAACTAGCATGAAGACATAATGATATTGTATGTTGTCATTGATGTCAATATGAGACATAGTGTGAACCGGCACATGAGATAAGTGAAGAAAGAGATACCGGCATATGTGTGAACCGGTATATGCCAAAGTGAAGTGGCACATTTGTTCAAAGTGAACTGGCATGCAGTTATGGGAACCGGCACATGGAAGCACTGTATGACTACCGGTTGGTAAGGCAGCTTCCACTTCAGGGTTTCCGGTTGGAGTATCTCAAGTCTGTGTGACTCAATCGGTGATCTTTGTGTGATGAGTTAGTAGTATGATGGAGGACAGATCGTGTTCCCACATAAGCTCTATGTGCGTGAAGGATCTTGCATGAAGAAGACTATTCCTATCTACCTCAGGAATGTGCGAAGTCTGTCAAATAGTGATAACGCGTGATGGGTTATCAGTCACCATGAAAACAGTGGATAATGGACGATGGAGAATGTCTTGAGATTGACTCAAGATTGGTGCATTCAATGCAGTATGTTTCAATGGTCAGGATCAAAATATTTGAATTGCTCAACCTAACAGGTTTAGGGTTTAGGGTTTTTGCTACTAACCTGTATGTTCCCTATAAGGTCGATGTTAGGTTTCTGCCTAAAGTTGTTGGCAAAAAGTTGTGAGTGTGTATCCAACAAAAGTGATACAAGATTCTTGCCAGACCATAGGAGAAAAGAGATACCTGCAAAGTGTATGTGCAAAAGAAAAAGAGGAGCCTAAACGGATCTGTATTAGTATTAAGTACTATTAATAGATCATTGTAATACCTATTGAACTCTAACCACTTCAACAGTTGCAAAATCCCCTAACAGGGTAGCCTTAACTAGCTTGATTCAAAATCCCTTAAATCGGGTGGTCTTAACTGGCTTACTGTAAATCCCTTAACCGGGTAACTCGAAGCTAATGAGTTCTGAGAAGCTAGAGAAGCTTAGGAGATCCTTTCAGCTATTGAGCTCTTAAAATCCTCTAACAAGGTGACCCTACCGGGTTTAACCCTTAACTAGGTATCCCTTAACCGGGTGATCCCTAACAGGATCGGTTCCTACCAGAACCTATTGTAATGTTCTTAATCGGACAAGGCTCCTAATAGAGCGGATTTTTAAAGAGATCAAAAAGTAGCTTGTGGGTATTCATCCCCACCGTGGTTTTTCCTAGTTGGGTTTCCACATGAAAAATATATGTGTCATGAGAAATGCTTTTGTCTTGTGATGCTTTGTTTTATCTGTTATGCACATGAAGTTTCTATGTTTTATGCCTGTCTATAAAACATATTGAACTCACTATTGTGAAGATTTGATGGTTAGGTCTACTAGTTCATGCATGAGAATATTATGATAATGTGGTATTGAGCTAAGTGAAAAGCATAGTAAGTGACCAGTTCATGACTGATTAAGTTATTTTGGATGCTACCAGTTGCACTTTGTTTTACTGGTATCTCTATTTATCAGTCATTGTAAGTGTTTGCTGTCAAACCGGTTTTTGGACTGTATTTGTGTCTGTACTGATTCACCCCCACCTCTCAGTACTGGTTTGGTACTAGTGGTTCATCATTGAGTTATCAATTAGTATCAGAGTGCTCCAGGTCCTCTATGTTGTAAGCTTAACTACTTGAGGAAAAGATCCTAGCCAAATGATGAAGAGGGAAGGTCCAAAGTTCAATAGGGAAAACTTTGGTATATGGAAAGATAGGATGAAGATATTCATAAAAAGTATGGGTGTTCAACACTGGAGTTATGTTGAAAATGTATATGTTTTTCCTACCGATACTCTCACCGATGACCAAAAGAGAGAGATACAAGAAAATGGGCAAGTCATGGAAGCCCTCATCAGTAGTCTATCTGACATTGAGTTTATTGATGTTCAGGACAAGGTAAATCCCAAAGAAGTATGGGATGCTCTTGAAAATATCTATGGTGGTGATGAGCATGTAAAATAGGCCAAGGAAGAGAGCTTGAGAGGAAAGTTTGAAGACATGAGAATGATTTAAGGAGAGACCATTCAGCAGTATGGAATAAGAATCAAAACAGTTGTTGGAGAAATAAAAAGTGCAAGTGGCAAAATAGAAGATTCCACTATGGTAAGTAAAGTCCTAAGATCCCTGTTGCATGTCTATGCAATAAGGGCTGCTGCTATTTAGGAGCTGAGATCAATAGACAAGTCTAAGGCATCCTTGGACTCCATCATAGCCAATTTGACAGCCTATGAGCTAAATAGCTTTGATGGTAGTGTTCAAAAGTTAGAATCAACTTTTAAAGCTTCTGCTATACCAACTAGAAAAGCAAAAGAGGCTAGCACTAATGGGGAACCTAGTCAGAATAGAGAGATGAAGGATGAAGAGTTTCTGATGGAATTTGAAACTCTTTTGGCTAGGAGATTCCCAAAAGGAACTAGTCAATACAAAGGTAAACTACCTTTGAAATGTTTCTCCTGCAACCGGATAGGACATATTGCTATGAACTATCCTAATAGTGACAACAAGGACAAACCAGAAAGGTTCAAGAAATTCAAAGGAGGAAACCAGAGAAATTGTTTTGTGGTAGTTGATGAAGGTGTCACAAATGAGGAATCTGAAGATGGAGAAAATGAAGACATTGTGTTCATTGCTATAAAGGAAGATGTGACAAATAAGAAGGCTCTTGTCTCTCGGTTTGATGATTCCAATGACTGGATCATTGACAGTGGCTGCTCTCACCATATGACTAGTGACCGGAGCAAGTTTCTATCATTAGAAGAGTATGATGGTGGTGTGGTTCACTTTGGCAATGATGCACCATGCATGGTCAAAGGCAGAGGGTCCATCTCCTTGAAGGGAAAGAGTAGTGCTGACAATGTGTATTTGGTTGATGGTCTCAGACACAACCTTCTAAGTGTTGCCCAGTTAAATGATAGTGGACTCGCTCTACAATTCAAGAATGGAGTTTGCAGAATCAAAGATAAAGATGCTAAATTGGTAGCCACCAGCATGCAAATTAAAGGTAACCTATTTCATCTAAATGCTAATATAAGTACATGTCTTATGGCTAAGCTTGATGATAGTTGGATATGGCATAGGAGATTCTGCCATGTGAACTTTGACAACATTGTGAAGGCTAGTAAGATCAAGGCAGTTAGAGGGTTGTCGATGCTGAACAAACTGGATAATACCTTGTGTAGAGAATGTCAATTGGGGAAAATGTCTTCCTCAACTTTTAAAGGTAAAACTTTCATTGCTGACGACTTGCTTGATCTTGTGCATACTGATTTATGTGGTCCTATGAAAACTAGAAGTGTGCAGGGTGATAGGTACTTCATGATTCTCACTAATGACTGCTCAAGAATGATGTGGGTCACATTCTTGAAAGACAAGTCTGAAGCTTTTGGGAAATTTAAAGCTTTCAGAGCATTAGTGGAAAAGGAAAGTGGTAAAAGGATCAAGTGTCTCAGAACTGGTCAAGGAGGAGAATTCACTTCTAGTGAATTCAAAAAGTACTGTGAAGAATTTGGCATCAAGAGACAGCTGTCTTCCCCCCGAACTCCACAGCAGAATGGCCTAGCAGAGAGAAATAACCGGATTGTGGTTGAAGCAGCTAGAACTATGTTGATCAAAGGAAAGGTTGCTCACACCTTTTGGAGAGAAGCGGTGAGCAAGTGTGCAGTTTACACTATGAACCGGGTACTCACCAAAAAGGGCAAGGATAAAACTCCTTATGAGTATTGGATCGGTAAGACCCCTGTGGTAAATTATTTTAAAGTCTTTGGTAGCAAATGTTACATCAAGAGGAGTGAATATCAGGGCAAATTTGAAGCTAAATGTGATGAAGGAATATTTCTAGGATATTCCACCAAGAGTAAAGCTTTTAAGTGCTACAACAATAGGACTCAGAGAATTATGGAAAGCATCAATATAAGAGTTGATGAATCCTCTGAGAAGACTGAGAAAACCAGCAGTGAAAAAGTTGTAAATGAACTGGTTGTCAGTCAAGCGAGCACCAGTAACAGTGTTCCTGAACCGGTGAATGTTGATATTGATGAAGATAAGGATGAAGAAGAAAAGCAAGAAGAACCAATTAAGATCATTCCTTGGTATGTCAAGTTGAATCATGATCCCAAGTAGATCATAGGTGATAAGGATGCAGGAATCCTTACCAGAAGAAAGATCAAAGAAAACATATGCATGATCTCTGAATTTGAGCCTAAATCATTCAAAGAGGCTCATAATGATGAAGACTGGATCAAGGCAATGGAAGAAGAACTTGACCAGATAGAAAAATGGTACATGGTCCTTGGTACCCAAACCAGAGCATAAGAATGTCATTGGCACCAAATGGGTGTTTAGAAATAAGTTGAATGAGGATGGCACAATGATTAGGAATAAAGCCAGACTGGTATGCAAAGGATATGCTCAAGAAGAAGGTGAAGACTATGGGGAAACCTTTGCTCCTATAGCCAGATTGGAAGGAGTTCGTATGCTTCTTACATATGCATCTTTTAAGAGATTCAAGGTGTATCAAATGGATGTAAAATCTGCATTCCTAAATGATGTACATGAAGAGGTATATATTGAGCAACCAGATGGGTTTACCCTATCTGAAGATAGTGACATGGTATGTAGGCTACACAAAGCATTATATGGTCTAAAGCAAGCACCTAGGGCATGGTATCAGTGCCTACATTCCCATTTTGTGAAGATTGGATTTGAGAGAACAAGTGAAGATAGTAATATCTACTTGAAGTCTAAAGAAGATCAGATCCTGATCTGTGAAGTCTTTGTTGATGACATCATCTTTGGTGGAGATGACAAGATGAGTCATGAGCTTGCTGATGAGATGAAGAAAGAGTTTGCAATGTCACTCATAGGGGAGACTAAGTTCTTCATTGGACTGTAGATCCAGCAGATGAAAGATGGAATCTTCATCAGTCAATCCAAATATGTCAAAGAGGTGTTGAAGACTTTTGGCATGGAAGATAGCAAATCAGTTGGTACATCGATGGTGACCGGTTGCAAATTGACAAAGGAAGATGATTCCACACTGGTTGATGAGAAGGAATACTGATCAATGATTGGTAAGTTGCACTATGTAGTGCATAGCAGACCGGATATTGCACATGCAGTTAGCATCACTACAAGGTTCCAAAAGAGTCCAAGAGAATCTCACTTGAGTGCAGTCAAGCGAATTCTTAGGTATCTGAAGGGGACAATTGACTATGGATTGTGGTACCCATACAACAATAATTTCAATCTGAAAGTATTCACCGATGTTGATTGGGTCGGTAACGTGGATGAC
Source organism: Cryptomeria japonica (assembly GCF_030272615.1). Taxonomy (NCBI): domain Eukaryota; kingdom Viridiplantae; phylum Streptophyta; class Pinopsida; order Cupressales; family Cupressaceae; genus Cryptomeria; species Cryptomeria japonica. The sequence continues at coordinate 604,911,362 of NC_081410.1, forward strand.
CGGAAGAGGACAACCGGTGGTGCATTCTTTTTCGGTGGTAGACTGGTCTCATGGATGAGTAAAAAGCAGAGTTGCATCTCTTAGTCTATAGCGGAAGCAGAGTATGTTGCAGCTTTCATCAACTATACTCAGACAATCTGGATGAAGCATGTACTGGAAGGCTTCAAGATCCCTGTACCTGAACCGGTAAGTATGTTCTGTGATAACACAAGTGCTATCAATATATCAAGGAATCCGGTTTTACATTCTAGAACCAAGCATTTTGAGCTTAAGTATCATTTCTTGAGGGAAAAGGTTCAGAATAAAGAGATTGCACTGGAGCATGTGTCTAGTAAGAAGCAGTTAGCAGACATATTCACCAAGCCTCTCCCAAAGACACCATTTGTGCATTTGAGAGGTGAATTAGGGGTCTTGCCCCTTCATGAAGTGAACTAAAAGTGGTTGTTCCATATTAGTCAGGTACTGGATAGACAAATCTTTGGTTGATTGCTGTGTTTAAGGATGCTACTCCTCAGGGGGAGCAACATAAGGAAATAGTGGTGATTGTACCTCCACTTTGGTACTGTTGTCAAAGGGGGAGAAGAAGTGAAGTGAAAAGATATCTGCAGCAAATGGGGAGAAGATGTGAAGCAGAGAAGATATCTTTTGTATATTGCCATCAATGCCAAAGGGGGAGATTGTTGGCATTATGTGAACCGACATGTGCCTTATGTAAACTGGCATGAAAACATAATGATATTGTATGTTGTCATTGATGTCAATATGAGACATAGTGTGAACCGGCACATGAGATAAGTGAAGAAAGAGATACCAGCATATGTGTGAACCGGTATATGCCAAAGTCAAGCGGCACATTTGTTCAAAGTGAACCGGCATACAGTTATGGGAACTGGCACATGGAAGCACTGTATGACTACCAGTTGGTAAGGTAGCTTCCACTTCAAGGTTTTTGGTTGGAGTATCTCAAGTCTGTGTGACTCAATCGGTGATCTTTGTGTGATGAGTTAGTAGTATGATGGAGGACAGATTTTGTTGCCACATAAGCTCTGTGCGCGTGAAGGATCTTGCATGAAGAAGACTATTCCTATCTACCTCGGGATGTATGAAGTCTGTCAAATAGTGATAACACGTGATGGGTTATCAGTCGCCATGAAAATGGTGGATAATGGACGATGGAGAATGTCTTGAGATCAACTCAAGACTGGTGCACTCAATGCAGTATGTTTCAATAGTTCGGATCGAACCGTTTGAATTGCTCAACCTAACAGGTTCAAGGTTTAGGGTTTTTGCTCCCGACCTGTATGTTCCCTATAAGGTCGATGTTAGGTTTGTGTCTAAAGTTGTTGGCAAAAAGTTGTGAGTGTGTATCCAACAAAAGTGATACAAGATTCTTGCCAGACCATAGGAGAAAAGAGATACTTGCAAAGTGTATGTGCAGAAGAAAAAGAGGAGCCTAAACGGATCTATATTAGTATTAAATACTGTTAATAGATCATTGTAATACCTATTGATCTCTAACCACTTCAACAGTTGCAAAATCCCCTAACAGGGTAGCCTTAACTAGCTTGATTCAAAATCCCTTAAATCGGGTGGTCTTAACTGGCTTGCTGTAAATCCCTTAACTGGGTAACTTGAAGCTAATGAGTTCTGAGAAGCTAGAGAAGCTTAGGAGATCCTTTCAGCTATTGAGTTCTTAAAATCCTCTAACAAGGTGACCCTACCGGGTTTAACCCTTAACTGGGTATCCCTTAACTGAGTGATCCCTAATAGGATCGGTTCCTACCAGAACCTATTGTAATGTTCTTAACCGGACAAGGCTCCTAACAGAGCGGACTTCTAAAGAGTTCAAAAAGCAGCTTGTGGGTATTCATCCCCACCGTGTTTTTTCCTAGTTGGGTTTCCACGTGAAAAATATATGTGTCATGAGAAATGCTTTTGTCTTGTGATGCTTTGTTTTATCTGTTATGCACATGAAGTTTCTATGTTTTATGCCTGTCTATAAAACATATTGAACTCACTATTGTGAAGATTTGATGGTTAGGTCTACTAGTTCATGCATGAGAATATTATGATAATGTTGTATTGAGCTAAGTGAAAAGCATAGTAAGTGACCAGTTCATGACTGATTAAGTTATTTTGGATGCTACCAGTTGCACTTTGTTTTACTGGTATCTCTATTTATCAGTCATTGTAAGTGTTTGCTGTCAAACCGGTTTTTGGACTGTATTTGTGTCTGTACTGATTCACCCCCACCTCTCAGTACTGGTTTGGTACTAGTGGTTCATCATTGAGTTATCAATTAGTATCAAAGTGCTCCAGGTCCTCTATGTTGTAAGCTTAACTACTTGAGGAAAAGATCCTAGCCAAATGATGAAGAGGGAAGGTCCAAAGTTCAATAGGGAAAACTTTGGTATATGGAAAGATAGGATGAAGATATTCATAAAAAGTATGGGTGTTCAACACTGGAGTTATGTTGAAAATGTATATGTTGTTCCTACCGATACTCTCACCGATGACCAAAAGAGAGAGATACAAGAAAATGGGCAAGTCATGGAAGCCCTCATCAGTAGTCTATCTGACATTGAGTTTATTGATGTTCAGGACAAGGTAAATCCCAAAGAAGTATGGGATGCTCTTGAAAATATCTATGGTGGTGATGAGCATGTAAAACAGGCCAAGGAAGAGAGCTGGAGAGGAAAGTTTGAAGACATGAGAATGATTTAAGGAGAGACCATTCAGCAGTATGGAATAAGAATCAAAACAGTTGTTGGAGAAATAAAAAGTGCAAGTGGCAAAATAGAAGATTCCACTATGGTAAGTAAAGTCCTGAGATCCCTGTTGCATGTCTATGCAATAAGGGCTGCTGCTATTTAGGAGCTAAGATCAATAAACAAGTCTAAGGCATCCTTGGACTCCATCATAGCCAATTTGACAGCCTATGAGCTAAATAGCTTTGATGGTAGTGTTCAAAAGTTAGAATCAACTTTTAAAGCTTCTGCTATACCAACTAGAAAAGCAAAAGAGGCTAGCACTAATGGGGAACCTAGTCAGAATAGAGAGATGAAGGATGAAGAGTTTCTGATGGAATTTGAAACTCTTTTGGCTAGGAGATTCCCAAAAGGAACTGGTCAATACAAAGGTAAACTACCTTTGAAATGTTTCTCCTGCAACCGGATAGGACATATTGCTATGAACTATCCTAATAGTGACAACAAGGACAAACCAGAAAGGTTCAAGAAATTCAAAGGAGGAAACCAGAGAAATTATTTTGTGGTAGTTGATGAAGGTGTCACAAATGAGGAATCTGAAGATGGAGAAAATGAAGACATTGTGTTCATTGCTATAAAGGAAGATGTGACAAATAAGAAGGCTCTTGTCTCTCGGTTTGATGATTCCAATGACTGGATCATTGACAGTGGCTGCTCTCACCATATGACTAGTGACCGGAGCAAGTTTCTATCATTAGAAGAGTATGATGGTGGTGTGGTTCGCTTTGGCAATGACGCACCATGCATGGTCAAAGGCAGAGGGTCCATCTCCTTGAATGGAAAGAGTAGTGCTGACAATGTGTATTTGGTTGATGGTCTCAGACACAACCTTCTAAGTGTTGCCCAGTTAAATGATAGTGGACTCACTCTACAATTCAAGAATGGAGTTTGCAGAATCAAAGGTAAAGATGCTAAATTGGTAGCCACCGGCATGCAAATTAAAGGTAACCTATTTCATCTAAATGCTAATATAAGTACATGTCTTATGGCTAAGCTTGATTATAGTTGGATATGGCATAGGAGATTCTACCATGTGAACTTTGACAACATTGTGAAGGCTAGTAAGATCAAGGCAGTTAGAGGGTTGTCGGTGCTGAACAAACTGGATAATACCTTGTGTAGAGAATGTCAATTGGGGAAAATGTCTTCCTCAACTTTTAAAGGTAAAACTTTCATTGCTGACAACTTGCTTGATCTTGTGCATACTGATTTATGTGGTCCTATGAAAACTAGAAGTGTGCAGGGTGATAGGTACTTCATGATTCTCACTAATGACTACTCAAGAATGATGTGGGTCACATTCTTGAAAGACAAGTCTGAAGCTTTTGGGAAATTTAAAGCTTTCAGAGCATTAGTGGAAAAGGAAAGTGGTAAAAGGATCAAGTGTCTCAGAACTGGTCAAGGAGGGGAATTCACTTCTAGTGAATTCAAAAAGTACTGTGAAGAATTTGGCATCAAGAGACAACTGTCTTCCCCCCGGACTCCACAGCAGAATGGCCTAGCAGAGAGAAATAACCAGATTGTGGTTGAAGCAGCTAGAACTATGTTGATCAAAGGAAAGGTTGCTCACACCTTTTGGAGAGAAGCGGTGAGCAAGTGTGCAGTTTACACTATGAACCGGGTACTCACCAAAAAGGGCAAGGATAAAACTCCTTATGAGTATTGGACTGGTAAGACCCCTGTGGTAAATTATTTTAAAGTCTTTGGTAGCAAATGTTACATCAAGAGGAGTGAATATCAGGGCAAATTTGAAGCTAAATGTGATGAAGGAATATTTCTAGGATATTCCACCAAGAGTAAAGCTTTTAAGTGCTACAACAATAGGACTCAGAGAATTATGGAAAGCATCAATATAAGAGTTGATGAATCCTCTGAGAAGACTGAGAAAACCAGCAGTGAGCAAGTTGTAAATGAACCGGTTGTCAGTCAAGCGAGCACCAGTAACAGTGTTCCTGAACCGGTGAATGTTGATATTGATGAAGATAAGGATGAAGAAGAAAAGCAAGAAGAACCAATTAAGATCATTCCTTGGTATGTCAAGTTGAATCATGATCCCAAGTAGATCATAGGTGATAAGGATGCAGGAATCCTTACCAGAAGAAAGATCAAAGAAAACATATGCATGATCTCTGAATTTGAGCCTAAATCATTCAAAGAGGCTCATAATGATGAAGACTGGATCAAGGCAATGGAAGAAGAACTTGACCAGATAGAAAAATGGTACATGGTCCTTGGTACCCAAACCAAAGCATAAGAATGTCATTGGCACCAAATGGGTGTTTAGAAATAAGTTGAATGAGGATGGCACAATGATTAGGAATAAAGCCAGACTGGTATGCAAAGGATATGCTCAAGAAGAAGGTGAAGACTATGGGGAAACCTTTGCTCCTATAGCCAGATTGGAAGGAGTTCGTATGCTTCTTACATATGCATCTTTTAAGAGATTCAAGGTGTATCAAATGGATGTAAAATCTGCATTCTTAAATGGTGTACTTGAAGAGGAGGTATATATTGAGCAACCAGATGGGTTTACCCTATCTGAAGATAGTGACATGGTATGTAGGCTACACAAAGCATTATATGGTCTAAAGCAAGCACCTAGGGCATGGTATGAGTGCCTACATTCCCATTTTGTGAAGATTGGATTTGAGAGAACAAGTGAAGATAGTAATATCAACTTGAAGTCTAAAGAAGATCAGATCCTGATCTGTGAAGTCTTTGTTGATGACATCATCTTTGGTGGAGATGACAAGATGAGTCATGAGCTTGCTGATGAGATGAAGAAAGAGTTTGTAATGTCACTCATAGGGGAGACTAAGTTCTTCATTGGACTGTAGATCCAGCAGATGAAAGATGGAATCTTCATCAGTCAATCCAAATATGTCAAAGAGGTGTTGAAGACTTTTGGCATGGAAGATAGCAAATCAGTTGGTACATCGATGGTGACCGGTTGCAAATTGACAAAGGAAGATGATTCCACACTGGTTGATGAGAAGGAATACTGATCAATGATTGGTAAGTTGCACTATGTAGTGCATAGCAGACCGGATATTGCACATGCAGTTAGCATCACTACAGGGTTCCAAAAGAGTCCAAGAGAATCTCACTTGAGTGCAGTCAAGCGAATTCTTAGGTATCTGAAGGGGACAATTGACTATGGATTGTGGTACCCATACAACAATAATTTCAATCTAAAAGTATTCACCGATGTTGATTGGGTCGGTAACGTGGATGACCGGAAGAGGACAACCGGTGGTGCATTCTTTTTCGGTGGTAGACTGGTCTCATGGATGAGTAAAAAGCAGAGTTGCATATCTTAGTCTACAGCGGAAGCAGAGTATGTTGCAGCTTTCATCAACTATACTCAGACAATCTGGATGAAGCATGTACTGGAAGGCTTCAAGATCCTTGTACCTGAACCGGTAAGTATATTTTGTGATAACACAAGTGCTATCAATATATCAAGGAATCCGGTTTTACATTCTAGAACCAAGCATTTTGAGCTTAAGTATCATTTCTTGAGGGAAAAGTTTCAGAATAAAGAGATTGCACTGGAGCATGTGTCTAGTAAGAAGCAGTTAGCAGACATATTCACCAAGCCTCTCCCAAAGACACCATTTGTGCATTTGAGAGGTGAATTAGAGGTATTGCCCCTTCATGAAGTGAACTAAAAGTGGTTGTTCCATATTAGTCAGGTACTGGATAGACAAATCTTTGGTTGATTGGTGTGTTTAAGGATGCTACTCCTCAGGGGGAGCAGCAGAAGGAAACAGTGGTGATTGTACCTCCACTTTGGCACTGTTGTCAAAGGGGGAGAAGAAGTGAAGTGAAAAGATATCTGCAGCAAATGGGGAGAAGATGTGAAGCAGAGAAGATATCTTTTGTATATTGCCATCAATGCCAAAGGGGGAGATTGTTGGCATTATGTGAACCGGCATGTGCCTTATGTAAACTGGCATGAAGACATAATGATATTTTATGTTGTCATTGATGTCAATATGAGACATAGTGTGAACCGGCACATGAGATAAGTGAAGAAAGAGATACCAGCATATGTGTGAACCGGTATATGCCAAAGTGAAGCGGCACATTTGTTCAAAGTGAACCGGCATACAGTTATGGGAACCGGCACATGGAAGCACTATATGACTACCAGTTGGTAAGGTAGCTTCCACTTCGAGGTTTTTGGTTGGAGTATCTCAAGTCTGTGTGACTCAATCGGTGATCTTTGTGTGATGAGTTAGTAGTATGATGGAGGACAGATTTTGTTGCCACATAAGCTCTGTGCGCGTGAAGGATCTTGCATGAAGAAGACTATTCCTATCTACCTCGGGATGTATGAAGTCTATCAAATAGTGATAACACGTGATGGGTTATTAGTCGCCATGAAAACGGTGGATAATGGACGATGGAGAATGTCTTGAGATCAACTCAAGACTGGTGCACTCAATGCAGTATGTTTCAATAGTTCGGATCGAACCGTTTGAATTGCTCAACCTAAGAGGTTCAGGGTTTAGGGTTTTTGCTACCGACCTGTATGTTCCCTATAAGGTCGATGTTAGGTTTGTGTCTAAAGTTGTTGGCAAAAAGTTGTGAGTGTGTATCCAACAAAAGTGATACAAGATTCTTGCCAGACCATAGGAGAAAAGAGATACTTGCAAAGTGTATGTGCAGAAGAAAAAGAGGAGCCTAAACGGATCTGTATTAGTATTAAGTACTGTTAATAGATCATTGTAATACCTATTGATCTCTAACCACTTCAACAGTTGCAAAATCCCCTAACAGGGTAGCCTTAACTAGCTTGATTCAAAATCCCTTAAATCGGGTGGTCTTAACCGGCTTGCTGTAAATCCCTTAACTGGGTAACTTGAAGCTAATGAGTTCTGAGAAGCTAGAGAAGCTTAGGAGATCCTTTCAGCTATTGAGTTCTTAAAATCCTCTAACAAGGTGACCCTACCGGGTTTAACCCTTAACTGGGTATCCCTTAACCGAGTGATCCCTAATAGGATCGGTTCCTACCAGAACCTATTGTAATGTTCTTAACCGGACAAGGCTCCTAACAGAGCGGACTTCTAAAGAGTTCAAAAAGCAGCTTGTGGGTATTCATCCCCACCATGGTTTTTCCCAGTTGGGTTTGCACGTGAAAAATATATGTGTCATGAGAAATGCTTTTGTCTTGTGATGCTTTGTTTTATCTGTTATGCACATGAAGTTTCTATGTTTTATGCCTGTTTATAAAACATATTGAACTCACTGTTGTGAAGATTTGATGGTTAGGTCTACTAGTTCATGCATGAGAATATTATGATAATGTGGTATTGAGCTAAGTGAAAAGCTTAGTAAGTGACCGGTTCATAACTGATTGAGTTATTCTGGATGCTACCGGTTGCACTTTGTTTTACCAGTATCTCTATTTATTAGTCATTGTGAGTGTTTGCTGTCAAACCGATTTTTGGACTGTATTTGTGTCTGTACTGATTCACCCCCCCTCTCAGTACCGGTTTGGTACTAGTGGTTCATCATTGAGTTATCAGATTGTAATGCTAAATTCTATAAATTGAATTATTTTAGTGAGTATGCATTTATCACTACTGAGTTCCAACAATTCTCATTATTTTTTCATCTACGTATAGAAATAGTCCACCAACTCCAAGAGATAAACGTTGAAAGTGAATAATTTATTTTCCCGCGTTTCAAGATTTCTATGATTAGCTTTCACTTCCACCGTTGGGAACCACTTAAAGTTTCCAGTGAAAAGATGTTCTAAACGAAATTGCATAGTTGATGGGTGAAACATGTTGAAATTTCCAAAATCATTTATGGTGTTGTATAGTTTACCATTTGTCCATATATTAGTACGAGGTTTGAAAGAGTCATTGATTTTATGATGATTTTTTTTTGAATCTTAGTTCATACATTAGTACGAGGTTTGTTTGTGCGGTGGGATTCTCTTTTCTCATTTACCTACACACTATTCAATATAGTTTGGATTGTAATCAGTTTCTTGCATCTTGCCGATTAACTTGTAACTTCTATGTTATGATGTTTTTATGTTGATTGCACGATCTTGTAATTTGGTGTTTGGACAGTATATTTTTCTGTTATTGCAATCTTGTTGCTGCCCGTTCGTTGTATTGTTATTTTTACATTTATTCAATATAAAAAATATTTTAATTTTTTCTTTGAGCAAATATTTTTGAAATTTAATCTTTCTCTCATTGACATATACACTAAAACTATTGAAGAAAATAGTAAAGACCTTGTATATAAAATATTGTTATATCAATTTTTATAAAGATTTGAAGAATAAATTATAAAATGTATTCAATTGTAGAACTTTTATAAAGTAAATCTTTGTATCATACATTTGTTTATAATGGATTTTCATTTTCATTATTTGCATGAAGTGGTAATATGTTTAAAGATCACCATTTATGATTGTAATGTTTCACGACTAAAACCAAAATATATGTCTAAAAATAAGCTGAATAATACAAGAGTGACATGCAACAAGTTAAAATGTAGTATTTTACACACAAGGTCTCATGCAACAAAAAATGATAGATTTGACTCATATGTCAATGTACAATACAAAGAGACATGCTCAGAAAACTAAAATGAGATATAGAGGTGAGTTAGGGTTTGCAAGCCCAATTGTGAACCCCTGTAGCTTGCCTAACACAAACCTCTTGCATCTTGAAAAATGGGTCAAATAAGAAAATCATACCATAGCTCAAACTTTAATGTCCAACTTGAAATAAATTTACACTTTAGAGTCTAAACTATATAGCTAAAACTTCAAGGTTTTGGTTATAAGATGCAACTTGAAAAACCTCAAAATTTATGGTTTGGGTTACAATTCACAATTGCTAGTCACTTCCTTCACATCGAGTCAAATCAATCAACAACTCAAGATTCATTCCTTGGTAAGCATTCCACAAGGCATGCAAATAATAGGTCCAAATTTGACTTTTGTACACATGCCTTAAAATTTGGAGTGTTATAAGCGACCAAAATATTGGACGTTAGAGTCCTTTTAAAATTTTGTATCATACAAAAATTCACACCATTGGCAATCTTTGATCCCCTCAATCTTGGCCTTTAGAGATTTAAATTCATTCTGCATTAGTTACTTTGTACCTCATACTCCAAAGACAAATCTACAACAGGCACAATTCTCTCATTGTACACTAAATTCTAATTCCATGTTCAATTTTTAATCAATTTGAAAGAATTAAAATTAAATAAAACCAACTTCTATTTAGGTGAAAGTAGAAAACTGTGTGACACTATTTTAAAAGAAATCATCAACATAAAAACAAAATTTAAACTTCAACCACCTAGAAGTGATATTTATTCTTTAAAATTTTAAATAATATAAATTTAATGAAATATATAACTCCTAATGTAGTTTCATATTTTAAACTTTTAATAAATTGAAGGCAATAATTTTAATAGCTTAATATTTTTCAGAAGTGAGGTCAATGGTACATCACAAAATAGACAATAAATTGTTATGCTTGATTTTATTTTGAAAATATGTTGAAGTGCTACTTTCTTGAACTTGAATTAGTTTTTTGCTTGAACTCCTTGTGAGGTCTCTTGCATAATAATGGATCCTCCTGTTTTCAAGGTGAGTCTTGATGATTCTTTAAATAGATATTTCTAATACTAGATGATTGTAAAATAATAAGGGCTTACAGATTACTAAAATTTGACTATGTTTAAGAAATTATAGGACCCTCCAAAACATAGAATTGGCATTTAACTCCTAGAAATTTAAAACCATTCTTGAATGTTTTGAAACTATATACATGAAGTATAACTTAAAGTGTAAGGATCTAAGCATCGCTAGCCTAGCCCATGACTTTGTATTAATAATGTAAAATTATTTTAGATTTGTATAATAACATAAAAAGTTTAGGCAAATAAAATCTAATTTTATATCAAAATTATTCAAATAATTTATAGTGAAACAATCGAGTTTAAAATTATAAAAAAATTTCCCTAGAAATTTTTAGATGACTATTTTTTTAATGTGGTGATTATAGTTGTCTTAAACCTAGTAAATTTATCCAAATTTTGATTATATGATTTCAACTATATTCCACTTGAAAAATGTTTGCACTAAAAATATCCCTATCAAAAGGTGTGTCTGGTGCAGGAGCACCTACCTATGAAGGCATGAGCTAGGAACAAGAAGATTTTATATTAGTTAGAAGAAATGTAATAAGACCCTATGGGTCCTTTTTATAAATGTCCTTCGAGTGTGACAAATTTGTCCATGTTTGGATCAAATTGTCATCTAGGGTTTGGTAGAGCAAATTGAGTCAATAAGGGTCACAATGGTCTAAATTGAGGGATCAAGTGACCACAAGTCTATTTGAGTTTTTTTTTTTGTTTTGAAATCAAATGTAATCATTTTGGGGGACTAAGATTGTCTAGAGTCTAAGTTGGTCGAATTATGCAAAAGTTGTCATATTGTCAATTTGTTGTCATGACAATTTTGCACTTTTTGTAAATCGGGATTCTCCAATTGTCAGTCAGTTTGAAAAATAGTTGGAGGAGGTTGTGGTTGTTTGGGAAATTAATTTAAATACCACAAACACCAAAGAATGTATTTTGGTTGACTTTTGGTTGTTTGGAATGAAATTGAAGCATCAAGAACTGCTGGAAACATGAAGAAACCATCTAATTTCTGTTGATTGCATACTGAAGGTGGATTAGTAAGAATTATAATGTCATAGATATCATAATTATATTGTATTACCTTTGTTTTTCATTCAGTGTGGAGGCTTGAAGTGATTGTTGCACATTTCTACAAGTAAATATTTACCGAGTAGCCTAAACCCTTAAACCCCTAGGGTTTGTCTGCAATAATGGGTTTTGGCCTAGATCAATCCTTAACTAAACACTCTGCCATTACAAGAGATTATAGGCCACTATATCATATATCAGTAATAAAATCAATTAAGAGGATACATCAGGGTGAAGAGGATGGAGAAGTAACCCTAGGCCTGACATCTCTATGTGACAACCGGTTTGATGACAACAGTGCATGAGAATTAAGAGATAGATCATTGGGAAAGGGTTTGAATGTGGTAGAAGAATATTTTGGAGGTTTGCATAATATTTCATGGTCAAAGGTGGTCATCCATTAGGAGAGCCTAACCAATTTGTGAAAGGCATTCAGTCAAACAGGTCAAATAGCCCTATTAGGTCTATTAGTGTAGTATCAGTTGGTTTATCTTGAAGTTGATCTTGTACCAGAAATAGAGATATTGTTTATAAATCCCAAAAGGGTATCTAAAAACATAACTTGTTTGTCTAGATCTTCAGGGTGTCAAACGTTATCACCCAATTCCTTCAAAAGGAGGCCTAATAGCAACCAGTTCAGGTTTGTGGGTGAATGAGTCAAGATTGATGTTTCAGTGGGCCTAAACCATGAAATCCTAATTCATTTGTTTTAAAGTGTTGTGAGAATACCCCTCCAAGGGTTTTTGTATTGAATTGGTCATGTGGGCCATTCAAACCCTTAAGCCTAGTAGTAGCCCACTCATGAATGCTAGTGTGTGTGTGTAGCCACACAAAAACTTGAGAAGTGTTAGTTGTCTGTAAGTGGACATAGTGGATCCTTTGGGTTCTCCAAGGTGTTTTTTTGTGTCATTGAATCATTGGTTGACTTGGTGATTGTGTAAGGATCTTTAGAATTAGGGATTATTGGTTGGGTCTGTGAACCTTAGAGATTGCCTTGTTAAGGTTTTAATCCTTCCGGTCTATTGCCTCCTCATCATATTGGTATCAAAGAAGGATTTTGAAGATCACTTGGGTTGTTTGGTCTTAGTGTATGTTAGAGGAATAGACTAAAATAGGGGTTGACAAAATTCGTCCTAAGATTATGTCACAAGATGTGGTGAAGAAGTTAATTGAAGAGATGCTTGAGTCCAAGCTTGAAGAACTGAAAAAGAATAAGGATAAGGAAGATGGAAGTGACACTGATGATGAAGGGGATAAAGAAGATGGGGAATCCTCTAAGTGGGTAGAGGAGATACCTTTAGGTCAAAGGGCATTTGTAGATGCCTTGAGGTGATTTAATAGAGACACCATTGATGGGTTGCCTATATATAGTGGAAGTATTCAAGAAGAAGAGGTGATAGACAAGATTGAGGCATTGACCAGTCATTTTGACTACACATAATTACCTAAAGCTAAGAGGGTTAAGATGGAAAAAGCAGCATTGAAGGGGTCTTCTCTTACATGGTGGAACTATGTACAAGGAGAGAGAGTTAAGGAGGGAAAATTTATGATAACCTCTTGGGGAAGGATGAAAGATAAAGTCAAGGCACAATTCATGCTCATTGACTCTGAAGTGTATATGTATAAAAAATTGTAGAACCTCAGATAGAGAGACCTTGATTGGAATGCATATATAGTGGAGTTTCATAAACTCAGTCTCAGATCAAAGAGATAACAAGAAGAGTCAGAGAAAGTGGCTAGGTACTTGAACGGCCTAAGGATGAACATCAAAGATGAGATCAACATCTTGGTACCAGAGATAGTGAACAAGTGTTTTCAATTGGCCCTAAGGGCAGGAGAGAAACTAAAGAGAAGAAGTGAGTAGAGTAATAGAGGTAAAGGAGGAAGAATTTTCAGAGGCAGAGGCTTTTTTAGAGGAAGAAGTTGTAACCAAAGGTCTAGTGGTGATTCTAGCCAAGGAGAGAAAGTTGGGGACTCAATTAGTAGAGTAGGATACTTTGGGAAAAGACCTAATGGAAGAGGTGGAAAAAATGGATCAGGGAGAGGATCCAAGTTCTCTAGTATGAGATGCTATAACTGCAATTAGATGGGGCACCCGACCTACAAGTGTCTAGAGAAGGCCTCAACTTCTCATGGTGGTTAGAGGAGAACCACTTTGACTCAATAAGATGCAAGGAGTGTGACATCTGCTGAAGTTAATTGGACATCAGAGATGGGAGAGAACCTGATGGTCAGGAGTGTGACAAGGAAACAGTTAATACTGAGCCACCCCAAAGGAAGGCTTTGTTTAGAATCAACTGCAAGATTCAAGGTAAGGTTTGTAAAATTGTCATAGATTCAAGATCTACAAATAACAGTCTATCTTTGGAAGCAGTAAATAAGTTAAACTTGGAGAGAATACCCCATAGTTTTACATATAGAGCTAGTTGGTTGAAGAAAGGGCAACATATACTCATAAATGAACAAGCATGGGTAGAGTTCAGTATTAGGGGGTATAAGGATAAAATTTTGTGTGACGTCCTTTAGAAGGATACCTGATATCTTTTGCTTGGTAGACCATGGTAGTTTGACATAAAGGCTCACCAGGAGGGTGAAAAGATTGCTTAATCCTTCTAAAAGGATGGTGTGATCTTTAGGATACAGTCAGTGGTAGAAGGGGACCCACAACATGTAGGATCTAGTGTGATGATGGTAGGAGAAAAAGAATTCCTTGATACATTAAAGGAAGAGGGTGGAGTAGGTTTTTCTTCGATTGTGAAGCCCAAGGAAGAAAGGTAGAAGGGTGTGAGTGAGGTAGGACCTAAGGAGGTCAAGTAACTGCTAGAATGGTACAAGGGAGTGGTTGTGGAAGATATATCTGATTCACTACCACCTATCAGAGATATTAGTAATCAGATTGACCTCATACCAAGAGAAGTACTTCCTAACAAGGCAACATATAAAATGAGCCCATAGCAGAATGAAGAGATAGCTAGGAAAATTCAAGAGCTCCTAGATAAAGGGTTGATAAGAAAGAGCCTTAGCCCATGTACAGTACCCACTATTTTAGCCCCAAAGAAGGATGGGAAATGGAGACTTTGCACTGATTCTAGAGCCATCAATAGGATAACTATCAGATGTAGGTTTCCTATTCCAAGGATAGAGGACCTAATGTATTATTTAGGGGGAGCTACCTATTTCTCTAAAATTGATCTCAAGAGTGGGTACCATTAGATAAGGATAAGAGAGGGGGATGAATGGAAAACTGCATTCAAAACCAATGAAGGGTTGTATGAGTGGCTTGTGATGCCTTTTGGTCTTTCCAATGACCCTAGCACCTTTATGAGACTAATGAATGGAGTGTTGCAGGAGTTTATAGGGAAATTTGTGGTAGTCTACATTGATGACATATTGGTGATTAGTAAGAGCAAGGAGGAGCACTTGAAACACTTGGACATAGTCTTGAAGAGGCTGTAGGAGCAGAAGTTGATGATAAATTTAGAAAAGTGTGACTTCATGAAGTAGGAGTTGGTGTACTTAATCTTTTTCTTCTCTAAGGGTGACTTAAAGATGTATTCTTCCAAGGTGGAGGCTATTTTGAACTAGCCTACACCTAAGATAGCCAGAGGGGCAAGAAGTTTTCATGGTTTTGCAACATTTTATAGGAAATTCATTAGAAGTTATAGTGATATTCATGCACCTATGTTACAAACCATTAAGAGTGGTGGTAAGGTGAAGTTTGTGTGGACCAAAGAAGTAGATAAGAGTTTTGAGCGTTTAAAATAGAAAGTTGCCAAGTTCCCATTCCAAGTATTGCCTGATTTCAGTATGGTTTTTGTATACACGTAAAAATGGTCTAAAGATAGTTAATTAAATATATCATTATTTGATTAATTCCCCTTCCCAATTAATCTAATTCACAAGCAATTTGATTAATTTCTCTATTCATCTACTAGCAAATAAATCTACATGATTTATTTATTTAGTTCATTTCATATCCCCCTTTGATTAATTAATTCTAAATTAATTAATGTCCCCCCATATAAATAAATTCTTCTAATCCCTAATTAGAATTAACAAACTCAAGTTTGTTGAGATTAATTATCATTTTCCAATTATTTGAATTTCTAAATTCAAATGAGCACATGTCTCCTAACTTTTAACCACCTAACATAACCATCCCCTAACCTAAACCATTCCACCTAACCCTGGGTTTAACTAACCCTATCCTATCCTCCAAATTCTAACCTCCTTATCCTAACCTCCCATGGTGTGGATATTCTCCCCTTGAGATAGATGGCACTTTTTCCACATGTCTTCCCCCTTGGACACTTGCCCTCTCATGAGCAAGGCTCCTTGACACTTGTCACCACAGGGATGACAAGTTTCTCTTCCTTCAACCTCTTCTTCAACTTCCTCAATCATGGCCCTTGATATCTTTAGATCAGATTTGGATCGTTGATTCCTGCCACCTCAGCTTTAGCCTTAGAATTCCTATAAATATCCCCCATTTTGGAGCAATAAGGATCCCTTGCATTCATAGCTTTAGCATCATTACTATAGGCAATTTTCATTTCAATCGTCTAGTAATTAGCATTTTGGATTAATCATAGCATTGCATTTTATATCATTTGCATAATCAGTCATGATCAAGTAGCTACTCAACTCTTGAGTTTCCACTTTGGAGGTCATTGCTCCACTAAGAGCCAATCAATCCAACACCTTCAAGGTCCTCAAGAATAGAGGAAAATGGGACATTTCAAGGAAGGCTTATGGTCTGCATTTTTAATCTAGTTTTCAATTAAGCTTTTCATTTATGTTTTATTGTCTCATTATATGTGTATGCCTTCTTATATAATACATTTTTAGCATCACATAAATTGGTGCGTGCCACTCTGCGCGTCGATGGGCCCCATGGTAGCACCATCGCCCCCCAAAAACAAAAAATGGTATTTTTTTCGCAAAAAATGTGATAAATGCATTAATGAATTTATTTTTTTGGGATGCGAATTGAAATTTTTTTGAAAAATATTAAAAACCCATTTTGTAAATCCAAAAACCCAGCTCAAAAATGTAATTTTTTAACAGACCCATCTGACGAAAATGCTGAAAAATGATTTTTTATGCAAATAGCTTTTTTCTTCAATTATCAACTAAAAATTAACAAAGTTGTGTTTTCTCAGAGTACATACCAGTGGACCGTATGCTGGAGGACACTCATATCACCGAACTTTCTAAAACCTATGTTGGTGGTACGGGATCACCATTTCTTCCTCTAGAGCAAATTTCTCAAACAACTGAAGGGCACAAATGAAGAGTGGTAAAAGGAATTCACCTATTTCAACTAACAATGGGGCATTTAAGTGGGATTTTTATTCCACTGATTTCTAATCATCTAACCAACTAATCAACCTGGCAAGGTAGCATTTTCAAATTTTGTATCGGGAAATGACTTGGCTCGACTCTGAAAATCTCTAAATATCATAAAATCATTAAAAATATAAAAGTTGTTAAATTTTAAAAAATTTCAAAAAAATCACGAAAAAATAAAAAACATTCAAAAATTATTCGATTTATCTCTTGAGGGGGCATCCTCACATCAATATCTATTTGTCAATGTCTGGGGCATCATATCGAGATTTACCATCTCAAAGATTGAAACCACATAAAATCCACATCATATCGAGATTCATCATCTCAAAATCGAATTGGTATCATATCGAAACCAAATCCCCATCAAATCAAGATCAAATCTGCATCCTATCTCAATATCAGCAACATCATCAATCGAGTTTTCTTTGAACCAATGTGTTGTCACACATTGCTTCAAAAAGGGGAAAAATGTATACACTTAAAAATGGTCTGAAGATAGTTAATTAAATACGCAATTATTTGATTAATTCCCCTTCCAAATTAATTGAATTCACAAGAAATTTGATTAAATTCTCTATTCATCTACTAGTACATAAATCTACATGATTTATTTATATAGTTCATTTCATATCCCCTTTTGATTAATTAATTCTAAATTAATTAATGTCCCTCCATATAAATCAATTGTTCTAATCGCTAATTAAAATTAACAAACTCAATTTTGTTGAGATTAATTATGATTTTTCAATTATTTGAATTTCTAAATTCAAATGAGCATATGGCTCCTAACTTTTAACCACTTAACCTAACCCAGTCCACCTAACCCTGGGTTTAACTAACCATATCCTATCTTGCACATTCTAACCTCCTTATCCTAACCTCCCATGGTGTGGATATTCTCCCCTTGACACACATAACACTTTTGCCACATGTTTCCCCCCTTGGACACTTTCCCTCTCATGAGCAAGGCTCCTTGACACTTGTCACCACAGGGATGAAAAGTGTCTCTTCCTCCAACCTCTTCTTCAACTTCCTCAATCTTGGCCCTTGATATCTTTAGATGAGATCTGGACCATTGATTCCTACCACCTTAGCTTTGGCCTTGGAATTCCTATAATTATCCCCCATTTTGGAGCAATAAGGATCCCTTGCATTCATAACTTTAACATCATTACTATAGGCAATTTTCATTTCAATCATCTAGTAATTAGCATTTTAGATTAATCATAGCATTGCATTTTATATCATTTGCATAATCAATCATGATCAAGTAGCTACTCAACTCTTGAGTTGCCACTTTGGAGGTCATTGCTCTGCTGAGAGCCAATCAATCCAACACCTTCAAGGTCCTCAAGAATAGAGGAAAGTGGGACATTTAAAGGAAGGATTATGGTTTGCATTTTTAATCTAGTTTTCAATTAAGCTTTTCATTTATGTTTTATTGTCTCATTATATGTGTATGTGATGAAGAGAATCTTGGAAAACCAATCACAACTCTAGGATCATGTTGATCCATCCATATTTTAATCATGATAACAGTTCGTTAGAGGCATATTTCATCATTTTTCAACAATCAATCAATCAAGAAAACATAAACTTAATCTAGGTATCAAACTTGCCAACTTGCTGTCCCTGTGGATAGACCTATACATAGAGGCTTATAACTTTCAAACCCGATGTAAACACCTCAATCCCTTTGGTTCGATCCTGAATAACTGGATTAAAAACAATATATCATAAAGTTATCCAAATCTAATGGTTTGATTAAAAGTTATGACCTCTGCATTGAGACCCATTTTTGTTGTCCCCAAACAAATCATGTGCATGCCCAGTCTGCCTAGGGCCTCAAATATCTTTCACAAAAAAAGCCAAAATGATCCCAAACAAATTTAAAATGAACCCTTTATGGATTTAATTTCATAATATGTAATCCATTAATTTTTTCAATGGTTTAATCATTATATAAAGACAAACCATTGCCTGCAACTCCATTGAAGATAGTTTAAAACCAGTTTTCACCAAAGTCTTCATAACTTCCACAAATATAAACAAAAATGACTCAGACCAAAAGGAAAAGAAAGAGGATTCACATATTGTTCCAATAAATCTATTTATAGGTTATAATAATTCCATATTATTTCATACCATATGCTACAACATGACTGTTCTCAGGAAACCTCAAATCTGCAATCAACAATTCTCACCAAAAATTCTATAACTTCTTCATTTCTAAAGATAATAAATCCAAACCAAAAGGAAACGAAAGGTAGTTAAAATATATAACTATCCATTATATATATGCAAAGGTTTCCAAGCCATAAATGGTTGTACAAGGCTTGGAACCAACATAAAAATTGGAAAGCCAATCAAAATGACAATAGTAGAATGTTCTCCTTTCTTCCTTTTCTTCCCTTTCTCATTTGGAACAACCATACAATGACTTTTTATTGAATCTTGGTCAGTTTTAAACTTAAAAATACCTCTCATAACCAACTTTTAACCCCTTTTGCAACTTTTGTTGCTTTTTTGCAACTTTGCTTGACAACATTTTGTTGTGAAGTTGACAGCTTTTACACTTTTGCACAAATGACTTCATGGCTTTATAAAAACCTTCAATACATGTCCAAATGACCATTTAACAATATTCTACATGCTTTTTACCATTTCAAGGGTCATTTCACAAGTTTTTAACCCATTTGACCAATTAAGACCTTAACTAGGACAATTTGACATTTTTTAACAAATGGCTCTAATTAGCCTTACATATTGATTCACCATGACTTAAAATGAACATAAAAACTCAAATGTGATTGAATTTACTCATAAATTGTATTTTATCTTCTTGTAGCCTCTTGGTGCTTAGGTACTCCTGCACTAGTATGCCTTCTTATATACTACATTTTTAGCATCATCATTTTCACCATTGAATGTGATGCAAGTGGTTTGACTATAGAAGCAGTATTGAGCCAAGAGGGGAGACCGGTGGCCTTTTTTAGTGAAAAACTAAATTAAGCAAAGAGGAAGTATTCCTCATATGATTTAGAGTTGTATGCTATGGTACAAGCTCTAAAAAAGTGGAGGCATTACTTACTTCCTAAGGAGTTTATTATGTATACTGACAATCATGCTCTTAGTTTTTTGAATGGATAGGAGAAACTCAGTCATAGACATATTAAATGGGTTGAAAGTCTTCAAGCATACACCTTCATCATCAAGAACAAGAAAGGGGTAGGCAATAAGGTTGCAGATGCTCTAAGGAGGAGGGTGTTGACAATACAAGAAGTACAATTGCAGAGTATGGGGTGTTGAAGAATTCAAATGATTGTATGAGGAGGACTAATATTTCAAGGAAATATATAAGCTATGCTATGAGTTTGCAAATTCTTTTCATGGGAAATTTTATGACTATACCTTGTGGGATGGTCTTTTGTTCAAAGGGTGTCAATTGTGTATCTCTAGATGTTCAATGAGGGATAATGTAGTAAAGGAGAAACATAGTGGTGGTTTAGGAGGTCAATTTCGGTTAAATAAGACTCTAGATCTAGTTAGGAGATTTTACTTTTGGCCGAAAATGCAGACTGATATCAAAAAGTTTGTGGAGAGTTGTATTGTGTGTTGGAGAGAAAAGGGGGTCTCAACCAATGTAGGACTATACCAGCCTTTTCCTTTACCAACTACACCATGGGAAAGTTTGGGTATGGAATTTATGATGGGATTACCCTAGACAAAGACAGGTCATGACAGTGTGTTTTCTGTGGTAGACAGGTATAGTAAGATGGCTCACTTTATTCCTTGTAAAACCACAAATGATGCTAGTTATATTACAGGATTGTTTTTCAGAGAAATTGTTAGAATCCATTGGTTGCCTTTGAGTATTGTATGTGACTGGGATAACAAGTTTGTAGGGCATTTTTGGAGAACCTTGTGGAAAAGGTTGGGTACAAATTTGTCTTTTAGCTCAGGCTATCACCCTAAGACCAATGGCCAAAGTGAAGTTGTGAATAGGTCATTGGGAAATCTTCTTAGATGTTTCAAAAAGGATCATCGAAGTAGTTGGGATGCAGTGATACCTCAGATAGCTTATGCCTATAATGATTCAATAAACAAGAGTATAGGTCTGAGTCCTTTTGAGATAGTCTATGTTAGTCATCCAAGAGGAGTCTTTGAATTGAGAGATGTGCAGGGGTTGGACAAGAGGAGTGGACATGCTAATGAGTTTGCAGACGCTATGAAAGAGGTGCATCAGCAAGTTAGAGATACCTTACAATAGAATAGTCAATAGGTTAAAGCAAGAGTGGATCAAAGAAGGAGAGACATGTAGTATCAAGTGGGTGACACAATAATGGTTCATCTTAGCAAGGACAAGTTTCCTAAGGGAATCCATATCAAGTTGAAGATGCAAAAAATTGGACCTTGAAAATTTTGGATGAATATGGTCCTAATGCTTACAAAATTGAACTCCCTGATGATGTTGCTATTTCACCTATATTTAATGATTTTGATCTAACATTGTATAGAATTCCTAGTGCAGAAGAATGTGTAGGTGAATTTGTTCAAGAAAGTGAAGAATGGATAAAACACTTACCACCTAAGGAACCACCTAAAATGGAGTGCATTTTGGATAGCAGGGAAGCCAATAAAACAAGGTACAAGACCTATTTTCAGCACTTAGTCAAATGGTAGGGCCTTCCTAACTCAGAAGCTACCTGGATGCTGGAAGCAAATATTAAAATGTAGGGTGGTGGTTTGTATCAGTTAGTCTCTAAGAGGACTTGAGACAAATTTCACTTGGGGAGTATGGTGCAAGAGCACCTACCGATGAAGGCATGAGCTAGGAACAAGAATATTTTATATTATTTATAAGTAATATAATAAGACCCTATGGGTCCTTTTTTTAAATGTCCTAGGAGTGTGACAAGTTTGTCCATGTTTGGATCAAATTGTCATCTGGGGTCTGGTAGAGCAAATTGAGTCAATAAGGATCACAATGGTCTATATTGAGGGATCAAGTTACCACAAGTCTATTTGAGTCATTTTTGATGTTTTGAAATCAAATGTAATCATTTTGGGGGAATAGGACAGTCTAGAGTCTAAGTTGGTCGAATTATGCAAAAGTTGTCATATTGCCAATTTGTTGTCATGACAATTTTGCAGTTTTTGTAAATAGAGATTCTCCAATAGTCAATCAATTTGAAAAATAGTTGGAGGAGGTTGTGGTCATTTGGGAAATACCTTTAAAGACCCCAAACACCAAAGAATGTATGCTAGTTGAGTTTTGGTTATTTGGAATGAAATTGAAACATCAAGAACTGTTGGAAACTCGAAGAAACTATCTAATTTCTATTGATTACATACTGAAGGTGGATTGGTAAGAATGATCATGGCATAGATCCCATAATTAGATTGTCTTACCTTTGTTTTTCATTCAGTGTGGAGGCTTGAAGTGATTTCTTCCCATTTCTACAAGAAAATCTTTACTGGGTCTAGCCTAAACCCTTAAACCCCTAGGTTTTGTCTGCAATAATAGGTTTTGGCCTATCAATACTTAACTAAACACTCTACTATTATAAGAGATGATAGGCCACCATATCATATATCAGTACCAAAATCCATTAAGAGGATACAACAGGGTGAAGAGGACAAAGAAGTAACCCTATGTCTGGCATCTCTATGTGACAGACCGGTTTGATGAGTGCAGTGCATGAGAATTGAGAGGTAGAGCACTAGGAAAGGGTTTGAATGTGGTAGAATACTATTTTGGAAATTTTCATAATATTTCATGGTCAAACGTGGTCATCCATTAGGAGAGGCTAACCAATTTGTGAAAGGCGTTCAGTCAAAAAGGTCAAATAACCCTATTAAGTCTATTAGTGTAGTACCGATTGAGATATCTGCAAGTTGATTCGGTACCGAAAAATGAGATGTTGTTTATAAATCCCAAATCGGTATCCGAAAACATAACTTGTTTGTCTAGATCCTCAGGGTGTCAAAAGTTATCACCTAATTCCTTCAAAAGGAGGCCTAATAGCAATCGCTTCAGGTTTATGGGTGAATGAGTCAAGACTAATGTTCCAGTGGACCTAACCCATGAAATCCTATGTCATTTGTGTTCAAGTGTTCTGAGGACACCCCTCCAAGGGTTGTTGTATTGAATTGGTTAAGTGGGCCATTCAAACCCTTAATCCTAGTAGTAGGCCACTCATGAATGCTAGTGTGTGTGTGTAGCCACACAAAAACTTGAGAAGTATTAGTTGTCTGTAAGTGGACATAGTGGAGCCTTGGGGTTGTCCAAGGTGTTGTTTGGTGTCATTGAATCATTGTTTGACTTGGCAATTGTGTAAGGATCTTTGGAATCAATGATTACCGGTTGGGTCTGTGAACCATACAGATTGTCTCATTAAGGTTATCCTTCTTCCATTCTGTTGACTCCTCATTAGTGTCATTTTTTATAGGCTAACATATAGCATTCACGTGGGATGTTATTGTACCTATGTGAAAGTGAGAAATGAATTTCAATAATATGCATAGAATCATACTACCAATTATCTCAAGGAGATGAAATCATATTCACAATTTTATCTAAGATAATGAAACACACATCCATATTTTGAGAGGTAAATTTGAGAAATAAAAAAAATGCAAGCACTATAATTCCTCAAATTGAATGCAAGGATGACAATTTTATTCACTAAAATAATGAGCATGTACCACATGAAATTTGCTAAGTTATATTCTTTAAAGCCTCAACAATAGATGGTGGTTTGACACTTGTTGGTCTATGAGGTAAATTAGATGACTGTGATCCCCTCTTCTATTGGTGTTTCTCTAATTGTGTAAATTTTTTATATTTATTGATGCTTAGATTTAACCTTGCTTAAAATAATTTCATAAAGTCCAAAAGTATGAATTTTCACCCTCCACCTTTTTTAAATAAATAATATATTGTCATCTTTTTTATTCTTAAAAAATAATAAGTCCTTATTTATAAAAAAAAATAAACAACATTACGAACTAATTTTTTTATGAATATTTCTACTTTACTTTACACTTGAATAAAAAAATTGTTCAATATTTAGAAAAAGGTAAGGAGGTAGAAAGCCACACCAACAAAGTGTACTGGTAGAAAGTCTACTTTAAAGATGAAAATAATAACAAAGTGTACAGGTAGATTCTGAAGATTTTGACCAGAGCCCACAACCCTTCAACAATTTGGAAGATGAAGAGATGGTTCCCTATTCTCAAGAAATGTCTTTGGATAAACAAAACAACAATGATGTGGCAGAGGAGATAAATCAGCTCAAGGAAGTTCTTAGTCTGGAAGAAAATAATGAAATCTATAAACAAAAATTTGATAATTTGTGTGAGGCTTGTAGTTCCCTCTTTGAAATCACTGATGGTGTGATGAACAAGGTGGTTATGGGAGTGGTGTCTAGATAGAGAAAAATAAAGAAGAAAAACAAGAAATTGAGTAAATAGGGAAAGAAAGAGATGGATGTGGAAGATGGGGAGGACATGGAGGAGGACACCTAGGGCATCTAGGTTGATAAGTTGAAGTGCAAATGGAACCTGATTAAGAATGATTAAGTTGTCCCCTTCATTTTTTGTTAAATGCTTTTCTAGGTATAGGAGGTTAGTTTTTCTGATTATGGTTATAAGATATTGGACATGCATGCCTTTTAATCTGGACTTTATTCCAATGGTGAATATGTTTACTATGTTTAATTTTGTTGATATTCAGTATATTTGTATTATGGTAGGTAGATTGTAATTGCTTAGAATTACTAGATTTAGGTACAGGAACATGGTTGTATTTGACTATTTCTAAAAGTTGATTTTATCTCTTTTTGTCTGGCTATTTGGGGAAAGGGTTTTGTTGTTGTTTTGTACTTTTTTTATTCTATAGGTTTAGGGCCTTCTCCCTACTAACATATTAAAAAACAACACCAATCAACTATGTTTGCACTATTATTAAAAATATTTTTTTATCATCAAGATTAAAATATCATACACTTATGAGAGTGTTGTCGTCAAGAATCTTCCAACTAGTGATAATGCCTTCCTCCTTAGGAGTCTCGTTTATAGGTTTTTGTGGGTAAATGAGAGAGATGAAAAGTTGAAGACAAGGAAACTTGGGAGAACTTGGTTGTCTAGCCTTCACATCCCTCTAAGAAAAGGGATAAGGCTATTGAAGGTGCCATCTAGGTTATGATTAACCATAAATAACAAATCTTTGTAAATTGTCATGACACGTATAATAACGAACTTTCTTGACAAAGTAATTATGACCATGCTTGAATAAATTGTACTTTCTTCTATCCTATCTATCTAAGAATCGACAAATAAATGACAAATAAAAAATGAGAGTGCTAAAACTGAAATGGTGAGATCCATGTACCAAAGCTAACAAGTAAAAGTCTACAATAACAAAAATAAAAGACAAGGAGAAACTAAAGAGAGAACTATGTATAGAAGTTGTCCTCCAAGAGATAAAAGTTGTTAAGTGCATGATTGCTTTTCTTGCATTTCAAGATTTTTATGATTATCTTTCAATTCCATTTAAAGTTTCCAGTGAAAAGACGGTGTGAAACAAAGTGCATAGTTGCTGATGTTTTTTTCAAATTTAAAACATGTTCAAATTTCTAAAATCGTTTATATTGGTGTCATGTAGTTTACGACCTGTCCATGATCCTCCTCCTATTAAGGTTGCTCTATGTTCTTAAGGATTTTTTATATTTATTGATGCTTAGATTTAACCTTGTTCAAAATAATTTCATAAACTCTAAAAATATGCCTTTTTAATACTAACCCTTTTAATAAATAATATAGTGTTATATTTTTTATTGTTAAAAAATAATACATCATCATATATTAAAAAAGAATCAAACCAAAATTATGAACTATTTTTATATGAACATTTCTGCTTTACTTTAAATTTGAATAAAAATAATACAATATTCAAAAAAAGGTAAGGTGGTAGAAAGATACACCAACAAAGTGTACTTGTGTAGAGTCTAGAACAAAGATGAATATAACAACATTAAGCAACTATTATTTCATTATTATTAAAGATGAATATTTATCATTAAGATTACAACCCCATACACTAGTGAGATTGATGCCATCAACAAGCTTCCAACTAGTGTTGGTGTCTTCCACTTCAAGAGTCTCCTTGATAGGGTTTTGCAAGGAAACTAGAGAGATGATAAGTTCGGAGCAATGAAATTTATCAGAACTTGCCCAACTAACCTTCACATGACTCTAAGAAAACAGTTAAGACTACTAAAGGGCCAATCTAGGAGGATGCGACCAAACACAAGTAACAAATCTTAACAAATTATAATGGGATTTTGACGGGTAGCCTCTCTCGAAAAACTAGTTGCAATTATGCTTGAATAAAGTGTATCTACTTCTATCCTATATGTATAACACCTAACAAAGAAATGACAAGTATAACTTCAATAAGGTAAAATGAAAATAAGAATGCTAAAACTAAAATGATGAGATCCCATGTACCGAAGTTAACAGCGACTAAAATTGTACAATAATAAATACAAAAGACAAGGACAAATTTAAGAAAGAATTTGGTTGACAAATAATTCCTAACTCCTAGAGTCTTCACTTAAACTCTACAAAATCCTTGTAGGCATGACAAAGTGTTGGTAATAATGGTGTAGTGATAAGAGAAATAAAATTATTAGATGGAATCATATTGTACTCGATAGAATTTCAATTGGATGGATATGTAGCCACATTGATTATTTTTTATTATATAAACAGGGAGAAGGCTTTGAACCTACAAAACAACAAAATTAGAGTACAACAACAAAATCCCTAGCATCAAGTAGACTTTCCATAAATTTTCCATAGTTGTTCCTTAGAAATAATAAAAAATTAGCATGACCCTTTAACTAAACACACTAACTCTTACTAACCACCATCTACCTATCATAATAAGTATATTAAGAGTATCAACATAATTAATAATAGTAACAACAAACATCTTCAAAATTAAAGTCTAGTTTATGTATCGACATCAATCCTATGCATAGTATTCCACATAACAAAAATTAGAAAAGACTACCTAATCATTGTTCATCATGTTCTAGTTATGTTGGAGCTTGTCGACCTAATTTGCCTAGGTATCCTCTTGATTGTCCTCCCAATCTTCACTACCCTTCTCTCTCTTCCCTTTCTTTTCCAGCCACCTTGCTTTCTTCTTTATATTTCTCTATCTTGACACCACTCCTATGATAGCCTTTCTCATTACACCATCAGTAATGTCGCAGAGTGAGCCAAATGCCTCACAAAGATTATCAAAACGCTACATATAGTCTTTATTTTTCCCTTCCAAATTGAGGACTTTCTCTTTGAGCTCTTTTATCTATTCCTCCAAATATTTTCTACTTTATTTGTTTGACAGTAATCCCGATGAGTAGGGAACCATCTTCTCATCCTGCTGAGGGTTGGGAGGTGGTGAATTCTGGCCAGAATTCTCTGATTCCTCCTCTGTCTCGCTTTCCTATTCCATTTCTTCTTTGTACTGTTCATCTTGTTCCTCATCTTCTTCTTGGAACTCTTCATCCTTTGAGTTTTTAGTTGGTATTTCCTCTATTTCCTCAAGGTTAAAGGCTTCCTCAAGATTGGCAGTCATATCTTTTACTTTTGGCTCACTTTTCTTCTCCTTTGCACAAAGCCTAGTGGAACTTCTCTCCCCTGAACTACCCTCTTTCCTTTCTCTCTCCAATATCTTCTCCTCCTCATTCTTAGAGTCTGTAAGAAAAGCTACGGTGTGGAAATGGTGTCCTAATGCCAATTCACAGAGGATGTAAGCAAGAATATCTTTCTACTTCCTAAATTGTAGAATCTTAAGATGACTTAAGCAGAAGAATAGAGCACATATAAAGACCATATACATAAACACAAAGATTTTTACTGTGGGAAACCCTTTCGAGAAAAAAACCACACACCAAAAAGTCCAATGTCTCCTTTGTATTACAATAAACAATATTACATACAGTTGACAACGAACTTTTGGCATAGGCTCAGATTGTGCTACAATGAACCCGAATTTCTATCACTCATTCCTAATGAATCCTGCAACAATTTATACACTTGCAATTTGTTATGGAATCTGATACTGCAACTGTCACTTCACAAATGGTCAACTAACTCAGCGTTGTCACTAATCCATCCAGCGGTCATCAAACTATGTATGGACACCACCATACGATGGATGCTACACCGTGGTCATCATACGCCATTCACACCGTACACCATTGGAACCACCGTACGACTCAGCATTGGCAACTACCGTATGGGTTAACTCAGTATATATGAGACAACAACCATATGGTACGTATGAGGAAGCAACCGTATGGTATGTACGGGTCCGTACGTACTTCAACAATCTCCCACTTGCCGAGGTACATACTGATATCCATAGAGTTGCTCAACAAGACTAATAAGAGTCAAGGGCTTTAAGCCCCATGGATCTTGCTCACCATTTAAACTTAAATGTGCTCATTGGCTTTATCAATGCATCTGCAACATTCTGCTCATTGCTAACATTTTCTAGCTTCACCTTCCTATGTTCGACCATGTAACGTACAAAGTGATATTTCACATCAATGTGTTTTGTTCTGGCATGGTAAGTAGGATTATACACCAAACAAATTGCAATCTAGCTATCACATAAGATAGCGATTTTCCCTGCATCAAAACCAACATCAGACCACAAGCGCTTAAGCCAAACAGCTTCTTGACATGCACGAGTAGATGCCATGTACTCTGCTTCAGTTGTAGATAATGCGGCTATGCTTTGTTGTTTTCTCATCCAACTGATGGCACCACCATTCACTGTGAATACATATCCACTGGTGGATCTTCTTCTGTCAATGTTCCCTGCCCAATCAACAACCACATAACCTTGAATGCTAACTGGTCTACTTGATCTAGCTGAGTTACCTTGATAGCACAAAGAGTACTATGTCATACTCTTGAAATATTTAAGCACTCTTTTCACGGCATCCCAATGCAACTTGCCTGGATTTGCCATAAACCAAATCAACACTCCCACTACTTGGGCATTGTCTAGTCTTGTACTGACCATTGCGTACATGAGGCTGCCAACAACACTTGCATAAGGTACCCACTTCATGTCTTCAACCTCATCCAGAGAATTTGGACTGTCATTAACTGACAAGTTTGTTCCTTGTAAAACTGGAACTACTTGCTTCTTGCAATCAGTCATATTGAATTGGTCAAGAATATTGGTAATATATTTGCTCTGGCTGAGCCAAAGTTTCCTACTAGCCCTATCTCTCCTAATTTCCATCCCCAGAATAAATTTAGCTGCCCCCAAATTTTTCATCTCAAATTTCAAGGACAACTGAGATTTTAAATCTGAGATCATTCCCTTATTATTGCCTATAAACAACATATCATCTACATATAGTGCAATAATAAGTATATGATCATCTTAAATTTTATAGTACACATAATGATCTAATTTAAACCTCATAAAACCCAAAGATAAAACATATGAATCGTAATTATGATACCACATTCTCGATGATTGTTTCAACGCATAAAGAGACTTCTTAAGCTTACAAACCAAGTGTTCTTTACCTTTCTCCACAAAATACTCCGACTGGGACATATATATTTCCTCTTCAAGATCACCATGTAGAAACGTTGTCTTCACATCCATCTGCTGAATTTCAAAGTCATGTGTTGCTACAAGTGACAACAAAAAGCTAATGGATGTTAGCTTAGCTACAGGAGAAAATATTTCTCCATAGTCAATCCCTTATTTTAAGAATACCCCTTTGCAACCAGTCTTGCCTTGTACTTGTCAATGCTACCATTTGGACCATACTTCTTCTTAAATACCCACTTACTACCCATAGGCTTTCTACCTTTAGGCAATGGTAACAGATCTTAGGTTCCATTTTTCTCCAATGACTTCATTTTATGTTTCATGGCTTCCAACCAAGAATCTGAATCTGGCATTTTAATTGCTTAGTTCGCAGTCCTAGGCTCATCAACATCAGTAGGCAAAGAATAGGCACAATTAACATTCAATATTGAGTAATTAAACCTTTCTGGTGAATAGCCGTACCTATCAGGTTGTCATCTTTCCCATGTGGATCTCCTTACTTCCTGTGGTAAGGCTTCATGAGGATCGACATGAGGTTCACGATCATGTTCTTCTGAACTTGCAGAACTACTCGAGCTCTCCAAATCCTTAGGCATATTCGGGCCCTCAGTCTCAGACACATTTGGGGTTTGTAATATCTCCCTTTTAGAAGTGAAAGGGATTTCAACTGCTTCTTTTCCTTTTTTTGTTTTTCCTAGTTGCATATCTGTAGACATAGGTTTCATCTCATGGAAGATAATGTTCTTGCTATACAACACCTTTTCAGTGAGAGGGTTCCACAATTTGTATCCCTTCACACCAATGTCGTAACCAATGAAGATGCATTTCACTACTTTGTTATCCAACTTTGACCTGCTCACATCAGGTACATGAGCATATGCCTCATAGCCGAAGACATGTAAATGTCTCAATGAGGGCTTCTTACCAGACCATGCTTCCATAGGCATTTTGTCAACTAGTGCTGCAGTAGGAGAATAGTTCAGCAAGTAACACGTTGTATCCATTGCTTCAACCCATAACTTTTATAGCAAACCAACATTGCTCAACATGCTTCTCGTAATTCCAACACTTTGCCTTGGACTTCTTACTAGGAGTAGCGGATCTCTCCTATGACTTTGACTTCGTGTCCTTCTTTCTTTTGACCTTAGATCTGCCTCAGATAATGAGAGCCTCTTTAACCGCCTCAGAGGATTTCCTTCGCATCTCCTCTGACAGAATTCAACAACTACTTCATCCTTTTTTTAAATTTGGTAGTAGTACTTCCGATGGCCATCACAAGGTGATCCCACGAATCAGGCAAAGAACTCAGCAATAACATACAATGCTCCTCATCACTAATGGACACACCAACAAAAGTTAACTGGGCAATCACCATATTGAACGCATTTAGATGATCTGCCACAGACGTTCCTCCATCCATCTTGAAAGAGTACAACTTCTTTCTCAAGAAGAGCTTATTTACCAAGGATTTGCTCTGATAAATGTCTCCCAACTTCTTCCACAAAGAATGTGCAGTTTTCTCTTCATGGACATTCAACAGAACAGAATCTGCAAAGCTCAATCTTATCAGCCCTCTGGGCTTTCAATCTGCTAGATCCCAATCTTCCTGCTTCATGCCTCGAGGCTTGTTGCCAGACACAACGATTCACATATCTTGGTCAACCAACATGTCTTCAACTTTAAGTTTCCACAACTCAAAGTTTGTGCCATTAAACTTTTCAATGTCTATTCTCCTTGACGTGCCAGCCATCTCAATACAAAAAAACAACCCTACCCAACAAGGATAACAACAACTGGTCAGGCTTTGACACCACTTGTAAGGAAAGTTACGGTGCAGAAACACTCTCCTAATGCCAATTTGCATAGGATGTAAGTAACAATATCTTTCTACTTTCTAAATTGCAAAATCTTGAGATGACTTAAGTAGAAGAATATAGCACATATAAAGACCATACACATAAACACGAAGATTTTTACTGTGGGAAACCCTTTCGGGAAAAAACCCGCACACCAAAAAGCCGAGCGTCTCCTTTGTATTACAATGAACAATATTACATAGAATTGACAGCGGACATTTTGCACAAGCTCAGATTGTGCTCCAATCAAACCGAATTTCTATCACTCATTCCTAATGAATCTTGTCATAATTTATACACCCGCAATTCGTTATGGAATTTGATACTGCAACTGTCATTTCACAAATGATCAACTAACTCAGCCTTGTCACTCGTCCATCCGATGGTCATCAAATTATATACGGACACCACCATATGATGGATACTACATCGCGGTCATCGTGCGCCATTCACACCATATGACATTGGAACCATCGTATAGGTCAACATTGGCAACTACCATACGGGTTAACTCAGTATGTACGAGGCAACAACCATATGATACGTAGGAGGCAACAACCATACGATACGTAGGAGGCAACAACCGTACGGTACATACGGGTCCATATGTACCTCAACATAGTCATGCAAAGACAAGATCAATCATGATATTCTTCCTCACCAAGTCCACATTAATTGTTTATTATTAGAAATCCTCAATAATTTTTTTTATAAAATTGGTGAGATCTGATAGAAGTTGACTATAATGCTAAATTCTATAAATAGAATGATTTTGGTGAGTATGCATTTATTGCTGCTGAGTTCCAACAATTCTCATTATTTTGTCGTTTACGTATAGAAATAGTCCTCCAACAGATAAACGTTTTCAATATTTCTATGGCTTTCACTTCCACCGTTGGGAACCACTTAAAGTTTCCAGTGAAAACATGTTCTCAACAAAAGTGCATAGTCGATGGGTGAAACATGTTGAAATTTCCAAAATCATTTATGGTATTGTATAGTTTACCATTTGTCCATGAGATAAATGTTTCTTTTAAGAATTCAACAATATTTGTTCTTATCGATAAATGTCATAAATCTCTATCAATATGTTCCATATGAGACGTTGAGGAGGCAACTAGAAAGAGTCATTGATTTTATGATGACTTTTTTGCGTATCTTAGTTCGTACATTTATACGAGATTGGTTTGTGCAGTGGGATTCTCTTTTCTCATTTTCTTTCACACTATTCAATATAGTTTGGATTGTAATCAGCTTCTTGCGTCTTGCTGATGTTCAGTCCTTTA
Source organism: Cryptomeria japonica (assembly GCF_030272615.1). NCBI lineage: Eukaryota > Viridiplantae > Streptophyta > Pinopsida > Cupressales > Cupressaceae > Cryptomeria > Cryptomeria japonica. The sequence continues at coordinate 604,944,039 of NC_081410.1, forward strand.
CGCAGTCTTACAATTTCCTGTTTTGAAACATGTTGAAATTTCCAAATTCATTTATGGTCTTGCATAGTTTACCATATGTCCATGAGATAATGTTTTTTTTCAAGATTCAACAAGATTTGTTCTTATTGAATATCTTTCATATAAGACGACGAGTACTTAACTGGAAAGAGTCATTGATTTTATGATGACTTCTTTTTGAATCTTAGTTCATACATTAGTACGAGGTTTGTTTGTGCGGTGGGATTCTCTTTTCTCATTTACCTACACACTATTCAATATAGTTTGGATTGTAATCAGTTTCTTGCATCTTGCCGATTAACTTGTAACTTCTATGTTATGATGTTTTTATGTTGATTGCACGATCTTGTAATTGGTGTTTGGACAGTATATTATTCTGTTATTGCAAGCTTGTTGCTGCCCGTTCGTTGTATTGTTACATTTATGATTAGAAGTTGTCCTCCAAGAGATAGAAGTTGTTAAGTGCACGAATGCTTTTCCTGCGTTTCAAGATTTTTATGATTAGCTTTCACTTCCATTTAAAGGTTCCAGTGAAAAGACGGCGTGAAACAAAGTGCACTTCAGTATTTATGGTGTTGGTGACTGTGCTATGGGGATCGTTGGTTTCTTAGGTTCTATGGTGTTTGTCGTTGGTGTTGGGTTAGTGGTGTTAGGTCCTTTGGCTCCTGGTAGGGCTGCCATGAGTTTTGGCTGGATTTCTTGTTCCTATATCACTCCTCCTCTTTGAATTGTCCCTTTCTCTCTTCCTTGTGCTAAGAACCCCTTGTGGTGGTCTGTGGGCAAGATGTTGTGGAAAATAAATTCTTGTGCCAAAGTGGTCACCTAGCTTATATATTTCTAGGTTTTGGTCTTCTTTACAAGGTCTCCATGCTTGGGGTCTACATTCTTAGTACCCCATTGGAGTAGGAGAGATTGGTATCCACCCCTATACTAAAGGCTTCTTCATTTCCTTGTTTACTTCCTTAAAAGAGAGAATGATGGTTTTCGATAGAGTTTGGGCATGGGGTGATCATCTCCTATCTCTTAATCCTTGGTCTACTACTTTTAACCCCATTTTTGAACCACTGAACATGTGTCCTATTTGGGTGCAACTTCCTAATCTTCCCCTGTAATTCTAGGAGATGATTTTCTATGAAGCAATAGAAAATTATGTTGACTAGTTCTTGAAGATAGATGAGTTGGTTTATTCTATGGGGCACTATTCCTATGCTTTATTCTTTGTGGATGTTGATATCTTTTTACCTCTTAATGGATAGATGGTTCTAATGGTTAGGGGTCCTCCTTGGGATTAACCTATGGACTATGAGGGCATCCCTTTCCATTGTCACCACTAATTTTTTAGTTTACATTTCGATTTGGCTTGCTTCGTGGTTCGTTGAAGGAGTCTTTCTACTTGGTGGAACATTTCTTCTGATGATCACTTAATAATTGCACATTTGGCCATTTCTATGGATGCCTCTTCTCAAGATTCTAAGAGATGCCTTGTTGGGGAGCCTCTTGTCCCTTTTGTGGTTCATTCTTCTTGTTTATCTCATCCTATAAATCCACTGGCTATTGTTCTTTCTATATTGGTAGTTGATTTCCTCTTACCCTCTCCTTCTTTTGTTCCCCTTTAGATAAGTGCGTGTCTCCCTAAGTGAGGACCTCTTCTCCCCCCTCCTTGTGGGAATTTAGAAGATATTATTTCTTGGATTGTTATTGGTAGATGGAGGAAAGGTCCTAGTACTTCTTCTCAACCTATTTCATTTGTTCTAAAAGAGTACCTCTTTTTTTAAGGTCATGACTCTTCCTTCACATCGATTATTAGCTCCAATTTAAAATATTTTGGTTTTTGGTTGTTTCACCCCTCATGAGACCCCTCTCTACTTCTTGGAGGGTTGTTACATATATGAGTTCAGACCCTTACCATTTTACTTAATCAAAATATTGTATCAGTTTTTGATAAAAGTATGTATATCCTAGTTCAATATTCTTCTTGTATTTTTTATTTAACAATATTTATTATTTACAATGGTAGGTTTTAAAAAAAGTCTGACCTCTTTATGGTTAAGTAGTCAAAGAACTTCAATAATATGTTTTATAATTCTTGTCAAATTCCTTCTTACAAAATACCATTGATTAATAATCCTTCTAAAGTTTAGGTAGAATAAATGTAACGTTTATCCATTATGATATTTAAATATTTCTAATGATAATTGGAAACTTTGATATTTAGAAAATTTGGGCATGATAAAGTTTACAATATTGTGCATGTATTCTCCAGAGCATAAACATAAGCATAAAATGTAAGAAATTTACTATAAATTTTCTACTTTAAATGAGGTATTATTTTAACTTAAAAATAATAAATCACATGAGTCTAAAGGATTCTATTCAAATTATAACCTACTGCTACATTAACCATTTTATAATATCTATGTCGATATTTACATGGAAAGAGAGGTCATTAATTAAAACTAAAATCTCAAAAATAATTGATTATCTCTTATAGAAAATGCACATGATCCACACTCCATATCATATTACATTGGCTTATTTTGTTGTTTGAATGATAATAAATTTTTATTCCCTTATCATATATTAATCACCATTTAGATATTTCCAAATATCTATTATTGTTATTTTTTTATCCTTTTTCCTTCGCATATGTTATCTCCTACACAAGTTGTTGACTCTCTCATCTCTTTCTTACCCCTTATTTTTTCATCCAGATATTATTTACTATGTGAAACTCGCAGCTCCCTTTCCAAACAATGTTTGTATGAGAAAAAAATTCAACTAGCCACATATCCCAAGATGACCATTGGAACTTAATCTTTCCTACAAAATCAGATTAAAATTAATTTAATAGTATTCCCAACACTTTAATACCAAATAACTTAGGTATTTCATGTAGTAATCCTAATAAATACTTTAGATGATATCTAATTGAATATAGTAGCTTTATACATTTAGTGATCATTTCCTCATTTTTTCTCATCAACTTTGTAATTAGGTCTAACCTTTACCTCATTTTGACACCACAAGTCATCAATGTTTTCCATTTGTAACAAGGAAAAAAAAATTGCGTTGATTTATAATACCTCAATTCTTAATGGCTAGGTTCTAATTTAATAAGGTTTTAATAATGGTATTAGTTTATTTAGATGGATTCAAATATTTTTCAAGTTATTATGAGTTTCCATTAATCATTCACCCAACCAACATTCTAATAAATAAATCTTTCTTTTTCCATCCAAAACCTATACCATCATAGTGTAGTAAGTGTAAAAATCAATGGTCTTAGCTTGAACATTCATAACTAGAATTTTTCCTTCAAAATACTAGTCCCTTATTTTTCCTTTGTTTGTCTTCTTTGGTTCTTAAGACTTCATTTTAACATCTAGGAATGCTACACAACCATTCAATGTAAATGCACATCCCTGGGTGAACTCACAAAGCTGGTTCCCACTTTTTGGTACGTCCTGATTTTTGCTGAAATCATACATTTTTAAAAAAATATAATGATTTAAGCTTTAAGAGGTCCCATTTGAAGTAATTAATTGAAGAGAGTTAAATCAAAGGCTCTTAGATCAAAATTTCTTGGATAGAACAATTTTACATTAGCTTTTGGGGGGTCAAATTAATTCATTTAAAAGTTATTTTTTAAAGTATTTACTCCTTATTATAAGCTTTCCAAATAGTATAAATTTCAATATATTTAATTTCATTAATATATTTTTATTTTATTTCTTATGAATGTAGGTTTTTCACCGAAAATGAACTTTTTTGTTCAATGCATTGGGAAAAATAGTAAACTAATTCAAAAAAATTCTGAAAAATATCTATGCACTAGGTATTGGTGTTTTCTTTCTAACACAAAAAAGAAAATTGAATTTTGATATATATAGAACAAGTTATGTGTTCAAACGTAACCTATATCCAAATTATAATTAGTCGAACTTCAAAACTTAATAAAATAAAAAATATTCAAAATATCACTATCAAACCAAGTGCATGCCCTGGGTATTGATGTTACAAACCAAAATTCAAAAGAATTAAGTTTTTATCATTTATAGAAAAAAAATTATGCGTTTCGGGATACACATCACTCTTAAAAAATGTTGTTTGCTGTAAACAACTACTTTTTGAGGGAGATGGAAAAATCAATAAAATTTTATTCAAACAAATTTGCAAAAAAATATATTTAGAATCTACAAACAAGATGTTAAAAATCACTAGTTTGTATCATCTTCAAATTCTTAACGGTTTAAAAGTTATAGGTGTCAGAAAGTGAAGGTTTTTTTCAAAATATTCATCTAAGTGTCAAAGTTGGTCAAAAAGTGGGAACCAGTATTGTGAGTTCACCCCCCTTTAAATATACTTTGAAAGACCCTATCAATAACATAACCTAAACTTTGTTAGAGGTGTTATATGAGTCATTCTAATCAACTAGAATGGCCCTCTTTCAACATGTAGAACTATGTTTGTATCAAAATTAATTTCTTCAAACAAACACTTTATTGCACCCCGAATTCACTTATATAAATTTGAAGAACCCTAGAAAAAGTTTTTGAAGGTTTCATAAATAAAAAGTACTCCAAGATGAGTCTATTTTCATAGATTAGTAAATGAATATATTTTACTCTTAGCGAAGACTATAATTTTTATCAAAAAATGAAAGAAAGGAATATTCAAGATCATGAGCACTTCGCTTGAGGGAAATATTCCCATCATAAAATTCCTCTCTAGTTATATATATTTGATTATCAAGTGGTATGCTATTATTAAGAAGAGATAGGCTTAAATCTCAATTGTTACATCTTAGCCTATATGGAATAATTTACCTTAAGATGATTCCATCGATTGAGATTGTAGGTGTCAATGATAGCTCCTATTGGATAGATCATTAAAATATAAGATCTAAACCAAGAGCATAATATAAGATGTGTAGGTAATTTATTCTCCAAGCTAATTAATGTGTGACATTAAGGTGTTTCCATTGAGGAAAGTGTGCTTGTCAAGGTTAAATGCTATATGTAAGACTGAATAGAAATAACATAAGGTTTTTATGAATTATATGTATGTTGTTTGGACATATTGTAAATGCTCTTCTCTATAAACATTTCACTTGTAAAATCATCCTAATATATAAGACCTATGAGAACTATGTAATGAGCCTGAAAGAGGCTACTTTAAGGAATCTCGGGCTGCATTAAAATCTTAATAAGACCTCATAAAAATGAACCATTTTTGAATTATTGAGATTATAAATTATGACAAGATAAATTCCTTGTAGTCTGAAATACATGTTCTTCTATATGATATATTATTGTATCTGAATTTATGATTGTCAAATAATACCTACATTAGTAAGATACTACATCTGTTAATAGAAATTGACATGTGATGATCCCTATTAACATTAAGATGGAGTGATTATATAATTTTATTAAGGGTCATACCCTTAAAATATATATGTATTTATGTATTACAACATACAAATATTTAAGAATTTTTTCTAACTGAATAGTTGTGCACCACTTAGATTTTTGCTAGTTAGGGACAACCTTGACACATTTAGATTATATTTAATTTGTATATTCTTATAGACACACATGTACATTTCTTCAACACAATCTTAATATCCATTTAATTTAATACAAATATGCATATCAATTCTCTCTATAAAACATTAAATTGAAAATATGAACCATAAAATGTGATAATACTATTTAAGAGAGATTCCATTCTAGATTCTTATAATTTAACCCCTAATACAACTTGTACATTAGTTATAAGTACTTAAAACAATACCTACAATTATTTTGGTGTCAGCTTATACAGCAATAAATTATACTTAATTTAATAAAGAAAGTTAAATCAATTAAATTAATTATGATTACTACTAATTGTTAACTAGAATGTTCTGAAACCGTACAAGGAATGAGCAAACATCTGAATGATATGTAGGATACCAGTTTTTCTCCCATTTCATCCAATGCTGGGGAGAAATATAATTAACTTCTTCCATTCTTAACTTATGAATCCGACATCTCAAAACTATCATATCTTCATCTCCAAAACCCATCCGTCCTGCAAGATAGACCTAACAATGTGAGAAAAACTTAATGGAATTGACAGTTAAAAAAAGCATAGCAAATTTTTCAGTCACGATACTACCTGAGGCATGAGAGAAGCAAGCTTTAACAGCCAACTTTCTTTCATTCTTCTTACTGCGAATACAGTTATAGCCTGGCACGTTGTATAATATCCTGTTACACCGCATCACACTAAGTGATTCAGCATCCATGACTGCAAATCTTGAGTCTTCCAGATAGTTTTTGTATAGTGGTAAGAATTCGGGTTTAAGAAAACCTAATTCCAAAATAGTTTGTGTATAGTTGTCAGAATTCAAAATGAGTACGCGAAGTTAACGTGAAGTCAAAATTCTATTCGCAAACAAATCGTCTTTCTACGTTTGTAAAAGACATCAGCTGCCTAGATTTTCGGCAAGTAAAGTCTTCTCTGCCGCTTAATGTCCTATGACCAAGATATTTGCATTTCAGTCGACGTGGGGAAAGAAAATGTTTACTACGTTGAGTAAAGCTTTTCTGCTAGATACATTGTATAGTATCTATGATTTTATTTAATAATTATAAAGAAAAGTGTACAATATTTAGAAGTTTGTACAATTTCAATGAACATTATAAAAATGAGAGATGCATTGTGTCAAGTTCTTGTCTTGTTATGGTAGTTATTGTTAGGTAGAATAGTTGATCATTGTAGTTAGACTAGTGGAAACATAAAGCATTCATGTATATTGTTGGTCATCTAGCTAATTGTTTTTTCTCGATGTTCTATATTAGTCACATTGCTTATTAGGTTCAAAATTCAATAAATAGTTTGATTCCATATATGAAAGGTTCATGGAATGTCTTCCACATAAAAATAATAATTATTAGAGTAAATTAAGTATAATTAGTAAAATTTGTTATTAGTTAGAGTTATTTTATATAGATTTAATATTTGTATCTATTTATTTTTATAAACAATAAGAAAGTATTGTATATTATATAAATAATAGCTATATAAAAAATAATGAAGTATTAAAAACAATCAAAAAAATTAAATATAATTAATTGTAAAAACAATGATAATTGTTGCATAGACAATACATTAAGTGTTGGGAAAAATGGTGTCTCAACCTTGCATTTATGCGAGGTTACTATTTATAGTAAGTTTTCATTTGAGCACAAAATGGTGTGAAACTCTCCCTGAAGCTTCTAGTTGGCTAGATAAGCATTCCGGTAAAGTTGCGTCGCAAGGTCACAGCTAGTTTTGAAGATATTAAAGTTTTCATCTTGGAGGAGTGCGATAAAATGTTTAAAATTATTTTTGGGGGCTTTAGAGGCTCCGAAATACCCTAAAAAGTGGCCGTAATCGGTGCAGCGGGTTACGAAGTGATAGAGCACTTCGCGATCTTTCCGGCGCTTCAAACGGTTCGTCAATCGGACACCCGGTTCTCAAGTTATGGCCTCCGGAAGTTTGTACTCCTGAAATAGGAAAAATAATTTGTATCGGATACATAAATGAGCTGTAAAAGGGAGCGACACGTGTTGATGTGTGCTTTAACATGTCATAGGGCATCTAGAAGGGAGATAAGGTCGGCTACACCTTATTGGGTGGTTCTAGCCCATGGTTTTGTAATACCGTTTGATGGTTTCTTGTATTGTATCTCCTATTTATGAGGTGTGTGAGATAGAGGTTGTGTGTAAGAGTCTTATGGCTATTGAGTTGCCTCTGAATCTCTAATTAGTGGTACTCCTGCGAAGAGCTTGCTCTGCAAGTATGTTGTAATCTATTTTTGATTGCAGAATAAAATATTGAGCTGCTTTTGGAGTGTGGGGTTTTTCTCCCGAAAGGGTTTTCCCCACATAAATCACTGTGTTGTGGTATGAATGCTATTATATCTATTTCTATTTTTCTGTAACTGTTGTAACGATCTGAAAAAGTTTTGCATTACCCTCCTCTCAAGGTTAGTGTAAGAAGTTGTTTCTGCTACTTAACTTCCTTACAAGTGGTATCAGAGCTTGATCACCTTTGGTTTCAATTGTGAGCAGTTGGATTTTTTGAACTAATCCAGATTTGAGTGGGAGCTTGTGCAGAAGACACTTTTTGATCTTGTTGCAGGAATATTCAGATGGCGAGTTCATCATGGAGAATAGAGGTGGAGAAATTTAATGGAAGTAATTTTGAGATGTGGAAGCTGAAGATGGAAGATCTGCTAATAGATCGAGATCTTTGGGATGCTGTTGATGCGAATGTCCAAAGGCCCTCAGATCCTACTGCGGCAGCTCAGTATGATGTTATGGACCGAAAAGCCAAGGGTCTAATCAAACTGTGCCTGGCAGACTCTATTCTAATCAATGTCCATGAAGAGAACTCTGCAAAGAAGCTATGGACTAAACTTGGTGAGATGTATCAAGCGAAATCTTTATTAAATCAAATTTTCTTAAGAAAGAAATTGTATTCCTTGAAGATGGAAGAGGGTGGACGAATTGTAGACCACCTGGAAGCATTCAATATGTTGGTGGCTCAATTAGTATTCGTCGGTGTTAAGATGGATGAGGAGGAGAAATGTCAGATCTTGCTTTGTTCTTTGCTTGATTCGTGGGATTCTCTTGTTATGGCTATCGGTAGTACTTCTGTTGTTTTGAAATCTGAAGACGTGGTGGGTGCCCTACTCGGTGAAGAGATACGAAGGAAGGTATCCATCAGTTCAAAGGAAGCCCTAACCGTTCATGGAAGACCTAAGGAGAAAGGCAAGAAGAATGAGAAGCGTGACAAGTCCAAATCCAAAGGGAGATCAAAATCTCCTGGAAAGTCCAAAGTCATTTGCTAGAACTGCAGTAAACCAGGTCACATCCGTAAGGACTGCAAAGAAGAAAAGAAGAAGAAGAAAAAGAAAAAGTTCGATTCTGATTCTGAGTCCGACAAGGAAGATGGCGATGCGTTTATTGCGGCTTTGGCGACTCATGCAGGTAATGATGCCTGGCTAATTGACTCAGGTGTATCTTTTCATATGACTTCCAATAGAGATTGGTTTTCTGAATATGAAGGATTTAACGGAGGTAAGGTGTACTTGGGTGATGATTCACCTCTAGACATTGTTGGTCGAGGTAAAGTTAGAATCAGGTTTTCTGATGGTAGAATAAAAAAGATTAATGGTGTACTGCATATCCCTGGATTAAAATGAAACCTATTATCTGTGAGCAAACTAATAGATGCGGGTGTGCAGGTAGTCTTTTCTGAAGCAGGATGTAAGATGATTAAGGGTGCTATGGTAGTTGCTAGAGATGTCAGGTTTGGCACTTTGTATAAGCTTGAAGCATACACTGTTGAGTGTAATAGCACTTCTATAAAAAGTAAATCTGCGGATACTTCACTGGAAGATTTGAAGGTTTCACCTTCAGCAGATGGAAATGGTTTTTAGGTACCTAAGGGTGCTCTTTCGTCTAAAACAAAGTTACCTGCAGAGAAGACTATGTTATGGCACCAGAGACTTGGCCACATTGGAGAAAAGGGTCTAAGGACCTTGAAAAATAAAAACCTTGTTGAAGGTTTGAATGATTGTAATTTTGACTTTGATTTCTGTGAGCATTGCATTTATGGAAAACAAAACCGCGTTCAGTTTTACTCGAGTTCTCATAAAACTTGTGGTGTTTTGGATATTATCCATTATGATGTGTTTGGTCCAGTAGATGTCTCTTCGATTGGAAAATCCACATATTATGTTTCATTTATTGATGATTTTAGTAGAAGGACATGGGTTTATTTTCTAAAGAGTAAATCTGAAGTTTTTAGTCATTTTAAAGAATTTAAAGCAATGGTTGAGTTGCAGACTGGAAAGAAAATAAAATGTTTGAGAACTGATAATGGCGGTGAGTTTTGCTCTAATGATTTTGATAGATTCTGTAAAGACTGTGGAATTAATAGGTAGAAGACAACTCCGTATTCTCCACAGTAGAATGGAGTTGCAGAAAGAATGAACAGGACACTGATGGAGAAGGCTAGGAGTATGTTGAGTGGTGCTGGTCTCGAACAAAAGTTTTGGGCTGAAGCTATTGCCACTGCTTGCTACCTAATTAACAGGTCTCCTACATCAGCTCTTGTTGATAAAACGCCTATGGAAGCATGGTCAGGTCACAAGCCTTCATTGAGACATCTTAGAGTTTTTGGTTGCGAGGCATATGCACATGTGCCAAAGGAGAAGCGAACAAAGTTGGAGAACAAGGCTGTGAAATGTATCTTCATCGGGTATAGTTATGGTGTGAAAGGATACAAGCTTTGGGACCCTGTTGCACAAAAGGTAATTCACAGTAGAAGTGTTATTTTTAGAGAAATTAAGTCTCCTTCTATTACATTGCAGCCAAAACAGACTAAAAAAGAAGATGTGATTCAACTTCCTTCTACACCTGAAAGAGTTGAATCGAGACCCCTAGATAGGCAAGAAGTTGAGGAGAGATCGTCTAGCTCTGAATCTTCAGAAGAGGAGGAAGAACCTCCAACTTAGCTTGTTCGAAGGTCTACAAGACATAGACAACCACCTGAAAGGTATTCACCTAATGATTGGAGATGTATTTTTGCTCTGAATACTAGTGTGGATGAACCGAAATCTGTAGAAGAGGCATTAGGTATGAATGATACAGAATCTTGGAAGATTGCTATGGAGGAAGAAATGACAGCTTTGAAAAAGAATGATATATGGGATTTTGTACCATTGCCTGAAAGACGAAAACCTGTTGGTTGTAAATGGGTGTTCAAGAAAAAGATTGGTTCAGATGGAAGCATTGAGAAGTATAAAGCAAGGTTGGTTGCAAAAGGCTACTCTCAGGTTGAGGGTGTTGATTACAGTGAGATATTTTCTCCTGTTACAAAAATGACGTCCATTAGATTTTTGCTTTCTATTGCTACTGCTTATGATTTAGAGGTTGAGCAAATGGATGTGAAAATTGCTTTCCTTCATGGTGATTTGGAGGAAGATATTTATATGACACAGCCGGAGCACTATGTGGTGAAAGGCAAAAGTAATTTGGTTTGTAAATTGAAGAAATCTTTGTATGGCCTCAAACAAAGTCCTGGGATGTGGTACCAGAAATTTGATACATATGTGTTGAGTTTGGGATTTGAACATTCTAAATCAGATCACTATGTTTATTATAAATCTGATGGTGATCATTTCTTATTCATTGCATTGTATGTTGATGATATGTTATTCATTGGTAAAGGGAAAGGTATGATTTCAGAACTGAAGTCTCAGCTCGCTGCTAAATTTGAAATGAAAGATCTTGGTGCAGCAAAGCACATTCTTGGGATGGAAATTAGAAGAGATAGGGTGAACAAAAAGCTATGGCTAGGCCAGAGTAAGTATGTGAATTTAGTGTTACAGAGGTTCAACATGCAGAATTGTAGACCATTGAGTGTTCCTTTTATAGTTGGAATGAAACTATCTGTTTCATATTGTCCTACATCCCCATTGGAGATAGAAGACATGAGCAGAGTACCTTACCAGAGTGCGGTTGGAAGATTGATGTATGCTATGGTCTGTACTAGACCAGACATTGCCCAAGCAGTGGGAGTACTTTCTAGATATATGTCTAATCCTGGTAGAGTTCATTGGGATGCAGTCAAAAGAGTCTTCAGATATTTGAAGGGTACTTCAGAGTATTCTTTGTGTTATCATGGTAATTTAGTTGGAGACATGACTTCCCTTGATATCCATGGTTATGTGGATTTAGATTGGGCAGGTGATATTGATAGCAGAAGATCCACCAGTGCTTATGTGTTTACTTTGTTTGGTGGAGCAATTAGTTGGATGAGTAAGTGACAGGCTGTGGTTGCTTTATCCACTACTGAAGCAGAGTATATGGCAGCTACTCATGCTTGTAAAGAGGCCATTTGGCTTAAGAGACTGTGTTCAGATATTGGAATAAAACAAGGTACAGTGGCAGTTTACTGTGACAGTCAGAGTGTAATTAGCCTAGCTAAGAACCCGACATTTCATGCCCGGACCAAACATATTGATGTTCAGTATCATTTTGTTAGAGATATGGTCGAAGATGGTAGGGTGAAGCTGGTTAAGGTGGAACTTTGATGAATGTTGCAGATGCTTTAACTAAGGCTGTGAGCATAGAGAAGTTCAGATGGTGTTCAGAGTCTATGGGCCTTATGGCCCCTAGCAATTGATTCATTGTGTTGACATTCCCTTCCACTCCTGCAAGGTGTTCGACAAGTGGGAGATTTGTTGGGAAAAATGGTGTCTCAACCTTGCATTTATGCGAGGTTACTATTTATAGTAAGTTTTCATTTGAGCACAAAATGGTGCGAAACTCTCCCTGAAGCTTCTGGTTGGCTAGGTAAGCATTCCGGTAAAGTTGCGTCGCAAGGTCACAGCTAGTTTTGAAGATATTAAAGTTTTCGTCTTGGAGGGGTGCAAAAAAATGTTTAAACTTATTTTTGGGGGCTTTAGAGGCTCCGAAACACTCTGAAAAGTGGCCGTAACCAGCACAGCCGGTTACGAGGTGATAGAGCACTTCGCGAGCTTTCCGGCGCTTCAAACGGTTCGTCAATCGGACACCCGGTTCTCAAGTTATGGCCTCCGAAAGTTTGTACTCCTGAAATAGGAAAAATAATTTGTATCGGATACATAAATGAGCTGTAAAAGGGAGCGACATGTGTTGATGTGTGCTTTAACATGTCATAGGGCATCTAGAAGGGAGATAAGGTCGGCTACACCTTATTGGGTGGTTTTAGCCCATGGTTTTGTAATACCGTTTGACGGTTTCTTGTATTGTATCTCCTATTTATGAGGTGTGTGAGATAGAGGTTGTGTGTAAGAGTCTTATGGCTATTGAGTTGCCTCTGAATCTCTAATTAGTGGTAGTCCTACGAAGAGCTTGCTCTGCAAGTATGTTGTAATTTGTTTTTGATTGCAGAATAAAATATTGAGCTGCTTTTGGAGTGTGGGGTTTTTCTCCCGAAAGGGTTTTCCCCACGTAAATCACTGTGTTGTGGTATGAATGCTATTATATCTATTTCTATTTTTCTGTAATTGTTGTAACGATCTGGAAAAGTTTTGCATTACCCTCCTCTCAAGGTTAGTGTAGGAAGTTGTTTCCGCTACTTAACTTCCTTACATTAAGTAGGTAGGTAGTTTATAAATTACATAGTTTCTAAGATTTTTTGAAATTGCATATTTAATTAGATAAATATATAATTTTTTAAAATTTACTTTTTTGTATTTATTGATTTTCTTGAAAAATATATCTCTATTTTCTATTTATAATCATGTAGGCATAAATTATTTGTGTAAAACATAGCTAATATCCATTTTCATAGTATGTCATCTTTTGTATAGTAATCCTTATTAAAATTTTTTAATCAAATCTTCAAACACTATAAAACTCAATGATTACCATTATAAGAACCATTTCATAGATTGTCAAACTATACACTTACTAAGTTCCTGACATAGGTAGGATACTAATGCATTATTTGCATCCAATATTTTAATTAGTTCAACCAATCATTATATACAATTAAAAATATTGAGTAAGAACTCTATAGTGTATAATTGTTTTTTTCATTTAATAATTTAATAAATGTCATTTTTTTTCTTCTATAGGCTCATGTTGGAAATAGTCATAGCAAAAATAAAATTATTATTATTTCTTGTAAATTTTGTTAGTTTAATTAATAAAATATTTTATACATCATCATAAAATTGCATTGTTGACTTCAACATTATTTTATTTGCTTGAATGAAATTTGTGATGTCATTCTTGGAGAGAGCATTAATAGGCTTTGTAATCTCCAAAAGATTTCTCACAACTTGAATTAAACTAATCCTCACTAGGCCATCAAAATTAATGTGACACATCCTCTTATGCCATAACCAAATCTCATTGATATGCACCATCAGATGATATCTGCTAGATCTCAATTGATAAACATTCCCATTATCCTCTTTCCTATTGTAATCATAGTTCTTGACCTTTTTTTGATCTCACACCCATCATCCTAAAAGAAAAAATTATATCCATTTCCACAAATTTGACCAATGCTCAAAATACTATGATTTAAGCCTTTGAAATAGAAAACAGAACTAGTATTATGTTTTCCATAAAAACTTACAAAACCAATTATAGCTATCCTAGTCATCTGATCATCTCCAAATCTAACAACACCTCAATCAAAATTTTCAAGCTTTAAAAACTTACTCATGTCACCAATCATATGACTTGAACATACACCATCAATAATCCATTAATCTTTATCTCTTTTAGTATGAAAAATAGATACAATAGATACTTTAGTTTTAGTAGCATCTTTTGGAGATTTTTCTTTCACAATTTTGCTAGGGTTAATAGAACAAGCTTCTTTCTTAATCACCAAGAACAAAACTCATTGTCTTCTTCATAATCTGGTTCATCATCAAAAATATTTGGACTTTCTCTATCATAATAAGCCTTCGTATTTAACTTTAGTTTTATTTCCTTATTCTTTTGGTTTGCAATTTTGTTAGTTCATCTAGAAGCATAATGACCTATCTTTCCACAATTGAAATATTTAAAGGGAAATTTACCTTTGTACTTTTCGGTTTCTTTTTTCATTCTTCTCACAAAGTTCACCTCAATCTCATCAAAATTATCCTCATCAAATTCCTCATCTTTTACTTATTTAGAAGCCTTGAATGCAATTTTTGTCCTTGCACTAGTAGTACCAAATTCTCTCATCTCAAAAGAAAGTTGAGTCATATAATTATTCTCTAGTATACTTATTCTTATTCTGTGATTCTTCTATTGTTGAAACCTTAGACCTATAAGATTTAGTAAGAGTTATGAGTACCTTTTTCAAAACTTCATCTTTCGACAATTTACCCCCAAGACCTCTCTTATCATTTACAACATCATTTATCTTATGGAAGTAGCTAGTTATATTGTCTTCTTCATCCATTTGCAAGTATTCATATTTAGTTTAGTATTCTACAACTTAGCTTTTTTAACTGTATCATTTCCTTCATATGTGTTTTCTAATTTATTCCATACCTCTTGAGTAGATTCCAAAGATACTTTTGTTAATTCAATCTTAGAAAGAGGACTAAAGATAACAAACCTTGCCTTTTCATTATCTTCAAATTCTTTGATCTCATCTAGATTGTTCACCCTAATTTTCAATTTGGTATACTTTTGTGTAACAAAGTTCCAAACTTTATAGCCAAGAGAAATCTGGTAGCATTGCATCTTCACTTTATGAAAACCATAGTCAGATCTATCAAAAATAAAGATTGTCACTTTGTGCCCCATTAGGATCTAATCAAGAAATTAAGCTCTTCTCCAAGGTGCCAAAGTTTTGATACCAATTGTTGAATCTTGTTACACACAAGAAAGTTGAGAGGGGGGTTGGGGGGGGGGGGGGGGGGCGCGGGGGGTGGGGGGGTTGAATCAGTTGTACAAACAAATCTAAAATACTTTCCTTATATCAAATCCACAGTAGCTTAACTTTATCACTTAATCTACATAAAGATATGAGCATGAAAAGAAGAACGCATATGAACAAGGAAACAATAAATTTTACATGGAAAACCTTGTTAAGGGTAAAATCACAAATAATTTTATTCTCAATATATGAACACCTCTTAGGGTGACACCAGTTAAGATGATTTTTAAAAAGAAAGACTCATTAAAATAAGGTCATTTCCTAAAAGAAATAAAGAGAGGCTCATTGTCAGAGGACTCACTGTGTAGATGAAGAAGAATAAAAGATAAAGAATCCATCAATGATGTACCTCTACAACCATAAGATCTATAGATTATTTTGGTTCACTTCTTCCAGTAGCTACTACATGAGATTCCACATTGCTCAGGGAGATAGATCATCTTCACACATATTTATCACATACACATATGGCATGACTCACTTCCTTTCTATTTCACATTCCACACATAATACCCATTCTCTCTTCACCAATGTCATCATCAAAAAATTATCCTTTATTTATATCTTCCACACATATGAAAAAACTCCCAAGGTCGGCTAAGAATCTTAATCAAACACAATTCAAAATAGGCTAGCATTAAACATTCAGGTGTGATCGAGAATAATGTAAGGTGGACCACAAAAAATCTTATCTAAGACCAAAATTTACATCGTATACATTAGATAATGATCCATAATCATTGGAGCATTAATATGAGGCATAAACATCCCAGGTCAGCCAATTCTAGATTAAACACCGTCGAAATTTGAAACCATGCTTCTGAAGCCCAAGAACTCATGCCAACTGAATATAATTAAGCTAAGTATATTATCAACTTACACTTGAAACTGCAACATTAGAAACCATATAGCAGAGAAATGTAAAGCATGCATTTTGCACCAAGACACTATCGCACACAAGTGAACACCAATTTCTTAGTATAGCAATCTAGGGCATGAAATCCTGAATCTATAATATCTAAACACTTATTAACAATACATGCAAATGGAATGAATAGATGTACAATATAGAAGATATGCATAAAAAATCTCTCAGTACAACTAAACATGAAACTCAACATCAACTATACCAACCAGTCACTAATGATGACCAAATCATGTTGACATCAATGACAACACATCAATAGATCATTATTCTCAAGCTTACAACAAGTGATTTTATTAAACCTTGCACAAAAGGAAATGTGACAAAGAAAATGACACGGAAGTTCCTAAAGGAACATTGAAAGTTCTTAATCAAAATTTGATTAATATCACAAAAAATGATGGAAAATGTAGCATAGTTGTATAGGTATTTCTTGAGGTGGCCTATGACTACAAATATTTTAAAGATAAATAGATTCCATTGAGTTTCAACTTACAAAGTTATCCGAGTCCTTAAACATTTACAAAGATGCTAATGGTGCAATGAGATCCAAGGCCTAGGATATCCATTCTCAATTGTCATTGTGACAGAAGCATAGAGAAGAATATGTGAACTTGTTTTGTGGACACAAGGATGCCATGGAATTATGGTTGTCTACTTTTCTCGAATTATTGGCTAATGTACAAAAATTTGAGTAGAGTGTGATTAATATTGATGTCTTTGATGTTGTAGTGAATTTTTGTATTTATTGTAAGTGCTAGGAAACAATTCTATCTGCAACTATTCATTTGAAATGTAACTCTTCTTTTGTTGGATTGAAGAAACAATACAAGGATATTTGGAGTAGAAATTTTTGATAGGTATTCTAATTTTCTTTTCATTCTAGAGATTTATGCTAGGGAGACTTGCACTTTTGTTTAGTATGTTTTTTTTGGTTTAAGCAGTTATCCTTTGTCATTGTTGTCAAAGGGGGAGAAATATTTCTAGAAAGAAATATTTTTGGTTGGTCAAGAAGTTTAATGTTTTCCATCAATGAAAAAGGGGGAGATTGTTGAACATATGAATATATTTTTTGGAATTGATGTCAAACCGATGTCAGCCTATGTGGTCCAATTGTTGTTGTTGATTTTGATGTATTTTTATGAAAATGTTTAGTGGAAGTATGGTGTATCTAGTTGATGGTCTAGATATCCGTTCCTATGATATTATGTTATGTAATTGATTGCAGATTCATATAGTGTTATTTAGAGGATATGGAATGATTATTCAATGTTCTTTTAGAAGTCTATTGTTCTTTAGCTAGTTTAGAATTGATTATGTTATCTTTGGTGGTTGCTCTAGTAAACTATGTTATGCTCTAGAATGCATTCTTGCATTGGATATGATTCAAATTATTATATAGATTAAATGTTACTATTGTTTAGCTGGTGTACTTATGATGGAACACTTATTATAAATTTGTGTTCGGGTTAAGACATTTTGGATTTACTAGATCGATTTTTACCAACTTATGTATATTTTTCTGAGTGATTGGAACATCTGTCAACTTGGTGTGAACCATCACATGTCTTCTCTACCTTTTAGATGATATATATTTTGGTTGATGCTATGTACACATTACATTTTCCTTTGATCGAACTAGCAAATTTAATTTTGATCGGATTGGTATATATTAGGTAGATTGGTTATATTTGATATAAGGTATATGATGATGATGAATGAAAAGAGTGTGCCATGATGATGTGAAGGAAGTGAAAAGTAGATCTAAGATTTCTCGATTGTGCAAAGAAGATAGATGAGTACAAATTGTGAATTGTTATCAACATTATGAGAGATGCTATTTTGTATACAATTCAATATACTATTTCTATTGTATCTAAATAACAATTTGTATCTTACTCTAAAGTGGTGATATTTAGTTGAGCAAGTCCTAATTTTGTATCTCCCCTAAGGCTGTGTGCCTTAGTCAGCAAGTCTAGAGAAGTGAACTCTTTGGCAGGAAGCCACATTCATTGTAAACTATTGATATATATTATGAGTTAGTTTCTCACCATGGTTTTTCCAATTTTGGGTTTTCCATGTAAAAATATTTTTGTTATTGTGTGAATAATTTTGGTGTTTCGATGGCTTAATTTTATGCATAAGTGTTTGGATGAATAACATTGTTCAAGTTGCTTAATGTGATCAAGGTTTTGTACATGTTGATTCTGCACCCACTCTCATCTTTTGACACTATTCAACATATCTTATCCCTAATTTAATCTTAAGAGGGAGTGTTGGAGTAATTATGACATTATGTAATTATTTAATTAATTATTTTCTTTAATTTCTTTTTTCACTTGAGCCAAACTTAAATGATTTAATATATTATCAAATTAGGCTAATTATAGATTGATTCCACTTAGTTGAGCTAATCTTTATCTCTTTGAACAAATTTTATATTAGTTTCCTCTTTTTTTTCTATAAAATAAATTCATTTATTTTAAACTGTCCACTTTCATTATAGGTTAATCTAATTATCAGATTCCTCTTTGGACCAATCCTCTCAAGGTTGCATTGCATTTATCATGGATTTTTCTCTTCACATGTGATAGGTATTTTTCTTGTAGGTTATTTATGGGCTTGTGAGATTGAAAAAATAACTCCAAGATCGTGATTATCTTCTACCTATCCCTAAGGATTGGATATCATTTCATGTTGTTCTTGTATTTCAATGTTTTAGCTTTAGATATAATGTTTCTCCTTTCTTTGAATATACATTTATTTCATTCATGTATTGTTGAGTCGATATATGCATCAACTTTAATTATCTCATTTAAAGTTAACTCAAAGAATACTTGAGTAGGGCTCTTATTCTTGTTGATGTTCTATTGTCTCACCACAATCTTAGACACACTTAGGATTTAGAGAACATACTTTTGTTTTAGATCCAATATAGCTATTCATGTAGATGGTAATCACAAAAATATGGGTTTGACTATGTCTAGCCCCTATATAGACACAACACCATTTTTATTTTATTTTATGCATTTGTAGGTTTAGACACAAGTTCCAGTCTAGTTTGTAGGTACTCAAATACTGAGACATGTGAGAGTTGAACATTAGTAAAGAAAAAGTGGAAAAAGTATCTTAGACTAGGGCATCTAGTGCCATAGTCTTTCTAGTTTGACCTAAAAATTTGGAGTCTTTTGATCTACCAGATCTTACACTTGTTTGCACTTGGACACTTGTCTAGACTATGGATGCTAGCACATTTGTTTGAGTATTTCATGCCCAATTTTTGTCCCATGTTTATCTTTGTATCTAAGTTTCATAATTCTCTATAGGTTTTTGTGTTTTTTTTCAACCTATTTTATTAGTATATATGATCATTTATGCATTTTTTAGGATCTATTTAGGTCGCATATAAATTAATCAAATAGTATTTAGCACAAGAAAGACATAGAGCCCAGGTTGCTTGACTCTATTTGCGTAAGAGTTAGTTAAGTATAACACCTATGTTATTTCTATTTCAAAATTTTATGAAGGAGATTTTTGTTCTAGTTAAATTGCTAGCTAGAGTTGTCCATCTCTATTTCATCATAAATATAAATTATATAGATAGTTTTTAAGTTTTATTCCTTTAATAAATTGTCTTTTTAGAAATTTCTCTCCTTTACTCTATTTGTGATATATTCACTCATACTTTGGTATGTACTATAGCTTTTTAGTCAAGACCATATTTGCATCATTGCATATTGCACATTCTCTATAAGTCATACCCAGTACAACTTCTTGGTGGGAATAAAGTGTTTTACACAACTAATTCATCATCTAGGTCCTATTCACATTGCTTTATTTAAGTTGACCTAAAGAATTTTGAGAGCCTTATGACTATATGCATGAACTCATAAGGTTAAGACACATGTCATAATATTATGTATTCTTCAATATCTCCTTTGTCATTACAACCAAGTAATTATAGTTTAGTATCATTTGATTAAATAGAATCATATTTATATACACTATTATACATTTACATATTCTGATATAACAACATTATTTTTGTATATTTTACCACACTTGTGATTTCATTGGAACTACTAGACTTCGGATGGATATCTCAATAGAAAAATATTGCATCCAATATATAACACTCTATACCAAATTTGACACATTTCATGTCTACTTGGAATTTTCCCATACAATTTGTGGAAACAACAAAAGAAGTGCTTGATTTGGGCTAAAGAATGGCATAGCCTTCTTTGAGAAATTTAGTTTTTGTTTCATGAAATACAAATCTATATTAGGTAAAAGAATAAATTAAAATACAAAATATCATAATAGAAGGTGGATGAAAATACTCATAAACCAAACTCTACACAAGATGTAGGCTTATAGATATTTACAGAGAAAAATAATGTATTTAAGCAACAAGAGTTGTAAAAATAATAATATGGGGTATCTCATGGTCAACATATTTTCATGTATCCATTCATTTTCTATCCATTAGGTATAGCCTCCAAGTTAGTAAGAGTATTTATTTGCATTTATTTAGGAGGTTGAGAAATAGCCTATTAGAAGAAATGGCCAATGTAATTTAAATTTTATTACCATCATAGAGCTCCTCTAGAGTGGTACTAAGAAGAAGGTGAATTCTAGCAACATGAGTGAGACCTACATTAAGAATTATGATAATGAATTCCATGTTAAGAACAAAAGTAAATACTTATTATTCATATAGGACCTATTCATTTTATTCCTTTCACAATGTAACTACTTCTACCTCTATTTTTAGTATTGAGGTTAATTAGTATTATCCTTGTAGTTACCCATGTTTATCTCTTTTTTAGTTCTTTTCTCTCAAAGTATTGTTTCATTTTTAATCTCTTACTTTAAATCCTTAGGACTCTAATTTTAGGCATTCCACACATGATACTTATGATGCGGCTAATCCTACTAAAAGAGATAAATATCAAATTTTGATAGTCTCTACATTTCATTTGATAAAATAATGGATGTCTTTATTCGTATCATAAACCTTACATATTACTTCTCAAATTATAGTACTAAAATAACATACCTTAAACATATGTGGGGACATATCTCTCAAATATTCCTTTTTGGTCTTCCACTAAAGAAGGAACTACAAGACTCATGATGTGACCATAACTTACTTTATAATACTTTTGGTGACCTTTATGTTATTATACATTTTAGTTGAATTATTTTGCATCACTAAGATATTGTTGTCCTTGTTAGTTTTCACTATTAGCCTCCATTAGGCAATATTTTTTTGTTTTCAACCTAATTTGACCATATCTAAGTGTGCTTTTAGTTTATAATCAAATGCAAATAAGCTTTTAGTGTTCTCTATATAATTTATAAATAGGTTCTAAGTTTTCCACCTACTTTTTATGAGTATAACCTATTGTTATCTTTAGTCAACATAATATAACTAACACATATTAAATATTACTTACATTTCTAATAGTTATTATGAGGTTAATGACATCCTAATTGGAGTGGGATCTCTTCCAACAGTAGTTGATTGGTGTTGGTGGCATACTAGGGGTTGGTAACACTACATGGGTATAACGAGAGAGTGATCTGCTACCTTTGTGATTGCTTTTGAGTTGGTCTCTTTCTTGTTTAGGAGGAGTTGTTTTCTTCTTGGGTCTCTATATATGCCCCTTTCTCCCCTCCTCCCCATGTGGTCCCATTGGGGTGGTGCCCACTGGGTCTACATCTATTGATAGTGGGCCTATTGAGGTGGAGCTAGTTGTTCTGGTTGTTTGAGATCTTCCCCAAAGTTTTTTGGGCTCGTTTCTATCCCTTTGCATTCATATGAATACATGATTATTTGTAATTGCTTCTCTTATAAAACATTTCAAGATACTTTCAAAATTTGATGGTTCTTTTTCTTTTTGACTCCTTTCCACCCCTTTCCATTCTCATGTAAAATTTGATGGTCCACCCCTTTCCATTCTCATGTAAAATTTGATGGTCTTTTTTCTTTTATACTAATTTATTTCTTCCATTTTTAATTTAATAAATCCGATATCTCAAAACTATCACATTTTCATCTCCAAAACCTATCCATCCTCCGACACAGATTTAACCTAGACAATACAACGAGTGATACAGTATTTATATGTAAAATTTTTAGATGTGCAAATAAAAGAATTGAACTACAAAAATATATCTAAGTTGCAGTCCTACGGTCATACCTGAGGGATCGGAAAAGGAAGCTCTAGCAATCAATCTTTGATTAATTCTTCTTACTGCTAGTACCCTTATAACATGGGTTATATAATATTCTCTCACATGGCATTAGCTTCATAAATTTAACCAAAGTTGTTATTCCATGACTGTGTCTGCTCAATCTGCAGAAAACCTCTTTATATGGCTGTGAATGCGATGAGTTAAAGAATACTTACACTACGCCAAAATCTTAGCATTAAATAGGAGTTTTCTGCCCACCATTCATGGGCACGTAAGGAATAAGTTTACTTGTGTGGGTCAATCCATGATAATTTGAATTCATTCGAGCTTTGGCCGTTTAATGTTAAAATTTGATGGATCTTCTCAATTTCTATAGTCATGGTTAGTTATAATTCAAAGTATCAAATTATACACTGTCATTAAAGTAGTAACATGCCATGATTACTTGATAGACACCAGCAGTATTTTTGTGAAGTTCTACAGTTTTAGATTTGGAAGATACCAAATTGATTATAATTATCTTCTTTTTGATAGAGATGATTCTTTTCTTCATTCATCATAGTTTGACATGAGCATGGATATTTTTGAGTATTATTTGGAGGAGACATCTAAGTCATTGGATCTCGTTCTAGCATAAATCTTCACTAGATTATCTATTCTCTATTTCATCAGAGGCTTAAAACATTTGATTTGGAAAGAGAAAATTTAAGCATCCAAATGAAAACACTTGATGAATTTTTCAGAGGCTTCATACATCTTAAGTTTTCTTCCTACACATTCCTTTAAGGAATCAAAAGATATCATCTATATGCTTTTGGTTTTATTTTGAAGCAGTCACGGTAGGAGAGTCGTCGAGGAGAATAGTCCAAACCATGGAGCAAGAGGAAATATAATAGAGGCAACACAATGTGATGGAGGCAATGTAGAATCAAACTTATATTATATCATGGAATTCAAATACAAATTCGTCGGCAACATGCCGCTTTCAGATTCAGCACCCATACCTGATTACAAATATGTACAAAATACAGCATCCCAATGGAAGCAAGACTACGAACCAACTCCAAATCTCCTCACCTTCTGATTATTCTTCTATATCTAAAGATTTGTCTACCATATTCTTAATTACAGCGATTTATATGATATTCATAGCTCTAGGATGATCCGCGTTGGCCCAAGATGGAACAATTACCGATGAATAAAGATGTAACATGTAGACCAACTAAGTCGGCCTCCGCGAAAATAATTCCTCTGGAAACAACATAGAATGATGTGCGGACCTTGGCAAAGATTGGACACAAACCAAGGAACATTGAAGAATACAAAATTAGTCTCTGCAAGCTACATAAATGATCTGCAAGATTCTCCATTAGCAAACAGGCCAAGCAGCTTCAGTTAACAAGCCATAAAACTGTCCCACATTCCAGAAGTGATAACTTGCTGGAAAAAAATCAAAATGACCCGCGGACCTAGGATAAGGTAGATGAACATGTCCACAAACAAAGTTAAGCTCCACATGATCCGATGAACAAATGCAAAAAAATGCATAATGAAATGTTGAAACTTCAAAGCCAAACTAAACTAAAAACAAACTAAAATGTAAATATTTTTGGTTGATGCAAGATTGCCAAGAACAAGGGATGTTCCGGCATCATATTTCTTCCTAATGGAAGGAATATTGTCTCATGATCATGAACCATCTTCTACATCCAATTTTCATAACCCACAATTGGTATTGATCTTATTTTGAGGAAGGGCTACATGGCATCTCCTCTTCTCTATTATGGGGAGGAGTTTTCTCTCACATGGGGTTTTTCCTTTACATCTTCTTAAGACAAATTTTCTTGTCTTTTTCCTCTTTTTAGGAACAATCTTGTCCCATTAGGTTTCATCATTTTCTCTATTTGTGAGAGATTTAATTTTTATATGGGTACGTAACCTAGGCTACCAGTGTAGACCCATCTTTGCATCATTTGTATTTCTTCATCATGCTCTCCAACTTGTACTTAAGTGGAGGTGCTTGTGTGAATATGGGTTTTTTAATCTATTTTTTCCACTTTGTAGTGTCAAAAAGGTAATAATCTAACTAGTTCTTAGTTAGTACCTTTTCATAGATGTTCACATGTTAATTTTACTTAGTGAGTGAGGAATAATTCTAGAATCTCTCATGGACATGTAATCATATTCTCTAGTTTTCACATGATATAGGATAACGACACTTATCAATGTCTTAAATTTGTTGACTTTTCTATTTTGTCCTTGATGACAAGGCATACTCGATGATATTATACGGGTTTCTTATTTACCACGTCATGTTAATCACTACAGTCTTTAACTCACGTTTGCATTATGGTTGAGTTTGCCTTGAGTCAGTTTACTCACGTGGCTGGCATTATGAGTTACTTCCGGATGTCAAAAAGGAATTTATTATGTTTTGGGATATTTCGAAATCACCAGTTCGTTGAAGCCAGTGTTGTTTTACCACTCTCAGCTGCACTTGCTCTGTGATTTGAAACAGGGAGAATGTTTTTATAGATATTTGGTTTCTTCTATTTCTTGCTCCCGTTCTTTCTCTGGGCATTGATGGGCTTCCTAAACAAAAATGCATACTGCTTCGGTTAGATCTCTGATCATACTCGCTGCTGGTAATCTTACCATTCATTTACTCACAGGTATGCACAGTAAATTTTTTTGAAGAAATATGATGAATGTCGTAAGGAAATATGAGGCAAGTGTTTTTCTTCTTTCGTTTAGTTGCAGATAACTATTTGTTCTTCCCTTATCTTCCGGCATTGTAAAGTTTAGTAACTGTTTTTTATTGTTTTAAACAATTTATCAAATCGTTAAGGGTTTGTTATAGTTTCAAAGGTAGTTAGTGAAATTATGTTGAAGATTCTTGTTAACCCTTTATGGGTTTGTTACTATGATTATATCAAGGGTTTTTACAGGATTTTTCGGAAATCATTTTCGAGATTTATTAAACCAGTTTTAACGACTATTCAGTTGGTTACCCTATACGAGGGTTTCTTTAGAAGATCTTATCAGTTGGATAAGCGTTATTGAGAAGTGGATATTTAATTAAAAAAAAACCCTACATGGGTTGTGGTCTGTTAAATAAAATCAAAATCAGTTTTTGGGTAACTGTCTGATTCTGTTAATGTTTCGAGTACATTTACATGTATGTGTCTCTTTCAAAAGTTAGGGATATATATATGTAAATGTAGGAGAAGCCATAGGGCATTGTTTTTGAGGGAAAGAAAAGAAAAGTTGTATTATATATTTTGAGATATCTGTTGTTGGCGAACTCACTGAATATCATACTTTTGTGTTGTAATAAAGGTTCATGATACAACAATTTCAGAATAGATTGAAAATATGTCATCATGAATCCACTCAGAAACTATTGAAAAGGGTAGGGGTCGAAGCTCCTTGCAGCAAGGTTGCTAAATTGGATGTATTGGTTGGTGGTTACAATTAATAAATTGATTGGAGTGTTTTTTCCCTATGATGAAATCTAGTTGGATTTCGAGGGTTTTCACTCAGCACAAAAACTGTGTCATTGTGTTGGTTTCTCAATTATGTTTAGTTCTCTGATACACCAATTTCATGTTTCCTTAAGTTCCTTTCACAGTCACATGTTGATGCAAGCTTTTCAAATGGACTATTAGTTTTCAATTTTTGTGGCCATCTTAGAACTGTTCTTTTAAGTTTAATGATTTAGTGTACTCTGATTCACCCCCTCCCCCTCTCAGAGTACTCGTTACTTCCAACAATTGGTATCAGAGCATAGGGTCCTCATAGGTTTGTCCTAGGATTGATCCTGGTTATTTTGGAAGTTATCATGTCACAAGTTGAAGGTGCCTCGCTCACTAGAGCTCCTTTATTCGATGGCACAAATTACATTTTTTTGGCAAGTTAGAATGGAAGCATTTATTCATTCTCTGGATGTCAGAATCTGGGAAGTTGTTTCTAACAAGTATGATGTACCATCTATTGTACCTACTGATGCAGATGAAAGGATGAAATATGAACTGGATAAGAGAGCTCGCTTTGCAATTCTTTGTGGGTTATCAAAAGAAGTATTTGTTAAAGTAATGTACTTCAAATCAGCCAATGAGGTATGGAAAAATCTTCAATCTATTTATCAAGGTAATGAAAAGGTTAAAGAATCAAAATTGATTACGTTAAAAACTCAGTTTGATGATTTGAAAATGAATAATGATGAGACAGTGGCAAGTTATTTTCTTTGTATTGATGAAGTTGTAAATGCTCGAAAAGGTCTTGGTGAAGAAATTGATGAACATGATGTGGTTGCAAAAGTAATTAGAACATTACTAACCAAATTTGAAACTAAAATATCTGCCCTTGAAGAGAAGAAAAATTTCTCTAAAATGACTGTGCATCAGCTTCAAAGTACTCTTACTGCTTATGAGATGAGAATTGGTAATACCCCTTTTATCTCTAAGGAAACAACTTTTAAAATTGAGAAACAGGAAGAGAGTGAGTCTGAATTATCTGATATTTTTGAAACTTTATTGGTTAGGAAACTTAGGAAGAAGTTTCAAGGAAAGTTTAAATGTTTTGGCTGTGGTAAAACCGGTCACTTTGCAGCAAAATGTCCGTATTTAGATCTAAGTAAAGATGAGGATAAATCTGAAAAATCATTTAAAAAACCTTGGAATCCTAATAAAAGGTTGAACAATTTTAAAAAGAAGAGTCTTATGTCAAAAGAAGAGACTGAAGACGAATCTGATGAGTCAAATGTTGATGGTTGTGAAACACTATTCATGACCAAAGTTGAATTTGAAAACCCAGTTGCAGTAAAATCTGAATCAGATTCTGAAGTTGAAATAGAAGATGTAAATCTCGAAGAAGAACTTCTTTGTGCTCTTCAAGAAGTAAAAAGATTTAAGAAACTTGTAATTTCTTATGAAGATTCCAATCAGATCTTACAACTTGATATAGTAAATGCAAACAAGGTTATTGAAACTCAGAGAAGTCTTATTGAAAGAAAAGAACAAGAAATTAATACTATTGTGTCTCTCCTAAGGTTGTGTGCCTTAGTCAGCAAGTCTAGAGAAGTGAACTCTTTGGCAGGAAGCCACATTCATTGTAAACTATTGATATATATTGTGAGTTAGTTTCTCACCATGGTTTCTCCAATTTTGGGTTTTCCATCTAAAAATCTTTGTGTTCTTGTGTGAATGATTTTGGTGTTTCGATGGCTTAATTTTATGCATAAGTGTTTGGATGAATAGCATTGTTCAAGTAACTTAATGTGATCAAGGTTTTGTATATGTCGATTCTACACCCCCTCTCATCTTTTGACACTATTCAACATATCTTATCCCTAATTCAATCTTAAGAGGGAGTGTTGGAGTAATTATGATATTATGTAGTTATTTAATTAATTAGTTTCTTTAATTTCATTTTTCACTTGAGCTAAACTTAAATGATTTAATATATTATTAAATTAGGCTAATTATAGATTGATTCCACTTAGTTGAGATCATCTTTATCTCTTTGAACAAATTTTATATAAGTTTCCTCTTTTTTTTCTATAAAATAAATTCATTTATTTTAAACTATCCACTGTCATTATAGGTTAATCTAATTATCAGATTCCTCTTTGGACCAATCCTCTCAAGGTTGCATTGCATTTATCATGGATTTTTCTCTTCACATGTGATAGGTATTTTTCTTGTAGGTTATTTATGGGCATGTGAGATTGAAAAAATAACTCCAAGATCATGATTATCTTCTACCTATCCCTAAGGATTGGATATCATTTCATGTTGTTCTTGTATTTCAATGTTTTAGCTTTAGATCTAATGTTTCTGCTTTCTTTGAATATACATTTATTTCATTCATGTATTCTTGAGTTGATATATGCATCAACTTTGATTATCTCATTTAAAGTTAACTCAAAGAATACTTGAGTAGGGCTCTTATTCTTGTTGATGTTCTATTGTCTCACCACAATCTTAGACACACTTAGGATTTAGAGAACATACTTTTGTTTTAGATCCAATATAGCTATTCATGTAGATGGGAATCACAAAAATATGGGTTTGACTATGCCTAGCCCCTATATAGACACAACAACATTTTAATTTTATTTTATGCATTTGTAGGTTTAGACACAAGTTCCAGTCTAGTTTGTAGGTACTCAAATACTGAGACATGTGAGACTTGAACATTAGTAAACAAAAAGTGGAAAAACTATCGTAGACTGGGGCATCTAGTGCCATAGTCTTTCTAGTTTGACCTAAAAATTTGGAGTCTTTTGATCTACTAGATCTTACACTTGTTTGCACTTGGACACTTGTCTAGACTATGGATGCTAGCACATTTGTTTGAGTATTTCATGCCAATTTTTGTCCCATGTTTATCTTTGTATCTAAGTTTCATAATTCTCTATAGGTTTTTGTGTTTTTTTTCAACCTATTTTATTAGTATATATGATCATTTATGCATTTTTTAGGATCTATTTAGGTTGCATATAAATTAATCAAATAGTATTTAGCACAAGAAAGACATAGAGCCCAGGTTGCTTGACTCTATTTGCATAAGGGTTAGTTAAGTATAACACCTATGTTATTTCTATTTCAAAATTTTATGAAGGAGATTTTTGTTCTAGTTAAATTGCTAGCTAGAGTTGTCCATCTCTATTTCATCATAAATATAAATTATATAGATAGTTTTTAAGTTTTATTCCTTTAATAAATTGTCTTTTCACAAATTTCTCTCCTTTACTCTATTTGTGAGAGATTCACTCATATTTTGGTATGTACTATATCCTTGTAGTCAAGACCATATTTGCATCATTGCATATTGCACATTCTCTATAAGTCATACTGAGTACAACTTCTTGGTTGGAATAAAGTGGTTTACACAACTAATTCATCATCTAGGTCCTATTCACATTGCTTTATTTAAGTTGACCTAGAGAATTTTGGGAGCCTTATGACTATATGCATGAACTCATAAGGTTAAGATACATGTCATAATATTATGTATTCTTCAATATCTCCTTTGTCATTACAACCAAGTAATTATAGTTTAGTATCATTTGATTAAATAGAATCATATTTATATACACTATTATGCATTTACATATTTTGATATAACAACATTATTTTTGTATATTTTACCACACTTGTGATTTCATTGGAACTACTAGACTTTGGATGGATATCTCAATAGAAAAATATTGCATCCAATATATAACACTCTATACCAAATTTGACACATTTCATGTCTACTTGGAATTTTCGCATACAATTTGTGGAAACAACAAAAGAAGTGCTTGATTTGGGCTATAGAATAGCATAGCCTTCTTTGAGAAATTTAGTTTTTGTTTCATGAAATAGAAATCTATATTAGGTAAAAGAATAAATTAAAATACAAAATATCATAATAGAAGGTGGATGAAAATACTCATAAACCAAACCCTACACAAGATGTGGGCTTATAGATATTTACAGAGAAAAATAATGTAATTAAGCAACAAGAGCTGTAAAAATAATAATATGGGGTATCTCATGGTCAACATATTTTCATGTATCCATTCATTTTCTATCCATTAGGTATAGCCTCCTAGTTAGTAAGAGTATTTATTTGCATTTATTTAGGAGGTTGAGAAATAGCCTATTAGAAGAAATGGCCAACGTAATTTAAATTTTATTACCATCATAGAGCTCCTCTAGAGTGGTACTAAGAAGAAGGTGAATTCTAGCAACATGAGTGACCTACATTAAGAATTATGATAATGAATTCTATGTTAAGAACAAAAGTAAATACTTATTATTCATATAGGACCTATTCATTTTATTCCTTTCACAATGTAACTACTTGTACCTCTATTTTTAGTGTTGAGGTTAATTAGTATTATCCTTGTAGTTACTCATGTTTATCTATTTTTTAGTTCTTTTCTCTCAAAGTATTGTTTGATTTTTAATCTCTTACTTCAAATCCTTAGGACTCTAATTTTAGGCATTCCACACATGATACTTATGATGCGGCTAATCCTACTAAAAGAGATAAATATCAAAATTAGTCTCTGCAAGCTACACAAATGATCTGCAAGATTCTCCATTAGCAAAGAGGCCAACCAGCTTCGCTTAACAAGTCATAAAACTGTCCCACATTCCAGAAGTGATAACTTGCTGGAAAAAAATCCAAATGACCCACGGACCTAGGATAAGGTAGATGAACATGTCTCGAAACAAAGTTCAGCTCCACATGATCTGATGAACAAATGCAAAAAAATGCATAATGAAATGTTCAAACTTCAAAGCCAAACTAAACTGAAATGTAATTATTTTTGGTTGATGCAAGATTGCCAAGAACAAGGGATGTTCCGGCATCATATTTCTTCCTAATGGAAGGAATATTGTCTCATGATCATGAACCATCTTCTACATCCAATTTTCATAACCCACAATTGGTATTGATCTTATTTTGAGGAAGGGCTACATGGCATCTCCTCTTCTCTATTGTGGGGAGGAATTTTCTCTCACGTGGAGTTTTTTCCTTTACATCTTCTTAAGACAATTTTTCTTGTCTTTTTTCTCTTTTTAGGAACAATCTTTTGCCATTAGGTTTCATCATTTTCTCTATTTGTGAGAGATTTAATTTTTACATGGGTATGTAACCTAGGCTACCAGTGTAGACCCATCTTTGCATCATTTGTATTTCTTCGTCATGCTCTCTAACTTCTACTTAAGTGGAGGTGTTTGTGTGAATATGGGTTTTTTAATCTATTTTTTCCACTTTGTAGTGTCAAAAAGGTAATAATCTAACTAGTTCCTAGGTACTACCTTTTCATAGATGTTCACATGTTAATTTTACTTAGTGAGTGAGGAATAATTCTAGAATCTCTCATGGACATGTAATCATATTCTCTAGTTTTCACATGATATAGGATAAAGACACTTATCAATGTCTTAAATTGCCCTATTCTTCAACCTTTTCTATATAAATAAGGTATCATATGTACATTTTATTGTATTGCATACTTTGTATATGCACAACATTGACCATATTGATATGATATATTTTGCATCAATTATCAAAAAAAATAAAAATGTTTCTTTTCTTTCTTGTAGAAGGTTAGTTTGGTTTTTGTTGGTGATCTTAGGATCTTCAGTCCTTGAGTGAGTCTATCTATTATTATTGATAGATTCTTGTCTCTAAGTGCTATAGGGAATTCATTATATATACTGTTAGAGTTATCTTTTATTAGCTAATAATTATTTATTTAATTATTAGTCTATTATACTCTATGCTTAAGCTAAACTTAGGAATCTTATAATTCTTTAGGGTTTTCACCTTTAGGGTTTCGAATATTTTCATAACAACTATAATTATTGAATTGCATTCTTGTTGCACAATCAATATGACTCCTATTTTTTGGATCTGGGTTTTTTTCTTTTAGCCGTAACTTGGTCATACAGAGGCGCTTTTTCAAAAACCTTATATCGTCGAAAAGCTCTTTCTGATTTCTATCCAGATCTAAAGGTTTGAAATTTTGATTTTTCTTTTTTGATGGTTTTTTCTATTGTCAAAGTCAGAGGTTCTTTTTTGCACTCTGAGAGACATAACTTCAGCATCTAAACTTCATTTTTTGAAAACTTTATATCGTTGGAAAACTTGTTCTGTGTTCTTTCCAGATTCTGCTCTAGGTATATTTTATTAAATTTTTTTTATTTTCAACACTCTAGAGAATATCTTGGATGTTTAAGGTCCTAGGTTCTCTTTCTTTGAGTAGGATGTCTCGTCTTTGGTTGTTCTTTCTGGTTTTGGTCTTCTGTCTCTTTTGATCATTGTATAGAATTTTATTTATGCAAACACACTGAGATAAAGTATCATCATGCATTGTATACTTGGGATCTTGCACATCTTGTGCCTTATTGTACATGCACTACTTATAAAGTGCCATGGGGGGGTTGATGTTTTCTTTTGTTTGCCATCTACCTTTGTCAAAGTGAGTGTTCCTTCCATGACATTAGCCTCATGATGTGTTTCAAGTGAGTGTTCCTTCCACAAAACTATGTACTTTCTCTGCACCTTTGATGTTCTTGGTTCTTCATCATGCAAGTCTTGTTGGCCGTTCTTTTCAGTGTACTTGTCCCTCTCCCTTTTTAGCATTATGAGGAGATTTGTCCTGTTGGTTCTAATACTTCCTTGGTTCGATTGATGAGTTCTTTAGGCTTTGGAGTCTCATGCCATTTATATCTTCGAGTTCAGTTGTTTGCATTTGTTTGCCATCTGATTCAAGTAGTGTCATTTGAGGGCACTCATGAAGATTACAGTCTTCTCTACCTAGTCATGTTGTATTTCGGTGGAGGTTCTTTAGATTAGTAGTTACTCTTCGATAGTGTTTGTAGCTATTTCATGTTTCAGTGGTGTTCTTCATACTTTTTTTGTTCCTATCTTCTGGAACACTCTTGTTTGGAGGCTTCTTAGTCCTTCACTTGAGCTTTCATCTCTTCTTGGAGAGGAGTTTTGTTCTCACAGGGTTTTCTCATTTTTCTCCACTTTATAGATATTTTATTGTACCTGGGTACCTCATCAGGCCTATTTACCGAGACCCATTGTTGCTTTTTTGCATTTTTTACATGCTTTTTTAGTCCTTAGTTGTTTTTTAGCTACTCCCTAAGTTCATCTTAAGGATGTGTGTTAGAGTTATCTTTTATTAGCTAATAATTATTTATTTAATTATTGGTCTATTATACTCTATGCTTAAGCTAAACTTGGGAATCTTATAATTTTTTAGGATTTTCTCCTTTAGGGTTTTGAGTATCCTATTATAAGGATTCTCTCTCTATATTTTCATAACAATTGTAATTAGTGAGTTACATTCTTGTTGCACAATCAATATGACTCCTCTTTTCTGGATCTTTGAATTCTGGCCTCCATACCTTTTTTGCTTCTCTCCTTCTGTGACAGGTTTGCATGCAGGTAGGTGATCTTTGAGAGCTGTAGAGCTGATTTTTCCTCAACTCCAATATATACAAATATTATTTGTGTTACCCTATCATGTAAAGATGTTGGTTGGGATTTGATAGACTAGCATTGAATTCCACATATTTGTCTATGCTCTGCATTCTTATGAACCTAAGATTCAATATCACCTTGTACTACACGTATTAGGGTTCCAACTAAACCCATAGTTATTTATTCTTATTTTATAACTAAGTTTATCTTGTAGCATCAAGAAATGGTGAATAATAGACTTTCTTGATAGTTATTTATAGCTAATTTAAGAAAATTAATTCCTATAGTAAACATTTTACATAATCTTATAACCTTTGACAAATGATAGAACTATAAATCTTTTCCTTCTTGTTATATTCCTACTTGATACATTATCTCTTTTAAGAATAATTTTTTACTTCTTTATTTATTTATTTTCTTGAAACATAAATTCTATTTTTCATTTATAATCAATAGATTTAAATTATGCATCTAAAACTTGTCTAATATCCCTTTCCCTAATATATTATCTTTCGTATACTTATGCCTACTAAAATATTTTATCCAAATCTTAACTATTACCATTATAAGAATCTTTTCAGAGATTGTGAAAATATACACTTGCTAAAAATGTGGTTTATTCAACCATCAAAGACTAAATATTCTCATTTTTATAGTGTTCATTGAATTTGTACAAACTTCAAAATATTCTATGCGTGTACACCTTTGTTCATAATTATTAAAGAGAATTGTAAATACCATACAATGTATCTGCCACAAAAGTTTTTGTCGACGTAGTAAACATTCTCCTCCCACGTTGACTTAAATGCTAATATGGTGGTGATAAGACCTTACGTCCCCTTCTTCGCGTTAAGTTCGCGTTCCCCTCCCTCCACCGACCAGTCAAACTAAGTCTATTTAATGTACATTCACTTCAAGTATTTTGCAATTAGGTTTTCTTAAACTCGGATCCTTATCACTATACAAAAACAATCTGGAAGACTCAAGATTTTACAGTCATGGATGCTCAATCTCTTAGTGTGATGCGGTGTAAGAGGATATTATACAACGTCCCAGGCTATAACTGTATTCGCAGTAAGAAGAATGAAAGAAAGTTGGCTGTTAAAGCTTGCTTCTCTCATGCCTCAGGTAGTATCGTGACTAAATATTTGCTATACCTTTATTACAGTTCCATTGTACTATTTGGTCATTTCTAAGGTCTAACATCAATATTTATATTTGACTGTCAATTCCATTAAGTTTTTCTCATGTAAGGCCTATCTTGCAGGACGGATGGATTTTGGAGATGAAGATATGATAGTTTTGAGATGTCGGATTCATAAGTTAAGAAGGGAGGAAATAAATTATATTCCTCCCCAACATTGGATGCGATGGGAGAAAAACTGGTATCCCACATATCATTCAGATGTTTGCTCATTCCTTTTACGGTTGCAGAACATTCTACTTAACAGCAGGCCTGGTGTTGCCATTGGAATTTTGGGTTTAATCTCGTTTAGCGTTCCGGTCTCAGTCTTGCTTCTTCTTATTCAAACCTCATGTCATTTGAAGGTTTAAGCATTAGATTGAACAGTGAGTTGTGATTTCAACACTAATAAAAATACAATTGAAAGCATTCTGGAAAATGCTTTCCAATAAGATGTATGCCCTACCAGGACCATCAAACCAACTTCAAAAGTCTTTTGGACTTGTGATTGTTTGTCTGCATCTATTTTTACTGAGGCGTACTTCCTCACAATTACTAATAATCACAATTTGTTGAATATAGTTAGTTTTTTAAAGAAATTTAAGTATGATTCCATCTTGTATAAGATGACACCAAAATAGTTGTAGGTATTGTTTTTCAGTAATAATAACTAATATACAAGCTACAAGTTTGGGAATAGAATCTCTATGAAATAGAAAGAGATTTTATGGTTGATATTTTGAACTCAATGTCATATGGAGAGAATTTATATGCAAGTTTGTGTATAATTAAATGGATATTAAGATTATGTTAAAGAAATCTACATTTAAGTGTCTATAAGAATACACAAACTAAATATAATCTATGGTGTGAAGGTTATCTCTAATTAGCCAAATCTCAATGGTACAAAACTATTTAGGATAAATTCTTTAAACTTAGTATGTTGTAATCACCCTTTTATATTATCATTCCACCTTAATGTTAAGAGGGTTCATCACATGTCAATTTCTAAAACTAGAAAAGTAGGTACTTTTTTACAATGATAAATTGAGACACAAAAATACATCATAAACAAGAACATGTATTTCAAACTATATGAAAGTTATCTTCTCATAATTTATAATCTTAATGACTGAAAAATGGTTTTTTTTAGTGAGGTCTTATGAAGTTTTTGTTGCAGCCCAAGGCTCCTCAAAGTAGCCTATTTCAAGCTCATTGCATAGTGCTCATAGGTTACATAGTAGAATGACCTTACAACTGAAATATTTATAGAAAAAAGGATTTACAATATGTCCAAAGGACTTATACATAAAATTAGTTATAGCCTTATATTATTTTTGTTGGGTCTTACATCTAAGATTTAACCTCTAAGATGTGGCATTGACATGCACACTTCCCTTAGTGGAATCAAAATAATTTCATGTACTAATTAACTACCTAGATGTCCTATATTATGTTCTTCTTTTAGATCTTACATTAATGAAATAGCCAATAGGAGATATCATGGACAAGTTCACTATCAACCAATGTCATCATCTTAAGGTAAACCATTCTAAATAGGTTTGAGATGTGACAAGTGAGATTCAAGTCTATTTCTTCTTAATCATAGTATACCATTTGATAATCAAATGAATATAACTAGAGAGGAATTTTATGATGGGATAGTTTTCCTCAAGAGAAGTGCCCATGATCTTCAATATTGTTTTATTTCATAATTTGATAAAAAAATATAGTCTTCGCTAAGATTAGCATATATTAATTCACTAATTGATGAAAATAGACTAATCTTTGAGTAATTTTATTTTATTAACCTTCCAAACCTATTTCCAGGGTTCTTGGAAGCTATATAAGTAAATTGGGGGTGCAAGAAAGGGTTTGTTTAGAAAAAGGATTTTGATAAAATCATGGTTTTATAGGTTGGAAGAGGATGATTATACATGATGAAAATGAGTTTTATAACCTCTAAGAAAGTTTAGGGTTTTGTTATGGATACAGTCTTTACAAGCATAGTTAAAGTGGTGTGCATTCACATTGAATAGGTGGGTAGCATGCCTAGATGTTAAAACTTATTCTTAAAAACCAAATAAGAATGACAAAGTTAAAATAAGGGACTAATATTTTAAAGGAAAAAATCTAGTTATGAAGGTTTAGGCTAAGACAATTTCTATTTACACTCAGTGCCCTATGATGATGGAAATTAGCTAGAGGACATAGGTTTTGGA
The DNA here is from genome assembly GCF_030272615.1 of Cryptomeria japonica. Taxonomy (NCBI): domain Eukaryota; kingdom Viridiplantae; phylum Streptophyta; class Pinopsida; order Cupressales; family Cupressaceae; genus Cryptomeria; species Cryptomeria japonica. The sequence goes on from NC_081410.1 coordinate 604,981,072, forward strand.
TTGAAGAATGAAGTTTGGTCTATTAGAATTTTGGTTGGATCAATGATTAATAGATACTTATAATAACTAAAAAATACAGTAAAAGTCATCTAAATAAAATGATACCTTATTTAAAGCATTATTAAATTAGGATCTAGCTCATAAGAATTGATGTGGCATGATTATCTTAGAATGATAAAAATCTTATAATGATGGGATCCAGGAGAGAAATCACTTGAGAAATTATAAATCAATGTAATATTTTTTTTCTCTTGTTAGGATGGAAAACATTGATGAATGCCAATGAAGCCAACAATCATAGAGTCTCCTGATGTAAAGTGAATGCCAAAGTGAAATGTGCCCTAAATGTACCTCAAGATATGTTTGGAAGCCTTCCAATGAATCTCATATGGATCATGAGAGAACCAAGAGACTATACCAATGTGCCCTAAATGTACCTCAAGATATGTTTGGAGTCCTTCCAATGAATCTCATATGGATCATGAGAGAAGCAAGAGACTATACCAACCACAAAGGAAATATTAGGACAAGTGTGTGTTGGGTACAAAATATTGCCAACCAACTACCTATACAATGTAGCATCAACTAAAGGAGTACAACAACTCGAAGACAACACAACCCCTAACTAAAATGGTGTGGAGGTAGACTTACAATCAAGAATTCTAAATCTCTAAAGCATATTGAGAGCATACTTCTACTGATAAATGGGAATCCCCTCCAAAGATTGATTAACTTGAAGACCAAGGAAGTAAACCAAAAGACCAAGATCTATCATGTGAAACTACTTCATCAATGTTGTTTGAACACTTTGAATCATGAAAGAAGAACTGCCAATAAGAATCAAATCATCTACATAGAAGACCAATATCAAAATATCTCCCTCCGGACACAAAGTGTAAACTACAGGATCAAAATGCCAACATGTGAAACCAGTAGAAAGGAGGAATGTGTCCATATTCTTAGACCAAGCTTGGAGGCCTTGTTTGAAACCATATAATGAATGTCAAACCATCTAAAGAAGTGAATATTCCTAAATAAAACCCCATGGCTAATCCATATAGATCTCCTCATGAAGATCACCATGCAAGAAGGAACTCTCCACATCCATCTGATAAACTAACCATCCCTGTGAAATTGCAAAAGAAAGTAAAAGGCCAATAGAATCCATCTTGGCAAGAGAAGAAAAAGTCTCAGAATAATCAATACCCCTAGCCTATGAAAAAACCTTTGCAATAAGATGAGCCTTATAATTATCAATGAAACCATCTACAACATACTTGATATGATACACCCACTTGCACTGCACCAACTTTCTTCCCTTGGGAAGAGGAACAAGATCCCAAGTGTGGTTCTCCATCAATGAAGAATACTCCTCTATCATAGGTTGATCACACTATGGAATAATTTTCACATCTATAAAATTATAAGGATCTAGAAATAGCTTGACTTGCAAGAGAGACCTTAGAACTATGTGAATGAGTGCAATGAGAATTGGAAGGATCACCTAGCTAATCTCCAACTGCATTAATAGTATTACGTGTCCACTTAGGAAGTGGTGGGACAAGTTGTGGGGGATGAATTGGAACATCTTCCTAATCCTCATAAGGCAAAGAATCCTTAAGGAATGAAGAAGGAGGCATAAGAAGTGGCACTGAAGCTAGTGATGGAGACTCCATTAGAGGATAACGCTCATCAAACTAGACATCTCACAAAAACAATACCTCTTTAGAAATAAGATCAAACAACTTGTATGCCTTAGAATCCTCATAGTAGCCAAAAAAAAAATAGTGGTTATCTCTTCCTCTCCATGGCTTTCCTCTATGCATCTAAAATAAATGCCCAAGCAACACTCCCAAAAATTCTGAATGAAGACAAATCAATCTTGACATGGGACCAAGTCTCCTTCGAAATCATCTATTGGAATGCCTTGTGAGGAATCCAATTCTAAATATAATTAGAAAAAATCATCGCCTCAACCGTAAATGTTGCATCCTTATCCTGAGACTATATCATGCAATTAGCCATCTTTCAAAGAGTTTTCCTCTTCCTGTTTGCAACACCATTCTGTTGGTGGGTATAAGGAACTATAAGATGATGAAGGATGCCATACTCAATACAAAAGTCCTAGAATGCCTGATTGACATACTCGCCCCCATTATTTGCATGTATCTACCTAATAGAAAGACTAGATTGCTTCTCCACAAATGCCTTTTACCTCCCGAAGAAAGAAAAGACATCACTCTTGTACTTTAAAAAATACACCCATGTACACTTGGAGAAGTCATTAATGAATGTGAGCACATACTTTTCCCCCAAAAAAGATGGAGTTGGAAAGGACATGAGGTTGCTATGCACTAACTCCAAGGGTGCCTTAGCATGATGAAATATACTTGAAGGAAAATAATCCCTATGATACTTACCAAGCACACAACCTCGCCCATGAGGACTTCACTTAGTGAACCTAGGTTATAGATCATGCATTCATGGCATACTAAAGAATCCCCCTATTTTCAAAAAATAGAGCCCTAAACTCCCTTTTTGTCACCCCGTCCTAATACACATCCTAAATTAAAAGTCTCCATATTTTTACTAGATATTGTATTTTTTCATAGCTTGGATTTAAAAGCCCCCTATTTTCATCAATGGGAAATATATTCTACCCTCATTTTTGGGATATTAAACCCCCCAATATGAATGCACGTGATATAATATTTCATACCAAGTGAAGCTCCCGTGACCTAAGAAAACACCATTATTGCAATAAATTTAAGGTTGCCCAAACACTAATGACTGAGTTCTCATTTGTTGTCGATACCTATAGTTGACATGACCAAAGGGTTCATGCCAAATCTTACTCATTGAATCTGCAAAAGCCATGAAGGAAGAACCAATAGGAGTTGCACTCTCAAAACCATCAAAGGGGTATAACTAAGATGCATGATCAACACTCCTAGTGGCCACAACAACATCAAGATCATGGAGGTCTCTGATAATCACATCATGTGGTCTGAACTCAACTATCTTTCTCATCCCAGAATGATAAATATGATACACTAAGAGAAGGTTGTTATAAATCTCAAGCACAATTACATTCTAAAGAAACCAATTCTCAAGTTGAATAAGGCTCGAACTAATAACTAAAAGATGAGTAGAATCCCCCACTGCAATTTGTGTAGTGCTAGAATCTAAAAGAGAATCAATTAGATCCTAAGAGTGTGTCATATGGTGAGAAGCACTTGAATCAAGTATCCAAGTAGCATCTATAGACACGGCCCATGCAAAAAGAGCTTGGCCTTTTCCTTTGTTTCAGGAAGAAAACTCAGGGGATTAAATGTGATATTGTTGCATAGACTCCTCTAAAGCCTCTAGTCTCTTCCAACAACTAATAACAATATCTCCCTTCATGCCCCAAAAACCGCAAGGTTCACCAGAATTCTTCTTCATCTTGGAGGAAGACTCGCTTGATTTAGAATAATTAGCACCTATGGTGGAGTGGATTTGGACTTCTAATATAACTAAAGATGGGGATTAGAGGAACTCTAAATGTATGATGAAGATTGCATCTTAGGCTATGACTTCTTATTTTGTTTTCCTTTAAATGGTTGAGCATCGAAGGTTTGGGAGGAGGATCGTGAAAGTGAATCAAACTCAGTCAACAAAGCCTTCTCTTGTGTCAACCACTCACAAAAGACCTCAAACAAAAGACCTCAAAAGAGGAAAAAGTGAAGGTTGTACGCAAATAATCCATGGAAGCATAAAATGTAGATGCAAAGACCTGGAAAGGCCTCTGAAGCTTAAGCAATATCAAGTAGGCACACTCTTTGTTAAATTTCTCCTTACCAGAACCTTTCAACAAAGATCTGATATATTTGAACTTCTTTAGAAATTCCTCAATAGTGGGAAATGAATCAGCCACCAATGTGGTCAACTCCATCTCTAGCTGAATCACTCACTACTCATTAACTTTCCCAAAAAGATCCTTGAACTTAGTCTAGATGGCTCCTGGAGTAGTGCACAACTCAAGGTGAACTAGGAGATTGTCAGAAACATGTATGCAAATCAATCCCATAGACTCATCCTTCTTTTTTTGTGCTGAAAAACCTCAAATGAATGATCCAATATGGGTTGGGTCTCATCAATAGTAAACCAAAAATTCTTGGACATATAAGCAAATTTGTCATCTGATCCTTCTCAGTGTGACATGGTTATGGGGTGCAAGATGAACAACATAGTCTGAAATAGGGCTAAGGTGTGTAGAGGATCTGAGAAAGACAAATTGATTCCCCCACAAAAAGAAACCACAAACCCTAGTGCAATGAGAATGAAGATAAAGCCTAAAATCAAGAAATAATTTCCTCTGAGAAATTGAGCATGAATTTGGAAAATATACTTGGAAAATATACCTATAAATCTGAATTGGTGACTCCAAGAGATTTCCAATGATGTGTAGAAGTTGACAAGAAGAGTTAGTTTGCCCAAGTTATGGCCTTGGAAGCATGAAACACAAGTCTAACTTTGGAGGTCTATAGCAGACAACTGGAGAAGAATTTGATAAAGATACCACAATGTACAAATTGGCACTGAAATGATATTTTGGATGATATGTGGAAGTAAAAAAATAGAACTCGTATGACCATCTTATGAGCAAAAACCCGAAGGCAACTTTTTATGGCTTGAGAGGTCAAACTGGTCAAAGTTAGTCAAACTAGTCAACTATCCTGATGTGGTGCTCTATTGATGTGGGCTTTGATGATGTAGCAGTACTATTATGGAGAGAATATTCCTTGTATAAAAAATTGACCTCCCCCTGCCAAAGTAAAATATTCTCCAGGATTAATGGTGCTAAAATTGGGGATCTTCACTAAATATAAGGAAATTGCTAAAGTTACCAAAATCCTTTAAAAAAAGTCAAAGGGTTGTTGATGTAGACTGCTATGCCTATACAAGCACTAATTTGCTAGTCTACATAGAAACCTCTTTTTTCCCTTTTTTTGTTTCAATTTTTTTTGAAAACAAAAACTTTGCTATATAAAAGAAAATCAAATCCTTTTATAAAAGACTTTAACCTAGCCATTTTAAAGGAAGCACCATTATAAAAAAAAATGCAACAAAAATCTCTATGATGGGAAAATTTTTACCAAATTCATGTTGCCATTATGTAGTTTGGTACAATCCATAGGACTGTACAAAATTTCATACTACAAAGTCAACCTTCAAAAAGACTTGCTCAAAATTTTCTCTGACTTAGATTTGACAATTTTATAAGCCTTTTAGGGGTTTTGGGGTCTTCCAAGTACGTTGGTAATGTTAGTTTTGCCCCAAACTCACCATACTCAATATTAGGGTTTTATGACATTGTGTATGCGATGGTGATGTCGGTTTCACCTTAGAATTGATATAAAAAATAAATCCCACCACTAGATTTATAAAAATTACTTGTGACCTTGCAACGCTTATAAGTAGTGAAAACCCTTAAAGCTTGAGAAGGGGCTTGTCGAATCTATCCTCTAATACAATGTTAAATTTTACAATACAAGCACCGACAAGATCAAATGGATTTAGCAAAAAAACCATCCACAAGATAGAGCTGCACAAAATAATTCTATAGTACTCAAAAGCAAAGAATACAAAATTATAGGATGAGTTACAATTATACAATAAGGCCCTTATAAAGAAATCACAAAGCTAAATTTAGGAGAAATAAAGTGAAAGAATGAGGAGATAAATGAAGCTCAACTTTAGCTAAACTAGATGCATAAAAGCTAAACTAGGTGAGAACCTATAATAAGAACTCCTAAGTGAACTTAAGAAAAAAAAAGTGTTAGTTGTAAGAACTTAGCGACTAATAGCTATATATTCTCTAATAGGGATAAACATCTAATATAAATTTTTCTCATATAGACATGATTTGTGAAGGGAGATGTGGGTTTCCCATATTAAAATAAAATATGGATTAAAAATTAAGGGGTTAAAAAGAGATGAGGGAGTCAACAACTTCTGTAGGAGACAACATATGCCAAGGAGATGCTAAAAAAATGATACTAATAGACATTGGAACAATCTATAAAATTGTGATTAATATGTAGTAAGGAAATGTAAATTTATTTATCATGCAAGGACCAAAATAAACTAATGTGATAAAATATGGAGTTGGGACCATGTACATTTTCTATAAGACCTAATCAATGATGATTGAGATTCTAGTTTTAAAGAATGACTTCTTATTCCATGTAAATATCGACACAAATATTATAAAATGGTTAACATAGTAGTAGATCATTTGAGTACAATACTTTAGACTCATATAATTTAATATTTTAGGTTAAAATAATGCCTCATAAAAAGTTAATAAATTATTATAAGTTTCTTACATTTTATGCTTATATTTATGTTGGTAGTTATTGTTGTCATTGATGTCAACATCCATCTTATGTCTCATCATTAATTATAAGACTAGCATGATGATTATCAGAGTATTGGGAGATTGTTGATAGTTGTTGTTAGGTATTGTCATCAATATCGAGTACAAATGGATGATGGTTGCATATGCTCTATGTTGTGGATGTCCACCTTCTTGATGTCTGATGTCTACACTCAATATAATGTGTTGATGCTAATGATGATATCATATGCATATGAGGATTAGAAGCATGGAACTAAAGAGTATATGATTGTGATGATCTTGTGTATACCATAGGATGGTGGTTTATCTCTCTTTTAATCTCCTAAGTGATAAATTGATGTCTCTAATGGCATTTAGGAGATAACTCCAAGAGAGATTATCAATTACCAGCCTAAGGACCAAGAAAACCTACCGATAAGATAAAATAAGATAATAGAACTCAACCACACAAGGGGGACATTACATAACATCAATATATATGAGGAAAACCCAAGATGAAAAAAACTAGGTGAGAAATGCTACTAGAGTCTACTGCTCCAATCTAGCCACACAATAAACACACTGGTTACAACATTTAGGGCACCAACCCTTCTTTTAGGGCACCAACCCAAGGAGCACCAACCCCTACACCAAGCTCCAATTCAGTGATGTATAATAAACATTATCAAATACAAAAATAGTAATCCGATTACAAATGAATCTTGTAACCACTGCATACACTTCACCTTGCTAGTTTCACTTCTCCTCTGTCTTACGGGTTGACTTCTCCTCTTCCTTCTGTCACTTTGCCTCTATTGTGTTCTTAGTTGGTTTTATGTCTTCTCATTTCTTCTTCTTACTTTCTTTATCTACTTACACTTAACTACTACTGCAAATACACCATTTCAGACTCTACTACTTGTTTGTCTCTGCAACTAGTCATCGATTGCCTCTTCTCTCTATCTCTTCTCCTTCTGCTCTGCTTATGGTAAGTCAACTCTCCTCTGACACTCATTCTCCACCAATTCACTCTCACCAATCTTCCTACTGATTCTACCACCATTGGTTGTCTTCACTAATGCGTGCTTGCAGTTTTATTGGTTTCTCTAACCTTGTCGGTTAAGCCTCTGCTAGACCCTCTCACCAGTTGCACCTCCAACACATAGTCTATATGATATTTAGTGAAGTCTCTGACAAGTAGGCTCTCTGACACTCTTTGACACTCCACTCTTCAACATTTGACACTTAGTCTTCTTGCAGCATCATCAATCCTCTTCAGTCTTGAATTGACATATTTTTACCCAAGCTTCCCTGCCATGACCGACATTCAAACTTCTAGCATGCTAGGGTACCTTCATCGACCCTGACACAAACCAAATCTAATAAGATCTCCTTCTAGAGATCAACCACCGACAATAGATCATTTAAACTCCACCAATCTCGCTGCGTCCAGAGCATGTTTGCCATATTTGGAAAACACAACAACGTGCACTTGTCAAACACCATTAAGAAATCACGTAGATAGATTCACCTACCTCGACCAACACCTGAAAATACTACATCGATCATTATGCCAATGAATCGAATCTTTGAGCTCAGATCTGTCTCGAGCCACACCCTTCTGCTCTTGATCCATGATTCACGCAATCAACATTAATGTCAGCCAGTCACCACCTACGACACCGACAACATTTCAGAAACCACAGCATGTAGGACACCAGTCTCTTATGTGTCATTCTTGTCCGGATTCACCTCTACTAAGTTTTTTGTGTTAGAGTAGACAAAATCACTAACCAACCACATAACTCAGTTCATCTACCAGTTCTCTAAACCAGCCGATTCTACCCTTACCAATAATCTTCATACTTTCACTTTGTTGATCTTTCAGTGGAAAACCTTTACCGGTCATCACACTTACCAAGCCACCTCATGCACATCTTCATTAGATGGGAGCCTTTCACTTTTGCACTTTTGCTTGCTCACCACTGGACATCTATACTCGTAATATATTTTGCATGTATATAGGTAACATACCATGTATACCGGTGGCACCAAACTCCATCTGGAGCTACTCACCATTGGCTTCTTAATCAAATAGACTAGTTCTCCTATCAACTAGTTTATCAAAGTGACAAACCTATCCATCCTTCTCTGTACTGGCAACTCATCATGTTTACCTTTATTGATTCAGTGCACATCTCTAATTTCATGCACCTAAAGCAACTTAGTGTTTCACTGGTTCATCCGATGTGAGCTTTCAATCACCTTCCTTTCACTCTTGGCAACCAATCCTAGAGAGATGTAATGCATTTGATGCATGTTAGGGGATAGGTTCCACTTACCGGTGGGAGTGGATCTTTGTCATCCCATTTTGCATCTATCATTGCACTAATATACCTTAGTTGACATTAAGCATATACATCTTCAATCAGGCACATGTGATCTAGTTGGGAACACTCACTATTAGTCTTCTCTTCATCTTGTGATATCTTCTTCATCCGGTGACTACATCTTTATCAGGTGGGAGTCCTATTGTTTCACACCCAAATATCCAACAACACACTGGTTAGCACTTCTGCATCAGCTCACCTTGCTTGCTCACTTTCCAGTTGGCAACAATGCAATACCAGCATACCACTTAACCGGTGTTATACCATACCAGTCTCCAATACATGTCTTCAATAGAAGTCAACACTAACTTGTGTACCGGTGACTCCGATGACCATTATGCTAGATGACATTCTCTTCCTTACCGGTGACCTACTATGCTAGTTGACTTTAATGGAAAATTTTTTGGTATGCATCAATGACAATACCACTCAGTAATCTCCCACACCTATTACCATCCTATACTAGTTGACATCAATGACAACACAATGCCAACATCAATCTCTCTCAAGCTTGCACAATATTAATCATGGCTTGTTATCTTCAAATATAAAAGACATTTTTCTTGTAAGTGATTCATGGGATTATGGGATTGAACAAATAACTCCATCGTGATATTAGAGCTCTTTATTTGCTAGGTTACTATCCATTTTATGTGAGATCCAACTTTGATGAGAAAAATCGGCTAATCTTGGAAAAAAAATAAAATTGGGCTCTATTATTTTCCTTGGAAAACTATCTAGGTCACTCTTAGTTTACCAAGATTTGCTAAAAAAAATTAGAAACTAAAATAAAAAAGAAAAAAAGAAGCTAAAAATAGTACAAAAAATGAAAAAATATCAAGATTTCCCCATTACAATTTTTCCACAACCTTTTTTAGAAAAGGGGATTCTAGGTCGTTGAGTAGATTTAGGGATCACTAAGAGGGTGTGGTGAATCAATGATCTATCAGAAATCAAATTCACAAACTTATTCTTTATCCACCGATTAGCAATGTATAATAGTAAAGAATAAAAACAAGCAATAAATAAACCACAGATCCACAACACTGAAATTTTTATGTGGAAACCCAGAAAGAGAAAAACCATGGTGGGGCTAGAACCCATAATGTTCATATACTATGGCCACGAGTACATAAATATTACTTATATGGTGAATGCACTTGCATTCAGGATCACTGCCTAGAGCTCATTGTTGAATTACAATAACCCGAAAAGATACAAACTTCATGAAAGCCACACTGACTTACAATTTAATTACAATGGAAAAATTCAATGAAATGAATTCTAAAGTAGCATTTGAGTATGCATGAATGATTTTTTGTTAAGCACTAAGTCTCTGACTATACTCACTCTGCAAACACTCTGTTTCTATCTTAGTCAGCTACTAGATTATCTGTGAATCACCACAACTATATCACACTGAAAACGAATCGCCAATTTAGTCATATATATCTAGTCATAAAAAATAATCTCCTCCAAGTTGCCTTGAAGTGTATCGTGTAGCTTCAAGTCATCTTTAATCTCTAACAAAACATAGCACCAAACCAAAAGAGTATAATCACACACTTCTTAAGGATCTTCACACTCATCGAGATTACAAAAGCGCTTACCAAGATCACCGCAATCACCAGAAATCTTTCCAGACCAAAACATTACTTAGATAGCCCTGAATTACCAGTTAACTACCTACCGGTTAACTCCTTCTTTTGGATAAGAGGAATCACAACTAGACCGGATCGAATCTCCAAGAAGAGTTGACATCAATGACAACCCTAAACAGTTAATCAAGCATCAAACATCATTGGATGAGTGTCAATTGCCAACAATATACCCCTTTGGCATTGATTGCAACACTTATGAAAAATGGATAAGTGTGGAAACCTGTGAAACATGTACACCAGATCAAGAATAAAGAATTGGTAGTTATTGTTGTCATTGATGTCAACATCCATATTATGTCTCATCATTAATTATAAGACTAGCATGATGATTATCGGAGTATTGGGAGATTGTTGATAATTGTTGTTTGGTATTATCATCAATATTGAGTACAAATGGATGATGGTTGCATATGCTCTATGTTGTGGATGTCCACCTTCTTGGTGTCTGATGTCTACACTCAATATAATGTGTTGATGCTAATGATGATATCATATGCATATGAGGATTAGAAGCATGGAACTAAAGAGTATATGATTGTGATGATCTTGTGTATACCATAGGATGGTGGTTTATCTCTCTTTTAATCTCCTAAGTGATAAATTGATGTTTCTAATGGCATTTAGGAGATAACTCAAAGAGAGATTATCAATTACCAGCCTAAGGACCAAGAAAACCTACCGATAAGATAAAATAAGATAATAGAACTCAACCACACAAGGGGGACATTACATAACATCGATATATATGAGGAAAACCCAAGATGGGAAAAAACTCAGTGAGAAATGCTACTAGAGTCTACTGCTCCAATCCGGCCACACAATAAACACACTAGTTACAACATTTAGGGCACCAACCCTTCTTTTAGGGCACCAACCCAAGGAGCACCAACCCCTACACCAAGCTCCAAATCAGTGATGTATAATAAACATTATCAAATACAAAAATAATAATCCAATTACAAATGAATCTTGTAACCACTGCATACACTTCACCTTGCTAGTTTCACTTCTCCTCTGTCTTACGGGTTGACTTCTCCTCTTCCTTATGTCACTTTGCCTCTATTGTGTTCTTAGTTGGTTTTATGTCTTCTCATTTCTTATTCTTACTTTCTTTATCTACTTACACTTAGCTACTACTGCGAATACACCAGTTCAGACTCTACCAGTTGTTTGTCTCTGCAACTAGTCACTGGTTGCTTGTTCTCTCTGTCTCTTCTCCTTCTGCTCTTCTTATCATAAGTCAACTCTTGTCTGACACTCATTCTCCACCAATTCACTCTCAGCGATCTTCCTACTGATTCTACCATGACTGGTTGTCTTCACTAATGCGTGCTTGCAGTTTTATTGGTTTCTCTAACCTTGTCGGTTAAGCCTCTGCTAAACCCTCTCACTAGTTGCACCTCCAACACATAGTCTATATGATATTTAGTGAACTCTCTGACAAGTAGGCTCTCTACCACTCTTTCACACTGCACTCTTCAACATTCGACACTTAGTCTTCTTGCAGCATCATCAATCCTCTTCAGTCTTGAATTGACATATTTATACCCGAGCTTTCCTACCATGACCGACATTCAAACTTCTAGCATGCTAGGGTACCTTCATCGACCTTGACACAAACCAAATCTAATAAGATCTCCTTCCAGAGATCAACCACCGATAATAGATCATTTAAACTCCACCAATCTAGCTACGTCTAGAGCACGTTTGCCATATTTGAAAAACACAACAACGTGCACTTGTCAAACACCATTAAGCAATCACGTAGATAGATTCACCCACCTCGACCAACACCTGAAAATACTACATCGATCATTATGCCAATGAATCCAATCTTTGAGCTCAGATCTATCTCGAGCCACACCCTTCTGCTCTTGATCCATGATTCACGCAATCAACATTAATGTCAACTAGTCACCACCTATGACACCGACAACATTTCACAAACCACAGCATGTAGGACACCAATCTCCTATGTGTCATTCTTGTTCGAATTCACCTCTACTAAGTTTTTGTTGTTAGAGTAGATAAGATCACTGACCAAACACATAACTCGGTTCATCCACCAGTTCTGTAACCCAGCCGATTCTACCTTGACCAGTAATCTTCATACTTTCACTTTGTTGATCTTTTGGTGGAAAACCTTTACAAGTCATCACACTTACCAAGCCACCTCATGCACATCTTCATTAGATGGGAGCCTTTCACTTTTGCACTTTTGCTTGCTCACCAGTGGACAGCTATACTCGTAATATATTTTATATATATATAGGTAACATACCATGTATACCGGTGGCACCAAACTCCATCTGGAGCTACTCACCATTGGCTTCTTCATCAAATAGACTACTTCTCCTATCAACTAGTTTATCAAAGTGACAAACCTATCCTTCCTTCTCTGTACTGGCAACTCATCATGTTTACCCTTATTGATTCAGTGCACATCTCTAATTTCATGCACCTAAGGCAACTTAGTGTTTCACTGGTTCATCCGATGTGAGCTTTCAATCACATTCCTTTCACTCTTGGCAACCAATCCCAGAGAGATGTAATGCATTTCATGCATGTTAGGGGATAGGTTCCACTTACCGGTGGGAGTGGATCTTTGTCATCTCATTTTGCATCTGTCATTGCATTGATATACCTTAGCTGACATTAAGCATATACATCTTCAATCAGGCACATGTGATCTAGTTGGGAACACTCACTATTAGTCTTCTCTTCATCTTGTGATATCTTCTTCATTCGGTGACTACATCTTTATCAGGTGGGAGTCCTATTGTTTCACACCCAAATATCCAACAACACACTGGTTAGCACTTCTGTATTAGCTCCCCTTGCTTGCTCACTTTCCAGTTGGCAACAATGCAATACTAGCATACCACTTAATGGTTGTTATACCATACCAGTCTCCAATACATGTCTTCAACACAAGTCAACACTAACTTGTGTATTCGTGACTCCGATGACCATTATGCTAGATGACATTCTCTTCCTTACCGGTGACCTACTATGCTAGTTGACATTAATGGAAATTTTTTTGGTATGCATCAATGACAATACTGCTCAGTGATCTCCCACACCTATTACCATCTTATACTAGTTGACATCAATGACAACACAATGCCAACATCAATCTCTCTCCAGCTTGCACAATACTAATCATGGCTTCTTATCTTCAAATATAATAGACATTTTTCTTGCAAGTGATTCATGAGATTATGGGATTGAACAAATAACTCCAACGTCATATTAGAGCTCTTTATTTTCTAGGTTACTATCCATTTTATGTGAGATCCAACTTTGATGAGAAAAATCAGCTAATCTTGGAAAAGAATAAAATTGGGTTCTATTATTTGCCTTGGAAAACTATCTAGGTCACTCTTAGTTTACCAAGATTTGCTAAAAAAAAATTAGAAACTAAAATAAAAAAGAAGCTAAAAATAGTACAAAAAATGAAAAAATATCAAGATTTTCCCATTACAATTTTTCCACAACTTTTTTTAGAAAAAGGGTTTCTAGGTCGTTGAGTAGATTTAGGGATCACTGAGAGGGTGTGATGAATCAATGATGTATCGGAAATCAAATTCACAAACTTATTCTTTATCCACCGATTAGCAATGTATAACAGTAAAGAATAAAAACAAGCAATAAATACACCACAGATCCACAACACTGAAATTTTTATGTGGAAACCCAGAAAGAGAAAAACCATGGTGGGGCTGGAACCCACAATGTTCATATACTATGGCCACGAGTACATAAATATTACTTATATGGTGAATGCACTTGCATTCAGGCTCACTGTCTAGAGCTCATTGCTGAATTACAATAACCCAAAAAGATACAAACTTCATGGAAGCTGCACTGACTTACAATTTAATTACAATGGAAAAATATAGTGAAATGAATTCTAAAGTAGCATTTGACTATGCATGAATGAGTTTTGGTTAAGCACTAAGTCTCTGACTATACTCACTTTGCAAACACTCTGTTTCTGTCTTAGTCAGCTACTAGATTATCTATGAACCAAATGTGCACATGAAATTGTGCTCAATAACACCAAAATGAATCACCACAATTATATCACACCAAAAACCAATTGCCAATTTAGTCATATATATCTAGTCATAAAAAATAATCTCCTCAAAGTCACCTTGAAGTGTAACTTGTAGCTTCAAGTCATCATTAATCTCTAACAAAACATAGCACCAGACCAAAAGAGTATAATCACATGCTTCTTAAGGATCTTCCCGCTCATCGAGATCACAAAAGCAATCACCAAGATCACCGCAATCACCAGAAATCTTTCTAGACCAAAACATTACTTAGATAGCCCTGAATTACCAGTTAAATACCTATCGGTTAACTCCTTCTTCTAGATAAGAGGAATCACGACTAGACCAAATCGAATCTCCAAGAAGAGTTGACATCAATGACAAGACTAAACCATTAATCAAGCATCAAACATCACTGGATGAGTGTCAATTGCCAACAATATCCCCCTTTGGCATTGATTGCAACACTTATGAAAAATGGATAAGTGTTGAAACCTATGAAACATGTACACTGGATCAAGAATAAAGAATTATAAGGCTCCCCCTTAGATCAAAAACACAAAAAATCTACATCATCGAATTGTACACTCCATACACAACCAATTTGTACATTTTTCACCTTATCTCTCCCCCTTTGACAGAAATGCCAAAGATAGTGTGTCAAGCAAAATATTTTGTATATATATACAAATTAGATGACTAGATCTATAAATACTTAAGTACATATTCATATGCAACCTTAAGGAACCCAAAATAGGTGTTCCACCCTGCTCGCAATTTCTCCAAAATTGAAACAAAACTATTCAAAACATAAGCATGGAATTCTATGTTTGGCAAGTTAGTTGGAGTCTCCTGAGACATATTTTGAATATAGTCCATCTTATGGTATACTAAGGTGTCTAATCAAGGACCAATTGGGTTCCAGAGTTCACCTGCCCACCTTACCATTTTCTCCTTCTCCTTCTCAAAATTCCTAATCTATTCCATAATTATCAAAATTTGACCTTCATTACTACCAATTAAGTTAGTCGTAGGGTCATAAGCTTGGGAAACATGAACTAACTGACCTCTGCAATTATCTATCTGATTGTCTATTTCAATAGAAAGTGTGTCAAAACTAGACAAGACTTAAAAATATTACCACCTTCCATTAAGGCCTCATCAATTAGTTTTAGTTCTTTGTCAAGCTGGGCCTTATCACTATCAATCATTTGCAAAAATATTTGTACTTTGGAATCTTTGAATTTATCCATAGCATGTTGGCTAATACCTTGGTCAAAGAATCAAATTGAGTAGATATATGATTTATTAAGTGTCGAAGCTTACTAGATGAACTGGTATCAATATCAAGTTGCAGTTCTGGTACCACCTATTCTAAACCTTTAACAGATTTCTCAATAAGCTTATTCTCTTCGGACTCAAATTGTGCTAACTCTTGACTAGCTTGAGCTTGAAGAGAAGCAACAACAACAATCATCCTTTCAGCTGGAGATATTTGATTGAAAGGCTTGTCAAAACTGATATTAAATTTCCATGAGGATTATTGTTTTAGTTACTTTAGTTTTCCCTTTGATCTGTTCCTCTTGTTTTTCCTCTTCCTTTTTATGTACCTCCTACCCTGCATTACTTTTAACCTCTATGGGTGCCTCCTGTGCATCGGTTTCACCACTTGGTGCACCAACCTCTACCTTAGCTAATTTATCATGTTCCTTATCTGCCTCAACCTTTGTTGAATCCAAAATTTGTTGCCCTACAACATCTTGAGTGTCCTCCACCTTATTTACATCATGCATCAAAGGATTCTCTGCTTGAGTGGCTCCATCTTATGAATCAGATTCTACTAGTCAGTTGTCATTGAGAAATTTCTTGCATATCTGAATAGTTTCTCTCCTTATTTCCTCTACTCTACCAACCATAAGGTTGTTTACCTGGTGTTTGCTCCTAAATTCCTTTTGATTTGCTTGCAAAATAGACCTATCAATTTCTTCAATAGTGATACTGGTGCACTGATTGAACAATTCACTTTCTTTTATTTCCTTATCCATCTAACTTGCAGATTTTCTTCTAGCATCAATTAGACTATATAGATCTTTTGGAAGATATCTTTCTAATTTAATTGAATCTTTACTAAATACATCCATATACAATACTATAGCTTCTTCAATCTTCCTTTTGTCATTGTCATCTAAATTCTCATAATATACAAAAATATTCTTCAAATTTCCATCTTTAATGATTTCATCTATTAACTCTTCAACAGATAAGGGAGGAATAATATGATACTTGGTTTTAGCAGACTCTATCTTACCAAATTCAATTGCCTCATCTAGGTCTGATTTGGTTGTCCCTCTTCGCTTAGGTCTACTGGTCGGAACAGGATCAGATTTTCCTTTCTTCTCCTTCTGCCCTTTCTTCTCTTCATTGGATTGAGATTTCGGGATCACTCTTGCAAACTCTCCTTTCTTAGGGCCTTTTTGAATCTGTGCATCTGCTCTGTTTCAGATGCCACTGGGGAAATTGCTACATACTCCCTCTATAGTTTTTGATTCTTCCTTGGAACATCTTTTCCCTTAGAAAATTAACCAGAGGGTTCTGACTGAGCTGGAGGTGTCTTCACTAGAGCCAAAGAAGACCTTGTCACCTTAGGTTTGGCTAGAGCTGGTGTATTCTTTTGTTTCTTTTCCTTTTCTACTGCATCTCTTGTAGCTCTTTCAACTCTGACTCTCTCTCTCGGGTGACCTTCCTGAACGAGAATTTCCTCCACTATCTTAGTGGCCTTATTTTTCCTTGCCATTTTAGTGAACTTGGTGTGAAGTTCCATGGATTTTTATTTACAAGTTTCAAACCTCTCTTCTTTTGTGTCTCTCAAAGCTTTCAGTAGGTGTCATGCATAAGAATATAGAGTTCCTGCATCAACCTCATAGCCCATCGGCAAAATCTACACCGTCTGGGGTTCAACCACCTCCATTAAAAATTCATCTTTATTCACCATAAAATAGATTGTCCCTTTATATTTTCCAACAATCTCCTTAGGGACTTTGACCATCTCCTTCATCTTAACCTAAAATGTCTTGAAAAATGCCCACAAAGAAGCATTTTGGTTGTCTTTGTTTCCAAGCCTATCAAGACCCTGTTTAATCTGTTGGGCCACTAGTCTGTCAAATGCCCAGTGCACTCTACCAATTCTAGGCATCTGATTCAAAAAGAAAAGTACCAAACATATAACCAACAAACTAAATTTGAAAACTTGCATTTTGCCCTGCTTAATCTTCTTCAAAATGATTATTAATTCCTCCAGCATGACACTGGATAGATCATAGTGTGCATCTTCCTTAACCATATTATAGGCTACATGGATGGCTATGTCGAATACTCAATTTAGTTGATAGACTGATATACCTTATATCCAATGACCATTATAGAAAAATTCACATCGTCGTCTTTAATTGTGTTGATCCTCATCGATCTACCATCAAATTATGCATTGATTAACTTATTGATCGTAGGGTTTGTGACCTTCTACAGTCCTAGCTTCTCACCGGTTTGGTGCAAGCATGTAACTGCCCTAATTGCATAAGATATAGCCATATCTAAAACAAAGGACAAAGCAAAGAATTATGCAAAATTGTTAGACTTGAAACCAATCACATGACAATGAGCCTGAATAAATCTTACCTTATGATCATAAATTACCATACCTGCCCCTGCCAGGCCAGGGTTCCCACGATAAGCACCATCAAAATTCAATTTAAAGTGCCCTTGTAGAGGAGGTTTCCAGCAAGCGAAATTTCTCTTACTTATAGTATTAGTCTTATTTGAAATAGATTCACGAGAACGTAAGACTGATAACATTCTCCAAACTCGAGTTACCCTACAATCCTAATGAAAACAAGAGGTAAGGGTTTCCAAATTCTTATAGATAAAAGACAAAGCAACTTCAGAGATGGAAGATTCAATCCTCAATAAAACCTCTGCCAAGGAAGGAATTGTTTGTTTAAAAATCCTAATATTGCACTCTAACCAAAACTCAACTCTATCCTAATATTGCACTCTAACTAAAATGATCTTATCCCAAAACTCAACTCTATCCTACTTAATGAAGAAAGGTATACCAAGATAAGAACAAGGAAGATTTCCAGATGCAAATCCCCAAAAAATATTCAATCTTTCTTGAACTAATTGTGAAGCATGAAGGAAAAAAATCTTTGACTTATCAACATTGACTCTCTAACTAGAAAAGGATGCATAATTCTGTATTATCCCCTTTATCACTCTTGCCTCACCTAAAGAAGCCTGACCAAATAACAAGGTATAATATACAAACAAGCAATGTGAAATGCTTTGTGGAACATTCTGAATCCTAATTCACTTCCAAAGCCCTCCCAGCTTAGCGGCTCTTATAGCTCAACTAAACATTTTAGCTAGAAGAATGAACAAGAAAGGAGATAGGGGGTCCCCCTACCTCAAACCCCTAGGAGAGGAGAAAAAACCATAAGGGGAGCCATTAATTAGAACCGAGAACCTTACAGAAGAAATACAAGCATGAATCCATTTGACCCATGCCTTGGAAAAGCCCAATTTAAGTAGAACAACACACAACACCCCCCATTCTATTCTATCATATGCTTTCATCATATCTAATTTGAGGACCATGGCTGAGATTCTCTGAGTAAAAATAGAATGCAGAACCTCATGTGCCACTATAGCTCCCTCAGCCGTCTCCCTTCCTAGAACAAAACCACCTTGTTCTAAATAAATGTTGCAATATTATCATGAGTGTTGCCATTATTATGATTATTATTGAGCTAAGTGATGTAATATTATTATGATTATTTTTAGTAATATAATGAATATTTATCTATTACTGTAAAATGTGTCATTTCTATTATGTTGAATAAAGATAATAATAAATTATATTCACAAAAAAGTGGGTGGAAAAGTTACAGTCTATTTATAAATTATATAGAGAACACTAAAACTAAATAGATTTAATTGAAAAATGAAGGGACAATTGGATATGGTAATATTAGGTTGAAAATTAAAAAAATTTGTCTAATGGAGGCTAATAATACCATTTTAGCATTTTGCATCTGAACACTTTGCATTTTGCATTTTAGCATTGTAGCATTCAACATTTTTTCTTTTGCAATTTGCCATTTTGCATTTTGCATTTTTGTATTTTTGCATTTTTGCATTTTGCATTTAGCATTTTTGCATTTTAGCATTTAGCATTTTGCATTTAGCATTTTGCATTTTAGCATTTAAAAGTTTTGCATTTTTGCATTTTTGCATTTTAGTATTTTGCATTTTACCATTTTGCATTTTTCATTTTAGCATTTTAGCATTTTGCATTTTAGCATTTTGCATTTTTTCTTTTGCATTTTGCATTTTTGCATTTTAGCATTTAGCATTTAGCATTTTGCATTTTGCATTTTGCATTTTAGCATTTTTGCATTTTGCATTTTTGCATTTTGCATTTTCGCATTTTGCATTTTTGCATTTTGCATTTTTCCATTTTGCATTTTTGCATTTTTGCATTTTGCATTTTGCATTTTATATTTTAGCAATTTTCATTTTGGATTTTGCATTTAGCATTTTGCATTTTAGCATTTCACATTTTTGAATTATAGTATTTTTAAATTTTTGCATTTTAGCAATTTAGCATTTTGCATTTTAGCATTTTGCATTTTTACATTTTGCATTTTGCGTTTTAGCATTTTGCATTTTGCATTTTACATTTTACCATTTTAGCATTTTGCATTTTAGCATTTTAGCATTTAGCATTTTTGATTTTGTATTTTACATTTTTTCATTTTGCAATTAGCATTTAGCATTTAGCATTTTGCAATTTGCATTTTGCATTTTGCATTTTAGCATTTTGAATTTTTGCATTTTTGAAGTTTGAATTTTTGCATTTTGCATTTTGCATTTTGCATTTTAGCATTTTGTATTTTGCATTTTGCACTTAGCATTTAGAATTTTACCATTTGCATTTTTGCATTTTTGCATTTTTGCATTTTTGCATTTTAGCATTTTGCATTTTAGCATTTTGCATTTTAGCATTTTGCATTTTAGCATTTTGCATTTTTCATTTTAGCATTTTAGCATTTTGCATTTTAGCATTTTAGCACTTTGCATTTTTGCTTTGGCATTTTTCAGTTTTACATTTTAGCATTTTGCGTTTAGCATTTTTGTATTTTAGAGTTATGCATTCTACATATTGCATTTAGCATTTTGCATTTTAGCATTTTGCATTTTTGCATTTTAGCATTTTGCATTTTAACATTTTGCATTTTGCATTTTAGCATTTTAGCATTTTGCATTTTAGCATTTTGCATTTTTGCTTTTGCATTTTTTCATTTTTTCATATTTCATTTTTGTATTTTCGCATTTTACATTTAGCATTTTTCCATTTTAGCATTTTTCATTTTTCATTTTTCATTTTAGCATTTTGTATTTTTGCATTTTTGCATTTTTGCATTTTAGCATTTTGCATTTTAGCATTTTAGAATTTTAGCATTTTGCATTTTAGCATTTTAGCATTAAGCATTTTTGCTTTTACATTTTATATTTTTGCATTTTGGATTTTTGCATTTTAGCATTTTTGCATTTAGCATTTAGCATTTTAACATTTAGCATTTTTGCATTTTAGCATTTTTGCGTTTTTGCTTTTTGGCATTTTAGCATTTTGCATTTTAGTATTTTTCATTTAAGCACTTTAAATTTTGCATTTCGCATTTGCATTTTAGCATTTTACCATTTTGCATTTTTTTCTTTTTCATTTTGCATTTTTTCATTTTGCATTTTTTCATTTTGCATTTTTGCATTTTTGCATTTTAGCATTTTGCATTTGGCATTTAGCATTTAGCATTTAGCATTTAGCATTTTAGCATGTTGCATTTTGGCATTTTTGAATTTTTGCATTTTGCATTTTCTGCATTTTGCATTTGGCTTTTTCCATTTTTGTTTAGGCATTTTAGCATTTTGCATTTAGCATTTTGCATTTAACAATTTGCATTTTTGCATTTTTGCATTTTTGTATTTTACATTTTAGCATTTTGCATTTTAGCACTTTGCATTTTGCATTTTGCATTCTAACATTTTAGCATTTTAGCATTTTGCATTTTTGCTTTTGCATTTTGCATTTTTGCATTTTGCATTTTAGAATTTTCTATTTAGCATTTTTGTATTTTAGCATTTTGCATTTTACATTTTGCATTTTAGCATTTTGTATTTTTGTATTTTTGCATTTTTGCAGTTTTGCATTTTACCATTTTAGCATTTTCCATTCTAGCATTTTAGCATTTTAGCATTTTGTATTTTAACTTTTTAGCATTAAGCATTTTTGCTTTTGCATTTTGCATTTTTGCATTTTTGCATTTTTGCATTTTTGCATTTTAGCTTTTTGCATTTTAGCATTTTGTATTTTAGCACTTTGCATTTTCCATTTTGCATTTTAGCATTTTAGCATTTTAGCATTTTGCATTTTTGCTTTTGCATTTTGCATTTTTGCATTTTAGCATTTTGTATTTAGCTTTTTGGCATTTTAGCATTTTGCATTTTGCATTTTGCATTTTAGCATTTCGCTTTTTTGCATTTTTGCATTTTAGTGTTTAGCATTTTGCATTTTAGAATTTTAGAATTTTATCATTTTACATTTTAGCATTTTGGCATTAAGCATTTTTGCTTTTGCATTTTTCATTTTTGCATTTTAGTATTTTGGCATTTAGTATTTGTTCATTTTAGCATTTTTGCACTTTTGCATTTTAGCATTTTAGCATTTTGCAATTTGTATTTTAGCATTTTAGCATTTAAGCATTTTGCATTTTTGCTTTTGCATTTTGCATATTTGCATTTTACATTTTTGCATATGAGCATTTTGCATTTAGCATTTTTGCATTTTAACATTTTGCATTTTTTATTTTGCATTTTAGCATTTTGCATTTTTGTATTTTTGCATTTTAGCATTTTGCATTTTAGCATCTTAGCATTTTAGCATCTTACATTTTATCATTTTAGCATTAAGCATTTTTGCTTTTGCACTTTGCATTTTTGCATTTTGCATTTTAGCATTTTGCATTTTGCATTTTAGCATTTTAGTATTTAGCATTTTTGCTTTTGCATTTTGCATTTTTACATTTTCCATTTTGCATTTTAGCATTTTAGCATTTTGCATTTTTTGCATTTTTACATTTAGCATTTAGCATTTTGCATTTAGCATTTTGCATTTTTCATTTAGCATTTTAGCATTTTTGCATTTTAGCATTTTGCATTTTAGCATTTAAGTATTTTGCATTTTTGATTTTGCATTTTGCATTTTTACATTTTTTGCATTTTGCATTTAGCATTTATCATTTCTGATTTAGCATTTTTGCTTTTTATATTTAAGCATTTTGCATTTTTGTATTTTAGCATTTTTACATTTTAGCATTTTTGCATTTTAGCATTTTGCATGTTAGCATTTTAGCATTTTGCGTTTTTGATTTTACATTTTGCATTTTTACATTTTGCATTTTTACATTTTTAGCATTTTTCATTTTAGCATTTTAGCATTTTGAATTGTAGCACTTTGCACTTTGCATTTTGCATTTTATCATTTTATCATTTTATCATTTTATATTTTTTCTTTTGCATTTTGCATTTTTGCATTTTGCATTTTAGCATTTTGCATTTAGTATTTTGCATTTAGCATTTTCAATTTAGCATTTTTGCATTTTAGCATTTTGCATTTTGCATTTAGCATTTAGCATTTAGCATTTTAGCATTTAGCATTTAGCATTTTAGCATTTACAATTTTTGCATTTTAGCATTTTTGCATTTTTGCATTTTAGCATTTTGCATTTTAGAATTTAGCATTTTGCATGTTTTAGCATTTTAGCAATTTACATTTTTTCTTTTTTCTTTTGCATTTTTGCATTTTAGAATTTTGTATTTAGTATTTAGTATTTAGTATTTAGTATTTAGCATTTAGCATTTTGCATTTTAGCATTTTTACATTTTAGCATTTTGCATTTTTGTATTTTTGCATTTTGCATTTTTGCATTTTGCATTTTTCTTTTTGTATTTTAGCATTTTGCATTTTGGATTTTGCATTTAGGATTTCATCATTTTAGCATTTCGCATTTTTGCATTATAGCATTTTTAAATTTTTGCATTTTATCATTTTATCATTTTTTATTTTAGCATTTTTCATTTTTTCATTTTTTATTTTGCATTTTGCATTTTAGCATTTTAGCATTGCAATTTAGCATTTCAACATTTATCATTTTTGCTTTTGTATTTTACACTTTTGCATTTTACATTTTAGCATTTAACATTTAACATTTTAGCATTTTAGCATTTTAGCATTTTAGCATTTTAGCATTTTGCATTTTTGCTTTTGCATTTTGCATTTTTGCATTTTACATTTTTGCATATGAGCATTTTGCATTTAGCATTTTTGCATTTTAACATTTTGCATTTTTTATTTTGCATTTTAGCATTTTGCATTTTTGCATTTTTGTATTTTTGCATTTTAGCATTTTGCATTTTAGCATTTTAGCATTTTATCATTTTGCATTTTATCATTTTATCATTTTAGCATTTTTGCATTTTTGCATTTTTGCATTTTGCATTTTGCATTTTAGGATTTTGCATTTTGCACTTTAGCATTTTAGCATTTAGCATTTTTGCTTTTTCATTTTGCAGTTTTACATTTTACATTTTTGCATTTCAGCATTTTAGCATTTTTGCATTTAGCATTTAGCATTTTGCATTTAGAATTTTGCATTTTAGCAATTTGCATTTTAGCATTTTGCAGTTTACATTTTAGCATTTTGTATTTTAGCATTTTAGCATTTTGCATTTTGCATTTTAGCATTTAGCATTTAGTATTTTTTCTTTTCTATTTTGCACTTTTGCATTTTGCATTTTTGCATTTTTGCATTTTTACATTTAGCATTTAGCATTTTGCATTTTGCATTTAGCATTTTGCATTTTGTATTTTGCATTTAGCATTTTGGCATTTTGGCATTTTAGCATTTTGCATTTTAGCATTTTAGCATTTTGCATTTTTGCTTTTGCATTTTGCATTTTTGCATTTTGCATTTTTACATTATTTGCATTTTGCATTTAGCATTTATCATTTTTCATTTAGCATTTTTTGTTTTTATATTTTAGCATTTTGCATTTTTGTATTTTAGCATTTTTGCATTTTAGCATTTTAGCATTTTAGCATTTTGAATTGTAGCACTTTGTATTTTGCATTTTATCATTTTATCATTTTATCATTTTGCATTTTTTCTTTTGCATTTTGCATTTTTGCATTTTGCATTTTAGCATTTTGCATTTAGTATTTTGCATTTAGCATTTTCAATTTAGCATTTTAGCATTTTAGCATTTTGCATTTTGCATTTATCATTTAGCATTTTAGCATTTAGCATTTGGCATTTAGCATTTTATCATTTAGAATTTTTACATTTTAGCATTTTTGCATTTTAGCATTTTGTATTTAGTATTTAGTATTTAGCATTTAGCATTTTGCATTTTAGCATTTTACATTTTAGCATTTTGCATTTTTGCATTTTTGTATTTTGTATTTTTGCATTTTGCATTTTACTTTTTGTATTTAATGCCTAATAAAGCTGCATCAACGACGTCTATGGCATCATCCCTATAAATCATTATGGAGTAATAAGGGACACTTGGAAGCTAAAATCTAAGGGGTAGGTAATCCCCCTTGGATTGATAATGTAATAAGATAATCCTTAAATGATTTTGCATTTGTTGAGTTAAACCATAGTAAATCTCTGTTAGGGTTGATTGAATGAAATACTTTTATGAAATTGACTTAATCTAGAAGAGATATTGGCGATTGGCAATTTGGTCAAGGGTGATGCTTATGATAGGTATTAGGAGCTAGTTGTTTTTAGGCCACAAGCAATAGGCCATCTTGAGCCTTTGCTTAAGTGCTACCATCGTGGGTAGCAACCGCAGAGAAACTGTTTGGGACATTGACCCTAGAAAGGGTTGCATACCTACTAATTAGTTTACATGAAACCATAAAGTAGAAAATAGAACTACATACTTTGCGCCTTGATCTCATGCTGAAATGGGCATGTAGGTAGTCTTGGGATGGAGTTGTCCCTAGTACACAGGTATTCGTGGGTGGGGTCTAGGTTTGGTAAGATGAAGGATTGAGTAGAATCATAATTTGGAAGATAATCGTAATTAAAAAGGAAAATGTAATTTGATGCATACTCGGAAGGAATCCCGTATGGATTCACTTGACTTCCCGAGGCTTTAAGCCAAATTCTGAGGTGGAATTCAAGCTTGTATTATGTTATTTAATTACTCCTAAGGACGATGACCTCAGTGTACTCCTATTAGAAGAGTGTGGTACTTAGTGAGTGGCTTAGGACCCGAATGGTCCTAATGAGTCTAAGTCTCTGGAAAGAGCACCCCCTATCCTATTGGATAGTTGCCTACCCCATATGGGTAGATGTCTATCCCGTATTGGATAGATGAAACCTCCTTCCCCATATGGATAGATGCCTAACCCATATGGTTAGATACTCATCCCAGATGGATGAATGCCTAATCCTAATGGATGGATGCCCAAAGTATGTGATTGAATCAAACACAAATGATTAAATTAAACAAAAAAAAAGAATGGTCAAATTTGTTGGGTTAAGCATGGTGGGGTATTACACATGGTATTAGAGCAAAGGTTCAAATCTAGGCCTTGTGCTCACTTAACTTTACATAACTAAGGGAATGTTTTACAATGGTAGAAACTAAATTTTAAAAATCTTAAACCAATAACTACATAATTTAACTTTTAGGTACAACCCCAAAATGGCTAGAGGAAAAGGAAGAGGAAGAGGAAGGGGTAATGGAAAATGTGCTACCACTAGGAGACAAAGGGAAGCTAATCATGAAGAAAATCATGAAGGAAACCATGAAGAAAACCATGAGGAAGACCATGAAGGGGATCAACATAACCCAAGGAATAACGAAGATGGGGTAGAGGCTATAATCAACCTTCTAACCGAACAAAGGGATAACATCAACTTCTTGGAATAGTCAATGCAGGACCTTAGGGCAAGGCAGAATGACATTGAGAATCAAAGTGGTACTGAAAATGGAAACCCTGGTAGCAATCAAGAGAATATGATGGGAAATGGAAAAGAAAGTAACATATTGGAACACTCTAAGGACTGAAAGAAAATCACCCCTCCTAAGTTCGATGGGAGGCAAATTGGTGAAGGAGCTGAGAATTTGCTAAATGAAATGGAAAAGTATTTTGAGCTAAGAGATTTTAGCAAAACAACCAAGGCGTTATGGGGTTCCTATCAACTCACAGGGGAGGCGACTAGTTGGTGGACCAACACTAAGGAGTAAAATGGGTATAGTAGGGATACAATCACATGGGATCAATTTGTTCATCACTTTCGAAAAAGGTGGCTCCCTTAATTGTTCTTTGATGAGAAGGTGACAAAATTCCATAATCTACGTCAAGAACCCCTATCGGTCCAACAATATTGGGATAAGTTTGCCAAATTGCTTAAGTATGTACCTATGTACCAGAAAGATGAAGAAGGCCAAGTGAGGAAGTTCATTTTGGGACTAAATACCAACATAGGGGCAGAGGTTGACATGCATGGACCCAAAACATGAACGAAGTACTTGAAAAATCCTTAAGGCAATAGAGGAAGATTCAAACCCTAGTAGGGCATAACTATAATGGGAACCACTCTTTTAAAAGAAAGTAGGAATTCAAGGGAAACACTAACTTCAACAAAAGTAAAAGGAATAATTCTTCTGAAAGAAGGCCACCCCCTAATCAATATTAGAGGAATGGAAATAATAATAATAGAGGCAACTATAACATGAATGACCAACAGAACAAGATAACTTATCCACCTAGGGCCAATGAAACAAGGAATGATCCCTCTAGGAATCAAGGTAGGAGGGGTCCTCCAGGTGGATGCTTTATGTGTGGAGGAAACCATTTTGGTAGAGAGTGTCCCAGGATGCAAGGTTAGATTAGTGCCAATCAACTCCAACAAGGGCCCCAACAAAGGATTCATGCAACAGTTAGGAACCGAAGAGGAAGATACCAGAATGTTCCTGTGGAAACTATAGGTACACTATTTGAACAACCAATTTCAATTCTAATTGACACAAGGTCATCTGAATGTTTCATCTCACCTGAATTAGTAAGAAAATATGCATTAAAAGCTAATCAAATAGAGTTATCATGGATGGTTCAGTATGGGGATAAGGCAACTAGGGAAGTAACTAAGTGTTTACCGAGAGAAAGGGTACAATTTCCTGAGTTTGAAACAAAGGTAGATCTCTATGTGGCACCCCTAGGATTATATGATGTAATTATTGGAATGAGTTGGTTAACAGATCATCAAGCTAATGTAGATTGCTATAACAAAGTTGTTGAATGCTTGGATTATGGGGGGAAAAGTGTCAAATCCAGGGAAAATTTATCCCCATTAATATAGAAACCATATTAGCCATGCAATTAAAGAAGGAAAGAAGAAGAGAAGGCCAAATCTATATGGTTGAAATTGATGAAGGAAAAGAGGAAAATACCCCAACTTTTGAAAATACCCCTTTCTTAAAAGAATTCAAGGATGTATTTCCAGAAGAATTACCCACCTTACCTCCTAAAAGGAAGTTTGACTTTTCTATCGACGTACTACCAGTAGCTAAACCAGTGTCAAGGGCACCTTATCGAATGAACACAACTAAATTACAAGAGCTCAAGATGCAATTAGAGGAACTCTTAGCTAAGGGATTAATAAGGCCAAGTGTATCACCATAGAGAGAGCTAGTCTTATTCATTAAGAAGAAGGATGGAACCTTAAGACTATGCATCGACTATAGGATGTTGAAAAAGGTCACAATAAAGAATAGGTATCCCTTACCTTGAATAGAGGATCTTTTTGACCAAATAAAAGGAGCAACAGTTTTCTCGAAGATAGACCTCCATTCAGGATACCATCAACTCAAAATTAAGGAGGAGGACATTCCAAAGACAGCTTTCAGGACTAGATATGGGCATTATGAATTCACAGTAGTTCCTTTTGGTGTAACCAATGCCCTAGTTGCATTTATGAACCTAATGAATAGTGTACTCCATGACTACTTGGATAAATTTGTTTTGGTATTTCTAGATGACATATTGATTTACTCTAGGAATGAGGAGGGACATTTAGTACACCTACATATTATTTTGCAAATATTGAGGGAACATAAGTTATATGGGAAATTGTCAAAATGTGCCTTCTTCAAGGAAAAGATTCACTACCTTGGACATATAATATCAAAGGAAGGAACAGTAGTTGATCTAGATAAGATAAAGTCAATAGTAGAATTGTCGATCCCCAAAAATGTTTCGGAGGTAGAAGCTTTATGGGGCTAGCAAGGTACTATAGGAGATTTGTGGAAGGATTCTTTAAGATAGAAAACCCCATCATTTCATTATAGAGGAAGGGTAAAAGGTTTGTGTGGACAGAACAAAGTGATAAGGCATTCCAAATTTTGAAGGGGAAACTAACTTCAGCACCCATTCTAAAAGTACCAGATCCGAATGGACACTTCACAATTGTAACTAACACTTCTATCGAAGGTTTGGGAGGAGTACCTATCCAAGATGAAGGGGTAGTAGCTTACAAATCCAAGAAGCTAAAGAATCATGAGGTTAACTATGCACCCCACAACTTAGAGTTAGTAACGATTGTGCATGCTCTACAGAAATGGAGACACTTCTTACTAGGGAAGCCCTTTGAGTTAAAGTCAGATAACCAAGGACTAAAGTACATCTTTACCCAGCTCCACTCAAATGCTAGACAAAGAAGGTGGTTAGAGTTTCTAAGTGAATATGATTTTAAAATTGAATATATTAAGGGGAAGGAAAATAGGGTGGCAGATGCTTTGAGTAGGAGGAGACACTTGATGACTATAGCAACATTCAAAACTTCTTTCAAAAGACAAGCAATGGATGAGCAGGAACATGACCCATGGTATGGACAAGTCAAATTGACTTTAGAGTATGATCCAACTGATCCTAAGATTGAAGGGCATACATTAGACGAAGATGGGTTGCTCATATACAATAATAGAATCTATATTCCTAATTCAAGAGACTTAAGGGAAGTAGTCTTGTCAGAGGCTCATAATGTCCCTTATTCCAGGTAATTGACAAACTCACTAAGGTGGCACACTTTATTCTGGGGAATCTGATGGATGATGCACCTACCTTGGCTAGGCGCTTTGTTAAGGAAATATTTAGGTTGCATGGAATGCCAGAGAAAATCATATCAGATAGAGATGCTAGATTCACTTCAAGGTTTTGGACAACTCTTCAAACAACTCTGGGAACTCATCTAAATTTTAGGACTGCATACCATCCTAAAATGGATGATCAAACAAAAAGGACAAATCAGATTTTGGAAGACCTACTCTGCATGTACTGCATGGACCAATAGAAGAAATGGGAAGATTACCTACCTCTGGTAGAGTTTGCTTACAATAATACATATCAAACATCTTTGGGAATGGCACCTTTCGAAGCATTGTATGGTAGACCATGTCAAACACCTTTGAGTTGGGATAATCTTAAAGATAGAGTAATTGTTGGACTAGATATATTGAAGGAAATGGAAAGGAAAACTAAAGAAATTAGGCAAAGGTTGAAGGAAGACTCAGATAGGCAGAAAGCTTATGCAGACAAAAATAGGACACTAAGGGAATTTTGAGGTGGGAGAGAAAGTATTCCTAAGGGTTAGGCCACACAAGAGTTCCATAAGGTTTGGGAAAAAGACCAAGCTTGCACCTCATTATGTTGGAACTTTTGAAATATTGGAAAGGATTAATCCAGTTACATACCGGTTGGCCTTACCTCCCCAGTTGAGCCAAATCCATGATTTCTTCCATGTATCTCTTCTTTAAAAGTATGTACCTGATGAGAAACATATTTTGAATTGGGATGTTTTACAGGTCTAGGAAATGGGGGGAATAATGATAGAGCCATTCAAAATCTTGGAGAGATGCCAGTGCCAATTGCACAACAGAGAGGTTGCTCAATGCAAAGTACAATGGAACCAGTATGATGAAAAGAATGCCACGTGGGAAGATACTAAGGAGTTGAAATAGTTGTTTCCTTTTTGTTTTAAACTAATCATGAACTATAGACTCTTTTGGATACATTCAATAAATGCATCGGGATGATGCACAAATTAAGGGGGGGAGGATGTCACAACCCTCCCTTATCACTTTTTGATTTCATACAATTCTATTATATAATTTTTGGTTGAGCTATTGAAAATGATTGAATAAATAATATAAAAGAATAAAAATGGACACAGACACACACTTGGAGAATATAATTATTTTTATTTTTATTTTTCCACTCAATTATGGCATATGTTGTAGGAGGAATTAGAAGCTTCTAGAGGAATCTTCAATACCTTGCATGTAACTCCCCCACTAAGTTTTAATCAATTTGCATGAGTCCAATATGAGAAAAGAATCTCATTTTTAATTAATTTATCTAGATAGTGGAATTTAAGGATTTTTCCTATATATTGTATGCAAGTTTTCAAAAGAGGAGGTTGATTATGTTTTGAAAAAAAATTCCAAGTTTCCTTGTTGTTAGTAGTAGCATCTTCTTGGTAGTCTCATTTTTTGTTGTAGGATTGTTAAGTTGTTCTTAAAGATTTCTCTCAAGTTGCAAGGAAGGATCTAAAAAGGATAGCTAGAGGATTCAACATCAAGTTTCAATAAGCCAGGTTCTCTCCTTTTGTCATCTCTCATTTACATATGAGAAATTTGCATTATCAAATAAATATAGTTTCTAGATCTTCCTTTATTGTAAATATTTTCTTCTTATTTAGTAATAAATATTGATAAAATACTTAAACATAATGCATGTAAAATATAGCTTTATTATTTATTTTATTTCCTTTAGAAAAATATACATATGATCTTGATTTTTCTTTCCAAAGATTCTAGATATGTGCAAAAATCATATTTCCTTTATTTAAAATTCTTTTTCTGAGATTAAAAAAATCTTCCCTATATGATTAAATGATAGCAATTTGTGTATGAATCTTATCCTTGTTATTCTTCTCTTAAATTCATTACTGGATTGGAAAACAAAATGTAAATCTCATTTTCTTTAATTAAATCTTACCTCCCTATGAATAATCATACCTCTGTGCAAATACAAGTTTGATCTTCTGCATATAAAGTTAATTAAATATTTCTTTTTTTTTTCCTGTGAGCAAAAATCCATTTCTCTCTTTGAATGAAGATGCAATCATAAATCTTAATTCCTTAAGAATGGTCCTACTTCTCTGTGAATAGGAAAACGTCTAGAAATAAACTTGGCTGTATCCATTAATCTCTGTGGAAATAAAATATAAATCCCTCCGTGAATATTAGCTCCTGGAAATCTTCTTGAAAGCTTTGTTATCTCAACATAATCATCTAATTTTTGGTTATCTGTACATTGCTAAAAAGTATTAATCCCTCTGTGTTATTTCATCTTTGTCATTAAATTCATATCCCCATATTAATATTCCTTTTGTACATATTTCTTTTATTCATATTTATATATCTTTATATTTTTAAATAAACTGGAAATAAGAAAAAAAAAACCCACATATAAACATATATATATATATATATATATATATTATCAAACATATACTGAAATGAATATATATACATATTATTAAACTTATACCAAAATAAAAATGAATATCGTAAAGCATTTTTGAATGTATTTTGAATAGGGAAGCGTGCAGAGGAGGCGGTAACCGTCGAGAGTGGTACCCCCCACTACCCTATGGTCACTGCTACGACAGTGACCGCAGGGTAGTGGAGGGGACCACAATAGTGCCCTCATCACTACAGGCTTGCACCCCTAGGTCCACAGTGATGATGGGATCCATGGGCCCCACTCCACTCCCCATTAAATTCAACAAACCTCATACCCCTTTTTAGTTATTTAGTTTTTAATTTTATTTAAATTGCAATTTAAGAAATATTAATAATTGCTTAGTTAAATTTTAAGTTTATTTGTTATAAATTTAAGTTAGTAAAATTAAACTTAGGGATTAATAATTGCCTTAGCTTAAATTTTAAGTAAATTAAACTTAGAAAAAAAAAAAAATTCATAAACAATTAGGATTTTTGTGTAATAAATTTATAATTTAAATTAAGGAATACAATTGGAATCTCTCAATCCATTTGGAATTATTGTGTTACTTGGTCGGTAAATTTAGGTTCTTTTAAAACAATTAAGTCATATTATTATGATTTGACCCCAAATTTGTCTGTCTAAACTAATTATTATTTTGGAACCGGTGACTCTATAATTAATTATTCTCGTGGTAGGAATAAATCTTGCTTAATCTTGGATGTAAGGTACACTATTTTTGCATCATGCAAAGTACTTATACATTAATTGCATTTATTGACATCTTCATCATCTCCATGTAAGTTACGCGTTATAAAATATGTGAGTTCATCCATTGATGATATATTTCCCTAAGATGACAAATAATCACACAAAGGGTAAGGATGACAATTTGTCTTCATGCACTCAAAAGGAGGTTTTGGATTCTTCAAA
Source organism: Cryptomeria japonica (assembly GCF_030272615.1). Classification (NCBI taxonomy): domain Eukaryota; kingdom Viridiplantae; phylum Streptophyta; class Pinopsida; order Cupressales; family Cupressaceae; genus Cryptomeria; species Cryptomeria japonica. The sequence goes on from NC_081410.1 coordinate 605,014,197, forward strand.
GAATGCGAATTTAGATAAAAATGCAGTGGTTGGTGTGGAAACTAATAAACAGGTACCTACCATAGGTTTTTCTAATGATGCTTCTTTAGTTCAAGAAATTAAAAATTTGGTGTCTAATAAATCCCCTCTTAATGTTAAATTAATATGGCTAATGAATCTTCCTTAGGGAATAGTAATCTGTCAGAGGTTGTCCCTATTATTATGTTAGATGAGAATCTGGCTCAGCAAGTAAATGATATTTTTAACAATCATGCACATCAAATGGATGAGGTTATTACTGATAGAGTTGTTTGTTCAATTGAGAATGATTTGGGGGGTATAAACTCTACCCTTCCAATTTCTGCATCTACTAACCCTTTTGTGGTTTTGGCTACAACAGAGTTGGGTTTTGAAGATAATCCAATTATCCTGGCTTCTCCAAAGTCATGCAAGAGTTTGCGAATTGTCCAAACAACTCCAGTTTTTTCACCATCGGTGGTTTCTCCTAGGAGAGGTAGTCCTCCAAATAATCTTAAGACTCAAATGGAAATTGATGCTGGAATTCAAAAGACTTTGTCCCTTTCTCCTGCTGGTGGGCAAGGGAGGCATTTGGTCTCTCTTGGTAGGCCTAAGAAAATATGCCTAACTCTTGTAAGTGTAAAAAGAAATAGGAGTAAAAGATTTGTGACTAGTCCTCCTGTGACAAGATCAGGGGTTGTGAAACATAATTTGCAAGGTTGCTTTGGGGAAAGCAAAAATTCTCCGATTAATGGGAAGAGGGGAGCTTTGACCTCCCCTCAAGGATAATGAGAATTATTTCTTGGAATGTTAGGGACTTAAATGCCCCTAACAAGTGGCACTTAATTAAGTCCCAAATGGACTTAATTAAGTGTGATATTTTTATGTTGCAAGAAACAAAATTATCAAAGGAGTCTGCTGATTTGGTTTTTTCATCTTGGAGAAGGTGGAATTTTCTTTCTTCTCTGGCTTGTGGTGCTTCACGAGGTTTGGCATTGCTTTAGAATAATTATAATATTGAGGTATAGTTAGTGGCATCTGCTACAAATTGGATGTTGTCTTTAGTTATAAGCAAGATTTCGAAGGTTAAATTCTGGCTTTTTAACATTTATGCTCTGTCAAGAATTCAAGGGAAGAGTAAGTTATGGGGTGAATTAAAGAGGATTTCTTCTCCCTTAAAACATGGTTTCTTTATTATCTTTAGGGGTGATTTTAATGATATCACTGATTTAGATGAGAAAAGAGGAGGCGTTTTCCCTAATAAAAGGATTATGGATGACTTTGGGGATTTCATTTCTGCTATGAGCCTTTTTTATTGTAAGTCTTAGAATGGGGCTTTCACATGGACAAACATGAGAAGAGATTTTTCTCAGATTGCTGAGAGATTAGATCAGATTTTGTTATCTGAGAATTGGATTGATTCAGATTTTGAATTCTTTTCCTCTATTCTACCGGTCTCGGGTTATCATTTTCCAATTTCCCTTTCACTTATTGAGGATAGGGATTTTTTTTAAGTCTCCATTTAAATTTGTGCCCATGTGGTTTAGGGATTCTTCCTTTTTGCCTCTTCTTATTAAATGGTGGAATTCTCCTCCTTTTTGTTTTGGGTCCCGTATGTTTTAGATTGCTAAGAAGTTGAGTTATTTGAAATTGAATATTAGGGAATGGATTATCTTGCATTTTAAGAACATTTTTCAGGAGAAACAAAGGATCCAAGATCTGATTGAGTGTCTTAATACTCACGTGCTTGAGGAGGTGTTAGCTAGAGAGGAAATCTATTGGAGAAAAAAATCTAGAGAGTTATGGCTTTCAAATGGTGACAAGAACACAATTTTTTTTCATTCTTCAACTAAGATTAAAAGATGTAGGAATAGGATATCTTGTATTCAGTGTTAGAATGGGAATTTATTGATAGAGCCAGAGGACATTGCTTTAGAGGCAGTTAAGTTTTTTAAGTCATTATTATCTTTGGAAAATGGAAATCTTAGCAATGATATTATATCTAATATTCCTCCTTTAGTATCTTTGGAAGACAATAAGATGTTGATGTCTCCCTTTTCCTTAGAATAAGTTAAGAGTGTTGTCTTTTCCATGAATCCAGATAAAGCTCTGAGACCAAATGGTTTTACTTTTTTATTTTTTCAAAAATGTTGAGATTTTGTGGGAAATGATGTTTTACTGGCTCTCGATGAAGCTAGGAGAAATAGGTCTATTTTCAAAGAACTTAATACTACAATGATTGCAATTATTCCTAAAAAAGAGGATACTAACACTTTTGCTAACTTCCACCCCATTGCTTTACATAACACTTTGTATAAGATATTTACGAAGGTAATTTCCCTTAGGTTGGCAAAAATTCTACCTAGGATCATTTCATTGGAGCAAGGTGGTTTTGTTCCCAGAGGAGAGATGATAGAGGGTGCAATTGTAGTACATGAGGTGCTGCATTCTATTTCCACCCAAAGAACCTTGGCCATGATACTTAAACTAGACATGATGAAGACTTACAATAGAGTAGAGTGGGGGGCTTTATGTGTTGTTCTTGCGAAGTTAGGTTTTTCCAAGGCCTAGGTCAAATGGATTTGTGCATGTATTTCTTCTGTAAGATTCTCGGTTTTAATTAATGGTTCTCCTTGTGGTTTTTTCACTTCCTCTAGGGGTTTGAGATAGGGAGATCCCCTTTCTCCCTTTTTGTTTATTCTCCTAGCTGAAACCTTTAGCTGGGCTATTAGGGCTGCTAAAGTGGGGGGGCTTTGGAAAGGTATAAGGACTCAAAATATTCCCCAAAGTATTTCTCGTTGTCTCTTTGCATTTGATACTTTGTTATTTGGACATGCTTCGTTAGTTGAGGCAAAAGTGATTAAAGGAATAATATAGAATTATGCATCATTTTTTGGTCAAAAAGTGAATTGTGATAAATCAAAGATTTTTTTCCTTACTACATCACAACTAGTTCACCATAGGTTGCAATCCTTTTGGGAATTTTAAATTGCAAATATTCCATGTACTTACCTTGGGATTACTTTCCTTTTTAAATAGGATAAGATTGGTTTTTGGGATAAGATTATTTCGGTCATTTCAAAAAGAATTCTCTCATGGAATCATAGATGGTTAACTTTGGCAGGTGAAATTGTTCTCATCAAGTCTATTTTGAATATTGTTCCCATATATCTCATGTCTATTTTGAAGTCTCCAAAAGTAGCTATTGTTAGTTTACAAGATACTTTCAGAGATTTTCTTTGGAACAATAATAAAGATGGCAAGAAGAAACTCCCTTAGTTGCATGGGATAAGGTATGTTTGCTTGACGAACTTGGGGGAATAGGAATTCAGAGTCTAGAGAATCAAAATTTAGCCTTAGGTGCTAAGTTGGTTTCAAAATTATATGACAAGCCTAGCTCCTTATGGGAATAGATTATGTTTTCCAAATATTTAAATAATGGACCGAGAGAGTACATTTTTGAAGTTTCAAATTTGCCTTCGGGTTCTGCTATTTGGAATTTCCTTTGTAAATGTAGATAAATTATTTTGCCTCATCTCTCATGGATTGTTCATAATGGTAGAAGGTCAGATTCTGGGATGAAGTATGGAATGGACACACACCTTTGGTGAATATTAGGGATTGGTCTCCTCTAATCACTATTCTTTCCTCCCTTTGGGGTGTTTTTGTAGTAGATTATTTTGAAATTGTGACTAGTGGACCCCTTAAGCTAGGTAGATGGAAGTCGATTGATTTCTTAGATGATCAAAGTATGAAATTAGATTTTGAGAAGATTTTGGGGGATATAATTGTATTTCTTTTTGATTTTGAGGATGAACTTATTTGGAAAAAGAATATTTTTGGTAAGTACACTCTTAAAGATGGTTACAACTTTCCTATGGCTACTAAATATTTATCATCTTGGCCTTATAAGTTGTTTTGGCATTCGGCTTGTCTTCCTAAAGCTGGAGCCTTTGCCTAGTTGCCAATTTAGGACAGAGTCCTTACAGGTATGAGACTAGACATGCTTGGTATTACTGATGTTTTCCCTTGTGTCCTTTGTAACAAAAATTTGGAATCTTCTTCACACCTGTTCCTACATTGTGATTATGCATATGAATGCTGGCAGTGGTTGTTTGAGAAGCTAAATATATCCTTTGTTATTGGTAAGGATCTTATTTCCCATTTTAGATCTTGGCCCTTTATGTTTGCCTAATCTTTTTATGCATGCCTTTGGATCATATCTCCATCTATTGTGATTTGAAATGTTTGGCTAGAGAGAAACAATAGGATATTTTAAAAAACAAGGTCTCTTGTGTCTGAGGTTCTATTAAAAATTGAGTCTTCAATCTTTGAGGTTGGTTTGTCATTTATTTATAAGAATTTGGAAAATCTTACTTCTTTTTCGCATTGGGATAGTAGAGTTACTAGAGTTTGGAAGATGATGTCAGTTTTACCCTCTCATGGTTCAATTTTAAAAAAGAGTGATACAATAGGTAAGAGATGCTCTACTAGATGGAAACCTCCTCTGCAGGGGCACTTTAAACAGAATTTTGCTGGGGGATCTCGTGGTAACCTTGGGCCGGCTGAGGTAGGCATGGTAATTTATGATCACAATGCAAATTTTATTCAAGCTAAGTATCATGCTATTGGTTTTAAAACTAACAATTATGTGGAATTCATGCCATCTTTTGGATTGGATATGGCAATCTCTTTGGGAATTAAGGACTTAATAATTGAAGGTGATTCTATGGTGATTATTCAATGTGTTATGAAAAAGAAATTGAATTGTTGGAATTTGCAGTATATACTTGATCCCATTTTACAAATAATAGAATTGTTTGAATCTTTCTTGGTATCCCATTGTTGCAGAGAAGTTAATAAGATTGTGGATTATTTGGCAAATTTAGGCATTGATAGCAATGCTAATCAACGAGAGGTGGGTTTTGATGAAATTCCTTGTAGGGTATGAGAAGGTTTGCAGCAATAGTTATGTGATTTTCTTGAGTAATGTTGATGTAAAATTTTATGATAATAATTATTCCCACTTTCACCTTTCATTTCAAGTATTCATGTTCATTGTCTGGAGGAGAGTTTGAGCTCATGGTATTTGATACAATAGTTTTTTTTTGAAGGTTTTTTGATTATTTATTTTTTGGCAGGAAGGTTTTGGGCTCATGGGATTTGGCACAAGGCTTTGGAAAATTTTGTCTTCTTCCATTGATAGAAGTTGTGGAGTCTACATTTGAAAATTATCTGATGGGTTTTTTTTGGCAAATTGTCATATGGGCTCTATGCAAAACTGATATTATATGTGTTGTGACCGCATTTTGTATGTGGTTTTGGGTAGGGTATATAAACTGATCTTTTAGATACTGTAGGTTTATTTTATGAGCTATGACCAGAAGTTTTCTTTACAGGGTTCTTTCCTCCAGTATGCTCTTTGAATCCTGTGTAAAAATTAATAAAAATGTTTAGTGGAATAATCCACTTTTATTGAAAAAATAAAAAATGCAAAAATGCAAAATTGTAAAATGCAAAATTCTAAATGCAAAATGCAAAATGCAAAATGCTGAAATGCAAAAATGCTAAATGCAAAAAGATAAATGCAAAATGCTAAAATACACAAATGCAAAATGCAAAAATGCTAAAATGCAAAAATGCAAAATGCTAAAATGCTAAATGAAAAATGCTAAAATGAAAAAATGCAAAATGCAAAAGCAAAAATGAAAAATGCTAAAATGCTAAAATGCAAAATGTTAAAATACTAAAATACAAAATGCAAAATACAAAATGCTAAAATGCAAAATGCAAAAATGCAGAAAACAAAATACAAAATATAAAAATGCTAAAATGCAAAATGAAAAAATGAAAAAATGCTAAATGCTAAATGCTAAATGCAAAATGCTAAAATGCAAAATGCTAAAATGCAAAAATGCAAAATGAAAATATGCAAAATGCAAAATCAAAAATGCAAAATGCCAAAATGTTAAAATGTAAAATGCTAAAATGCTAAAATGCAAATTGTAAAATGCTCAAATACAAAATGCTAAAATACTAAAATGCTAAAATGCAAAAATGAAAAAATGCTAAAATGCAAAAATGCAAAATGCCAAAATCCAAAATGCTAAAATCCAAAATGCTAAAATGCAAAATGCTAAAATGCTAAATGATAAATGCAAAATGCTAAATGCTAAATGCAAAATAGTAAAATGCAAAAATGCAAAATGCAAAAATGCAAACTGCAAAAGCAAATATGCAAAATACTAAAATGCTAAAATGCAAGGATGAAAATGGTAAAATGATAAAATGCAAAAATGCTAAAATGGAAAATGCAAAAGCAAAAACGATAAATGCTAAAATGTGAAAATGCAAAATGCTAAATGCTAAAATGCTAAAATGCTAAATGCTAAAATGCTAAATGTGAAATGCTAAAATGCAAAATACTAAAATACAAAATGCTAAAATGCTAAATGCTAAATGCTAAATACAAAAATGCTAAAATGCAAACATGCAAAAATGCAAAATACAAAAATGCAAAAATGCAAAATGCAAAATGCTCAAATGCAAAATGCTAAAATGCTAAAATGCTAAAATGCAAAAAATGCTAAAATGCAGAAAGCTAAAATGCTAAAATGCTAAATGCAAAATGCTAAATGCTAAATGCTAAATGCTAAATTCAAAACTGCAAAATGCTAAATGGTAAATGCAAAAATGCTAAAATTCAAAATGCAAAATGCAAAAGCAAAAACGCTAAATGCTAAAATGCAAAATTCTAAAATGCTAAAATGCAAAATGCAAAAATGCAAAAATGCAAAAATACTAAATGCTATATGCTAAATGCTAAATACAAAATGCTAAAATGCAAAATACTAAATGCTAAAATGCTAAATGCTAAAATGCTAAAATACAAAAATGCAAAAATTCTAAAATGTAAAAATACAAAATGCTAAAATGCTAAATGCTAAATGCAAAATGCAAAATGGAAAATGCAAAATGCAAAATCAAAAATGAAAAATGCTAAAATGTTAAAATGTAAAATGCTAAAATGCTAAAATGAAAAATTTAAAATGCTCAAATACAAAACGCTAAAATACTAAAATGCAAAAATGCAAAAATGCAAAAATGCTAAAATGCAAAAATGTTAAAATCCAAAATGCTAAAATACAAAATGCTAAAATACAAAATGCTAAATGAAAAATGCTAAATGCTAAATGCAAAATAGTAAAATGCAAAAATTCAAAATGCAAAAATCCAAAATGCAAAAGCAAATATGCAAAATGCTAAAATGCTAAAATGCAAGGACCAAAATGGTAAAATGGTAAAATGCAAAAATGCTGAAAAGGAAAATGCAAAAGCAAAAATGATAAATGCGAAAATGTGAAAATGCAAAATGCTAAATGCTAAAATGTACAATGCTAAAATGCAAAATGCAAAATGTTAAAATGCAAAATGCTAAAATGCAAAAAGCTAAAATGAAAAATGCTAAAATACAAAATGCTAAAATGCAAAACGCTAAATGCTAAATACAAAAATGCTAAAATGAAAACATGCAAAAATGCAAAATGCAAAATGCTCAAATGCAAAATGCTAAAATGCAAAATGCAAAAATGCTAAAATGCAAAATGCAAAAATGCAAAAATGCAAAAATGCTATATGCAAAAATGTAAAATGCTAACATGCAAAAATGCTAAAATACAAAAATGAAAAATGCTAAAATGTAAAATGCTAAATGCATAATCCAAAATGCAAAATGCTAAAATGCAAAAAGCAAAATGCAAAATGCAAAAATAAAAAATGCAAAAATGCAAAATGCAAAAATGCAAAAATGCTGAATGCAAAATGCAAAAATGCAAAATAATAAAATACAAAAATGCAAAATGCAAAAATACAAAATGCAAAATAAAAAATACAATGCTAAAATGTTAAAATGTAAAATGCTAAAATGCTAAAATGCTAAAATACAAAATGCAAAATGCTCAAATACAAATTGCTAAAATACTAAAATGCTAAAATGCAAAAATGCTAAAATGCAAAAATGCAAAATGCTAAAATCCAAAATGCTAAAATGCAAAATGCTAAAATGCTAAATGCAAAATGCTAAATGCTAAATTCAAAATAGTAAAATGCAAAAATGCAAAATGTAAAAGCAAATATGCAAAATGCTAAAATGCTAAAATGCAAGGACCAAAATGGAAAAATGATAAAATGGAAAATGCTAAATGCTAAATGATAAATACTAAATGCAAAATGCTAAATGCAAAATTCTAAATGCTAAATTCTAAATGCTAAATGCTAAATGAAAAAATGCTAAAATGCTAAAACGGAAAATGCAAAAGCAAAAAAGATAAATGCTAAAATACAAAAATGCAAAATGCTAAAATATTAAAATGCAAAATGCAAAATGCTAAATACAAAAATGCTAAAATGCAAACATGTAAAAATGCAAAATGTAAAATGCTCAAATGCAAAATGCTAAAATGCTAAAATGCTAAAATGCTAAAATGCAAAAAATGCTAAAATGCAAAATGGTAAAATGGTAAAATGCTAAATGCTAAAATGCTAAATGTTAAATGCTAAATGTTAAATGCTAAATGCTAAATGAAAAATGCTAAATGCTAAATGCAAAAATGCTAAAATTCAAAATGAAAAAATGCAAAATAAAAAAGTAAAAATGCTAAATGCTAAAATGCAAAATTCTAAAATGCTAGAATGCAAAATGCAAAAATGCAAAAATTCTAAAATGCAAAAAATGCTAAAATACAAACATGTAAAAATGCAAAATGTAAAATGCTCAAATGCAAAATGCTAAAATGCTAAAATGTTAAAATGCTAAAATGCAAAAAATGCTAAAATGCAAAATGGTAAAATGGTAAAATGCTAAATGCTAAAATGCTAAATGTTAAATGAAAAATGTTAAATGCTAAATGCTAAATGCAAAATGCTAAATGCTAAATGCAAAAATGCAAAAATTCAAAATGCAAAAATGCAAAATAAAAAACAAAAAATGCTAAATGCTAAAATGCAAAATTCTAAAATGCTAGAATGCAAAATGCAAAAATGCAAAAATGCTAAATGCAAAAATTTAAAATGCTAAAATGCAAAAATGCTAAAATAAAAAAAATGAAAAATGCTAAAATGCAAAATACTAAATGCAAAATCCAAAATGCAAAATGCTAAAATGAAAAAAGCAAAATGAAAAATGCAAAAATGCAAAATGTAAAAATGTAAAATGCAAAAATGCAAAAATGCAAATTTTAAAATATGCAAAATGCTAAAATGCAAAATGCTCAATGCAAAATGATTCAATGGAAAAATACAAAATATAAAAATGCAAAATACAAAAGTAAAAATGAAAAATGCTAAAATGCTAAAATGCAAAATTCTAAAATGCTAAAACGCAAAATGCAAAAATGCTAAAATGCAAGAATGGAAAAATTTAAAAATGCTAAAATGCAAACATGCAAAATGCTAAAATGCTAAATGCTAAATGCTAAATGCTAAAATGGAAAAATGCTAACTTCATAATGCTAAATGCTAAATGCTAAATGAAAAGTGTTAAAATGAACAAATGCAAAATGCAAAAGAAAAAATACAAAAAACTAAAATGCTAAAACACAAAATACAAAATGCTAAAATGCAAAATGCAAAGTTCTAAAATTCAAAATGCTAAAATGCAAAAATGCTAAAATGCTAAAATGCAAAAATGCAAAAATGCTAAAATGCTAAAATGCAAAAATGCAAAAATTTTAAAATGCAAAATTCTGAAATGATAAACGCTAAATGCAAAATGCAAAATGCAAAATGCAAATTGCTAAAATGCAAAATGCAAAAATGAAAAATGCAAAAATGAAAAAATGATAAATGATAAATGCAAAATATAAAATGCAAAATGCTAAATGCTAAATGCTAAATTAAAAATGATAAAATACAAAAATACAAAATGCAAAAATGCAAAAATGCAAAATGCAAAAGCAAAATGCTAAAATGCTAAAATGTAAAATGCAAAATGCAAAATGCTAAATTGCAAAATGCTAAAATGCAAAATGCTAAAATGCAAAAATGCAAAATGCTAAAATGCTAAATGCTAATTGTAAAATGCAAAATGCAAAATGGTAAAATACTAAAATGCTAAATGCAAAATGCTAAAACGCAAAAATACAAAATGGAAAAATGCAAAATACAAAATCAAAAATGCAAAATGCTAAAATGCTAAAATGCAAAAGCAAAAATCCTAAATGCTAAAATACTAAAATTCAAAATGGTAAAATGCTAAAATGCAAAGTGCAAAGTGCTAAAATGATAAATGCTAAAGTGCTAAAATGCAAAAATGCTAAAATGCAAAAATGCAAAATGCTAAAATGCTAAATGAAAAATGAAAAATGAAAAATGAAAAACAAAAAATGAAAAATGGAAAATGCAAAATGCTAAAATGCAAAAAGCAAAATGCAAAATTAAAAAATACAAAATTAAAAAATGCAAACATGCAAAAATGCAAAATGCTAAAATGCAAAATGCTAAATGCTAAATGAAAAATGCTAAAATGCAAAAATAAAAATGCAAAACTACAAAATGCAAAAGAAAAAATGCTTAATGCTAAAATGCTAAAATGCAAAATGTTAAAATGCTAAAATGCTAAAATGAAAAATGCTAAAATACTAAAATGCAAAATGCAAAATGCTAAAATGCAAAATGCTAAAATGCAAAATGCTAAAATGCTAAAATGCGAAAATGCTAAAATACAAAAATGAAAAATGCTAAAATGTAAAATGCTAAATGCATAATCCAAAATGCAAAATGCTAAAATGCAAAAAGCAAAATGCAAAAAGCAAAAATACAAAATGGAAAAATGAAAAAATGAAAAAATGCAAAAATGCTAAATGGTAAAATGTAAAATGCTAAATGCAAAATACTAAATGTAAAATACTAAATGCTAAAATGCAAAAATAAAAAATGCAAAAATTTAAAATGGAAAAGCAAAATGCTAAAATGCTAAAATGCAAAATGCTAAAATGCAAAATGCAAAAATGCGAAAATGCTAAAATGCAAAAATGCAAAAATGCAGAATGCTAAAATGCAAAATGCAAAATGTAAAATGCAAAATGCAAAATACAAAATGCAAAAGGCTAAAATGAAAAAATGCTAAATGCAAAATGCTAAAATGCAAAAATCAAAATGCAAAAATGCAAAATGAAAAATAAAAAATGCTAAATGCTAAATTGGTAAAATGCAAAATGCTAAAATGCTAAAATGCATAATGCAAAGTGCTAAAATGCAAAATGCTAAAATGCTATTATTAGCCTCCATTAGACAACCTTTTTTTATTTTCAACCTAATATTACCATATCTAATTATCCCTTTATTTTTCAATTAAATCTATTTAGTTTTAGTGTTCTCTATATAATTTATTATAACTTTTCCACCCACTTTTTTGTGAATACAATTTATTATTATCTTTATTCCACATAATAGAAATGACTCATTTTATAGTAATAGATAAAAATTCATAATATTACTAAAAATAATCGTAATAATGACAACACTCATGATAATATTGCATAACTTTGCTATTATTTTCCTTGTTAGTGCATTATTAGCCTCCATTAGACAACCTTTTTTATTTTCAACCTAATATTACCATATCCAATTGTCCCTTCATTTTTCAATTAAATCTATTTAGTTTTAGTGTTCTCTATATAATTTATAAATAGATTATAACTTTTCCACCCACCTTTTGTGAATATAATTTATTATTTTTATTCAACATAATAGAAATGACACATTTAACAGTAATAGATAAATATTCATTATATTACTAAAAATTATCATAATAATATTGCATCACTTTGCTATTGTTTTCCTTGTTAGTGCATTATTAACGTCCATTAGATAAACCTTTTTTATTTTCAACCTAATATTACCATATCCAAATGTCCCTTCATTTTTCAATTAAATCTATTTAGTTTTAGTGTTCTCTATATAATTTATAAATAGATTCTAACTTTTCCACCCACTTTTTTGTGAATATAATTTATTATTATCTTTACTCAACATAATATAAATGACACACTTTACAGTAATAGATCAATATTCATTATATTAGTAAAAATAATCATAATAATGATAACACTCATGATAATATTGCATCATTTCTTTAGAACAAGGTGGTTTTGTTCCAGGAAGGGAGATGACTGAGGGAGCTATAGTGGCGCATGAGCATCTGCATTCTATTTCTACTCAAAGAATCCCAACCATGATCCTCAGATCAGATATGATGAAAGCATATGATAGAGTAGAATGGGGGGTGTTGTGTGTTGTTCTACTTAAATTGGGCTTTTCCAAGGCATGGGTCAAATGGATTCATGCTTGTATTTCTTCTACAAGGTTCTCAGTTCTAATTTATGGTTCCCCTTGTGGTTTTTTCTTGTCTTCTAGGGGCTTGAGTTAGGGGGATCCCTTGTCTCCTTTCTTGCTCATTCTTCTAGCTGAAATGTTTAATTGGGCTATAAGAGCCACTAAGCTGGGAGGGCTTTCGAAGGGAATTAGGATTCAGAATGTTCCAAAAATAATTTCACATTGCTTGTTTGCAGATGATACCTTGTTATTTGGTTAGGCTTCTTTGGGTGAGGCAAGAGTGATAAAGGGGATAGTATAGAATTATGCATCCTTTTCCTTCATGCTTCACAATTGGTTCAAGATAGATTGAAGATTTTTTGGGGATTTGCATCTAGAAATCTTCCTTGTTCTTATCTTGGTATACCTTTCTTCATTAAGAAGGATAGAGTTGAGTTTTGGGATAAGATCATTTCAGTTATCTCTAGAAGGATCCTATCCTAGAATCATAGATGGTTATCTTTGGCTGGTAAGATTTTTCTTATTAAGTCTATCCTAAATGATGTTCCTATTTATCTCATGTTTGTTTTGCAGTCTCTGAAAGCGGCTCTTGTTAGTTTGCAAGATACTCTTAGGTCCTTCTTTTGGAGTAATAATAAAGATGGTAAGAAGAAACTCCCTTTGGTAGCATGGGATGAACTTTGTTTGCCTTAAAACCTTGGGGGCATAGGCATTAGGATTCTGGAAAGTCAGAATTTAGCCTTAGGTGCTAAGTTGGTTTGGAAATTATATGAGAGACCATTCTCTTTTTGGGCATAGATTATGTTTTCTAAATATTTAAATAACGGACCAAGAGAGTATGTTTTTCAAGTTTCTAATTTATCGTCCGGTTCAACTATTTCGAATTTTCTATGTAAATATAGATTAGTGATTTTGCCTCATCTCTCATGGATTGTTCATAATGGTAGAAAGGTCAAGTTTTGGGAGGAAGTTTTGAATGGACATCCCCCTTTGGTGAACTTGAGGGATTGGTCTCCTTTAATTTCCACTCTTTCTTCCCTTTGGGGTGTCTTTGTGGCTAATTATTTTAAAATTGAGTATAGTAGGAATCTTAAGGTGGCAAAATGGAAATCAATTGAGTGTTTAGATATTGATCAAAATGTGAAATTGGAATATGAAAAGATGTTGGGGGAGAGAGTAATAATTCTTTCTAATGCTGACAATGACCTTATCTGGACAAGGAGTATCTCTGGTAAGTACATAGTTAAGGATGGCTATAATTCTCTCTTGGCTGCTAAAGATTTATCTACTTGGCCATACAAGTTGTTTTGGCATATGGCTTGCCTCCCAAAGGATAGTTTTTTTGGTTGGTTAGCATTGTAGGATAGGGTCCTTTCACGAATGAGGTTGGATAGGTTGGGTATTACTGCAGTATTTTCTTGTGTCTTTTGTAATAAAAATTTAGAATCCTCTACACACTTGTTTCTTCACTGTGAGTTTGCCTATGCTTGTCGGCAATGGTTGTTTGAAAAGCTTAATCTATCCTTTGTTATTGGTAAGTATCTCCTTTCCCACTTTAGAACCTGGCCTCTCCTATTTGCCTCATCTTTCTATAAATTTATTTGGATTATTTTTCCATCTATTATGATTTGGAATATTTGGTTAGAGAATAATAATAGGATTTTTAAACAAACAAGTTCTTCCTTGGTTGAGGTTTTATTGAGGATTGAATCTTCCATCTTTGAAGTTACTTTGTCTTTTATCTATAAGAATTTAGAAACCCTTACCTCTTTTTCTCATTGGGATGGTAGAGCAGCTTTAGCTCTTGGATATAGTGCATATGAATCTCGATGTGTTTGGTTCACTGGTGCTGGACTAGGTTCTTCAAGATTGCAATAGCACTCTGATTGTCGCAATGTAGAACTATCAGTCATGGTGTGATGAACCCAAACTTGATGAGAATATGTTGAAGCCAAATTGTCTCAAGCACTCCGTTAATAGCTCCTTGATACTCAACTTCAGTCGAAGGGAGAGAAATAGCATGTTGCTTCATGCTCTACCAACAAATGGGGCCTAAACCAAGGTAAAAACTGTAACCTGAAGTAGACTTACGATCATCAAGATTGCCAACCCAATCGAAGTCTATGTAACCAACCAAGTGAAGTCCTGTGCCTGTTGCATAGTGAATCCCATAGTGAAGTGTACCCTAGATGTAATGAAGGATGCATTTGGTAGCTTTCCAATGAAGCTCATGTGGTTCCTACATGAAGTGGGAAACCATGCCAACCATAAATGAAATATCAGGGTGTGTATGAGTCAAGTAGATTAGACTACCCACAAGCTAATGATACAATGTGGCATCAACTAGTGGAGAAGAACACAAAGCCTCAATCTTGACTCCTAAAAGAAAGGGAGTCAGTGCAGGCTTACAATCAGCCATATGAAAGTGTGCAAGTAGATCAAGAGCATAATTGGGCTATGATAGTGTAATCCTGAAAGGTGACTGTGAAATCTCTATCCCGAGAAAGTAGTGCAAAAGACCCAAGTCAGTCATAGAAAATGTTTCATGCAAAGTAGATTTGATCCCGCTAATGATGGATGTGGTACTCCTTGTAATGATCAAATCATCAACATAGAGCACAAGTATCAAGTAAGAGTCATCTTGTCACAAAATGTAGACATTCGGATCAGAATGACACCTAGTGAACCCTGCTGAGAGAAGAAAGGAATCCATCTTGGCATACCAAGCCCTGGGGGCCTGCTTAAGGCCATAGAGAGATTTCCTTAGTCTGCAAACCAAGGAAGTATCCTAGATGAATCCCTGTGGCTGCTCCATATAAATCTCCTCATGAAGGTCACCATGAAGAAAATCACTCTTAACATCCATTTGATGTACAACCCAACCATGAGCTGCAACAATAGCAAGTGTCAAGCGAATGGAGTTCATCCTAGCTACAGGTGCAAAGGTCTTAGTATAGTCAACACCTGCAACCTGAGAGAAACTTTTCACAACAAGTTGAGCCTTATACTTATCCACACTACCATTCGGTGCAAACTTGGTTCGATAGCTCCATTTACATTGAACCATCTTTCTCCCTTTAGGGAGATGGACTAAATCCCATGTGTTGTTCCTTATCAAGGAACTATACTCTTCCTCCATAGCTTGGTCCCACTTAGGAACCCCTAATGCTTCCTAAAATGTATGTGGATTAGAAGCGGTAGCAATGAATGCATGTGGTAGATCTTGATGTTGTGATCAAGTCCTCCATGTATCTGAAGGATCCCGAACAAGAGAACCCGTAGAATCAAGTGTATGTCAGGCCCAATGAGGTCTAGGTGGAGGTGGAGAATGAGGCTCCTGAACTACAAGTGGACCCTATGGAGGTGTAACCCTGCGAGTCAGAGTTGAAGGAGTCTCATCACCTGAATCACTAGCATCACTATCCATAATGGAGGAAGGTGGAGGAGGTAGAGAGGCTAAGCTAGGAGAGATTTCCTCTAAGTGAACACTCCTCTCAATGAACACCTCATGTGTCTGAGGATCCATCAATCTATATGCCTTAACACCCTAAGGATATCCAAAAAATATGCAAGGCCGACTCTGAGGTTCCAATGCCTTGCATTTGTGCAGAGTTATGTGAGCCCATATTGGACACCCAAAGACTCTGAAATGTCAGACAATCAGTTTCCTACCAGCCCAAGCCTCAAAAAGAGTAATACCTTGCAAAGCTTTGTGAGGAACCTGATCCTGGATGTGTGTGGCACAATTGATAGCCTCTATCCAAAAGGTGGGATCAAGAGAACGCACATGTACCATACAACTAGCCATTTCTTTGAGAGTTTTATTATTGCGCTCTGCAACTCCATTTTGTTGTGGAGTGTATGCAATAGAATGCTGAAGATCAATCCCCTCAAATGTACAAAAATCCTCAAGTCTCTTGTTCACATATTCCCTTCCATTATCTGTATGAAGAATCTTGACCACTTTCCCGCATTGCTTCTCCACATGAGTCTTGAAGTCCTCAAATCTATTAAATACTTCACTGTTATGAATGAGAAAGTAGACCCAAGTGAAGCGGGAGTAGTCATCAATGAAGGTGAGGACATAGCGAGCCTTGCTAAATGAAGGTGCTGGAAATGGACTTGCTACATCACTGTGAACAAGTTGAAGAACTTCCAAAGCTCTCCAAGCTTTCCCCTTATCAAACTTCTCCTCGAGATGCTTGCCCATGGAACACCCTGAACATACACCCTCTGAAAAACTAATTCAAGGTAAACCTATGACCATGTCTTTAGTGCTGAGGTGCTGAAGATAGCGGTAGTTGAGGTGACCAAACTGCTCATGGCATAGCTTAATTTCTGAATTTGAATGAGTAAGCAAGGCTCTAGAAGGAGAACTTGGTACAAAGTGGGAGAATGAATAAAGCCTTGAGTTGTCATTGACTTGTCCCACTTCTACCAAGGCATCGTCATCAAGTTCCTTTACCACCACTAAATCTAGTGTAAACTCAACCATTTTCCCATTCCCATAGTGAGTGACTTGGTAGATAGAGAGAAGGTTGGTAGACAAGTTAGGAACATAGAGAACATTCTCAAATGTTCCATCATCCATGTCAACTGAACCTTTCTGTTCAATCTCTACTTGTGTATAATCACCTATGTAAATGTGAGGTACCTTAGATGGCTCCAATGAAGAAAACTACTCCTTTGTAGAACCCATGTGATATGAGTCACCTGAGTCAAGTAGCCACTGCTGTGAAGAACCTGTTGTAGCCACAAATGCTTGCCCTTTTCCCTTAGAATATGAGGAAGAGGAAGGAGATGAATCCTTCTTTGTGTAGGTAGATGTCAAGTTGATGTTGTTTTTCTTAATAAGATTAGTTAACGCATCAACTTGCTTTGTGTGGCATCGATGCTCATCATGACCATACTTCTTGCAATATGCACAAGTTGCTTTATCCTTCTTAGGTGGTGTCCCCTTCTTGGAAGATGATGAAAAATTACCTTTTGATGGAGAGGATGATTGTCCTTTTTCCTATTGTAGCTTTGACTTAGATTGCTTCTTATTCTTATTGGAATCTTTGCCTTGACTTCCTTGATTCCCTTGATTAGCCACCAAAGCCTGGGACTTTGAAGACTTGAGAAGCCCCATGTTCAACAACTTAGATTGTTCCAATATCAACATTTCTATGAAAGCATCAAATGAAGGCATAACAAAGGAACTCCCCACTATCAAATGATGAGTTTGGAAGCTAGACACAAATGCTGCATATTCTGGTGCAAGCTTGTCCAACAAGTTCAATATGAACTGAGCATCCTTTTTGTCAATTCCACAATCCTCAAGCTTTGCTTGTAGCTCATTTGCTTTGGTGACATAATCTTGGATTGTATCAAAACTCTTGCGATCCAAGTTGGTGAGCTCATTGTCAATCTTATAACCTCTGATTTCATCAACTTGACCATACAATTTCTAAAACATATCCCAAGAATCTTTGATTGCAGTACACTTCTCAATATGAAAGATGAGGTCATCTGATACATACTTGCGCAAAGTTCCAAGAGCCATGCAATTCTTAGTGAGCCATTCTAACTGAGCATTAGGATCAACCTTAGGATCAAGTGGTGCTGCTATTGTTCCATCTATGTAATGCATGAGACCTTTTTCTATTAATTTGCTCCATACTTTAATTTTCCATGATGCATAATTTTGTGGAGTTAAAGTTGGAAATTTATGAGAACTCATTGCAACAAAAATGAAAGAGCACAAGGAAAGAGAGGCACAATCACACAAGACACCCCCCCAAATTCACTCATTTAAAGAACCCCCCCCCCCAGAAAGTGATGATTTGACACTTTATACTTAGTGCGTGTACAATGGGCCACTTGCAAAAAATGACAAAGTGGACTTCTGATTTCAATTTTACAATTGCCTCAATAAGGCCAAAAGAGACTCAAAATAATAGTGCAAGAGGTTTAAACTAAGATCCAAGCAATTTACAAGTACCAAATAGGCCAAATAAGACCAATATCGGAAAGTACAATTTCCACTAAAAATATCTGAAATCTGATCATAGATTATGAAACTAGATGAAAAAACATGCACTTAAAAAAAAAATGACACCTGAAAAGGAGGTCATATGAGCTCAAACGAGGCCTTCAAAGTTGCGAAATTGAGGATTGAATAGGTACAGCTAAGAGAATTAGAAAATTCCGAAAAACTTGTGCAACAAAACAAGAAAATGTAGCGTCGTAAATTGTATGCACTTGCTAGGGTGGTACAATTTCACACCTAGTTTAGCACCCGCCTTGGCGTATTTTGCATTTTGCATTGCATTTCCCCTTTAGCACTTAATTAATTAAATTAATTAGGTCTAAGGTCCTATTTTATCATCTCCCATATCATAAAGTTGGGCCCTTTCATTAAAGTGTGCCCCTTTCATTTTATTCTTCGTATACATCATTTAATCAAAAACCCTAATTAGGTCCTATTTTGAACTTGGGGCCTTGATTTCGGGGGTCAAAACATCTTGAAATCACCTGTAACTTCGGGATTCTCTCTAAAATCATCATATCTGACGGCCCTGAAAATTTGGTGAAAAGTTGTCGGGACCATGGCGCCCGTGCAACATGGTCCCGGACATTTTTCCCAAAATTTTGGGAGCGCGATCCAATCATAAAATAAAGCTTAACCCCAAGAAATTGGCAGGATATTCAATCTCTAGGTCGGCCAAAATACGAATTTACGACCTAGGGTTTCATACATAAAAGCTCTCTTTCCTCATTTGAAGGGATCTGATTTTTGTTTCCAGGAACTTGATATGCAGCGAAAGAGCAGATCTTTGAAGACTTCAACAACACTCAACATCATTCTATCAAGCATCTATCAAATTCATTCATTCATCCAATTAGGGCTTGGAAGACATTGAAGAACAATAGGAGATTACCGACTGAAGATTGGCTTGTACTCCTCCCTTGAGGGTTGGGTATGATTTCATATTGTTTTCATGTCCTTATATAAGCTTTGATATATCATTTATTCATGCTTTAGATCACATTGCATCTTGATTTAGAGCATTTGCATTATCATTTACAAGCAATTAGGGTTTACTTTCTAGGTTGCTCTAGTTTGCTTTCTTGCATTTTGGACCTTGCACACACACTAGGTCTGCACACACAATACATTTTACAAAACAACTTGGCTATTCGTGGAGGTGGAAATCACCAAAGCGGGGGTTTGACTAAGGCAAAACCCTATATAGCCGCCCTTCCCCCTTTTCAGATATTATTGCAGGTTTCGGGATTCGGACGACGCCGCAGGACACAAATCCGGAAAGAGGAGACTGAGACAGAACTCTGTGTGCAATTGCAGCTCAGAAGACTGGGACAGGGGCGCTGGGTGCCCTGGTCATGCCAGGACAGGGGCACTGGGCGCCCTGGTCCCTGGGACAGAGGCGCTGGGCGCCCTGGTCCTCCGGACAGACAGCTTTCCGATAGTTTCCAGACAGTGTTTCAGGGTGCAAAACAGTGGTTTCCAGTGCAGTTTTCAGGACAGTGGCGCCCGCGCCCCCGTCCCGAACATTTTCAGTCTAATTTCGACTCCAGGTACATATCTACATTCTTATTTTATCCTTACATTTACATCTGTTCATTGTTTAATCTCAATTCTGCAAACTTGTTACTAGTTCATACTTACATTTCGAGGTTAGGGTTTGAACTTTTAGCTTTCAATTTCAACAAGGGAATAGAAATCCTAATAGATATCCCGTGGCTCTCTCTTTCACCAAAAGAAGTAGCCAATTGTGCGATATCTCTAGGCTCTTTCGTATTCTGTAATGTGTGTCAAAAGGTAGGATTAGGGCATGTTAACCTAGTCTCGCTTTTTCCCCTACACATTTTGGTGAACCCGACGTGAATCTATCATTGCTTCCTCTTACATTGCATTTGTTAGATCTAGATCTAGATTTAGTGTGTTTTCATTTCATTTTCATTAAAAAGAAAAAAAAAAAAAGTGTGTTTCTTTGCATTGTGTGTTTAAATTTTATGCAATTTCAAAATGTTAGATTTTTATTTGCAAGATGATCATATTTGTGATGATTATGAGTTAGATGAAGCTTTAGATGAATTTTTGAAACCTAAATGTACCAAAGCTTCATTTTACCAAAAACTCATAAACCTTGTTACTATGCCATTTAGATGTGATGAGAAAGATAAGTCAAATGGTTCCTCTCAAGGGTACATTCCTATCAACTCTTCCACTGAATCTAGTAACATGGTTGTGTTCAATAATCCCCTCTATGAGGAATTATCTCCTTTTGAATCAAAAGATAAACCTTTTAATAGATATGATCATGCTTTGTGGGATGATGCCCTTGATGCCTTTGTGTCTCCTAAAAAATGCTCCCTTCATGAGGATCCTTGTGTGCAAGAAGATGACATTATCCCTACATTTCCTAGTGATGGCCTTTCCTTTTCCAACAAAATTCCCACTAGAGATGATGAATTAATGATAAATGCTCACCCTTCTCCTAAAGTTGGTCTTACCCATAAGCATCCCTTAGAGAAAGAAGATGAAATAATAAGCACTTTCCTTAATTCTCTCTCCCCTAAAGATCATATTGAACATATTTTGAGGAAAGAGGATGAGTTTAACACATCTATTGATGCTCTCCCTTCTAAGGATGAGGAATTAATAAACAGTGTTATCTCCTCTCCCGAAATTGACAATACTTCAAACATTCCTTTCAACCATTTCACTATTTGGGATGAACCATTAGAAGAAGGTGTAGATTATTCTCTCTCCCTTGATAATTTCTCACCTTCCTTGAATCTCAATTATTCTCCCTTTCCTCAACTTGGTTCTACTCATAAGGAAACCCTAGTTCAAAGCAAGATGGTTAACATTTCTTTCAAAGATCTCCCTTTCAAAAGTGAGACTTTAGAGAGTAGTGTTGATCCTTCTCCTAGAGAGTTTATTCCCCATGTAGATCCTTTGATGATAGAGGATGATATGACCTTTCCTCTTCCTACTAGAACATCAATGCTTACCCCTTGTCTCTCTCCTAAAATTGATTTAATCCGTGATAAGATTTTAGTGCAAGAGAAGACTATCAATAATTCTTCCAACACTTTTGTTCATTCCTCTAAACCATCCTCGATCAATTTGATACATGTGAATGAGACACCTAACAAACCTCTCTTCATTGTCCAAGGTGCTTGTCCTTCTCAAAATTCTCAACCTTTAAATAAGCCTATCTTAGTGGTTCAAGGTGGTTATGCTAATGATTCTTTTTGCACTCCTAAGAAACCCATTATTACTGTGCAAGGAGGTTATTCATCTAAGAGCCCTTATGAGTATGCTAAGCAACTAACTAGAGAGAGTTATCATGCGGTTGCTCATACCTATAACACAAGAAACAATAGGCAACCTAGTCCTCCTCCAGTTATCCCCACTTCACTTCCTCCTTCCCAACCTATTCTTCCTCAAGCGCCTCGTATTTCACAAATGCTTAGTAAGGACTATGATCTCATAGAACAACTTAAAGCTACCCCTGCTAAGATGTCCCTTTGGGATTTGATCCAAACTTCTTCTGCTCATCATGGAATGTTACAAGATGCCTTGAAAGATTTGAATGTTCCTCCACCTAATATATCTAGTAATATAGTGTCTTTGGTTAACTCTGTGATGAATCCTAAAGCTCAAATTGTGTTTACCCAAGATGAGTTGCCTACTAGTGAAATTCAACAACAATATGATCTCTTGATGATTGTGGTTATCATAAATGACACTGCTATAAGACGAACATTGGTAGATAATGGCTCTGGCCTTAATGTGTGTAGCATTAATCTATTGCATAAGATGAATGTGGATACATCCCTTATTGAGCCTGACTCTCATCCCATTCGATGCTTTGATAATGTGGCTAAGTCTTCATTAGGTATTATCACCTTACCCGTCACAGTGGGACCTGTTACTTTGCCTACTCCTATCCATGTTATGTCTGGAAATCTAACATACAACTTGTTATTAGGGAGACCTTGGATTCACAGTATGCAAGCTGTCCCCTCTACATTGCATAGACAAGTTAAATTTATTTATAACAATAAGAGATATACCTTGATAGGCGATACTAATCTTCAGGCTTGTTTGCAAACATCTACTTCCAAAGGGAGTTCTTCTAAGCCTTCCTCTTCTAGTAATGACTCTTTGAACAAGATACCTATGGATAAATCATCACCCTCTAATAATCAAAATTCTTTGGATGAGCCTAAAGCTCCTGAAGAAGATCCTTCTGGACTTGAGTCTACACATGAAAAGGCTTTTGATCCTGAGAAGGTTCTCGCGGAAGACGATTGGGGATCTCTTGATTTTAATCCCACCTTTGTAGGTGAATATAGGGTTCCTCCTAGAGATCTTAAAGGTAAAAAGAAGGAAGAAACTAGAGATCAATCAGTCTTACCTGAATCTATGAGCAATAATTTTGTGGCCACTTCTCAAACTTCTTCTCCTCACACCTCTAATTATGAAGAGTTTGATTCTTTGTCTTATGAAAAACCACCTTCTCTTCTTGAAATGGCTGATCGTTATGGTCATGGTTTTCGCATTTTTGCTAAGCATGGGTATCATGGAAATGGTTGTGGCGCTCATGAACAAGGGATAAAAGTTCCTCTAGAGACTAATTTTCACAATTATGCCTTTGGACTCGGCTATAATCCCTGCAAACGCACTAAAGCATCTAAAAGACCATCTCTTAATGTGAATGCTATATTTAGTAGTGACGAATCATCTTCTACTTCTATCAACTCTCATTCCCTTCATAAGGAAATCTTGGCGATGAACAAATCTCTTTATGAATCCCCTCAAATTTCTAAATCCACTTATGAATCTTTATCTCCTATTCATCATAAAGTCCTTTCCTCCAGGGATAAGGCTCTAATAAATTACACTCATCCCTCTTCTAAGAGTTCTTGTGATTTTTCTTCTTCAATTTTATACATGTTTTTGATCTCACTTATAGTTGAGCATTTAGCATGTCATATTCAAATACCTCATTCAATCTATCATGTCTTTAAATAACATTAATGGCTATTATGTTGCTCATCATTATGTGACATTGGTAGCTCATTTATTGGGGGCTCATTGTCATTCATGATGGTACAATTTCAAGTGCAATCATATTTTTTGAAGCAACATAATAGCCTAATTTTCTTGTTCCTATGGGGACAAGAGTGATTTCATATATCTCTTCTTTTGCTTATGTCCAAATCTCTCCCTAGAAGATTGTGTAAGTCCTTCTCATTGAGGCAATGATCTTTCCTTATTTTTATCTAAGGATCCACTTTTTTTTCCTATTTCGTGGATGGTGTGAACTTTATTACTTGATGTTATTCCTTGTATGCGTTTGCTGTTGTTTGTTCAAGGATTCTCTCTTACAAGAGGTGTAAGTCCTTGACTACAACCTCTTTTGCACTTGGTAAAATACATCTATAATGAATTCACTCTCCTAATTGCGTTAAAAGGAGCATCATCCTTCATTAAGAATCACTTTCACCTCGCAAAAGAAGGAAGTATTGCATTCTTATTCTCTTCTTTGTCTTATTCTAGAAGATGTTATATTTGTCTAACTCATGGATCACCAATGTGTGTATTCATGCCTTTTTTTTCCTTTCTTTTTCTTCTCTTTGCATTTTGTTTCCATGTACATCCTTCATCTTGTGTTAGAGAACTCTCAAATCCTCACACTCTTTGTTGTGTTGAAATTGAGATTTAGTCCTCTTTCTTACCAAATGATTCTCCATTAGTTTTTGATCTCATATCAAATCTTCTTGTGAGCATTTGTCATCAATATTCTTTAACAATTCGAAGTGGTAAACATGATACCCTGTTTCAACTCACTAAAATTAGCAAGCCGAAATAGGGGGGGGCATATAGCTACCCTCGAATTTTCATCACCTTCCTTAGTAAGCATTAGGTGATTTTGTGATCTAACGTGTGTTTTGTAGGGTGTGGTTCCTAACTGTGTACTGCAGATACCGCTGGGGGCTTCGTTTGACAGACTTATGGATATATCCTTTTTCAAATAATGTTTACTTTTATGTACTTTAGCTTGCATATGCATGCAGTGTTCATATGACCGCTAAAGTGGGGGCTAAATGTAGCGTCGTAAATTGTACGCACTTGCTAGGGTGGTACAATTTCACACCTAGTTTAGCACCCGCCTTGGCGCATTTTGCATTTTGCATTGCATTTCCCCTTTAGCACTTAATTAATTAAATTAATTAGGTCTAAGGTCCTATTTTATCATCTCCCATATCATAAAGTTGGGCCCTTTCATTAAAGTGTGCCCCTTTCATTTTATTCTTCCAATACATCATTTAATCAAAAACCCTAATTAGGTCCTATTTTGAACTTGGGGCCTTGATTTCGGGGGTCAAAACATCTCGAAATCACCTGTAACTTCGGGATTCTCTCTAAAATCATCATATCTGACGGCCCTGAAAATTTGGTGAAAAGTTGTCGGGACCATGGCGCCCGTGCAACATGGTCCCGAACATTTTTCCCGAAATTTTGGGAGCGCGATCCAATCATAAAATAAAGCTTAACCCCAAGAAATTGGTGGGATATTCAATCTCTAGGTCGGCCAAAATACGAATTTACGACCTAGGGTTTCATACAGAAAAGCTCTCTTTCCTCATTTGAAGGGATCCCATTTTTGTTTCCAGGAACTTGATATGCAGCGAAAGAGCAGATCTTTGAAGACTTCAACAACACTCAACATCATTCTATCAAGCATCTATCAAATTCATTCATTCATCCAATTAGGGCTTGGAAGACATTGAAGAACAATAGGAGATTACCGACTGAAGATTGGCTTGTACTCCTCCCTTGAGGGTTGGGTATGAATTCATATTGTTTTCATGTCCTTACATAAGCTTTGATATATCATTTATTCATGCTTTAGATCACATTGCATCTTGATTTAGAGCATTTGCATTATCATTTACAAGCAATTAGGGTTTACTTTCTAGGTTGCTCTAGTTTGCTTTCTTGCATTTTGGACCTTGCACACACACTAGGTCTGCACACACAATACATTTTACAAAACAACTTGGCTATTCGTGGAGGTGGAAATCACCAAAGTGGGGGTTTGACTAAGGCAAAACCCTATATAGCCGCCCTTCCCCCTTTTCAGATATTATTGCAGGTTTCGGGATTCGGACGACGCCGCAGGACACAGATCCGGAAAGAGGAGACTGAGACAGAACTCTGTGTGCAATTGCAGCTCAGAAGACTGGGACAGGGGCGCTGGGCGCCCTGGTCCTGCCAGGACAGGGGCGCTAGGTGCCCTGGTCCCTGGGACAGAGGCGCTGGGCGCCCTGGTCCTCCGGACAGACAGCTTTCCGATAGTTTCCAGATAGTGTTTCAGGGTGCAAAACAGTGGTTTCCAGTGCAGTTTTTAGGACAGTGGCGCCCGCGCCCCCATCCCGAACATTTTCAGTCTGATTTCGACTCCAGGTACATATCTGCATTCTTATTTTATCCTTACATTTACAGCTGTTCATTGTTTAATCTCAATTCTGCAAACTTGTTACTAGTTCATACTTACATTTCGAGGTTAGGGTTTGAACTTTTAGCTTTCAATTTCAACAAGGGAATAGAAATCCTAATAGATATCCCATGGCTCTCTCTTTCACCAAAAGAAGTAGCCAATTGTGCGATATCTCTAGGCTCTTTCGTATTCCGTAATGTGTGTCAAAAGGTAGGATTAGGGCATGTTAACCTAGTCTCGCTTTTTCCCCTACACAGAAAATAACCACACCACTGCAAAGAGCACCAAAAATTAGCCCAACTAAAACAAAATTGCACCCAAAAAAGAGCAAAAAATTGAGCAAGTTATGGGCATCCAAAGTTGACCCAAAAATCCAAACTGCTCAATGGAGAGGGGTCTAAAAATTTCCAAAGAAAATCTTGACTAAGTGTTGACTAGGCACTGACTATGTGCTGCTGACTGGGAAGAAGGTATAGATCCCAAAAACAATTTTCAAATTTTTATTTTTATTTTTTCCAAAAAAAAATCTTTTAAAACTGGAAAATAATTTTCAGAAAAAAAAAATTCTTTTTTTTTTAAAAGTATCTGAAAATTTCGTACCGTATCACTCGAATTGGGCAAAAAATTTCCTCCACACCCAAAAATCGATTTTCACCAAAATAGGTCAAATTTATTCTCAATTTTTATAGAAATGGCCTCCCAGACGCAATGGTGAGGTAAAAAAATGCTCCAAGATGCCTCCAAAATGTGCAATTCCTTAAATCCAAAATTAGAAGCCTTCAATGATGTCTCAAAAAACCAATCAATGAAGCTCCAGTGGATCTGATACCATGTGATATTTTGCCAAGATCAAGGGCACAATGAAAAGTATAAAAGAGAGACAAAAGAATGACAAGAACAAACTGTATTCTCATCAATATGTAGGATTCGCTAATACAATGAATATAGGTCTGCTTATATAGGCAAGACCATATGCATGTACATGCACACAATCATGACATGTGGCTCAATGAGAAACAATGGTAGGTAAAAAATAGTAGGGGTAGATAGGAGAAATAATATAATATTCGACAAGAGGTGGATGACCCACCGAATGTAGAGTGTAATAGCAAAATAAGACCACAAAAGGTGAAATTTCTCCTACAAGCTCTATCCCTATGTGCACACTACCCAAAGTGTCTCAAATCCAAACTACAAAGAGATGCATTATCCTAAGTTAACTTAAGTAAAGTGTAATAATATTCATAATAAATATTTATTTACACCAACAGTGTTTGGAGATTGTTATCAGTCTTACCTTCTCATGGATCTATTTTAAATAAGACTAATGTTATAAGTAAGAGGAATTTCGATTGTTGGAAACCTCCCCCACAAGGGAACTTTAAATTGAATTTTGATGGTGCTTCTCATGGGAACCCTAGCCTAGCAGGGGCAGGTATGGTAATTTATGATCATAAGGTAAGATTTATTTAGGCTCGTTGTCATGCGATTGGTTTCAAGTCTAATAATTGTGCAGAATTATTTGCTTTGTCCTTTGGTTTGGATATGGCTATATCTTTGGGAATTAAGGACTTGATAATTGAGGATGATTCTATGGTTATTATTAAAAGTGTCATGAAAAAGAAGTCGAATTGTTGGCAATTACAATATATACTTGATCATATTTTGCAAAAATTAGATTTTTTTTATTCCTTCTTGATTTCCCACTGTTATAGGGAAGTGAATAAGATTGTAGATTTCTTGGCTAACTTAGCCATTGACAGTGATGCTAATATGCAGGGGGTAAGCGTGGATGAGATCCCTTCCTCGGTTTTAAAATATTTGAAGTAAAGAAGGGCATAGTTGTAGTCTTCACCAACCTCCTTATTTGGTGTGGCTTTTTTTTGGTGTGGTTTCTGCTATGCTTGATCACAATGTTTATTTTGACAGGGTCTTTGATTATGGTTTTCTTTCTTCTATGTGGTATCATCCTAACCAATTGTTTGGAGAATTGTGTTTCATAGACAGGGGTAGTTTAGATTGGTAGTTTTTGGCAGCAATGGATATGCATCGTTCTGTGATCATACTTTAATCTTCCTTCTATATGCTTCTGTTGGCGGCTTCCTTTATTTCTAATGTGGCTTATGTAATTGGGATGGGTTTTTCGATGTACTATGCCAATGGGCATTTGGTATTGGGTAGAATAGGCTTGTGTTACTTAAGCAATAATAAAGGGTTTTCTTACTAGTTCTTTCCCTTCAGTTCTTTTTGAACTAGACACTATAAAATACTTTTAAAAATTAATATAGTTCAGTGGTTCTATCCACTTTTATCAAAAAAAAAAAAGGTACATCACTTAGCTCAATAATAATCATAATAATGAAAACACTCATGATAATATTGCATCACTTTGCTATTGTTTTCCTTGCTAGTGCATTATTAGCCTCCATTAGACAACCTTTTTTTATTTTCAACCTAATATTACCATATCCAATTGTCCCTTCATTTTTCAATTAAATCTATTTAGTTTTAGTGTTCTCTATATAAATTATAACTTTTCCAGCCACTTTTTTATGAATATAACTTATTATTATCGTTATTCAACATAATAGAAAGGACACATTTTACAGTAATACTTTTAAACCTAAAAATATAAATTTTGTGTGTGATTTAAGCCTTTTTCAGAAAACTTAAGACAACATACAGATCTATATGTAAAGTTTTGAGATCAGAAAGGAAGCTCTAGCAACCAATCTTCTTTTATTCTTCTTACTGCTGATGCCTTTATAACATGGGCTATATAATCTCCTCTCGCACGGCGGTGTCCTAATAAATTTAGCTAAAGCTTTTGTATGGCTATAAATACGACGGGTTAAAAGACTCTTTAAATGGCTATGAATGGCGTTTTCTGGTGGAGTCTGTGAAAGGAGGAGCACGTGCACGTTAGTCCATTGGCATTTCGGGATTCATCTTTTTCTTTATTTATTAGTGATAGATCAGAAATTATAAATCTGATCAACTTTGATTCATCTTTTTCTTTATTTATTAGTGATAGAGACGTGCACGTTAGTCCAGCACTATGTAAGGTCTGCCCATAAAGAATAAGTTTATACGTGTGGGTCAACCCATGCTAATTTGAATTCATTCGAGTTTTGATGGTTCTTCTCAATGGCTATAGTCATGATTAGTTATATGATTCAATGTGTTAAATTATACATTGTCTTCAAAATACACTGACATGAGATGACTATTTGATAAACACGAAATTCCATTTTTTAAGATTTGGGAGACATCAAAATAATTATATATTTATCTTCGTTTTGATGGAGATGATTCTTTTGTAGTTAACGTGAGACATGCTAATTCTCTTCTTCATTTTCTACATGATCATTAACGATAGTTTGATATGAGCATGGATATTTTTGAGCATTATTTGGAGGAGATGTCTAAGTCTTTCAATCTTGTTTTGCATATATTTTCTTGTTTTGCATATATTTTCACTAGATTGTCTATTATCTATTTCATCAAAGGCTTAACATGTTTGATTTGGAAGGATAAAATTTAATCATAAAAATGGAAACACTTGGCAATTTCCAGAGACTTCATACATCTTAAGTTGTCTTCCTACATATTTCTTTCAAAAATCAGAAGATATTATTTATACACTTTTGGTTTTATTTCTATCTAATGGAAGGAATATTGTTTGATGACCATAAACCATCTTCTAAATCCATTTTTTATAATCTATAATTGGTATTGATCCTACATTGAGGAACGACTTCATGACATCTCTTCTACTCTCTTATGGGAAGAAAATTTCCCTCACGTGGTGTTTTTTCCTTTACATCTTATGGGAGCATTTTTTTAGTCTTTTCTATCTTTTGAGGAAGAGTGTTGTCCTATTAGGTTTTCTCCACTTCTTTATTTATTAGAGATTGAATTTATACATGGGTACATAACTTAACCTACTAGTCAAGACCCAACTTTGCATCTTTGTATCATTTGTATTTGTTCATCATGCTCTCTAAGTTGCACTTAAGTGGGGGTGTTGATGTGAATATGGGTTTTTGTTATCTATTTACTTGCTCTATAATGTCAAAAAGGCACATTATCTAAGTAGTTCCTAGTTAGTACTTTTTCATACATATTGACATATTAAATATACATAGTGAGAGGAATAATTCTAGAAGTCTCATGTGGACATGCAATCTTATTCTCTAGTTTTCATATGACATAGGATAAAGACACTTATCATCATCTTAGTTTGTCCTATTCGTTGACCTTTTCTATATAAAAAAGGTGTCATATGTACATTTTATTGATTGCATACATTGCATATGCACTTCATTGACCATATTGATCTAATATATTTTGCATCCATTATCACAATTTTTTTTCTCTTTCTTTTCTCTCTTATAGAAGGTTAGTTTGATTTTTATTGGTGATCTTAGGAACTTCAGTCCTTGAGTGACTCTATCAATTATTATTGATAGTTTCTTGTCTATGAGCACTATAGAATATTCAATTTGTATTCTTACAAGTACTTGTTACTCTATCAAGTGTATATGTTGGTTAGGATTTGATATACTAGCATTGAATTCCACATATTTTTCTTAGGTTTTCATTATTACAAACCTAAGATTCAATCTCACCTTGTATTACATGTATTAGGATTCCAAAAAAGACCCTTAGATATTTGTTCTTATTTAAAGACTAATTTTATCTTGTAAACCTAAGATTCAAGCTCACCTTAAATTACATGTATTAGGATTCCAAAAAAGACCCTTAGATATTTGTTCTTATTTAAGGACTAATTTTATCTTGTAACATCAAGACATGGTGAACAATAGACTTTGGGGATATTCGTTGTTCTGTTTTCAAAAATATGAAATTGGTTCTAAGATTCCCTAAGGCTGGTACTTTTACTTTTATCTTCCAATACTAATAAAATGAATAATTTATTGTTAATATTACAAGAGGAGCCTCCATTAGTTAGTCTGATATATTATATATTAAATTCACTCTTTAATATATGGAACCAAGTTATCAACATTTTATCATTCCCTACCCATAGAAAATAAATAGGTGTAGTCATTCACTAATGTCTCTCCTTAATTTTATTTCTTGGTGCATATTTTAAAAGAAAAGAAATGTATATGATTTGAAATACAAAAAAACACATTGAATTTTTAACAATTTGTTAGAAAAATGAACAAATAAATGTCATTGATACAATATTGAACAAATATTTTAGGAAATATGTACAAAACAATGTGATTACAACAAAAATGTGGATGTACTTTTTTGCAAAAGATATGTTTCATTGCTAGAATCTACTCAATTTATACCTAAGATTAAAAAAAAATACATATAATGAACATTCTACATAATCTTATGACAGATGACAAATGATAAAACTATGTCTTTCCATGCTAATTATGTCTAAACTCATATATGTAACAACCCTCCAAGAAGTAACGAGGGGTCTCATGAGGGGTGAAACAACCAAAAAACAAAACATTTTAAATTGGAGCTAATAATTGATGTGGAGGAAGGGTCATGACCTTAAAAAAAGAGGCACTCTTTTCGAATAATTGTAATAGGTAGAGAAGAAGTACTAGGACCTTTCCTCCATCCACCAAAAAAAATCCAAGAAATGATATCTTGTAAATTCCCATGAGGGGGGAGAAGAGTTCCTCACTTAGGGAGACAAGCATTTATTTAAAGGGGAACAAAAGAAGGAGAGGGTGAGAGGAAATCAACTACTAATAGAGAAAGAACAATAGCCTATGGCTTTATAGGATGAGATAAACAAGAAGAATTAACCACAAAAGGTACAAGAGGCTCCCTAACAAGGCATCTCTTAGAATCTTGAGAAGAGGCATCCATAGAAGAGGCCATATTTGCAATTATTAAGTGATCATCAAAAGCAATACTCCAGCAAGTAGAAATCCTCTTTCAATGACCCATAGAGCAAGCCAAATCCAAATGTAAAGTAAAAAATTAGTGGTGACAATAGAAAGGGATGCCCTCATAGTCCATAGGTTAAGCGGAAGGATGACCCCTAACCATGAGAACCACCTATCAATTAAGAGGTAAAGTGTCACATTCAAGGTAGGGACATCCAATGAAGGACATCCCATCCTTGCAGCCTAAAACATAAACCATGCATGATATACTAGTAACTGGTAACAAAACAACAACAAGAACAACTAGTAATAACAGAGAACACATAACTGGTAAATAACTTGAATAAATATTATTACAATTTGAAGAGTTACACATGCTAGATGTTGGATCACAGTCCAAGATACAAATAATGCTTACAACACAATTACAAGATCCACAGATCATCCACACATCATATAGGCTTTCGAAAATAGTTTGTTGATTCTACCCTAATTCGGACCTTATCCTTTTCGCCTCAATCAAATGGTTCAAAATCTTGCTGGATCTATGTTAGTGAACAGATTTTGCCTTTCTTTAAATTAGTGAATTTCACACTCTATCGCCTTCCTTAAAAGACAAAAGTTCACTATACAGTTGGGTAAGTGTAACATATACTACTTCCCTCTGAATTTTTGATAGGTACAACTCCCTCCATTAGTTATTCAGGGAATAATCTAATTAATTTCAATTAGTGTAATTTTAACCTGAAAGCACATAAGGCTACCTACTTCATTCTTAGATAAGAGGCTAATGATTTACACATATTTCAACGAAAAAAAAGTTTTCTAAATGCTTCAATATGAGAAATAGAAGTGACTGAAACAAAGTTCAGAATGCCATTTTTACAATTCATAAAAAAAATTAGATAAGAGAGTCAAAATCTCTTTTCAAACATGTATCTTTTAAAAACTCATAGGAAGGAATCTCAGAAAAATAATAATATTCTGCACTAGAAAGCCGATCACTGTCCTTTAATTAGATCAACATATGCAAAGATATATCACTATGCAGATTCAAAACTCAAAGGTTTTCTTTCTCCCAAAACAATACGATCCTTTATATATATATATATATACATATATATATATATACATATGTATGTATATATATATATGTATATATATATATGTATATATGTATATATATATATGTATATATGTATATACATATATACATATATATATATACATATATACATATATATATATACATACATATGTATATATATATATGTATATATATATATATATGTATATATATATATATATATATATATATATATATATATATATATATATCTTATGTAACAAAGACACAATCAATACATGTATAAAACCCTTTTCAATTCCAGATCTTTAAAGTCCGATGACTTCCTTCAACAAAACAAAAGTTCTCAAACCATAAAGAAACTAAGTAAAAACCAACAAAATTCTAACCAAAATCTAACCCTTCTTCCTTCTATCTTAGTCTAATTTATAGTTTTTAGAATAGAGGAGGTCTCCCTAAAAACTCGACCTCCTCTAAATCAGTTATGAAAAGCAACAGAGTATAATTGGGACAGAAATCCTGAAGTCATTTGCATAAACATGAAAAATACATAAAAACATGGCCTTGATCAACGTGTTATGTTGCTTTCCTATCATCATCTTCTTGTTTGCTTTCCTGGGCATC
The DNA here is from genome assembly GCF_030272615.1 of Cryptomeria japonica. Classification (NCBI taxonomy): domain Eukaryota; kingdom Viridiplantae; phylum Streptophyta; class Pinopsida; order Cupressales; family Cupressaceae; genus Cryptomeria; species Cryptomeria japonica. The sequence continues at coordinate 605,047,652 of NC_081410.1, forward strand.
GTGGGCAGTTGCGAGTTCCTGGATTATTGATTGGTTCAGAATCTTCATAGCATTGAGTTTTGCCTTCGTCGCTTCTTTGTCCCATCTATGCTTCACCATCTTTTCGGCATGCTTCGGTAACTGATCATTACCAATAAACGTCATGGACTTGATCTGGGTGACTCGTGTTATATCCTCATGGGTGAAATTGCCCTTGACTTTAATTTTCTCCATGTATATCCTGAAAACTTTTATTTCATCCTGCGTGTTCAGCCCAGAAATCCCAAAATGCCAATTGTGGTCAAGATTAACCACATTGTTGTCATTCACTAAACTACATTGGAGGTCTTGGAGTTCATACCCAGAAGTCTTGGCCTCGGAGATAAAAAATTTGAAGGTGAGCACCCGCCACATTATGGTATTCTTCAACATGAAGAGTTGACATTCATCTATTACCAGCTTGATTGAATGTTCTGTCAAAAATCTGGTAGCTCCATATTCTTCTATTTTAGTGAATATACGCAAGATATTTTCCCATTTGTGTTCCTCTTTCTCCAATGGAAAAATTTGGTTTTGAATTTCCGCAATGAGACTCTGCATCTCATCACATAATTTCTAGGAGTTTGTGGTATACTTTTCTCCATCTTTAATTACTCTAATCAACTTTGATTCATCTTTTTCTTTATTTATTAGTGATAGAGATGTGCACGCTAGTCCAGCACATAAAGAATAAGTTTATACGTGTGGGTCAACCCGTGCTAATTTGAATTCATTCGAGTTTTGATGGTTCTTCTCAATGGCTATAGTCATGATTAGTTATATGATTCAGTGTGTTAAATTATACATTGTCTTCAAAATACACTGACATGAGATGACTATTTGATAAACATGAAATTCCATTTTTTAAGATTTGGGAGACATCAAAATAATTATATATTTATCTTCGTTTTGATGGAGATGATTCTTTTGTAGTTAACGTGAGACATGTTAATTCTCTTATTCATTTTCTATATGATCATTCACGATAATTTGATATGAGCATGGATATTTTTGAGCATTATTTGGAGGAGATGTCTAAGTCTTTCAATCTTGTTTTGCATATATCTTCACTAGATTGTCTATTATCTATTTCATCGTAGGCTTAACATGTTTGATTTGGAAGGATAAAATTTAATCATAAAAATGGAAACACTTGGAAATTTCCAGAGACTTGATACATCTTAAGTTGTCTTCCTACATATTTCTTTCAAAAATCAGAAGATATTATTTATACACTTTTGGTTTTATTTCTATCTAATGGAAGGAATATTGTTTGATGACCATAAACCATCTTCTAAATCCATTTTTTATAATCTATAATTGGTATTGATCCTACATTGAGGAACAACTTTATGACATCTCTTCTAATCTCTTACGGGAAGGAATTTTCCCTCACGTGGTGTTTTTTCCTTTACATCTTATGGGAGCATTTTTTTAGTCTTTTCTATCTTTTTAGGAAGAGTGTTGTCCTATTAGGTTTTCTCCACTTCTTTATTTATTAGAGATTGAATTTATACATGGGTACATAACTTAACCTACTAGTCAAGACCCAACTTTGCATCTTTGTACCATTTTTATTTGTTCATCATGCTCTCTAAGTTGCACTTAAGTGGGGGTGTTGATGTGAATATGGGTTTTTGTTATCTATTTACTTTCTCTATAATATCAAAAAGGCACTTTATCTAAGTAGTTCCTAGTTAGTACTTTTTCATACATCTTGACATATTAAATATACTTAGTGAGAGGAATAATTCTAGAAGTCTCATGTGGACATGCAATCTTATTCTCTAGTTTTCATATGACATAGGATAAAGACACTTATCATCATCTTACTTTGTCCTATTCATTGACCTTTTCTATATAAAAAGGGTGTCATATGTACATTTTATTGATTGCATACATTGCATATGCACTTCATTGACCATATTGATCTAATATATTTTGCATCCATTATCACACTTTTTTTTCTCTTTCTTTTCTTTCTTATAGAAGGTTAGTTTGATTTTTATTGTTGATCTTAGGAACTTCAGTCCTTGAGTGACTCTATCAATTATTATTGATAGTTTCTTGTCTATGAGCACTATAGAATATTCAATTTGTATTCTTACAAGTACTTGTTACTCTATCAAGTGTATATGTTGGTTAGGATTTGATATACTAGCATTGAATTCCACATATTTTTCTTAGGTTTTCATTATTACAAACCTAAGATTCAAGCTCACCTTGTATTACATGTATTAGGATTCCAAAAAAGACCCTTAGATATTTGTTCTTATTTAAAGACTAATTTTATCTTGTAAACCTAAGATTCAAGCTCACCTTAAATTACATGTATTAGGATTCCAAAAAAGACCCTTAGATATTTGTTCTTATTTAAGGACTAATTTTATCTTGTAACATCAAGACATGGTGAACAATAGACTTTGGGGATATTTGTTGTTCTATTTTCAAAAAGATGAAATTGGTTCTAAGATTCCCTAAGGCTGGTACTTTTACTTTTATCTTCCAATACTAAACAAATGAATAATTTTTTGTTAATATTACAAGAGGAGCCTCCATTAGTTAGTCTGATATATTATATATTAAATTTACTCTTTAATATATGGAACCAAGTTATCAACATTTTATCATTCCCTACCCATAGAAAATAAATAGGTGTAGTCATTAACTAATGTCTTTCCTTAATTTTATTTCTTGGCGCATATTTTAAAAGAAAAGAAATGTATATGAATTGAAATACAAAAAAAACACATCGAATTTGTAACATTTTGTTAGAAAAATGAACAAATAAATGTCATTGATACAATATTGAACAAATATTTTAGGAAATATGTACAAAACAATGTGATTACAACAAAAATGTGTATGTACTTTTTGCAAAAGAGATGTTTCATGGCTAGAAGCTACTCAATTTATACCTAAGATTAAAAAAAAATACATATAATGAACATTCTACATAATCTTATGACGGATGACAAATGATATAACTATGTCTTTCCATGCTAATTATGTCTGAACTCATATATGTAACAACCCTCCAAGAAGTAACAAGGGGTCTCATGAGGGGTGAAACAACCAAAAAAAAAAACATTTTAATTTGGAGCTAATAATTAATGTGGAGGAAGGGTCATGACCTTAAAAAAAGAGGTACTCTTTTAGAACAATTGTAATAGATAGAGAGGAAGTACTAGGACCTTTCCTCCATCCACCAATAACAATCCAAGAAATGATATCTTCTAAATTCCCACAAGGAGGGGGGAGAAGAGTTCCTCACTTAGGGAGACAATCATTTATTTAAAGGGGAACAAAAGAAGGAGAGGGTGAGAGGAAATCAACTACTAATAGAGAAAGAACAATAACCTGTAGCTTTATAGGATGAGATAAACAATAAAAATTAACCACAAAAGGTACAAGAGGCTCCCTAACAAGGCATCTCTTAGAATCTTGAGAAGAGGCATCCATAGAAGAGGCTGAATTTGCAATTATTAAGTGATCATCAAAAGAAATATTCCACCAAGTAGAAATCCTCTTTCAATGACCCACAGAGCAAGCCAAATACAAATATAAAGTAAAAAATTAGTGGTGACAATAGAAAGGGATGCCCTCATAATCCATAGGCTAAGCCCAAGGATGACCCCTAACCATGAGAACCATCTATCAATTAAGAGGTAAAGTGCCGCATTCAAGGTAGGGATATCCAATGAAGGACATCCCATCCTTGCAGCCTAAAACATATACCATGCAAGATATACTAGTAACTGGTAACAAAACAACAACAAGAACAACTAGTAACAACACATAACACATAACCGATAAATAACTTGAATAAATCTTATTACAATCTGAAGAGTTACACAATTACAAGATCCATAGATCATCTAGACATCATATAGGCTTTCGAAAATAGTTTGTCGATTCTACCCTAATTTGGACCTTATCCTTTTCGCCTCAATCAAATGGTTCAAAATCTCGCAGGATCTATTTTAGTGAACAGATTTTGCCTTTCTTTAAATTAATGAATTTCACACTCTATCGCCTTCCTTAAAAGAAAAAAGTTCATTATATAGTTGGGTAAGTGTAATGTATACTACTTCCCTTTGAATTTTTGATAGGTACAACTCCATCCATTAGTTATTCAGGGAATAATCTAATTAATTTCAATTAGTGTAATTTTAACCTGAAAGCACGTAAGGCTACCTACTTCATTCTTGGATAAGAGGCTAATGATTTACACATATTTCAGGGAAAAATAAGTTTTCTAAATGCTTCAACACGAGAAATAGAAGTGACTGAAACAAATTTGAGAATGCTAGTTTTACAATTCATAAAAAAAAATAGATAAGAGAGACAAAATCTCTTTTCAAACACGTATCTTTTAAAAACTCATAGGAAGGAATCTCAAAAAAATAATAATATTCTGCACTGGAAAGCCAATCACTGTCCTTTGATTAGATCAACATATGCAAAGATATATCACTACGCAGATGGAAAACTCAAAGGTTTTCTTTTTCCCAAAACAGTATGATCCTTTATATATATATAACAAAGACACAATCAATACATGTATAAAACCCTTTTCAATTCCAAATCTTTAAAGTCTGATGACTTCCTTCAACAAAACAAAAATTCTCAAACCAAAAAGAAACTAAGTAAAAACCAACAAAATTCTAACCAAAATCTAACCCTTCTTCCTTCTATCTTAGTCTAATTTATAGTTTTTAGAATAGAGGAGGTCTCCCTGAAAACTTGACCTCCTCTAAATTAGTTATGAAAAGCAATAGAGTATAATTGGGACATATGTCCTGAAGTCATTTGCATAAACATGAAAAATACATAAAAATAGGTCCTTGATAAACGTGTTATGCTGCTTTCCCATCATCATCTTCTTCTTCGCTTTCCTAGGCATCGTGGGCAGTTGCGAGTTCCTCGATTATTGATTGGTTCAGAATCTTCATAGCATTGAGTTTTTCCTTTCCCACTTCTTTGTCCCATCTATGCTTCACTATCTTTTCGGCATGCTTCGATAACTGATCATTACCGATAAACGTCATTGACTCAATCTGGGTGACTCATGTTATATCCTCATGGGTGAAATTACCCTTGACTTTAATTTCCTCCATGTATTTCCTAAAAACTTTTCTTGCATCCTACGTGTTTAGCCTGCAAATCCCCAAATGCCAATCGTGGTCAAGATTAACCACATTGTTGTCATTAACTAAATTGCATTGGAGGTCTTGGAGTTCATACACAGAAGTCTTGGCCTTGGAGATAACAGATTTGAAGGTGAGAACCCACCATATTATGGTCTTCTTCAACATGAAGAGTTGACATTCATCTGTTACCAGCATGATTGAATGTTCTGTCAAAAATCTGGTAGCTCCATATTCTTCTATTTTAGTGAATATAGGCAATACATTTTCATATTTGTGTTCCTCTTTCTCCCATGGAAAAATTTGGTTTTGAATTTCTGCAATGATACTCTCCATCTCATCACATAATTTTTAGGAGTTCGTGATATACTTTTCTTCGTCTTTAATTACTCCTTCAATCCATCTTCCTACAGCCTCTACAATGCTTTTAGCTTGTTGAACCTGACTCATTAGCTTTTTATTCTTTGGTGAAGTAGGATCAAAGCTCTCTATAGCATGGGATATAGGAAGTGCTCCAAAGCAACCAATGTTGTGAATGAATTGAGCAAGGATGCTTATATGCCGCTTTAGCTCTCTCTTTTCTTGCCCATCTTTCTTCGACCTGGTGAGCATTTTCTTTGTGGATACCTAAAATTAATGGTCATCTAAATCCCTACTCATGTTTCCCAGCTCCACCTTAGTGATCTCAAAAGAAGTGGTCAGCCACTTAGGGGTTGCACTAGAACTGGTTGTTCCTTTGATCGCTTTGGAGGGTGGTGTCATAGCTATGGTAACCACATGTGAATCCATGGCATTAGTGATGTCACTATCTAGATCTTCAACTTCAAATATCTGAGAATCAAGAATCTTATCCTTCACCTCTATAACCTTAACTTGATCCATCCTTCTTTGAGTAGCACTTCGTGGCCTGGTATGTCGAGGAGTAGAGAAGTCCAAAACTGGATTAGAGTTGTGCCTAACGTGAGGCAACTTTTTATCCTTACCTGCATGAATAGGCATAGAAGTATTATTAGAAAAATGCTTTGGTGAACGTAGAGTAACCTCACTATTTCTCACAGAATTAGACTTGGTGCCTAATTTCGTTGCTTTCTTCCTTTCAACCCATTTTGCGGTTCTCTCTGAAACCCTTTTTGTTTTCAGCGGTATATCATCTTCTTCTTCACCATCCCAGTTGATATAGGACACTTTGGTCTCACTTAAGCTAAGTATCCATGCTCAAACGATTCTATATAATCTTTCTCAAGCCCATCGATGTCAAGCTTTACCTACACCGAAATGACTTCCTCCAACACCATTCTCATATTTGCCCTTTTGAAAACCTCGAGTTCATCATTGCAATCCTCCCAGAAGTCTTCTAATTGTGGAATTGGGAGATACGACATTAGACTAAGACTTCGAGAGAAACCCTTATTATCAAAGCCTTTCCTTGCATGGTACAGGGGAAAATTGAAGTTTTTCAGGTCCCCTCCAATACTCAAAGCATCCAACATTGAACTGTAGGATACCATAGTTAACTGAATAGGAAAATGACCCTCCCATTTGTCCTTGGGTTGGGCCTTTTTAATCACAGTAGCTAGTTGCCTACATATCTTTGCTGAAACAAAACAATCTGAACAAAAATGAGGAAGCTTGAATGGCTCTTCTTCAAAACTGCCTATCCTTATATAGCAGTAGCGAGGGAACTAGATAAAGAAGTTGCCACATCTTCACCAATGTCTGTGCATCCTCGAACATTCTCTTGGTTTTCATATCTTTCAATTCATCACACAAATTTCCCAGAAAGGAATTGTGTACCCTCCTAAAGTCTTGCAAGGCATTATCCTTTTGCAACATAGGGTAAAAATCATATACGGAGACATCCTCCTTAGTGGCCTATCTAGGTATTCCAACTATCTCCTTAAGACATGGAAAACAGTGTATAAGATACGAAAAAATGAAGAAATTGTTCTTAAATTGTTTGGCCATACTCAGCTGCTCCCTCATTGAAACAACAATCAGCTCTACCCAATCGAGGTATTGTTTCCCTTCTAATACTAGCTACACAAAGCAATAAATCCAGTCATCAAAATAGTAGGCTTCCATAGAACCTCTGAACAACAATCTGGAACCACCCCTTTGGGGAACCTTCAACCAATATTTTGCTACATTATTTTGGTGCCCAGTTTTGTCTGCGTTGAACTCAATGATTGACTGAGCAGGAGAAAAGTTTGAAAACTGGTAATCAGGTAGGTTGAAAATAGAGGAAATTACCTCACAATTAATGGCAAGGAGGGTTTCACCACTATCTCTCCTAAAGTTTTTGGAGGCTGGATCATACCTAGCGATACATTCCCTAACCAATTCTGGGCAAGGGATAGCTAGGGGAAAGGCTGCCGCCTCTATGAGACCACTACTCAAAACTTCCACACCAAAGGAACCATCAATTCCCTTGAAAACCCTTTCCATTAAAACTTCAAGATTTTCCACTTTAAGGTCGATATCACTAGCTATGGGCTCTATACATGCAAGACTAAAAACATTCCCGAAAAGGTACAATGTGGACTTCATAATTCCTAAATGACAAGCCTTATTTTCTTTCAGCAAACTTTACTATGAGAGAAGAAATGTAGGTAAAAATCACTTGGAGAAGACAAGAAATGAACTCAACTTCATAGTTGAGAGCAATCAGACGACTACCTGCAAACAAACCTTCAATCCAAGAAAAATAACTCTGCAGCGACGAGGAACAGATTTTTAGGGAATTAATCCTTTCATACCTTATAGCAAAGCAATGACACGGACTTATTAAGTGCAATAATTCCAATCGTCAGTTTAAGTATGTTGAGATTGTGGATTGGATATCGCACGCATGCATTGAATGCATGGCGGCATTTTTGAAGGAACTGCTAGTCCCCAAAATAATTACTTGTCTCAAAACTCCAACAATTTACGTCACCCAAGATATGGTTCGCCCTTCTTCATACTTGGAAATAAATGCACCATCAAATCTTTTAACTCATGGGACCCACCAAATTTGAACACGCATGAACATTCTGAACAGACTTCATTGGGGTTCAAGTAGTTCAAGGCATACACCGCACCCAGGAAAAATCTCTTCTGAAAGGATTAACTATGTCAAGTGTTGCTAACCATTTGAACTGTGTTGAACATGTTGAACACGTCTGAATAGTTTGAACTAGATTCAAAGAGTTCAACGCCTAGAGAGAGATGATATAGCACACCACCGAACAAAACCAATAAAGAACCGCTGCAAAATACTTTTAGAGAATATTAGTATAAAAACCCCCTACCTAAAAACCTACGGAACCTAAATGAGCCTTATGAACTTGGTTCAAAATGATTCAATGAGTTCAAGGAGTTCAACCGATCTTTAAAACTCGGTCTTTTATTTAAAAACAACCTACAAATGGACTAAAGGCTTAAACCGAGGAATTCTAAGAAATACAAGGACTTCGAATAAAAATTTATAAGGTGATTTACTCTTGTCATGAAGGGTAAATGATGCAATAACATTGGCTCTGACTGGGGATTGTATTTTGCGAAGGAAAATGCAAAGAACTCTAAATCTCTAGTTTCGCATGACCAAAAAAAGATAGGGGGAACAAAGGAAGACTCACACCTAACCAGACACGAAACAAAACACCTAAGCTACTATATATAGGAAATCTCAACCACAGGTTTCACAATTTGTAGAGCTTGAGATCTTGCCCATTGTAGGTGTAGGGTATAACCATTCCATTTGAGTAATTGAGTCTAAAAGAATTTTGTCCCACCACTTCATAGATCTTAAATGGGCCTTTCCACAATGAGTCAAATTTACCATGGGCACCCTTTGGTTCTTTCCTTTTATCCCATAACAGTACTTCATCTCCTTTAAGGAAACCTCTTGGTCAAGCTCTCATGTCAAAGATCCTCTTCACTCTATTCTGATGCTCCATAATTCTATCCACTAACATCTCTCTTTCTTCTTCCAACTTCATTAGATACATAACTCTCTTCTCTAGAGCATTCTAAAAAAAAGAATCTTCAATTACTGTTTGAAGTTTGGCTGCCGACAATTCTAGGGGTAAAGAAAGTTTTGCACCGATCCCACACATAAGCTCAAAAGGTGTCATTCCAATGGCTCTTTTAGGCGTAATCCTGTGATGCAAAGCATCATGAAAAACCCTTCAAGAACCCCAAATCAACACGGAGTTCCAATCTCAACACAACATCTTCACTTGTATTAGAGGCATAATCTGATCATAATCATCATTTTATAGTCTAAAACAATATTAATATCAACCAACCAATCCAATATTAAATCCATCATATCATTTTATAACCCTTTGAACATTAATCAAGACCAAAACAATGCATTATACTATCCTAGTTAATGACAGTTTGATATACTCGTAGTTAGTTATTAATAACTTTCAAACCCGAGCATATTTGGAAGATTGCTTCAGTGAGCTTGTAGACAACTAGGTTTCTAAAACCATATCCACAATTGAGAACAATCCAACAGTGGAGTTACAAGTTATGGTCTCTGCACCGAGATCGTTTTGACTGTCATAGAAAAAACAAGAAATGTGCATGCCCAGTCCGCCTAGGGCATCAAATATCTTCCAAAATACAAATCCATTTGATATGAAATAAAATCAATATGAAAACCCCTTTAATCTACTCTCAGAATAACTAAGATTTAGATTTTTCCCATGGTTAAAAGTTGCAATATGGTCAAACCCTTGCACACACCTCTGTAAATGAGGGTTTACAAACTGTTTTTACAAAAACTAACATAACTCATTCATTCCTTCATAAAAAACACCAAACCAAAGCCAAAAGAATGTTAACTCATTGCCCTAAATTTTCCTAATAATTATACACCATTTTCAGGCTTTACATGGCCATGCAAGGCCTTGAAAGAGAGAAGATAACTATTTTAGGACTGCAAAACAAAGGTTTTTGAATTCCCAATTTCAATCAAAATGTACTCCTTCTTTCTCTTCGGTTTGGATCAACATTACATCATTTAAATAGTGATTCCCATCCTTGGGAACTCTCATAACTACCCTTTAACCAATTTAGAACTCCTCATTTATGCATTTTACATCCTTATTACCCTTATTTGGGTCTTTTAACACATTTTGGAACATTTCAACCTCATGAGGACCTTTTTGGATAATTTTTGAAAAATGGCTTACATAGTCTTACATTATGATTTACAATGACTCAAATAGACCTTATAAGCTCAAAAATTATTTAAATTACTCATGAAATCACTCTTGACCTCATGTAACCTCTTGAAACTAGGTGCTCCTGCACCATACTGTCTACCCATAAAGCTTCATATACCTTCCTATGCCAATTTTGAGCATTTTCATCAACCAGCTTCTTCATAATCGCTATTAGGTTCTTGTTGCTTGAATCTGCTAGTCCATTACCCTGTGGAAAGTAATCAGAGGAATGTGAGAGAGTAATCTAATGTTTAGAGAAAAATATAGTTAGTTCTTTGGAGGAGAAATACGATGCATTATCTACAACAATCTTTTGAGGAATCCCAAAATGGACCAGGATGCAATCTTTGAGATAATTACACATGACCTCTGAGTTTTCCTTTTTAGTGGGAATGGCCTCCACCCACTTGGTAAAATAATTGGTTGCTATCAAAATATACATATGGTCAACACTGGAGTGAGGGTTTATCGGCCCAATGAAATCAATACCCCACTTCTTGAAGGGTTCATCTATTACCAAAGGCCTTAAAGGCAGAACCACTAAATGTGGTTTCCCAGAAAAGACTTGGCATTTTTTACATTCCTTAACATAAATATACGCATCTCGAAACATGCCAGGCCAATAAAAACAATTCCTTAAAATCTTGAAGGCAGTTATAGAGGATGAGAAATGCCCGCCACAGGCTTCATCATGATAAACTTCCAGAAGTTTTTAGTGTTGACACTTATCTACGCACCTTAAGTAAGTACCATCCAAACCTTTTTTATATAGGACATCCTACCAAATAACATATTTAGCAGCCTTTAACTTAAGATCCTTTGCTCTTTTGCTGACAAATGACTAGGGCAGCTATTGTAAGTCAAATAGTAGGCCACATTTAAAGAAAACCACGCATCTTGCAATCCAACAAATAGGGTCAATGGTAACTCTTTTTTCTGTTTCCATCTCATTTTCTGCTATTAATTTGCATAAGCCTTGTCCTTTGAGTGTCTTCGTAGGGCGAATGTATAGATCATATTCCTGGATTTTTGTTACCCATGTCACTCTTTTATTGAGTCCAACTTCTTGTTGAGTTAAAATGATTTTCACTACAGAATCTGGAACAAAAATGACAGAATTAGAGTGCAGAATGTAATACCGAAATTGTTTTACAACTTTGACCACAATGAAGGCTTGTTTCTCTGAAAGTGAATACTTAAGCTCATGCTTCTTGAGTGGAACGCTCATGAACACTATAGGTGCTTCTATCCCAGATTAATCCATTTGTAATAGTATTCCAGACATTGTATGTTCTAAGGTGTAGCAGTATAAAATGAAATCCTTTTTGAAATCTGGGTTGATGAGAGTTGGCGCATTTGCAACTAAACTCTTGATTTTTTCAAAAGCTTCTTTGGCTTCTTCAGTCCATTTGAAAGGATGCCTTTCACTCAATAGGCTGATGATATGTTTGTTAGTTTTGGCAAATTCTGGTGCAAACCATCTTAAGAAATTCACCTGGCCAAAGAAAGACCTTACTCCAATCCATTTTGAAGGTAAGCTGAGACATTGAATTAAATTGACTCTCTCCGAATCAATGTTGACACCTTCTTTTGAAATGATATGCCCCAACAATTTACCCTCAATTACGTAGAAAATTGAATTCTTTGGGTTCAAGGAGATTCCATGCTCTCGACAGCATTGCAGAACTACCTTCAAATCATTGAGATGATTCTTTCTCTCTTTAGAAAACACTGTCAAGTCATCTAGGTAAACAACAATAATTCTATCATGAAAATCCTTAAAAGAAGAATCCATAGCCCTTTGAAAGGTTGCTCTGACATTTATCAAACCAAATGGCATATGATTATATGCGAATGTTCCAAATGGAGTGATGAATTTTTTCCCATGTTGTTCATTCTTGGCAACAATAATTTGATTGTAACCCAAAAACTGTCTAAAATCGACATCATTTCTGACCCAAATACCATCTGCAGAATATGATCCATATTGGGTAAGGAATAGTTATCCTTAAGACTTGCCTGATTCGAGTTGTGAAAATATACACAAATCTAAATTTCCCCATTATTCTTCCTCACGGGCACAATGTTGGCTACCCAAGTAGAGTGATGAATTGGATATATGATTCTGGCTTTAAGCATTTTATCTATTTCCTTAAAAATTGCATCTACCATCATGGGATTAAAATTTCTCAATTTCTGTCTGAAAGGAGAAACACCAAGCTTCAATGGAATTTGATGTTGAAAATGCCCATCCCTAAACTCCTTGAAATCATCATAGGACCAAGCAAAAACATCAATGTATTCCTTCAATAGCCCACCAAGAATTAATTTTTCCACAGAAGAGCAACATTTGCCAATTGTTACCACCTTAGGATTATATTCATCACCTAGATTAATCTTTTCACAACTTCCTTTCCCATCATCCTCAAGAGCTTTCTTTCCTATGAACACATCATTTCCGGTGAAAAACCTCTCCAAAGTCACTAGCCCTTTCAGAATTTTGTTCCCTTTAAGCTGAATGAAATTGTTTTCAGAATCAACACCCAAATCTGGACAAAATTCCTTGCAATTACTTTCAGAACCTTCAAAATATGATTGGGAGAATGAATGAGCGCACTCTAGAAAGTCTTTGATTTGAGCATCTGTATTGAATACTTGCCAATGGTTTACATTATCAGGGACACTAGGCCTATAAATCATTTCAATACTATATGAATCATTCTTAAAGTTTGGGTGTGGTAACAAAAGAGAAGCTGAAATGACCAATGAATCCACCCTAGTGTTTTGATCCCTTGGTATAGCTTCAATCGAGAAGGCATAAAAAAATTATATCTCATCCCAAACCCTGTTTCTATAATGTTTCAATCTATCATTCTTAACTGAATAGACATTTCTTACCTGTCTGACAATCATCTCTGCATCTCCCTTAACTTTGAGCAATTTAATACCTTTACACTTGGCTTCATTTAATCCTAACAATAATTCCTCGTACTCTACAGTACTATTAGTATTCTTAAGATCCAACTTGAAAGAAAAAGGAAAAATGTTACCATTTGGAGAGAGCAAAACTACCCCTGCTCCAAAATTAGAATTAGTACAACTTCCATCAAATTCTATATGCCACAATCTGCCATCTTCATCAACTGCTTCCTTAAATTCTTTTTCATCTAGTGCAAGGATGAGATAGTGTGAGATTTTACCAAGATCAAGAGGTAATGGAAAGCACAAATAAGAGAGAAGAAAATAGAATGACAAGAACAAAACTGTATTCTCATCAATATGCAAGTGATCAACTGGATTCTCTAATACAATGAATATAGGCCTCCTTATATAGGCAAGGCCATATGGATGTATGAGCACACAAATATGACATGTGGCTCAATGAGAAACAAGGGTAGGTAAGAAATACTAGGGGTAGGTAGGAGAAATAATATAATATTCCACAAGAGGTGGATGACCCACCGAATGTGGAGTGTAACAGCAAAATAAGACCACAAAAGGTGGAATTTCTCCTACAAGCTCTATCCCTATGTGCACACTTCCCTAAGTGTCTCAAATCCAAACTACGAAGAGATGCATTATCCTAAGTTAACTTAAGTAAGTGTAATAATATCCAAATTGAATATTTATTTACACCAACACCCCCCCTTAAGTGCAACTTAGGGAAATGAAGACTCAAGTCAACAATGCAACTAAGCAATGCAAAATGGGTCCCGGCTATGAGGCCATGTTAGGTACCCATGTACAATTACAAATGCAATCTCCCATAAAGTGGGGAAAGAGAGAAAAACCCAATGGGAAAAAACCCTCCCCCAAAAGAGAGATGATGAAAGCACACAATGCTCTCAATGATGAATGAGAAGAACAAAACTATGTCTCCCCCATAAAAGAGAAGAAGAGACCATGAAGCCCCCCCTCAATGTTGAATCTCCTGCAAAGATGGTCCAATGATGATGACCAAAATACCTCCCCATAAGGAAGAAAGAGAGTCAATGCTACACCAATAATGTCAAAGTGTGACAAAACTAGGTACCAAGTCGATGATGATGAATCACTCGCTGCAACAAAAAGAAGATTAGGCATGGAGACAACCTGCTATGAGCATCATCTGAATACTCAGAAATAGCAGAAATACTGGTACAATCTAAGTCTCATGGGAGCCATGCACAAATGTGTACAATCTAAGTCTCAACTGGAGCCATGCAAGTCTCACAAGATATTCCTAATCTATGTATACAAGAGGATTACATCAAATATGTCAACAATGACAAGATACAAAGAGGTGTGGCACTTTATGATAGTGCGAGTACAACATTGCTCATGCAAGAGCATACAACATGATAGTGCAAATCTGGAAACATGAAGATGATGCCACCAAGAAGCCTGGTAAAAGACGCCTCCAATTGGGATGTAGCCAAGAGATATAAAGGAGCAAATCAACCCCCCCCTTGACTGCCAGTTGGAAGCACTGCAAGACAGTTGTGAAGTGACAAGAAAAAAGGTGTTCCCAATTTGACTTATTAAATGATGTTTGTGTTTTTAAAAGATTTTAAAAATCTAAATAAAAACAATTATTATGCCATGCAAAAAAAACTTTATTAAAAAATTTAAAAAAACCAAAAAAGGCGATAGTCATCTTTTTGATTTAAAAAATGATATTAAAAAAACTTTAATAAAAATTTATTAAAGATAAAAAAAACTTTTATAAAAAAGTTTATTTTTTTTTAATTAAAAAAAACATATTTAAAATGAATAAGAAAAAAAAGTTTTTTTTTTTAATTATTAAAAAAAATATTTTAAAACAAATTTAAAAAATAAAAATAAAAAAAAAACGAAAAAAAGAAACCCTACCCGCAGGTAGCCTATGGTACACGCAAGGACCACCTACAAGCTGCAGGTTGTCTGCGGGACCTACAGGTACCCTGTGGTACTGCAGGGCCTGCAGGGCCACAGGTGGCCTACAGTCATCGCAGGTACACCTGCAGGCCGCAGGTTGCTTGCAGTACCTGCAGTTACATCGGCTCGCCTACGGGCCAATAAAGAGCCCCCCCCTCAAATTTTATTTTATTTTTTAAAAATGAAAACACAAAAAAGCGCCCCCCCCGGGGCCCCCCCCAATTATTTAATTTTTTAAATTTCTAAAAATAATTTTCAAAAGATGGAAAAAAAAATAAAAAATTTCAGACCTTTACCTACAAGTCCGCACGACGGGCTGGGAGGGGAGATTTTTTCAACTCGGGGTGACGGAGGCCGATTTCAACAAATTGATAGTCGATCTTGGGGTTTTTGGGCCTTTTGTGCGTAATGGCGATGACGGATTTGACCAAAAATGCTCCAAAATTGCAGATCATTGCCAGGACAAGTCACCACCCTCCACCTTCAAACGGCTCTAGATTTGGCCTCGGATGTCAGATTTGGATGAAATAAAAGGCAATTCTTACTTTATCGAACCTTCTCAATCCAATGGTAGCCTCAGATCTAACCCAACAAGCTCCAATAATAACCTGCAATAGAAAGCTCCAAAATGCAAAACCCCAAAATTCTCTCAATTGGCAAACCAATGGCACTCTAATGGCTCTAATACCATGTGAGATTTTACCAAGATCAAGAGGAAATGGAGAGCACAAATAAGAGAGAACAAAATAGAATGACAAGAATAAAAGTGTATTCTCATCAATATGCAAATGATCAATTGGATTCTCTAATATAATGAATATAGGCCTGCTTATATAGGCAAGGCCATATGGATGTATGAGCACACAAATATGACATGTGGCTCAATGAGAAACAAGGGTAGGTAAGAAATACTAGGGGTAGGTAGGAGAAATAATATAATATTCCACAAGAGGTGGATGACCCATCGAATGTGGAGTGTAACAGCAAAATAAGACTACAAAAGGTGGAATTTCTCCTACAAGCTCTATCCCTATGTGCACACTTCCCTAAATGTCTCAAATCCAAACTACAAAGAGATGCATTATCCTAAGTTAACTTAAGTAAGTGTAATAATATCCAAAATGAATATTTATTTACACCAACAGATAGTTTCCAAATTCACATTCTTGAAATAGAATCTAGGCTTTAGGATTATCAGAGGGAAAGGCTGTGTATTTGTTTTTCGGTTCAGGTTCAAGTTTGATTTTCTGTTTCCCAAGTGGAATGATAGCTTCTGACCAGTCCATCTTAATTTCACCTCCAAGTTCCTTACAAAAGGTTCTACTCAAAATTATCCCATAACTTGCAGGAATGTCAGCAGCCAGAATAGTCAATTTTACCCTTTTATCAGGAAATGTTGCTAGCACTACGTGAACATCCTTCACCCATCCAATAAGAGGGACCTTCTTCCCATCCATTGAATAATATCTCCCAAATGTCTTAGTGAGAGTTAAACCTAAAGACCTAGCAACAGATGAAGGCATTATGTTATCTTATGCTGCTAAATCTATTATACAATTGCTAAGCTTTTGACCATTTAGGAGAAGGGATATGTAGAAAGGTTCAGGTTTCAGAACCTCAATGTCAAGCCTATCTTCAGCATTATGAAAAGCATAGGGATTAACCAAGTCAGTGGAAGGGCATGGGATAGATGTAGGTTTTTCAGCAAGAAACAAATCACTATGCCCCACACATTTATGCATTGAAGACTCTAAATAAGAATCTCCTTTTACATACTTGACCAGTTTTTCTAGTTCCTTTGGGTTCATTTTCAAATATTCTGTAGTGGAAAGTTGAATAGTTGAAGCTTTACAAAACTCAATTATGTCAAAGGAAGGAGAAGAAGAAGAACAATTTTTACTTTCAATATTTCTTTGCAAAATATTACATTCAGGGGTCTTTGCATGAGAAGGAAAACCATTACTTGTGGGGTCTTTACCTTTGTAATTAGCTCCAGAAGAGCTCACAAAAGGAGTGGGTTGGGAGGTCCGTTGATTCCTTGTAAGGATTGCACATGTAGGATCTTCAAGAGTTGCCAAAATATTATCACTTCTTTCTGAATCTTACTCATATTCAAGGTAGAATGATCTAGAGTCGCCAGGTACCTCTTGAACTTTCTCTACTTTAGATAACTCACCTAGTTCATCCTTTGTGTTTTTCATTTGAACATGTCTTATCATATCAGGACAAGAACCTCCATCATGATCTGTAGTAAGGTGAAAAGAACACATAGCACCCTTATCAAGAGGAGCCTCTATTTGTAATCTTTGTGGGGCAGCAAGCAATTTCAAAGACCGTCCATAATTATATTGGTTTGGGGTTTTTCTACTTATATCTTGATAGGGTTGTGGGTAGGAGACTCCAGGTTTCAGTATCTGCCTCTTCAAAGCAATCATATCATTAACTAGCCTTTGAACAACTGGATTAGTTGAAGAGCTGGAAGCTTGGAGTTGACCTTGATGAATTTGCACATCCTTTCTCCATTTCCCAGTTGTTATTAAGTCATCTTCGAGTTCTATAGCTTCATTTTGTGCAGTCTCAAGATCGGCTGACCTATTCCTTCTAAGGTGGAAACCAACATCGAGAGGCATGGAGTTTATAAAGAAACATTGTTGATTGTAAGCAGTTGGTCTTTTAGCCTGGGGAATTTTATGGATAATCTTATTATACCTAGCTACATAGTCCCTCATTGGCTCATGAATTTCTTTTTTCATTTGTGTGAGTTGAGCCAGTAGTGAGTGCTCATCATTAGCACTCTTGAACCTTTTCTCAAAAGCGGTTTTCATTATTTGCCAATCAGTTATAGATCCCACTCGCAGATGACTAAACCAATCTGCTGCCCCCTTGGTAAGAATTTGAGAAAAAATCCTAACAGCCACATCCTCATATTGTACTGCCAGTATCTCAGTAGCTACATTAAAATAATTCAAGTGTTCCTCAACTGAGAATTTTCCATCTCCATTAAACTTAGGTAGAACATCCCTTGCTCCTTTTGGAAGTGGATTATGAGCTCTGAGGGAAAGAGGTCCAAGTGCGGCACCCCATGGTTGGGCCATAATGAAAACAGGGTAAATAGTTACAAGGGGAGGGGCTTGAACTCCAGTAAGCATTAGTGCTTGCCAACAACTTGAAGAGGAAGGTATAGGAGTGGTTCTAGTAGGAGAGGAAGGTCTACTTATAGTGTTTCTTTTGGGAGTGAAATTTGTGGAAAATGATAATCCTTGCAATTCTTCATAATAATTATCAATTACTCCCTCTCTCCTTTGTGATATAGTATAAGGACGAGAATCCAGTGTTGTCACCCCTAGGGTTCCTATGATCTCTAAACAAATCTTTCAACCTCAGCGATGTTCTTGAGTTATGGAAATCTGTCTTAAACAAAGAAATATGGTGAATATTGTTAATTATGAGTTCAATTCTATCATGCTCGTGGCATGCTGGTCTATTGAATGTTCGACTTTTCGCAAAAGAGTTGCCAAAAATCTGTTAGTGAACATATTTTGCCTTTCTTTAAATTAATGAATTTGACACTTTGTTGCCTTCCTTAAAAGACAAAAGCTCACTATAGAGTTGGGTAAGTGTAACATATACTACTTCCCTCTAAATTTTTTATAGGTACAACTCCCTCCATTAGTTATTAAGGGAATAATCTAATTAATTTCAATAGGTATGCTTTTAACCTGAAAGCACATAAGGCTACCTACTTCATTCTTAGATGAGAGGCTAATGATTTACACATATTTTAGGGAAAAATAAGTTTTCTAAATGCTTCAACATGAGAAATAGAAGTGACTGAAACAAAGTTCAGAATGCCAGTTTTACAATTCATAAAAAAAAATAGATAAGAGAGACAAAATCTCTTTTCAAACATGTATCTTTTAAAAACTCACATGAAGGAATCTCAGAAAAATAATAATATTTTGCACCAGAAAGGCGATCACTGTCCTTTGATTAGATCAACATATGCAAAGATATATCACTACATAGATTCAAAACTCAAAGGTTTTCTTTCTCCCAAAACTAAGACACAATCAATACATGTATAAAACCCTTTTCAATTCCAGATCTTTAAAGTCTGATGACTTCCTTCAACAAAACAAAACTTCTAAAACCAAAAAGAAACTAAGTAAAAACCAACAAAATTCTAACCAAAATCTAACCCTTCTTCCTTCTATCTTAGTCTAATTTATAGTTTTTAGAATAGAGGAGGTCTCCCTGAAAAACTTGACCTCCTCTAAATCAGCTATGAAAACCAACAGAGTATAATTGGGACAGATGTCTCGAAGTCATTTGCATAAACATGAAAAATATATTAAAAAAAAGGGCCTTGATCAACTCGTTATGCTGCTTTCCCATTGTCATCTTCTTCTCCACTTTCTTGGGCGTTATGGGTAGTTGCAAGTTTCTGGATTATTGATTGGTTCGGAATCTTCATAGTATTGAGTTTTTCCTTCGCCACTTCTTTGTCCCATCTATGCTTCACCATCTTTTCGGCATGCTTCGGTAACTAATCATTACCAATAAACATAATGGACTTGATCTAGGTGACTCGTGTTATATCCTCAGGGGTGAAATTTCCCTTGGGTTTAATTTTCTCCATGTATATGCTGAAAACCTTTATCGCATCTTGCATGTTCAGCCCGCAAATCCCTAACTGCCAATCATGGTCAGGATTAACCACTTTGTTGTCATTAACTAAACTGCATTGGAGGTCTTGGAGTTCATACATAGAAGTCTTGGCCTCGGAAATCATAGATTTGAAGGTGAGTACCCACCACATTATGGTCTTCTTCAACACGAAGAGTTTACATTCATCTGTTACCAGCTTCATTGAATGTTCTGTCCAAAATCTGGTAGCTCCATATTCTTCTATTTTAGTGAATATAGGCAAGACATTTTCCCATTTGTGTTCCTCTTTCTCCCATGGCAAAATCTGGTTTTGAATTTCCGCAATGAGGCTATGCATCTCATAACATAATTTCTGGGAGTTCATGATATACTTTTCTCCATCTTTAATTACTCCTTCAATCCATCTTCCTACAGCCTTTGCAATGCTTTTAGCTTATTGAACCTGACTCATTAGCTTTTTATTCTCTGGTGAAATAGGATCAAAGCTCTCTATAGCATGGGATATAGGAAGTGCTCCAAAGCAATCGATGCTGTCAATGAATTGAGCAAGGATGCTTATATGCCACTTTAGCTCTCTCTCTTCTCGCCCATCTTTCTCTGACCTGGTGAGCATTTGATTTGCGGATACTTGGAAGAAATGGTTATCTGAATCCCTACTCATGTTTCCCAGCTCCACCTTAGTGATCTTAAAATATCTCGACAACCCACTTTCTGGTCCCTTCATCACTATCCAGTCAAGCAGTTGTTTTGAACCTTTTTTGCCTGGGGCCCTTCTCTGTGTACTTTACTACCACATATTGAATTGGAATACTCATGGGAATAGAACTCCATTTTTTGTTCACCGAATTGGTCAGCCACTTAGGGGTTGCACTAGAACTGGTTGTTCATTCAATCGCTTTGGAGGGTGGTGTCATAGCTACGGTAACCACATGGGAATCCATGTCATTAGCGATGTCACTATCCATATCTTCAACTTCAAATATCTGAGCATCGAGAATCTTATCCTTCACCTATGTATCCTTAGCTTCATCCGTCCTTCTCTGAGAAACACTTTGTGACCTGATATGTCGAGGAGTAGACAAGTCCAAAGCTGGATTAGACTTGTGCCTAACGTGAGGCGGCTTTTTATCCTTACCTACATGAACAGGCATATAAGTATTATTAGAAAAATGCTTTGGTGAACATAGAGTAACCTCACTATTTCTCGCAGAATTAAACTTGGTGTCTAATTTTGCTACTTTCTTCCTTTCAACCCATTCTACGGTTCTCTCCAAAACACTTTTTGTTTTCAGGTGTATATCATCTTCTTCTTCCCCATCCCAGTTGATATAGGACACTTCGGTCTCGGCTTGTGCTAAGTATCTAGGTTCAAACAATTATAGATAATCTTCCTCAAGCTCATCTATGTCAAGGTTTACCTGCAGTGAAATGAGTTGCTCCAACACCATTCTCATGTTTTCCCTTTTGAAAACCTCGAGTTCATCATTGCAATCCTCCCAGAAGTCTTCTAGTAGTGGAATTGGGAGATACGGCATTAGATCAAGACATCAGGAGAAACTATTATTATCAAAACCTTTCCTTTCATGGTACAAGGGAAAATTGAAGTTTTTTAGGTCCGCTCCAATACTCAAAGCATCTGACATTGAATTGTAAGATAGAATACCTAACTGAATAGGAAATGACCCTTCCATTTGTCCCTAGGTTGGGCATTTTTAATCACAGTAGCCAGTTGCCTACATAAATCTGCTAAAACAAAACAATCTAAAAAAAAATGAGGAAGCCTAGATGACTCTTCTTCAAAACCACCTATCCTTATATAGCAGAAGCAAGGGAACTAGATAAAGAAGTTGTCAAAGCTCTTCACCAATGCTTGTGCAGCCTCAGACATTCTCTTGGTTTTCATATCTTTCAATTCGTAATACAAATCTCCCAGAAAGGCATTGTGTACCCTCCTAAAGTCTTGCATGGCATTATCCCTTTGCAATATAGGGTAAAAATCATATATGGATACCTCCTCCTTAGTGGGTTGTTTAGGTATTCCAACTATCTCCTTAACACATACCAAATAGTATATAAGATACGAAGACATGAAGAAATTTTTCTTAAATTGTTTGGCCATACTCAGCTGCTCCCTCATAGAATTGGTAATCAGCTCTGCCCAATCGAGGTATTACTTCCCTTCTAATACTAGCTGCACATAGCAATAAATCTAGTCATCGAAACTGTAGGCTTCTGCAAAACCTTTGACTTGGTGCAAGAGTAACATGACATCATGAATGTGAGGCGGCATATGGTTCTTATTGGGATTCTTGGGCAATCTAGAACCACCCTTTTGGGGAACCTTCAACCAATATTTTGCTGCGTTATTTCGGTGCCCAGTTCTATCTGCATTGAAATCGGTGATTGACTGGGCAGGAGAAAAGTTAGAGAATTGGTAATCATTCAGCTTGAAAATAGAGGAAATTACCTCATGGTTAATGGAAAGGAGGGTTTCACCATTGTCTCTCCTGATGGTTTTGGAGGTTGGATCATACCTAGCGATACATTCCCTAACCAATTCTGGGCAAGGGATAGCTGGGAGAAAGGCTGCCGCCTCTATGAGACCACTACTCAAAACTTCCACACCAAAGGAACCATCAATTTCCTTGAACACCCTTTCCTTTAAAACTTCAAGATTTTCCCCTTTAAGGTCGGTATCACTAACTATGGGCTCTGTACATGCAAGACTAAAAACATTCCCGAAAAGATGCAATGTGGACTTCGTAATTCATAAATGACAAGCCTTATTTTATTTCAGCAAACCTTACTAAGAGAGAAGAAATGCAGGTAAAAATCACTTGGAGAGGACAGGAAATGAATTCACCTTTATGGTTCAAAGCAATCAGATGACTACCAGCAAACAAACCTTCTATCCAAGAAAAATAACTCTACAGTGATGAGGAACAAATTTTAAGGGAATTATTCCTTTCATACCTTATAGTAGAGCAATGATATGGACTTATTAAGTGCAATAATTCCAATCATTAGTTTAAGTGTGTTGAGCTTGTGGATTGGACATCGCACTCATGCATTGAATGCATGGCGACATTTTTGAAGTAACCACCAATTCCCGAAATGATCACTTGTATTGAAACTCCAACAATTTGCATCACCCAAGATATGGTTCGCCCTTCTTCATACTTGGCAATAAATGCACCATCAAATCTTTTAACTCACGGGACCCACCAAATTTGAATATGCATGAACATTCTGAATAGACTTCATTGGGGTTCAAGTAGTTCAAGGCGTACACCGCGCCCCAAAAAAATCTCTTCTGAAAGGATTAACTATGTCAAGTGCTACCGACCATTTGAACTGTGTTGAACATGTTGAACATGTCTGAACCATTTGAACTAGATTCAAAGAGTTCAATGCCTAGAGAGAGATGATATAACACACCACGGAACAAGACCAATAAAGAACCGCTGCAAAATACTTTCAGAGAATATTAGTATAAAAACCCCCTAGACACCTAAAAACCTACGGAACCTAAATGAACCTTATGAACCTAGTTCAAAATGATTCAATGAGTTCAAGGAGTTCAACCAATCTTTAAAACTTGGCCTTCTATTTAAAAGCAACCTACAAATGGACTAAGGGCTTAAACCGAGACATTGCAAGAAATACAAGGACTTCGAATAAAAAAATATAAGGTGATTTACTCCTGTCATGAAGGATAAATGATGGAGTAACATTCTACATCTTTTCTCGATCTCTAAACTCTATTTTTTTAATCTTCTAACTTCTATTTCCTCAAATGATTCATAGCCTTCCATTTATAACGTTCGCAAATAATTATAACTCAATCAAGTCGGCCCAAAGACCAACCGGTTCATGAAACATGAAATGGTAACATGTTGGCTCAAATCACTAAGAATAAACACAAAACATAGAATGATGAGCGGACCTCTAGGAATACTGTCCAAGGCTCAAAGCAACATCTCCAATGATCTGCAAGTCATGGAGGTAAATTGCAACCCGGTCCAACTTTGCTCAACACACTGCAAGACTAACTAGTAAGAACATATCAACCGGGCCAATACTGGAATCAATATCTCCCCGTAATCAAATTCAAATGCCATGAAACTTGAAAACAATAAAGACAATGAGCTCAAGAAATTAAATCCAAATCCACAATGCTAAACTCTCAAACATGAAGAAATATAATGCTCCCAAGTAATTCCATTAAAAACTGCCCAACTGGTAAGAACTACACTGGTGCTCCTACATCAGACTCTCAGAGTTAATTGAAAAGTGACTCCCATAACTTGATCTAGTTCAGTGATCTCTCAATAGGTACTTGCAACTGCCTCAGGGGGTTTGCTGATCTGAATACAGCTTCTAGTTGCCTCTTCATGATTATCTACTAGTCCAAACTATGACCTACCTCAATCGATGATTTGTTCAAGTCTCCACACACTAAGTACCTCAAGCTCAAGCTCTAGGATCAACGGTCTACCTACAAACCTCTCTCTACCTCACGTTCCATGATCTGATTAAGTCTACAAGTTGCCTCAATTTTCCTTCCAACCAACCGGTGCATAACTAGGTCTTCCTCAATCAACACGTTCACAAACCAACTCTGATACCATTTGACATAGTGAAGGTAGGGAGATCCAATGAAGTAAATCCCATCCTTGTAGCCTAAAACATAAACCATGCAAGATATATCGGTAACAAAATAGCAACAAGAACAACTAATAACAACACAAAACACATAACTGGTAAATAACTTGAATAAATATTATTACAATCTGAAGAGTTACACATGCCAGATGTTGGATTGCAATCCAAGATACAAATAATGCTTACAACACAATTAAAAGATCCAAGTATCATCCACACATCATATAGGCTTTCAGAAACAGTTTGTCAGTTCTACCCTAATTCGGACCTTATCTTTCAAGCCTCAATCCAATGGTTCAAAATCTTGTTGGATCTACATCTTTGCTCAATCTCTAAACTATGTTTTTTCAATCTTCTAACTTATATATCCTCAAATGATTCACAACCTTCCATTTATAATGTCTTCAAATAATTATAACTCAATCAAGTCGGCCCAAAGACCAACTAGTTCATTAAACATGAAATGGTAACATGTTGGCTCAAATCACTAAGAATAAACACAAAACATAAAATGATGCACAGACCTCTGGGAATACCGTCCAAGGCCCAAAGCATCATCTCCAATGATCTACATGTCATGGAGGTAAATTGCAACCCGATCCAACTTCGTTCAACACACTACAAGACTAACTAGTAAGAACATATCAACCAGGCCAATACCAAAATCAATATCTCACCGGAATCAAATTTATATCCCATGAAACTTGAACAGAATAAAGACAACAAACTAAAGGAGTTAAATCCAAATCCGCAATGCTAAACTCTCAAACATGAAGAAATACCATTCTGCCAAGTAATTCCATTAAAAACTGCCCAACTGGTAAGAACTGCACTGGTGCTCCTACATTAGACTATCAGAGTTAATTGAAAAGTGACTCCCATAACTTGATCTAGTTTGGTGATCTATCAGTAGGTACTTGCAACTGCCTCAAGGGGTTTGTTGATCTGAATACAGCTTCTAGTTGCCTCTTCATGATGATCTACTAGTCCAAACTATGACTTGCCTCAATCGGTGATCTATTCAAGTCTCCACCCACTAAGTGCCTCAAGCTCAAGCTCTAGGATCTGTGGTCTACCTACAAACCTTTCTCTACCTCATGTTTGATGATTTGCTTAAGTCTACAAGTTGCCTCAATTTTCCTTCCAACCAACCGATGCATAACTAAGTCTTCCTCGATCAACAGGTTCATAAACTAGCTCTGATACCATTTGACACAGTGAAGGAAGGAGATTCAATGAAGGACACCCGATCCTTGTAGCCTAAAACATAAACCATGCAAGATATACCAATAATAGAACAACAACAAGAACAACCGATAACAACACAAAACACATAACCGATAAATAACTTGAATAAATCTTATTACAATCTGAAGAGTTACACATGCCACATGTTGGATCACAGTCCAGGATACAAATAATGGTTACAACACAATTACATTATCCATAGATCATCTGCACATCATATCGGCTTCTGGAAACAGTCTGTCGATTCTACCCTAATCTAGACCTTAGCCTTCCGCCCTCAGTCCAATGGTTCAGGATCTCACCGGATCTACATCTTTTCTTGATCTCTAAACTCTATTTTTTTATCTTCTAACTTCTATATCCTCAAATAATTCATAGGCTTCCATTTATACCTTCCGCAAATAATAACAACTCAATCAAGTCGGCCCAAAGACCAACCGGTTCATGAAACGTGCAATGGTAACATGTCGGCTCAAATCACTAAGAACAAACACAAAACATAAAATGATGTGTGGACCTTTGGGAGTACCAACCAAGGCCCAAAGCAACATCTCCAATGATCTGCAAGTCATGTAGGTCAACTTCAACCTGATCCAACTTCGCTCAGCACACAGCAAGACTAACCGGTAAGAACATATCAACTGGGCTAATACTGGAATCGATATCTCACTAGAACCAAGTCCAAATGCCATGATACTCGAACACGATAAAGACAACAACCTTAGGGAGTTAAATCCAAATCCACAACACTAAACTCTCAAACATGAACAAATTCCATGCTCCCAAGAAATTCCACTGAAAACTGCCGAACCGGTAAGAACTACACCAGTGCTTCTGCATCATAAAGAGATATCAACATTCACAAAGAAGAAAGCATAGGAATAGTGCTCCATAAAATAAACCAACTCATCCATCTTCAAGAACTAGTCAACATAATTTTCTATTGCACAGAGATCTTGTAAAGAAGGCCAAAACCTAGAAATATATAGGCTAGGTGACCACTTTGGCATAAGTATTTATTTTTCACAACATCTTGCCCACAGACTACCACAAGGGGTTCTTATCACAAGGAAGAGAGAAAGGGACAATTCAAAGAGGAGGAGTGATATAGGAACAAGAAATCTATCCAACACTCATGGCAGCCCTACCAGGAGCCAAAGGACCTAACACCACTAACCCAACACCAATGAAAGACACCATAGAACCTAAGAAACCAATGATCCCCATAACACAGTTAGCAACACCATAAATATTGAAGTGCACACAAAGATTCTAGACAAGAAGTTAAACACCTTTTAGGGAAAAGACTACAACATTGAAAAATTCTCTACCTACAATAAGGACTATATGAGAAAAAAAATGTGGGGTGCTTAGGCCATGGAATCCTCCAGCATACCAAAAAAATAAAGACTGAAATAATAGCTACAAAGTGCATGATGATAATGTGAACCGAGTGGGAAAGAACTATGACATTGAAAAAAAAATACAATGTTTATCTTATGAAAATATTAGTAATAAAACCCACCATAAAATATAAATCTTTTACTATATTTTTTTAACATGTTTATAATCATCCACCACTAGAATCCATTTTATGTAAGCCACCATATTAATTAGCACATGGATGTCTTATTGCCGAGAGGCAATTTACAATGGGATTCAAGTTGTCCGTAAACAAAAATGCTTTTTAAAAAAAATTGACATGCTGACTTGGCAGTATAGTGATGCTGGTAGAAGAATGGGTAGAAACGTTACACATAAGATATCAGAACAACCGCAACCACATGGTAGTGGAAGAATTCCATTTACCATCTTGAAGCTAAATATAACCAGTGCAGAAGGAAAAATAAATCGACTATGCCTGTCTACCAAAAATAAATCGATTATGCCTGTCTACCAATAAAGTAGAGGTTATAGTAGTATAGAAACAATAAATGAAAAATGCAAGGTGAGTAATGCATGCGGTGAGTAAGGCATAAGGTGAGTTGGCAGAGTACAATGGCACTGATGAAAGAGGGGAATAAAATCTGTCAGAACCGTTATAGAAGAGTGCACATTAATATGCCAGAAGAGCGGACGCCAAGGAAAGAGTCGTGGTATTGCATCTTTAAAAGCTTACAACATTTCTGTAAAAAAATTCTATTTGGCATCCTTGAGAGCAAGGCACCGCTGTGCAAAATCTTCAGGTATGTAAACTGATTTTCTCAGTCTTTTCTTTTACAGTAGATTTTGAAGTTTCCATAGCAATTTCAACATATTTGTTTTATGTATATCCCTACGACCATAATATTTTGTGTGAGAGAGATTTTCTTTGAGGCACTTGATCGAATACTGTATGCGCACTGTCTATCCTTCTACAGGCTTTCCTTCAGCTTCTCTGCACTCTCCACTTAAGTCTTCTACATTTTCATTGCATGCATTAATTCGTCTACAATAACGGATTCTATCTTTCCCTCCTCTCTGAAAGAATGCATTGCATGCAGTCTGTTCTGAACCTGAAAAAGAGATTCTTTGGACACTATCCAGAACTTGAGCAGATATTACAGAATGCTCTCATGAGTTTAAGAGTACTCTCTCCTTCAATGGGTCCGTATTAACTCTAATAGCCATCATTGCTAAAATTATCATCAAGTTTTCAACTTTGTGCATGGCATAATCAAAATATTTTCACAATTAAAAAACCAAATCATAAAATAAGCTTATAAAAACTCTTACCAGATTTCGTTGTAGCGCTTGAATCTGATAATAATTTTGAAACGATATTTGCACCACTTAAGGCAATGCTTTGAATTTAACTGACGTAAAACTGTATTTAGGCTTTTCAAAATTAAATGTTTTAGGATAAGAGTATTTGTTCCAAGCTAAGCACCATTCAAAAAAAGTAAGTTGACAGTCAAAATTATAGTGTTTGTTCCAAGCGCAGGGAAAATTCATTTCTTGTGTTGCGTGGAAAGGGATTTGGAGGGTAAATGTTTATCTTTTGAAGTGAAAATGAAAGGGAGCTAAATACTTTTCCACACCACACCACATGCACTCGATATTTTAATCTTTCCTGGAAAATAAGTCTTAATATTTATTCATTAAAATGGATTCAATTTTGATGTGGATGGTATCTAGACATTAGATCCAGGGTCCAAGTCTGTTCCAAACATCTGGGAATAAATGTGGTACCGTTCATTTGGATTATCAATTTAATCGATGCTCTTTGGATTTTTATTATTATTTTAATTTATAACATGAAAGTAACACAAGTAGTTGAAAATATAGATAGACAATTTATTGGATTTAGTTGGAGTTGGCCATTAAGATTATTACTACCATCTTTTAAAAGCGTACATTTTCTTTGTTGGTGGTGTTAATAACTCATTAAAGTTGTACATATTGTTTTTTTATCTTTTGTGTAATATTGATTATACATATATGATATATTTAAAACTACTATACCTATATTTTAAAAAATCTATGTAAAATTAGCCAAGAGATATCAAATTTTAAAATATTTAACATTCATAAAAATGAATAAATCGTTTTACCCTCTATGTGACAAATGAGAGCTATTCAAGAAAATACTTGCATCAATCAAAAGATTCACTATAAATATGTTATTAGAGGCGTTATGCAAGAAGATCAATTGCAACAATTAATAGAATCACTATAAATATATTATTATAGGTATGTTGCAAGAAGATAAGAACAATTCAACACATGCATTATAAATCATCAAATTGATAGAAGAAAACATATTTACATATAACAATTTTGGTGGAAACCTCGCATAATGTCTCACACTAATCCTACCAAAAAAGTATTAATCAATTCAAAAGTAAAAATAAGATAGATTATTGTTATAAATTAGAATTTACAATATATTTTAAAAATTATTTGACAAAATAAAATAAAATAGATTATTGTAAAAAATGGCATACTGACCTAGAAGACAAATTCTCCTCCAAATGTGAAAGTGTTTGATTGGTGAACAAAAGTTTTAATGCCTACACAACATTAAATTAACAAATCTCTATCAATATACAAATAATTATTTTGAATTTTAAATTATTATGTAAATGTGGAAACAAAATTAATGCTAATTATAATTTAAATTGTTTCCCAATTCAAATCAACACATAACATTTAGTAAGGAGGGGCTAACATAAACTCTAATATAAAATTTAAATTTAAAACACATAATTTCATTGTACATATTAAAAGCATCTAATTTTATGCAATAAAATAAATAAATAAAATAATTTAAAAATTGATAAGTATTTTTTACATGTCAATTATGATATTTATATTAATATAATTTTTTTTTTAAATATACCATATTTTATTTTGTTGAATAATTTTTCAAATATATTGCAAATTCTAATTTATAACAATATTCTATCTTATTTTCACTTTTGAGTTGATTAATACTTTTTTGGTAGGATTAGTGTGAGATATTATGCGAGGTTTCCATCAAAATTGTTATATGTAAATATGTTTTCTTCTATCAATTTGATGATTTATAATGCATGTGTTGAATTGTTCTTATCTTCTTGCAACATACCTATAATAATATATTTATAGTGATTCTATTAATTGTTGCAATTAATCTTCTTGCATAACGCCTCTAATAACATATTTATAGTGAATCTTTGGATTGACGCAAGTATTTTCTTGAATAGCTATCGTTTGTCACATAGAAGATAAAATAATTTATTCATTTTTATGAATGTTAAATATTTTAAAATTTGATATCTCTCGGCAAATTTTACATAGATTTTTTAAAATATAGGTATACTAGTTTTCTATTGTCAGTTCTATTTTCCTATTGCACAGTTAAAAAATGTGTCGATACTATATAGTGACATGTAGATAACTAATCATTGTATTAACTTAATCTCAATATTTCTTCATTAGGTCAAATGAAAGCTTGAATTTTTTTTAATTGAGGTTCAGATGTACGAATGACACAAAGAGTGTTGAATTTTAATGTATAAGTAAATGAGAAAAGAGAATTACTTCCACCACAAAAATACCTCATACTAATGTACGAACTAAGATAAAACCAAAAAAAAAATAAAAAAATCAATGACTCTTTCGAGTACGACCGAGTTGTCCGACCGAATTTTACGATGTTCTTCGATAAGCACACATTTTGTTGAATTCTTTAAAAAAAACACGTATCTCGTGGACAGGTCGTAAACTACACGACACCAACATAAACGATTTTGGAAATTTGAACATGTTTTAAATTTGAAAAAAAATCATCAACTATGCACTTTGTTTCACGTCGTGTTTTCACTCGAAGCTTTAAATAGAAGTGAAAGCTAATCATAAAATTCTTGAAACGCGGGAAAAGCAATCGTGCACTCATCAACTTTTATTTCTTGAAGGACAACTTCTATACATAGTCGAGAAAATAATAAGAGAAAATAATAAGAATTGTGAATTGTTGGAACTCATCAGCGATAAATGCATACTCACCAAAATCATTCAATTTATGGAATTTAGCACTGTAGTCGACTTCTTGTTAGTGCACAAAATTCAACTTTTCTTCTACGATTTATGGGATTATTATTGAGGATTTTTGTTTTAATCTCATGAGTAGGATAAGATTGTTTTTTGGTTAGTTGTTAAGCTAAGTAAAGAATATCTTTGTTTTTTCAGTTTTATTCCTATTTTTCTTCCTTTTTTGTTTTAACGCAGGCTCTATATATTATGTAATTCATTCATTTGTAAATCAATGAAATAGTTTTTTGTTTTTTTTAATAAAAGTGATAAACCACTAAATTTTATTAATATTATAATTTTTTACAACGTGGTTCAAAGAGCACTGGTAGAAAAGAACCAGGCAAAGCAAACCTTTGGTCTAGCTCATACCTAAAAACCATATAGAGGCCCACCTGAGATTACATAATTGCCATGTTGGCCAAAAAAACCCAACCCCTTGTAAAGAGTACAAAAAAATTCTCTGTTTGAGAAAGTTACATTTAAGAATTCATATACCATGAACTAGTGCTTTCCAACGGAGGAGAAGAAGGGGGGGTATCAACATCAACGAGAACTGCATGAGACACAATCTGAATAGGCAAAACTGAAGTTGGCAAAGATAGTACAATGTGCAACAAGTCTAGGAGAAAGTGAATACCTGAAAAATATATTTACATCTATAGCCAAACAATCTGGTGGTACATGATCTAATAGAGCTACCATAGAAAACAAAGTATCATCATATAAATTAGAAATCAAGTCATTTCTCATAATTGAAAGAAGTTCCCCATGCCAGCCAGAAGATAATAACTGAGAATGAGATAGGAAACCACCATACTCAAAATTACCAAATTCACAATGATAAAAAGATAATGCACTATCCAAATCATCAGCAGTGTAGAAATAGGAGTGGAAGTATGCATCAAAAAGTGTCTTGACCATAACAGAATCTAGGAGCACATCCATACAAATAGTGAGAAAATGAGATACAATTTCAGCAAGAAAACAACCTGCATTCTTCACCAGCCATCGCTTTCCCAAAACCTTGTAAAAAGCAAGAGAGAAATCTAGAGAATAAACTTGAAACAGATGACCAAGCTTTTTATCATCAAAAACATGAGAGTTTTGGAAGTCATACTGCTTGCAAGGCATGAAAATGCGATAGCCCACAGACTCCATAAAAAGATAATGTAAAAACAAGAGAGAGCACATGAATATAAAGAGATCAAATGCCATTATGAGAGAACAAGCATGACCACCAAAGGATGCAACAGTAAATATCATCTCAAGCAAACCCACGACATTCGTGCAAAAAGGCAACCAGAGGCCGCCACCTTCATAAAAATGATGACAACTTATGCACGATACTCATAGCCATAAATCAACATAAGCATGCCAAACAATAAAACAAGATCACCACATGAACGAAATCCCCCACATGAAACCAAATAACTCAATAAACTGCCACCACAAGAGAAGAAGATAAATGAATCATTAAAGCTATAAGCAAGTCACCCGGATAGAAGTACAATCATTAAGAAATCAGCACAAAAAACCCCGTGCAGTTATCATGATTTAGACAAACAAAAACCACATGGCAACAATGATAAGCACAAGGCAGATTTGAAGTGTGTAAACAGTGCAGAGCATGATTATAATATGCTCCCACACACCACAAGTCCCAACCAATTGCAACAAAGACAAAAACCCGAACCTAGACTGAGATTACATACAATAATGTAGACATAATGAAGTTATGAAGACCAAAAAGGCCATCAACACCACATTAAGCTACATGCCTGAATATAATTGCCAATCAAGGTACAAGGTCGTGCTTCTACAAATAAGTTAGAAACAATTAAACCAGATGAGGTGGTAAAGAACTGAAAGCCACATTAACCAAAAATTGGATATCCTCATCTAATGCTTTATTGGCCAAGAAGTCTGCCACCTTATTAGCTTCCCTGTAACAATGAACCATAGAGAAGGAATTGAACAATTCAAGTTGAGCAAGTATCTTGTCCAACCAATACTTTAGATGCTAGGAGTGCGAAGAGTGATTTATGACCATGTAAAAAACAACTTGAGAATCACCCTCTATGACAACATCCAAAAAATGTAAGGAAAGGAGCAGATCAAGTCCCGTGGAAAGGGCATGAAGTTCGGCCACATTGTTAGTTCCATTAGTGATACACTAGCATTGAGCATTTATAATACAAGCCTTGTTATAAGAAACCACAATACCAATGGTAGATTTGCTAGGGTTACCATGGGATGCTCCATCAAAGTTCAATTTATACTTGAAAGCCAGAGGAGGCAACCAAACTAGCTTTGCTCTATTTATTGAAGGTCGCGTTTTAGAAATTGCCCCACTCAGAGGAAGCGACTGTAAGGCTGACCAATGTTTGGTAACCCAATTTTCCCATGGTGTACAAGTATTGTGCAAACTAGTACCTTTGTAAATGAAGGACAGAACAGTCTCAGAAATCAATTTCTCAATACAAAAGTGCACATCTTGCAAAGGGGAAGAGTGTTTCTTAAAAATCCTATTATTCCTCTCAAGCCAAATATTCCAAATTAGAATAGAAGGAACAATTATCCAAAGACAAGCACAGAATGAACATGGATATAACAGAGGCCAACTCATGAAGTGAGACTTGAGGTCCCTACCAAGGGAAAAGCTCCAATTTAACTTATTAAATAGCCAATACCAGTAAGGATGAGCAAAGGGGAAATGAAGGAAGAGATGATCGACTGATTCAAGGGACCCACCACACATAACACAAGGGTAAACAACAATGATACCCAACCTATCCAATCTCATGCCAGTAAGAATTTTATCCTGAATAGCCAACCAAGCAAACGCCCTTATTTTGAGCAAATAGGAAGTGTGCCAAAATAACTTAAATGGAAAATCATCCCTCTTGACATCTAAAGACAAATAATTGTATCCTTCTTTTGTTGGCATTTTGATGATTATATTGTGATTGTCATTGATGGACACACACTTGCTATGAGATCACTTTATGAATGTATGAATTATGCTCAACCAGTAATTATTCCAAACTGGTATCATGTTGTAGTCTTTAGACTATTGATGTTATGCAGAAAGTGTTTGCCAATCTCAAGCAGTATAAAGATCCAAGCAGCATAGAGAGGTCAAGCGGTTTAAGGATCTCAAGTGGAGCGGAGCAAAAGAGCCAAAAGCGGCAGTTATCTTTTTCCCAGTATTCATTTCTGTCAACCGGTAATCTGTTAAACTAGTATTACTCTGAGTTACCAACTGGTAACCGGAAAAGTTGTATAAACCGGTAATACTCTGTGATGAGTTACCGACCAGTATATTTTTGTGATGAATTACCATCCACTGACACTTTGACGGTGATTTTATTTCATGTTACCAAATATGTCTAGATACAATGAACCTAGGAACTTGCAATGTAATCTTATTGGACCGACATGAAATCAGATTCCTTTTAAGGACATCTTGTCTAGGGTTTTGTATGTGTATGTATGAGTGTAGTTGTTAGGTCGTGGTGGTCGTCGAAGCTCTTGTATGTACGATCTTAATTGAGAAGATCAAGTCTGTGTACTTCAATAGATTATGAATTTACTGAAGACTGAAGTAATGCTGAAGAGCATTAGCTATGAGCTACAATGCATCTAATCAAGTAGACTGTGCCATTTTCTAGATCATTCACTTGTTGATTACTCACATCTTTGAAAAATCAGAAACCCTTAACTGGGTAGGCCCAGAAAAGCCTTTGTAAATCCTCTAACAAGGTGGTTCACATCTATGGATCTGAAATCCTCTCACAAGGTAGTCTTTAATCAGACTTATCTCCTAACAAAGATTGAGATTCCTAACAAGATCTGTTCTGGTGAAGAACATTGTATGACCTTAACCAGTCTGGTTACTATTTTGCAGATAGTTACTTGTGAGTTTCATCTCACCATGGTTTTTCCCATTTGGGCTTCCACATCAAAATCTCTTGTGTTATGGTGATTGTGCTTCTATGGGTGAATGACTTATTTTCTATTTGGTTTGCATGTGTGTTAACAGGTTTGTTTGTTAAACTATTTTACCGGTTTACTGCTAGACTGTTTAAGTGTTTAAGTACAGTATTTTTTGGTATACTAATTCACCCCCTCCTCTTAGTATTCATCAATTGGTATCAGAGCCAACCTTTCTATAAGTCTAACCACTTGGAAAGAGATATGGGGGAATACGCTGTGAGGGAACTTACTCATCGACTCACTCAAATTGAGCAAGCCTATGACAAACTTAAAGTCAAATATAAGGCCTCTCATGCAAAAAGAAGAGAGCATGCTGAAAAACTGATGGCACTAACTTAAAATAGTTCTTCTGATGAAGAGGACATGGAAGCCCTAGTCCAAGAAGTTGAAATATTGAATGAGTCCAATGCCAACCTAAGAAGGGAACCTGAAGGACTAACTATCAAAATGTGTCAAGAGCTTGAGAACTGGAGGAAAGCTGAAGATCTAGGAAAAGACAAAGATCATGAGATCTCCAAGCTAAAACAAGAGATCAGTGCACTTACCGCTCATCTTCTTGAAAATAAAATGGAAAAGGAAGGAATCCAAAGTGAGCTACACATGGTTTTTTCTAAGAATGTAACCTTGAAGGAATCCAATGTTGCTATTACC
The DNA here is from genome assembly GCF_030272615.1 of Cryptomeria japonica. NCBI lineage: Eukaryota > Viridiplantae > Streptophyta > Pinopsida > Cupressales > Cupressaceae > Cryptomeria > Cryptomeria japonica. The sequence continues at coordinate 605,083,659 of NC_081410.1, forward strand.
AAAGAACTTACTAAGTCAAAGGAAATACTTTCCAAATTCAATAAGAGCACTGTTAGGCTAGAGCAGAAACTTGAATCGGCTAAACCGGTAAAGAATACCAATGGACTTGGTTTCTCTGATTATGAGGAAGGTGAGACCTCTGGAACAAAAGATGTAACATCAAAGAAACAACCGACATCAAAGGATAAAGGTAAGCCAAAGTTCAAACCTATTTTCTTTAATTGTCTCAAGGAAGGACACATAGCTAATGTATGTAGAAGTAAGGCTTACAATAGTTTTCCTTATTTTCTAAACGATAAGCCTAGACCCAATAGATTTAGTGGTAATTGTTATGCATGCAACAAGTTTGGGCATAGAGCATTTGAATGCAGATCTGTCATGCACAATACTAGAAGGTATCCTCAAAGGAGTCAAGGAGTTTTTCCTGAATCTTCTAAGAACTAGAACCCAAACCAGTTTAATACCTATAGTCATTAGTCAAGTAGCGGTGGCTATCAAGCAGCAACCAGATGGAGAGCAATCTGTATGATTTGTCATGATCATGGACACACTGCTACAACATGCAGAAGGAAGAATCGAAACATGAATAATGGACCTTGGAAAGCACCTGGAATGGTGTGCTGTCATTACAACAAACCGAGTCATACAACAAGATTCTCTAGAACAAGAAAGAGTATATTGGATGATATACCAGTCACTCTGGAAGGAAAGATTGATGTTGAAATTGTTTAAGCAAATATGAAGAAAACCTGAAAGAAGAAGCCAGAAGAAGTGATTCAAGTACAACCAGTTTTGACACCTAGTGTGGAAGTCGTTGAACTGGCAAACTAAGCATCAGAAAAGATTAGGGGGAGAAAATGGTGAAATATATCTAACCCCCAGTTTACATCGATAAAAGACCTCAACCGGTATGTAATACCTGTCAGTTGGCAAAAGATCGGAAATGCTAAAAGGCAAATTAGGGTTTACGCCCTAATAGTGGAGCATTTATTGTGGTAGGTGAAGAACTTGTTTATAAGAATTTTTCAAAGATCTTTTTCACTTATCAGTTCACGAGCGAAGAAGTTTTCAAGCACAAAGTGAAGAAAAGTGATTTGGATTGCGATTCAAAGAATTTATCAAAATCCTGAAGAAGAATCAGAAGCAAACATCTATTGGTGAAGTATAGAACACAAAGCGGTATTTCAGAAACCAAAGGATTGTGTAGTGAAGTTAAAATTGCGAGCCCTAAATTTTGAATTATGAAGGTATTTTTCACAGTTCTCTATTTATCATGCCTTCCGCATCACATGCTAGTTCTAGTGGACCTGTTGATTCTATAGACTTCATTCAATGGAAGGCAAAATACAATGCCCTATCTCAAATACCCGTTGGTGTTATAGTGGAGGAAGGAATTTTCGATTACATTGACTGTAAGATTAAAGATCTAGGATCTTTGATGATCCATTCTTAGTTGAGTTTATTCTATGGGAAGGACAAAAAGATTAAACTGGAATTCAGCATTCTAGAAAAGAAGAAACTTCACAATGTTGTCTATTTCCTTGAAGAATTTTCAGATGTCCCATCCACATTATTCTGAGCAGAGTACACAGTGATTAAATTTACTTAGAGCGGATGCATGTTATTACACCAAAAACAATTCATGCCATCACCAGTTTTTGCAACATCGGTGAAGTGCTAGCCCTAAGGAAGATTAGCAAGACAGAAATGACTAAGCTCACTAGTTTAGTGAGTGGTTCACGGGGAATGATTGTCAATTCCATCAAGGATGATCTAGTCAAATATGCGTGTATGGTGATAGGATACCGGATGTTCCATGCCAACAGAATAAACTCTGTCTCTGCTGTAGTGGTAAAATGCCGCCTACAGGATGATCAAGGAAGATGCATCGTTTGATCTGTGCACTTGTATGCAAAGATAGATTCTGTTGAACCTCAAGTCGATCAAACAGGACAATGCCTTGAACCTCTACTTCCAAGGCTATTTTCTAGGAGTAGGTGATATTAAGTGGTCTACTGACCAACTGGTGATAAAGAAAATCAAGGAAATCCTACAAGCGGTAGGAACCAGTCATTCGGAAGTGCTGAACAAATACTTTGATGAGTTCAGATGCAAAATGACCCAAAGGGTAAGAATATCAGGTGATATTGTCAAGAAATATGAAGATGACATCTGCTTCACCATCAGAGTTGATGAGTGCATAATAGAGGTGGTTGAGCCTAGACAACAAGAAGTGGAACCGATGGGATATGAGGTAATGTATGACATACTAGTTGGGTATGCCTCTACCCTAATCACCTCTCCCCTTGATCCAGAGGCAAAGAGAACCGACACCTATTTGGAAAGGGTTACACCGGTTGAAGAATCCTTAGTAAAGAAGGCAAAGACAGTACCTTCATCATCGGCATTAGTTACCACAGCAAGTCCCAAAGTGACCAAGCGGTCACCAGCAAAGAATAAACTGGAAGTAGCACTCGCCAAAGTATTTGAGAGGAATCGGAAGACAAAAAGCAATACACCAGACTCAGAGGACACTGTCTCTAAAGAACAACCTAAGAAGACTAGGCAAACGAGGAAAAAGACAAAGAATGAACTGGCAACATTAGCACCGATAAATATTGATATTTCCTCTTACAAACCTTTGACAGATTGTCAAAGAACAATTAATAATATTAGAAGAAAAGTGCTTGGTGATTTTTAAGAGTTCTTTGATGATTTTAATGATGATGAAAAGGAAGATGTTGAATAGGAAGTCATTAATTATTTATGTATTAATAACCAGTGGCCTTCAAAAATTAAGTCTGAGACACCTGATTCTTTATATAATTATTTAGATAACAAATGTTGCATTGCCATAAAGAAAGAACAAGAAATAATAGAGGAAGTATTCACCCAATACTTCACTGATGTGCCTAAAATAGAATTGTATGAAGTGGTGGAGAGATATAAGGGTCTCTTCTTCATGAGAAGAAGAAGACTCCTGTTGTTGGAAGGAAAACTTTTGGAAGTGGTCAAAGATACCCAGTCCCTTGCTCAAGCTACTTTGAGATTGCATCAAGTTGTTGAAGCCAACAGGAAAGCTGAGCAAGAACAGGAAATCACTCAACTAGATGAAGTATATGATAGTGAAGGAGAATCGGTCACTACTCAATTTGACCCAATTTATGTTGATGCCTTGAATGGTGAAAATGTTACTCTGTATGCACCAATAGAAATAGAAGGTCATGAGAAACAGGGGGAAGATAAGAGAAAACAGGCAAAGAAAGAGAAGAAGAAATAGGAGGAAGAAAATAGAAAACAGGTAGAAATGGAAAAGAAGCAAAAGGAAGAAGAGAAGAAAAAAGTAGAAGAGGAGAGAAAAGAGGAAGAAAAGAAAAATAAGGAGGAGAAGAGGAAAATAGAAGAGGAGAAGAAGAAACAAGAGGAAGAGAAGAAGAAGAAGGAAGCAGAACAAGAAAAGGAGAAGAAAAAGGAAGAGGAGAAGAGAAAGGAAGAGGAGAAGAGAAAGGAGAAAGTGAAGAAGAAGCAGGAAGAGGAGAAGAAGAAGAAGGATGAAGATGAAGAGAAGCAGAAAGAAAAGGAGAAAAAAAAGGCAGAAGAGGACAAGAAAAGAGCTAAAGAGAAAGAGGGAGCGACACAAAGCACTCAGATGGAGACCCCAAAGGCAACCGATAGTCAAGCCAAACCAACTGCCATTACCAATCCCATTGACCACCAATCTGCAAATGAATCAGAGTTGCTACAGAGCATTAAGGTTGGCCAAGAACGCGTGGAAGTAATAAGGAGGAAAAAGGAGCAAGATGTGATCCAAGTTGCGGTGGACACTCTTACCGGTTTGATACTCGGTACCAACCTCCCTAGTACCGATTCCTCCCTTGCACAATTAAAGCTCCTATGCACAGTTGTAGAAGATCAGGTGAAAATCCTAGAAGAGGTTGCAGAAGTAAATGCCAAGAAGGAGCATCAAAAGGCTCTAGACACTTCCTTGGTAAAAAAGTTAACAAAGCTCTGGTCTGATCTACAAAAGGCACATAAGGACATTAGATATGCAATGGATGAGGGCAAATTATTGCTAAGATATGTCAACCTCATTTATTCTATGATGATGTGCTTTCTTAGAAAGCCAAACTACAATCTAATATGCAGTCATTTATAAGCACCTTCAAGATGCCATATGATTCCTTCTCCACATATGGACAAACCGCTCACCGGTTTCAAGTCCAGTCTGCAAGAATAGAGGCAGATATAAGAAACCAGACACGTAATTTGTAGGAACTTCAACTGGTCCTATTGCCAAGACTACAAATTCTTCAAAAATACTATCTAAATATGGATGCCCTAATAGTCACTCAAGAGATGAGTACCTTGGATGCCATGGAAGAGCATGTCTATTAGATGCAAACAAAGAATGAGGTTGCTACCTCATTTCTTGAGTCATGGTCTTTATCCATGAAGACATTTATGCAGGACTTTAAATAAATTTTTGACAAGTTTCACTCTTTATTGTCATAAACTCTTTAAATCAGTTTTTAATGCTAATGGAACAAGGGTTTTTCAGTTGTATTTTGTCATTGTTGGCAAAGGGGGAGTAGTATTTTGTTTTTCCTTTTTTTTAAAAAAAATTGATGGGGAATAGTACTCTGTATTTTTATGAATGCTATATATACTTTCATGTTTATCTCAGTAAAGAAGTAGTATACATTGTATTTTCTGCAAAAGGGATAGTGTATATGCTTATGGGGAGTAATTTTGATTATGGCATAATTTTGTTGTAATACACTTAGATGTCAAAAATTTTCCTAAGTGTTGCCATCAATGCCAAAGGGGGAGACAGTATGCATTTTGATGATTATGTTGTGATTTTCATTGATGGATACACACTTGCTATGAGATCACTTTGTGAATGTATGAATTATTCTCAACCGGTAATTGTTCCAAACCTGTATCATGTTGTAGTCTTTAGACTATTCATGTTATGCAAAAAGTGTTTATCGATCTCAAGAAGTATAAAGATCCAAGCGGCATAGAGAGATCAAGTGGTTTAAGGATCTCAAGTGAAGTGGAGCAAAGGAGCCAGAAGCAGCAGTTATCTTTTTCCTAGTCTTCATTTCTGTCAACCCGTAATCTGTTAAACCCGTATTACTCTAAGTTACCAATCGGTAATTGAAAAGTTGTATAAACTGGTAATACTCTGTGATGAGTTACCAACCGGTATATTTTTGTGATGAGTTACCATCTACTAACACTTTGATGGTGATTTTGTGCCATGTTACCAAATGTGTCTAGATATAATGAACCTAGGAACTTGTAGTGTAATCCTATTGGACTGACATGAAATCAAATTCCTTTTAAGGACATCATGTCTAGGGTTTTGTATGTGTATGTTTGAGTGTAGTTGTTAGGTTGTGGTGGTCATCGAAGCTCTTGTATGTGCGATCTTAATTGAGAAGATCAATTTTGTGTATTGCAATAGAGTGTGGATTTACTGTAGACAGAAGTAATGCTGAAGAGCATTTATCTATGAGCTACAATGGATCTAATCAAGCAGACTATGCCATTTGCTAGATCATTCACTTGTTGATTACTCACATCTATGGATCTGAAATCTTCTCACAAGGTAGTCTTTAATCGGACTTATCTCCTAACAGAGATTGAGATTCCTAATGGGATCTATTCTGGTAAAGAACATTGTATGACCTTAACTGGTCTAACCTTAATCGGTCTGGTTACTATTCTATAGATAGTTACTTGTGAGTTTCATCTCACTGTGGTTTTTCCCATTTGGGTTTCCTCGTCAAAATCTCTTATGTTATGGTGATTGTGCTTCTATGGGTGAATGCCTTATTTTCTATTTGGTTTGCATGTGTGTTAACCAGTTTGTTTGTTACACTGTTTTACCGATTTACTGCTAGATTGTTTAAGTGTTTAAGTATAGTATTTTTTGGTATACTAATTCACCCTTCCCTCTTAGTATTCATCATCTTTGACCGTGTACTTGCTTGATTTTGAATAAATCCAAATAAGCTCATCATCCTTCTCTGAGATGAGTAATGGACATTTCTTAAGCTCATCCAAGAAAGTGGACTTAATATCTTGATCCACCGGAAGAGAATCAATTGATTTCCATCTTGCCACAGGCAATAGACTTGAGGAATCCACAAAAAAGTAATCAGCCACAAAAATACCCCAGGAATATTTAAGGATGGACATAAGAGGTGACCAATCCCTAAGGCTAGAGAGTGCAGGGAAGCCATTCCATACTTCATCCCAAAACCTAGCCTTACAACCATTATGAATAAGCTAGGACAATCTTGGAAAAATGACAGATTTGCACTCAACCATGAAATTCCAGATTATAGACCCTTTAGGAAGTGAAGAAGCAGTAAAGATAGCCTCCCTAGAATAGTTATTCGGGTACTTTGGAGACAAATAGATGCCCACTTAGAGGCGGGATTCTTATAAAGTTTCCAAACTAATTTAGCACCAAGAGCCAAATTCTTCTTACCAAGATCCTTAACCCCTGCACCTCCTTTGTCCCTAGGAGCACAAACCCTATCCCATGCCAACAAAGGGATCCTACCTTTCTTCTTAACATTATCATTCCATAAAAAAGTCCTTAAAACTGAATGTAGAGCAACCACAGTCTTCTTAGGAGCCTTTAAAATAGATAACAGATAGATAGGAACCACATTTAGAACAACTCTAATAAGTACAATTTTTCCAGAAAAAGTTAATCACTTATGAGACCAAGAAAGAATTATTGAAGAAATAGCCCTTGAGATCTGCTCCCAAAAATTATGCTTCTCTAATCCAGTAAAAAATGGAATCCCTAAATACTTGCAAGGAAACTGGCCCACAGAGAAGCCCCAAAAGTGAGACAATATGGACTACATCAGAGGGGAAACACTAAGAAATAAATTTTTTGATTTAGCCTAATTACCCTTCTATCCAGAGAACAAAGAATAATCCATAATGATCCTCTTAAGGACCCGAGCTTTCCCCATGGTAGCTTTGCCAAATAGAAATGTGTCATCCACAAATAAGCAATGAGTATGACTCGTAGCCATATGAGGGATGGAAATCCACTTCTATGAGCCACTCTCCCTAGCATATGAAATATCTCTACTAAAAGCTTCAGCGAGAATAATAAACAAGAAGGGCGACAACAAATACCCTTGCCTAAGTCCTCTAGATGAGGCAAAAAAATCACACGGAGAACCATTCAAAATTATTGAGAACCTAGCCATGCTAATACATGCCTGAATCCATTTGACCCATTTAATTCCAAACCCAAATTTCTTAAGAACACACAAGAGCGCCTGCCAACTTACCCTGTCATAAGACTTCATCATATCCAACTTTAGAATCATGGCCGAAATAGACAACTGAGAGATAAAATGTAGGATCTCATGGGCCGCAATGGCCCCCTCTGTCATTTCCCTACCAGGGACAAAACCCCCCTATTCACCTAAGACAATTCTAGGAATGAGCTTAGCAAGCCTTAAGGAAATAGCCTTAGTAATAATTTTGTATAAGGTGTTGCATAAAGAAATTGGGCAAAAATCTACAAAAGATTTGGGATTCTCACTTTTTGGAATGAGGGCAATCAAAGTTTAATTTTACTCTCTTAACATAGACCTATTGCACCTAGCCTCTTCTAAAAGCAGATGAAGATCCTCCCCAAGAAATGACTAGCATTTTTGAAATAAGAGAGCAGTAAAACCATCTGGACCAGGGGCTTTATCAAGTGACATTGAGAAGACAACATCTTTTACTTCTTGAATAGAAAAAGGAGCCATTAGCATTGCATTATCCTCATTAGTTATAAGCTTAGGAATGGAAGAAGCAAAAATATCATTAAAAACAAATGACTTATCTGAAAGAAAAGACTTGAAAAACCGGACACCCTCAGCAACAATCTCTAACTCTTCAGTAAAAACAACCCCATCAGAGTTTTGAATACAAGAGATCCTACAACGTTGTCTTTTCAACTTGGCTGAGGTGTGGAAGAACTTATTATTTCGATCACCATTACACAACCATAAATGTCTATATTTTTTACGCCAATAGATTTCTTTTCTCGAGATAATCTCTTCTAAATGAGAATTCAAAGATTTGTGCCTCTGACAAGTAGCAGAATCCATGCCACAATTCATAACCCTAGCATTAAGGGCTTGAAGTTCTTCCTGGATCTTAATCTTCTCAGTAAAAATATTTTTGAAATGTAGTACATTCCATTTCTTAATTTCTTTCTTAAGATAAGAGAGTTTTTTAACAAACCGAGACATCCTAGTACCTGAACAAAAGGAGCCGAAGACCACCAGGATTGTAAAAGCAAAGGAAATGATGGATCTCGAAACTAGATTGATTCAAATGTAAAAGAAGAATGGCCAGGAGCTCTTTCATTGAAGATGGATAACACAACTGGAAAATTATCTAAAACAAAATAAGGCAAGACCGAGGCCACAGCATCCACATCAGACAAAAGTCAATTGTCAGAAACCAGAAAATGGTCAAGTCTTCAGCAATCTGTGAGAAATATTTTCTCCTATATGTCCAAGTAAATGACCCATTCAAGTTTTACAATCCACCAGGTCATTATTTAGATTAAAAGCAGAGAAATCCTCCAAGATACACTTATTGGGCAAAATCCCCCCACACTTTTCATCATCAGAGGAAATGGCATTAAAGTCTCCTCCAAAAACCACAAACTGGCCATGAAGGGAGGAAAGGGTGAGGGATAAGGAATCCCAAAGGGATTTCTTATCCCCAATTGACATCGGTCCATATACATTGAACAACTAGAGTTTAACATTTGAAACACGACTTCTAACCAAGACTAGCATCCAAAAGGGAGCATAAACAACCAATTTCAAATCAATAGACATATCCTTCCAAAGGAAAGCCAAACCCCCAGATTCCCCCGCCAAAGGGGATACACAAAAATTTCAAGGCTTCCATTTGGAAAACAAAAAGTCAACACCTTTACAACTTAACTTAGTTTCTTGTAAAAGTAACACATCACACTTTATTAAATCGAACTGCAATTTAATGAGGCATCTTTTGTTAGGGGCATTTAAGCCCCTAACATTCCAAGACACTAACTTCATTGCACTCAAGGGGAGGTAACATCTCCCCTCTTCTCAATTCCTAAATCAACATTCTCTAGCTCAGTCTTCAAGCTACGCTTGAAAGCCACAGACCGAGTAAAAGGTGGACTAAATTTAGTCTTTTTCTTACCAGACCTTGATTTTTGGCTCAAAAGTGTAGACTGAATACCAGCATCAATCTTTAACTGTGTGTAAAAATCCTTCGACTTCCTACCTCTTTTTGCAAAAGAAGGAGATGGTGAAGTAGGGGATAAAGGGAACTGAACAAGAGGTTTATTAATTACAGAGTCAAAACCCACATTCCCAACCCCAACCTCAGTAAAACCCAAAACATTTTTAACATCCTAAACTTTATCAGAGAGAATATCAAAAGGATTACCAATTGGGGGAATTACCAAAGAAGAGTTTAAATTAACCAAATCCTGATCAATTTCTTCAACTACCTTGTCAGTAATATCCGAGTTCAAGGTAATATTATGATCAAAAACCACTTTCTGAACTTCAGAGATTAAATCATCATCAAGAAGGAAAGATTCCATACAATTATCAACTGGACCAACATCCATTTGAGAGTTGATGAGCAGGCCATCCTTCATACGAGAAGGGGAACCTAGCATTGTCGCACCTTCCCCATCCTTCTAGATAACTGGAGGGATATTGCCAGTAATAGCAAGCCCTTGTAGAGAAGGGGATTTTGGCCGACTACCCTCAACAACCTTAGAAGAGGGGGGAACATATTTTGAAACATTTTTCAAAGGTTGAGAGACCTTATCTACAAACGATAAACCCTTGAGAGTAGTAAAATGGGTGACATCCATAGTTATAGAGGCCTTAGAAAACAAATCTGAATCACAGGCAATGCTTTGATGCTAGATACCATCAATCGATTTCAAATTACAGTTATAAGGAATCACAACAGATGAAGAAACCAAAACACAGATCTTTACCCTAAAAACCCCCTCCTCGAAAATTGAATGTGAATGAATGAATTTCCCAAATGAATCCCCTATTTTTTGCAAAATTCATAGGGAAGGCCAAGTAGAAAAAACCAAGTGGGAGTGCATTTAACAATATCTTGTGATGCAGAAAACAGAGGTTTACAATTTTCCACAAAGATTAAATTATGACCTATCCACAAATATGGTTTTTTCAGAGCCTTTTGTTTAGCATCCACATAATCAAAGATAACGATGAAAATATTTGCAAAAAGAACCTCAAAATAGAGTGTACCATACTAGAGAGAGTGAATTTCATGATGAAGCTTAGAAAGAAAAACATTATCTTCCCAAACTTGAATAAGAACCGCCAAGAAGTGCAAATCCTGAGCCTTTTTATCAAACGAAGCATTAGCCGCAAAGATATTTGGCATTGGTGACCAAACCTTCTCCGACATGGGACCTGTATCTAAAGGTTTATGCAATGTAGTAGCAGGGGCTAAACTAGTTTTTGACCGAGCCACGCGAGTAGGGTTTCTTTGGATGCCTTTCTGAGAGTTTACCCGAGGGTTTTTTCCAGACCCCCCAAGCCCATGGGACTTTGCATGCATAGGGAGATTCTTCCACAGCCTAAAGAAACCCCTAAAATATGAAGAATGTAGTCTTCTCAAATCCCCTTGACACCACTCCGAATGATCCCTCAAAAACACATCCACCCAAATGCCATTTTGAAAGACCCATTGCGAGATATGACCAGAGCGATTTCCAAAAGGATCAGGTGGTGGAAGAGGATCACAAAGAGAATCCTCACCCCAGCTCCACTTGTCCTCAGAAACCCTAAAATGCAAGTTTTTGCCCATTTCATTCCCTAGAATACTAGGTTGTTCCACCATCAATGAAATAGTTTTATTTTCATTCTTCTATGAAATTTTCTCTTTGATTCCGCAAGTTTACTTCTTACTTTGCTAGCTAGATTCTTACTGTTTAGGTTTAGATAGAATTTTACATGGTATTAGAGCTTGGGAGCTAAGAAAAGAAGATAAACACAAATTATTTGTAGGTTGATTTCTAAAGAATGGAAGCTGACATAAACTTGTGTTTCTAGATGCATGCCAAGATCATTATCTTGAAGGCCTTGCCTTCATCTTCTTCTTCTCCTTTGTGACACATAATTTCAATGGACCTATCATGCCTCTCCTTTGTCATATTATGACGGAGTTTTTCTTCTATTAGTGTTAATGCTTCCTTGGTTTTTTTTTTAGTTTGATCAGATCTTTAGACTATTGGCACCTATATTTTTGACTAGCATATTCTTCTTGCATAGTAGAGTAGTGTCGTTGGGGCCACTCATGTAGATTCATGTTCCACCTACATCTTTGAATATCAGATGTTTTCCCTTTTTTTACCATCTAATTATTGTTCAAGTAATGTCATTGGAGTCACTCATGCAGATTGTTTTCTTCTGTATCTTCGACAGACAAATGTTTTGTCAAGTAGTGTTGTCGGGGGGACTCATATAGATTCTTGATCTTGATCATCATCTTGGCTTTTGAGGAGGTTCTTCATTCAACACTATGGCAGACAGTGTCCACATTTTTTTTGTATATCAAAGGATGTTCTTATGCACTTCATATAGTGGCATCTCTTGTAATTTTGAGGGGGTTTTTGTTCCCACTAGGTTTTCCCTCTTTCCTCTTTCCTGTTTCCTTTCCTTAGGATTTTTTCTCCTTAGTTAGACTTAAGGGGGGTTGTTAGTGCACAAAAATCATCTTTTTCTCCACAATTTATTGGATTATTATTGTGGATTTTTGTTTTAATACCATGAGTTGGATAAAACTAATTTTTTCTTAGTTGTTAAGCTAACTAAGAAATATCTCTACTTTTTCAGTTTTATTGTTGTTTTTCCTCCTTTTTTAGTTTTAACAAAGGCTCTATATATTATGTAATTTATTCATTTGTAAATCAATGAAATAGTTTTATTTTCATTCTTCTCTAAAATATTCTCTCTGATTCTACAAGTTTACTTCTTATTTTCCTAGCTAGATTCTTACTGTTTGGGTTTAGATAAAATTTTACACTTCTATCAGATCTCACCATTTGTACAAATTATTGATGAGATCTAATAATGAACAATCAACGTGGCTACATATCTATCCAATTTAAATTCTACCCCAATCAATTTGATTCTATCTTATAAATTTTAACTCTTTGAGCACTGTACACTATTGTTAGCAGCACTTTGTCCTGTCTATAAGGATTTTGTAGAGTTTATGTGAAGACACTAGCATTATATTACATTTTTTAGGAGTGTAGCATTATCTGTTAACAACATTCTCTCTTTAGTTTCTCCTTGTCTTTTATTTTTGTTATTGTAGACTTTTACTTGTTATCTTTGGTACATGGATCTCACCATTTTAGTTTTAGTAGTCTCATTTTCTATGTGTCATTTCGTTGTCAATTCTTAGACATATAGGATAGAAGTACGTACAATTTATTCAAGCACGGTCATAATTAGTTTGTCAACAAAGTTTATTATTCTATGTGTCATGACAATTTACAAATATTTGTTACTTATGGTTAACCATAACCTATATTACACCTTCAGTAGCCTTATCCCTTTTCTTAGTGGGATGTGAAGGCTAGACAAATAAGTTCTCCAAATTTTCCATGTCTTCAACTTTTCATCTCTGTTATTTACCCATAAAAACCTATCAAGGAGACTCCTTAGGAGGAAGCCACTATCAGTAGTTGGAAGCTTCTTGATGACATCACTCTCATAAGTGTATGAGATTTTAATCTTAATGATAACAAATTATTTTAAATAATAGTGAAAACATAGCTGATTAGTGTAATTTTTTATTATGTTAGTAGGGTGAAAGCCCTAAACCTATAGAACAACAAAATTACAAATTCACAACAAAACCCTGGCCCCAAAAAACAAGACAAAAAGAGACAAAATCAACTTTCATAAATAGTCAAATATAACCATGTTCATGTAGCAAAATCTACTAATTCTAACCAGCCACCATCTACCTACCATAATACCAATATACCGAATATCAACAAAATGAAACATAGTAACCGTATTCACTAGTAGAATAAAGTACAGATTAAAAGGCACACAGACCCAATATCTTATAACCATAATCAGAAACACTAACCTCCTATACCTACAAAATCATTTAACAAAAATAAAAGGGGACAACTTAATCATTGTTAATAAGGTTCTAATTGCACTTCAACTTATTAACCTGGATGGCCTAGGTTTCCTCTTGCATGTCCTCCCCTTCTTCCATGTCCATCTCTTTCTTTCCCTATTTACTCAGCTTCTTGTTTTTCTTCTTTATTTTTCCCTGTCTAGACACCACTCCCATAACTGCCTTTTTCATCACACCATCAGTGATTTCAAAGAGGGAACTAAAAGCCTCGCACAAATTATTAGATTTTTGTTTATAGATTTCATTTTTTTCTTCTAGACTAAGAACTTCCTTGAGCTGATTTATCTCCTCCTCCATGTCATTGTTATTTTGTTTATCCAATGAAATTGCCTGAGAATAGGGAACCATCTCTTCATCTTCCAAATTGTTGAAGGGTTGTGGGTTGTGGTCAGAATCTTCAGAATCTACCAGTACACTTTGCTATTATTTCCATCTTTAAAGTAGAGTTTCTACCAGTACACTTTGTTGGTGTGTCTTTCTACCTCCTTACCATTTTCTAAATATTGTATAAATTTTTATTCAAGTATAAAGTAAAGTAGAAATATTCATAAAAAAATAGTTTGTAATGTTGGTTATTTTTTTATAATAAATATGGACTTATTATTATTTAAGAGTAAAAAAGATGACAATATATTATTTATTTAAAATAGGTAGAGAGTAAAAATTCATAGTTTTAGAGTTTGTGAAATTATTTTAAGCAAGGTTAAATCTAAGCATCAATAAATATAAAAAATTTAAGCAATTAGAGAAACACCAATAGAAGAGGGGATCATAGTCATCTAATTTACATCATAGATCAACAAGCATCAAACCATCATCTATTGTTGAGGCTTTAAAGAGCTATAACTTAGCAATTCTCATATGATACATGTTCATTATTTTAGTGAATAAAATTGTCATCCTTACATTCAATTTGAGGGATTCTAGTGCTTGCATTGGTTTTATTTCTCAAATTTACCTCTCAAAATATGGATGTGTGTTTCATTATCTTAGATACAATTGTGAATATGATTTGGTCTCCTTGAGATAATTGGTAGTATGATTCTATACATGTTATTGAAATTCATTTTTCACTTTTCACATAGGTACAATAACATCCCACATGAATGATATATATTAGCTTATAAAAAAAATGACACACCTTTTGATAAGGATATTTTTAGTACAAACATTTTTCAAGTGGAAAATAGTTGAAAGCATATAATCAAAATTTGGATAAATTTACTAGCTTTAAGACAACTATAATAACCACATTAAAAAAATAGTCATGGACAAATTTCTAGGGAATTTTTTTCATAGTTTTAAACTCGATTGTTTCACTATAAATCATTTGAATATAATTTTCATAGAAAATTAGATTTTATTTGCCTAAATTTTTAATGTTATCATACAATTCTAAAATAATTTTACACTATTAATACAAATTTATGGGCTAGGTTAGCGATACTTAGATCCTCATACTTTAAGTTATATTCATGTATATAGTTTTAAAACATTGAAGAATGATTTTAAATTTCCAGGAGTCGATTCTATGTTTTGGAGGATCCTATAATTTCTCAAACATAGTCAAATTTTAGTAATCTGTAGGCTCTTATCATTTTGTAATCGTCTAGTATTATAAATAACTATTTAAAGCATCATCAAGACTCGCCTTGAAAATGGTAGGATCTGTTATTATGGAAGAGACCTCACAAGGAGTTCAAGCAAAAAACTAATTCAAGTTCAAGAAAGTAGCAGTTGAACATATTATCAAAATAAAATCAAGCTTAACAATTTATTCTCTATTTTGTGATGTATCATCGACCTCACTTCTGAAAAATATTAAGCAATTAAAAGTATTGCCTTCAATTTATTAAAAGTTGAAAATGTCAAACTACATTAGGAGTTATATATATCATTAAATTTATATTATTTAAAATTTTAAAGAATAAATATCACTTCTAGGTGGTTGAAGTTTAAATTTTGTTTTTATGTTGATGATTTCTTTTAAAAGAGTGTCACACAGTTTTGTACTTTCACCTAAATAGAAGTTGATTTTATTTAATTTTAATTTTTTCAAATTGATTAAAAATTGAACATGAAATTAGAATTTAGTGTACAATGAGGGAATTGTGCATGTTGTAGATTTGACTTTGGAGTATTAGGTACAAAGTAACTAATGTATAATGACATTCAATATCTAAAGGCCAAGATTGAGGGTGTCAAAGATTGCCAATGGTGTGGATTTTCGCATGAAACAAAATTTTTTAAAAGGACTCTAACGTCCAATTTTTTTATCACTTATAACACTCCAAATTTTAAGGTATATTGTACAAAAGTCAAATTTGGACCTATTGTTTGTATGCCTTATGAAATACTTACTAAGGAATGAATCTTGAGTTGTTGATTGATTCAGCTCAATGTTAAGGAAGTGATTAGTAATTGTAAATTGTAACCCAAACCATAAAATTTGAGGTTTTTCAAGTTGCAACTTATAACCAAAACCTTTATGTTTTAGCTATATAGTTTAGATTCTATAGTGTAAATTTATTGCAAGTTGGACATTAAAGTTTGAGCTATGGTATGATTTTCTTATTTGACCCATTTTTCAAGATGTAAGAGGTTTTTGTTAGGAAAGCTATAGGGGTTCACAATTGGGCTTGAAAACCCTAACTCACCTCTATATCTCATTTTAGTTTTCTAAGCATGTCTCTTTGCATTGTACATTGACATGTGAGTAAAATATATCATTTTTTGTTGCATGAGACCTTGTGTGTAAAAGACTGTATTTTAACTTGTTGCATGTGTTTTGATTAAGTGAAAAATAGGTTTTGAAGGGACCCAAAACCCTTTACAAATCAAACTAGGGATAAAACTTGACTGCTCAACCAAGAGGAGAGCACCACAACCAAAAAATAGAGTCTGCCTTGAAAGATAGCAGACAATCTATCCTAGGATAGGGCTAGGAAAACAACTAGCATTGTGGGAATGAAGAGTCATATCAAAAGAAGGCTTGGATGTCTTTGAATGCTTCTATTTTATAGTTATCCAACTCTCTTCAAGTTTAGCTGGTACAACAAACCAATCCAAAGAGCCCAGCACAGATCTATCAGGAGTGGAAAAAGGAGCAACAGTAGAGGGAGCAACAACCGTCACAAGTATAGGACCACCTTCAGTATATGGGGGAGAAGAAGTGACAACACACGGTGGAGTAGCCAGTGGGGTAGGAGACAATCAACCATTTTTAGTAGAAGAGACAACAACAACCTGTATCCCAACTTTTTTAATCACTGAGCCATCCTTAGTGGCATCTGAAGAATTCATCATAATATACTGCAAACCACCCATCAAAACCCCAACATCCAACGATTCAATAGAAGAGTCCAAATATTTCTTAACCATGTAATGTAGGTAAGAGGCCCAAGACCACCATGAAGCCACACTATTTTTCTTCTCAAGCCCACAATTCCCAATTGTATGTCCGATTTTGAAGCATTTGTGACACCTGAACGAGATACCTTCATGATCCAAAGTTTGGACCCAGCTACCAAAAGAGAAGTTAATGACAATCTCAGCTGGTAGTCCCTTAGACACATCTAGCTCCACTAGAATGCAAGAAAAAGTAGTGTGATAAAGCTCAAAGGATTCATTATCTATCATAATGAAACTCCCAATAGCATCATCAATCTCCTCAAAGAGAGAGTCAACCCACAAATGGATAGAAAGATAAGGAAGCCAAACACAAACTGAAATTTTGTTGAACTTCTGAGAAAGGGGGTTAAAATTGGAGTACTAGGGTTTGGCCAAAAGCGCCATTTTATCTTTCTCATAGAAAAAACTTTCACATAGGATTTTTTGTTCTATCCTTAACATTCTCAAATTCATCTACAAAGAAACATTTAGCCATAGGGTATATGTGAATAATAAAAGAAATGAGTGCATCCATTTATGTGGCTCTCGAAGGTTGGGCCAAATACCCTTGAATCTACAGATAATGCCATTCTCTATAAAAGCCTTCACATTATTCTCTATTTCTTGATCTGAATCCTTATTCACATTATTAGAGATAGCATAGGAGATGGGGATAAACCCTCTTCCACCCCTCTGCGAAATTTTTTTGATGACACCCGACTCGAGCTGCTCCGGGGGATCTCTATAGCAACCATCGCCCATGAGGGACCATCAGGAGCCACTATGGCAGACTGGGTCAAGGTGCCATCAGAGACAATGACAGTAGGGGAGCGAGCGACACAATAGGAGGGATTGTTGTAGGAGACATTTAAAAAATTCTCAATAGGAAAGATAGCTGTAGAGAACAACAGCCAGTTATAAGGAACACAAGATGATTAACTTGTTGCATGTTACTCTTATATTGTTCATCTTTTTTTTTGACATATATATTTTGGTTTTAGTCATGAAACATTACAATCATAAATGGTGATCTATAAACATATTACCACCTCATGCGAATAATGCAAATTAAAATCCATTATAAACAAATGTATGATGCAAAGATTTACTTTATAGAAGTTCTACAATTGAATACATTTTATTAATTATTCTTCAAATCTTAATAAAAATTGATATAACAACATTTTATATACAAGTTCTTTACTGTTTTCTTCAATAGTTTTAGTGTAGATGTCAATGAGATAAAGATTAAACTCCGAAAAGATTTGCTCAAAGAAAAAATTAAAATATTTTTTTATATTGAATAAATGTAAAAATAACAATACAACGAATGGGCAACAACAAGCTTGCAATAACACAAAATATAGAATATCCAAACAACAAATTACAAGATCATGCAATCAACAAAAGAACATCATAACATAGAAGTTACAAGTAATCAACAAGATGCAAGAAACTAATTACAATCCAAATTATAATAAATAGTGTGTAGGTAAATGAGAAAATAGAATCCCACCGCACATTTACAATCCAAATTATATTGAATAGTCTATAGGTAAATGAGAAAATAGAATCCCATCGCACAAACAAACCTCATACTTGTATGTAGGAAAAGGGGTTCAATGAAACTCAAATAGTGAAAATATTCAAAGACTTGCCCACACACCCATGAGACTCTTGGTGCAAGTTATGGAGCCATGAGGAATAGCTCAACTTGCCTATAAGTGTTCCATGGTTGTCTATCTCAGAAGGTCCCTCAAGCCAATGCCTTTGCTCTCATATCACTGAGCATAGTGACTTATGGATGATGAATGCAAGAAAAAGGGATATTTTAGATCAAATTTAGTATGAATGCATCCTACTTATGCATGATTTTAACAAATAAACTAAACTAGATGATAAGATGACAAGGTTAGTAAAAGTACTATCCTAACATGATATACTAGTTATATCATTTAATCTAAGATAATAGAAATGCTCTAAAATAATTATTAGATTTATTTCTATTACAAAGAGAGGCTAAATGCTTGCTACAATTGATTATAAGTATGATGCTAAAGACTTGGATCCTAGACATGGAGGAATGAGAGTCTTATCAAGGGCCAGGATTGAAAGTTATCAATCCATGTTTACAATTTTCACCAATGAAATGGTGATAATTGTCAACATAAGACTGCTTGAGAGGAGAAGTAAGAAGCATTAAATGCTTGAGAAGACCTCATGGTTACCCTAGAAGGTAAGAGTTAAGGTTAGGTTAGGGTTATCCAATGGATAAAGGTTTTACCCAAAGGATAAACTCTTGTGCAAGGGTTAAAGGGATAACCATGGTCAAAGCATTGAATGCTTGATGAGACCCCTAGGTTATATGAGGGTTGAGTTAGGGAAAAAGTCTCTAACCATGCCACTAAGGGTTAGTTAACCATTAATGGTTTGAAAGACTTTGGCTACAAGTTTGTAAGAGCCCTTCTGAATTTGGGGGTATTTAGCAAGTTAGCTTGTTGAAGGCATAAAGGCTTTAATGCCTTTGGAAGACTTTAATCCAAATTTGAGAAGTGACCTCCTCAAATTTAGGGAAAGGGGATAATTGATGGGTTTAGGTTACTTGATTAGGATTAGAGGGATTCTAGAAGAATTTAGGAAGAGGGTTAGGAGGCAAGTGGGAGAGGAATAATAGGATTCAATTAAATAAATTGCTTTATTTAATTTAGTTGTAAGTGGGGAATTTAAATAAATTATATTTATTTATTTGGGTTGAACTATTTAATTAAATGTAAATTTAATTAAACGTAGAGAGAAGAGATTTAATTAAATAAAATGATTTATTCAATTAAATGATATAAAAGGCTTAAGTGAATTTAAATAAGTAAATTGAATAATTTATTTAATTAAATAGAGGAATGTGGGTGATTTAATTAAATTAGATTTAACTAAATATAGGAATGAGAATAAAATGAACATTAAATATTCATTTAGGAAAATGGTCATTTTTATACATCTACAATACTAATGAATGAACCAAGGTTCACAAAAAGGTCATCATAAAATCAATGACTCTTTCTAGTTGTATACTCGTCATCTACTATTACCTTTTCAATTGGTGTTGTTTGTTTATGATGTCTCTTTCCAGTTGTGTACTCATTGTCTTATATGAAAGATATTCAAAGAATAACGAGTTATCCGACCGAGATTTATTACTTTTTTCAATAAGAACAAATCTTGTTGAATTCTTAAAAAAATATGTATCTCAGGGACATATGGTAAACTATGCAACACCATAAATGAATTTAGAAATTTCAACGTGTTTTAAAACAACAAATTGCAAGACTGCGTAAAGGACTGAACATCAACAAGATGCAAGAAACTAATTACAATCCAAATTATATTGAATAGAATGAAAGAAAATGAGAAAAGATAATAAAAAAAGAGAATCCCACCACACAAACCAACCTCTTAGATATGTACAAACTAAGATACACAAAAAATTCATCATAAAATCAATGACTCTTTCTAGTTGCCTCCTCAAAGTCTCATATGGAACATATTGATAGAATAACGCGTTATCTGGCAAAGATTTGTGACATTTATCGATAAGAACAAATATTGTTAAATTCTTAAAAGAAACATGTATCTCATGGCCAATGGTAAACTATACAACACCATAAATGATTTTGGAAATTTCAACATGTTTCACCCATCGACTATGCACTTTCGTTGAGAACATATTTTTGTTGGAAACATTAAGTGGTTCCCAATGGTGGAAGTGAAAGATAATCATAGAAATCTTGAAATGTGGGAAAATAAATTATTCACTTTCAACATTTATCTCTTGGAGGACTATTTCTATACGTAGACGAAAAAATAATGAGAATTGTTGGAACTCGGCAATGATAAATGGATACTCACCAAAATCATTTAATTTATAGAATTTAGTATTATAGTCGACTTCTAACAAATCTCACCAATTTTACAAAAAAAAAATTGAGGATCTCTAATAATAAACAATTAATGTGGACTCGATGAGGAAGAATATCCTGATTGATCTTGACTTGCATGACTCTAAAAATGAGGAGGAGAAGATATTGGAGAGAGAAAGGAAAGAGGGTAGGTTAGGGGAGAGAAGATTCACTAGGCTTTGTTCAAAGAAGAAAAGTGATCCAGAAGTAAAAGATACGACTACCAATCTCATGGAAGCCTTTAACCTCAAGGAAAAAGAGGAAATATCAATTGAAAACTCAGAGGATGAAGAGTTCTATCTAGAAGATGAGGAACAAGATGAACAGTACAAAGAAGAAATGAAAGAGGAAAGTGAGACTGAGGGGGACTCAGAGAATTCGGACTAGAAGTCACTGCCTCCCAACTCTTAGGAGGATGAGAAGATGGTTCCCTACTCACTGGGATTAGTGTCACACAAAAAAAGTAGCAAATATTTGGAGGAATAGATAAAAGAGCTCAAAGAGTATGTCCTCAATTTGGAAGAGAAAAATGAAGACTATATGCAACGTTTTGATAATCTATGTGAGGCATTTGGGTCACTCTGTGACATTGTTGATGAAATAATGAGAAAGGCTATCGCGAGGTTGGTGATGGGACAAAGCAAGATAAAGAACAAAGCAGGGAAGATGGAAAAGCATGGGAAGAGAGAGGAGGATAGTGAAGATAGGGAGGACAATCGGGAGGATACCTAGGAAAATTAGGTCGATACGCTCCAGTATAATTGGAACATGATCAACAATGATTAGGTAGTCTTTTCTAATTTTTGTTATGGAATGCTAGGCATAGGATTAATGTTGATATTGGTAGTGTTCATGCTAGTGTTAAGCCTACGTGCCACTTAAGCCATACTTTAATTTTGATGATGTCTATTGTTACTATTATTAATTGTGTTGATGATGTAGTGTTATTATGATAGGTAGATGGTGGTTAGTAAGAGTTAGTATGTTTAGTTAAAGGGTCATGTCTATTTTTTATTATTTCTGAGGAACAACTGTGGAAACTTTATGGACTGGTTGCTTGATGCCAAGGATTTTGTTGTTGTACTATGAATTTGTTGTTTTATAGGTTCAGAGCCTTCTCCCTACTTATATAATAAAAAATAATCAATGTGGCTAAATATCCATCCAATTGAAATTCTATCCAGTACAATCTAATTCTATCTAACAATTTTATTTCTCTTATCACTACACCATTGTTACCAGCACTTTGTCATGCCTACAAGGATTTTGTAGAGTTTTTGTAAAGACTCTAGGAGTTAGGAGTTATTTGTCAACAAATTCTTCAATTTCTCCTTGCCTTTTGTATTTATTATTGTAGAATTTTAGTAGTTGTTAACTTTGGTACATGGGATCTCATCATTTTATTTTTAGCATTCATATTTTTATTTTACCTTATTGAAGTTATACTTGTCATTTCTTTGTTAGTTTTTATACACATAGGATAGAAGTATATACGCTTTATTCAAGTATAATCATAAATAGTTTGTCGAGAGAGGTTATCCATCAAATTCCCCTATAATTTGTAAAGATTTGTTACTAGTGGTTGGTCGTAACCTCCTAGATTGGCCCTTTAGTAGCCTTAATCCTTTTCTTAGAGTCATATGAAGGTTAGTTGGCTAAGTTCTGACAAATTTCATTGTCCGCAACTTATCATCTCTCTAGTTTCCTTGCAAAACCCTATTAAGGAGACTCTTGAAGTGGAAGGCACTATCACTAGTTGGAAGCTTGTTGATGGCATTACTCTCACTAGTGTATGTAGTTGTAATCTTAATGATAAATATTCATCTTTAATAATAATTAAATAATAGTTTCTTCATGTTGTCATTTTTATCTTTTTTCTAGACTCTACACAAGTACACTTTGTTGGTGTATCTTGATGATACATGATGAATCAATTAGGATCTAGATAAATACTAAGAGGGGGGTGAATCAGTACATAGAAAACTGACTAAACTTTCACCAAACTCAAAAAAAATCTCTCAAGTCAATCACTGAACTAACTGGCTCAAAATTTGAACTACAAACTACAATAACACTAATAGTTTACTAGTTTGACTGGTATACCAAAATAACAGTATAACAACTCTAAAATTCTCAGACCATTTACCCAGAACATCAAAATACTTTAGTAACAAAAGTAAACTTTCACATTTTAGATTTATGTAGGTCATCTTAACAAAACTAAGTGCATTTAATAGTTAAGAAAATTAACCATATCAAACATAACCACAAAAACCATTCACCACTTGACACAATTATTTTTGACGTGGAAACCGAAATGGGAAAAACCATGGTGGGGATGAATACCCACAAGTATTTTGAACTCTTCTAAAGTTCATCCTATTAGGAGCCAAGCCTGTTAAAGCTTTACAAAATCTCCTATTAGGAACAGATCCTGTTAGGGACCACCCGATTAAGGGATTGACTATAATGACTTGTTAGAAGAAATACAATGTTAGGAGTAACCTCAATAGAGGATTTGAAATACAAGCCAATGGATCACCTGGTTAGAGCATTTAGCAAGTGCTAAGCTTATTAAAGCTTACCTGATTAAGGGAATAAATTGTTGTAATTGTTAGAGACCAATAGGGGTTTGCTTATCTAGTAAATAGCACTACTTTGCTTGATGAGATCCTTTTCATACTCCTATATGCCTTTGCACAAAATGTAGATACTCCTTCTGGTTCGACAATCAACCACAGTGACACTTAACCAAAATTGCCAACACTACAACAAAAACAACACATTAACCTTATAAGGTAAACAATAGGTCGGTAACACATCACAAACCTAAGATCTCATAGAGATCACAAACAAATCAGTTCAAGTATTACTGTTGGAATACATAGCAATCATTGCACATTATACAAGACAACCTTGACCGCTCCTTGATCACCGCTTCATCGATTCATGTAACTCATCATGTGACTTCTTCTTCATGCAATGTACTCACTCATTCCCAAGATAAAACCATTATCTCTATGCACCAAAAACCACTTGAAACTCATCACATACAACATGCATATGTGGCATAATCATTACCGTTCATCATTTGATCATAAACCAATACAACCAATTCACCAGGCTCCATTGGTTAGGGTTTGGCACATCAACAAGTAGGGTTGCCAGTTGATCTCACTTCTTCTAAAGTAATACTAGTTTCCTTCACTTGTTCACCTACGAGTTGCAAAACAACATCATAACAACATCATTACCAATTACAATTGACATCAATGACAACACAATAGTTCATCAATGCAATCTTCAATCAAGTACCAACAATCTCCCCCTTTGGCATTGTGGAAATACAAATATCAATACCCTTGATTGTGATGATTTAGAGTAATGCACATACATAGGTATAGGAATCCTAGTTTACATTTTACCATGTACTCTCCATGTCTTGAACTAGTAACTGGCTATAGTTCTTCTCTCTATCAATCAAATACTTTTTCTCCCCCTTTGACAACAATGCCGAAGTGAAAGTAAAATATGCAATGTCATACTTCAATGTTTTGCATCAACGATTTGCAACTTGATGCTCCCCCTGTGGAATAGCTCCACTCTACACCAATCGTGCTTCAAGATTCTTCAATTAGCTCTGAGACAGATGTCTTCCACATCTACTCAATTGACCTCATGTAGGGGTACAACCCCTAGCTGACCTCTAAGATACTGAAAAGTAGTCTTAGGTAGAGGTTTAGTAAAGATATCCACTAGCTTCTCCTTGGTAGATACATTCTCCAATAATACATCTTTACTCTGCACTTTCTCCCTCAAGAAATGATATTTCAGCTTAATATACTTGGTTGTAGCATGCAACATCGGGTTCTTTGAGATATTTATTGCACCAGTGTTATCACATAAAATCTCTACCGGTTCTATGATCTTCAACTTAAATCCTTCCAGAATGTGTTTCATCTAGATTGCTTGGGTACAATTCATATATGCTGCAACATATTCAATTTTAGTAGTGGACTGTGAAATATAGCTATGTTTCTTGCTGCTCTAAGATACAAGTCTTCCTCCAAGAAAGAATGCACCACCGGTTGTGCTCTTCCTGTCATCAACATTTCCTACCCATTTTGCATCTGTATAAACCTTCAAATCAAATTTACTTGCATATGGATACCATAATCCATAATCAATAGTACCTTTCAAATATTTGAATATCCTTTTAGTGCAATCATGTGTGTCTCCTTTGGGTTCTTTTGAAATCTGGAAATCAATCCAACTGCATGAGCAATATTTGGTTTGTTGTGAACAACATAATGCAGTTTCTCTATCATTGATCTGTACTCCTTTTCATCAATGGATGCAGCATCATCCTCCTTAGAGAGTTTACAACCTGTAACCATGGGTGTCCTAGCTAGTTTGCAGTCACTCATTCCAAACATTTTCAATGCCTCTTTCACATATTTAGACTATGTGATAAAGATACCACTCTTCATCTACTGAATTTACAAACCTATTAATAATTTTATCTCTCCTACTAGAGACATTTCAAATTCACTTTTCATCTCATTTGCAAAGTCATCACTCATGTCATAATTGCCTCCAAAAATGTTATAATCAACAAACACTTCACTAACCAGTATCTTATCTCCTTCAATCTTGAGATATATATTGTTGTCCTCACTCATTCTTTGGAAACCTATCTACATCAGGTGTAAATGTAGTCTTTCATACCATGCTCATGGTGCTTGCTTCAGACCATATAATACATTGTGTAGTTTACACACCATATCCTTTGCGTCAGTCAAAGCATAACCATCTGGTTGTTCAATGTATACTTCTTCTTATAGTATTCCATTTAGAAATTTCAACTTCACATCCATCCGATATACTTGCAATCCTGTATATGCTACAAATTCAAGTAGAGTTCTAACACCTTCCAATCTAGCAATAGGTGCAAATGTATCACCATAGTCTTCTCCTTCT
Source organism: Cryptomeria japonica (assembly GCF_030272615.1). Taxonomy (NCBI): domain Eukaryota; kingdom Viridiplantae; phylum Streptophyta; class Pinopsida; order Cupressales; family Cupressaceae; genus Cryptomeria; species Cryptomeria japonica. Next base: position 605,109,245 of record NC_081410.1, read on the forward strand.
TCCTGTGAATAACCTTTGCATACCAAACTTGCTTTGTTTCTGACTACTACCCCATCTTCATTCAGTTTATTCTTGAATACCCATTTAGTGCCTATCACATTTTTATTCACTGGTCTGGGTACTAGGGTCCATGTATTGTTCTTCTCAACCTAGTCAAGCTCCTCTTCCATAGATTTTATTTAGTGATCATCTCCAAAGGATTTCTTAGAAGTTATAAGCTCAAAAGTGGAGATCATACAAGAATTCTCTCCAATTATTCTTTTGGTTAGCACACCAGCAGCTTTATCTCCAATAATTTGGTCAGACTATGATTGAGTCACACATACCTTGGAATGACATGATCATTATCTTCAGGTTCTTCTTCCTCACTATCATCATCTTCAGAATCTACCTGTTCTGTTGAACTGGTACTGCAACATTCACTTCACTCGCTTTTGGCTTCATTGGTTATGGTTCCAAAATCAGATTGTAAGGTTCATCTTCCTTCTTCTCCTCATTGGTTTCTCCTGAAACTTCAGGACACTCATACACACGAACATCAACACTTTCAATGATTCTCTTTGTCTGGTTGTTGTAACATTTGTAGGCTTTACTCTTGGTAGAGTAACCAAGAAATATGTCGTCATCACTCTTAGCATCAAACTTATCAACATAGTCACCTCTCTTGATAAAACATTTACTACCAAAAATCTTAAAATAACTGGCATTAGGTGATCTACCATACTAGTATTCATAAGGAGTTTTATCCTTACCTCTCTTTACCAATATTTGGTTCATAGTGTAGATAGTTGTGCTGGCAACTTCTCTCCAGAAATTTTTTTCTACACCTCCTTGTATTAGCGTCATTCTAGCAGTTTCAAAAACTGGCCGGTTGTTCCTCTCTGCAATACCATTCTGATGTGGTGTCCTAGGTTCAGAAAGTTGCCTCCTAATTCCATTGTCTTCACAATATCTATTGAGTTCCTCTTAAGTAAATTCACCTCCTTGATCAGTCTTCAAATACTTTATCTTCTTACTAGTTTCCTTTTCAGTTAAGGCCCTAAATGCCTTAAACTTACTAAAGGCTTTTGATTTGTCCTTCAAGAATGTGACACACATCATTCTTGAGAAATCATCAGTGATGATAATAAAATATCTATCACCTTGAATACTTTTAGTCCTTGTTGGTCCATAGAGGTCTGTATGAACCAAATCTAACAAATGTTCTGTTGAGAAATATTTTTTCTTAAAAGTTGAGGATGTCATCTTCCCTAACTAACATTCCTTATAGAGAGTATTCATCAGTTTGTCCAACTGAGGTAAACCTCTTACTGACTTGGACTTGCTAATGTTGACAATGTTATCAAAATTTATATGACAAAATCTTTGATTCCAAATCCAACTATCATCTACTTTAGCAATTAAACAGTTGTTGACTTTAGGATTCAGGTGAAACAGGTTTCCTTTTGTCTACTTTCCGGTTGCAATCAGTTCACCTTTACACCCATAGATTTTCCACATTCCATTCTTAAATTCCAATGGATAACCTTTGTCATTTATTTGAGCTACACTCAATAGATTATTCTTTAATCTTTCAACCCAATAGAACTCATCTGCACTACTCTTTCCATTAAGAGAAATGGTTCCCTTTCCTTTTACCATGCAGGGTGAGTCATTTCCAAATCTCACAACTCCTACATCAAATTCCTTCAAAGTAAGAAATTTACTCTGGTCACCAGTCATGTGGTGTGAACAACCATTATCTATGATCCAATCATCAGAACTATCCATGCGAGAAACTAATGGCTTCTAATCAGATGTCTCCTCTTTAATGGCAACAAATATAATGTCTTCATTAACATCTCCCTCAAATTCCTCATCAGTGATTCCACCATCAACTGCAATGAGGCAATCTCTTTTGCCTTATCCTTTGTACTTCTTGTACTTCTCACGCTTATGCTTATTGTCACCATTAGAATAGTTAGTTGTAATATATCCAATCTTGTTACATGAAAAACACTTCAAAGGTAATTTACCTCTGTACTTACCAGTACCTCTAGGTAACCGCTTGGCCAACAATGCTTCAAGCTTGATCAGACTATCTTCATCATCAACTTGTCTACTAGATCTAGACTCATAACTATGACTAACATCTCTCCTTTTCCTCACAGGTGGATTAGAAACTCAATCTCTAAATATCGATTCAAATTTCTGAGCACTGCCATCATAACCATTTAATTCAAATGCAGTAAGTTTACCAATGATGGAGTCAAGAGTTACCTTTGTTTTATAAATAGACTTTATCTCTTGAATGGCTAGAACTCAGATAACGTAGACCGGTAGAAGGGTTCTCAACACCTTACTAGCCACTGTGGCATCCTCCACTTTACCACCAACATTTTTGATTTCACAAACTATCTCCTTGACCTTTTAACCATGATATTGAATATTCTCACCTTTAGCCATCCGCATGTCATCAAATTTACCTCTCAGACTCTCTTCTTTGGCAATGTTCACATGCTCATCACTTCTATAGATTTCCTTAAGTTTCTTCCACACATCATAAGAAGTCTCCAGACCATGGACATCAACATACTCTGAATCAGACAAATAACTGATAATTGCCTCCAATACTTGATTATTTTCTTGTTGCTCTATCTTTTGATCATTAGACATAGTCCCACTAGATGTAGTATATTGTGTAACAACATGTTCCCAGTATAGACTTCCTAGACTCTTGATATATATTTTCATCCTATCACTCCATATTCTATAGTTTTCCCTATTAAACTTTGGACCTTCCTTCTTCATCATGTTCTTCTAGATCTTTACCTCAAGTTGTTACGCTTAGACACTAGAGGACCCGAAATGCTCTGATACTAATTGATGATATGATGAGTCAATAAGGAAACAGACAACAACTGAGAGGGGGGGGAGGGGGGTGAATCAATAGATAGAAAATAGACCAAACTTTCACAAAACTCAAAAACAATCTCTCAAGTTAATCACTGAACTAACTGCTTCAAACATTGAACTACAAACTACAATAGCACTGACAGTTTACCAGTTTGACTGGTATACCAAATTAATAGTATAACAACTCTGAACTTCTCAAACGATTTAACCAAAACATCAAAATACTTTAGGGACAACAGTAAAATCACATTTCATATTTCTCTCGGTCATCTTAACATAACTAAGTGGATTTAATAGTTAAGCAAATTAACCATATCAAACATAACCACAAAAATCATTAACAACTTGAAACAATGATTTTTGACATGGAAACCCAAATGGGAAAAACCATGGTGGGGATTAATACCCACAAGTATTTTGAACTCTTTTGAAGTTCGCCCTATTAGGAGCGAAGCCTATTGAAGCTTTACAAAATGTCCTGTTAGGAACAAATCCTGTTAGGGACCACCCAGTTAAGGGATTGACTATAATGCCCTGTTAGAAGTAGTACCCTATTTGGAGTAACCTCAATAGAGGATTTTAAATCCAAGCTAATGGATCACCTGGTTAGAGGATTTAAAAAGCACTAAGCCTGTTAAATCTTACCCGATTAAGGGATTTAACTATTGTAATTATTAGAGATCAATAGGGGTTTGCTGATCTAGTAAATAACACTACTTTGCTTGATCAGATCATTTTCACACTCCTATCTTCCTTCACACATACTGCACATACTCCTTCTAGTTCGACAATCAATCACACTAACAATTCACCAAAATTGCCAACACTACAACAAAACAACTCATCGACCTTTTAAGCAAAATAATAGGTCAGTAACACATCACAATCCTAAGATCTCATAGAGATTACAAACAAATCTGTTCAAGTATGACCGTTGGATTACATAGCAATCATTGGACATTGTATAAGATAACCTCGACCGCTCCTTGATCACTACTTCATCAGTTCTTGTAACTCATCATGCAGATTCTTCTTCATGCAATGTACTTGCTCATTCATAAGATAAAAACATTATCTCTACGTGCCAAAAATCACTTGAAACTCATCACATACAACATGCATGGATGTCATAATCATTACCATTTATCATTTGATCATAAACCAATACAACCGATTCACCAAGGTCCATCGGTTAGGGTTTAGCACATCAACAAGTAGGGTTACCAGTTGATCTCACTGCTTCTAAAGTAATATTGGTTTTCTTCACTTGCTCACCTACCGGTTTCAAAACAACATCATAACAACATCATTACCGATTACAATTGATATAAATTTCAACACAATAGTTCATCAATGAAATCTTCAATCAAATACCAACATATCTTTCTACCACCTTACCTTTTTTTTAATATTATATTATTTTTATTCAAATTTAAAGTAAAGTAAAAATGTTCATATAAAAATAGTTCATAAATTTGGTTTGATTCCTTTTTAATATATGAGGATGTTGTTGGGTAAAAGTACAAAGTTGTGTCACACTTTTATAAAGGAAATGGTCAATGTTGATTCAACTTTTTAAATTAAATCAACAGAAAGTGAAATATATGTTTTGAATTTTGAAATGGTGTAAACTAATAAACTTTATATTCTTATGTCTATTTTATGTTTGTAATTTTAACAAAAAAATTTAAAATTATTTGAGTGTAGTTTTTTATAAAGTAATCACCATAATTTAGTTGCTGAAAAAATATTAAAATTGAAGTTGCACAAGCCACCACACTTTATTTAGTAAATTTTACCCTTTTTTCTTGAATTTTTTTATATATTGATAACTTGAAACTTTAGTGCATGGATATATTTTTTACTATTTTTTATAAATATATATTTTTCAATAAATTTAAAAATTTGTGTGTGCTGAAATATAACTCTTTCCAATTCCCACCACCTTTTTTCTTAATTATTTATCCAAATTAGAAAAGAATTATATCATCTTGACATAGATTCTTTTCTCTATTGCATCATTTTTTTTTCAATTTTTTTTAATAAATTTTAGTATTTTCCTTGACAAGATAATCAACCTTATATTTTAGTGTTGATGACCTACTTTCAATAAAAATAAAATATAAAATATAAAAACTAATTAAAATATTAAAACATATATATTTCAAAAAATTCACTTATAAATCTATAAAAGGGTATTTTTACATTTCAAAAATAATATTATTTATAAGAGTAGGAGTTGTTGAAACATCGATTTATTTTATTTTTTTGTAATTAGACCAAAAGTAGTATAAAATATACATTTAGTAGACAATTCCAATTTGAAAATTTGTGGCCCATATATAACTTAGCTATAATTAATCTATATATACCAAATGTTTGACTAAGATGAATTGTTATTTTGAACTACCTAAGTTTACTTGTGCTAATAAGTTAGCCTAAAACATGGCACAATTTTGTACTTTTACGCTATTGGCATTGTGTTGCCATTGATGTCAACTGTTATGGGACGTCAACCGGTATGGGATGTCAATCGGTATGTAGGTTGATGTTATCGGTATGCAGATTTTTGGCATGTTGATGTCAACTAGAAAGAAAGCAGAGAGATAATGTTAAATACTACCATCGATAAATGATGAAGACTGTGGTTCATGGTTTGGCAAGAGTGGTCCGGGATAACATGTCCTAACCGACATAACAGAAAAGTGCACAATATGAAGGTTAACTAGTTAGTGTATACCGGTAGCATGTTTGGTTGGTCATTGAGTTTGAACCAACATAATCAAGTGAGCTGGATGCTGACAAAGATGTCACATGGAGTCTAGGTGGTGAACATGCACTAGTAGGTGAATGGTGCATTGGTGACGTAGTTGCCAACTAGCTCGGTATTAAATGAAGACCGCAGAAATCATGGATTGATTGTAGAGGATTGCGGCTCAAAGCAGATCAAAAGGAAGATATTTTATTCTTTGATATTATGATCAAAGCAGGACATCTAATCGTCTTGTTGATCTGGAGAAGGAAACTGCTAGATCATTTATTGTGATTGACAAAATCAAGACCGATGAACATGGTCTAGTTTGCTAAATATAGTAAACGTTTACAAGAAGAATAAAAAATGACATAGCCTTTTTGTTGAACTGTTGCAGGTTGTTGGTTCAAGAAGATGAGATCTAATTTGATATGGATCATGGTCGGTGAAGAAAACCCTAGGTGCATAAAGTTTGAGTTTTTGTTTTGGTGGGAAAGCATGTATATAAATAGTCAGATCACAGACTTATGTAAAAAAAGAGAGTATGTTGGATGAGTGATGAGAAAGTGTGATTTTGAAAAGTGAGAATTGATCAGTCTGAGTGTTGATAGAAAAAATATTGAATTGACTTAGTGTTAGAAGAAGAATCAGTAAGATGGGTTTAATTGGAAAGTCTTTAGGTAACTGGTAAATAATTACATAGTTTAACAATCTATTAAACCGACAAAGACTAAACTAATAAGGTAGTAGCAAAGAGTGAAGGAGAGTAGATATAGTGTGAGAGGAGATCCGGCAAGGCAAAAACTAAGTTGTAGAGGATTGAGACAGAAAGAATAGAGGACCAGTAGACAAGAAGTAGTGTGATAGAAAAGAGTTCAACCAACAGAGAGAATTAGTTGCAGCAGTTACAAAACTCATTTGTAACAAAGTGTTTATCATTGTATTCATTTTATATCTCATTGTATCTCATTGAGTGGGTGCTCAGTGCAAGGGTTGGTGCTTAGAATAGATTAGGTGTTGGTGCTCCTTTGGGTAGGTGCCCATAAATTCCTAGGGGTTGGTGCTCCTTGGGTTGGTTCCCTAAATATTGTAAAGTTGTTATTTCATTGTGAGGCTAGATTGGAGCAATAGATCTCCAACAACATTTCTCACCAAGGTTTTTCCCACATTGGGTTTTCCTCTTATATCTGATGTTCTATGATGTTCTCTTGTGTGTGGTTACTTGTTAGTGTTTTCATTATCCTACCAATCACACACATTGTTTGAAATTGTTTATAATCATTGATTCACCCCCCTCTCAATGATATCTTGTGTTCTACAATTGGTATCAGAGCCTTAGGTTCCCCATTTGTCAAAGATTTCTCTAGCTTGGGTAGATTCTAGTTTAAGTACACAATGGCAAGTAATGACTCCTCCTCCTCCAAAGCTCCCATCTTTGATGGTACCAACTATGCCTTCTGGAGCAAAAGAATGGAAAATTATCTCTCCTCCCTAGGTTTTGATGCTTGGATGTCTATAAAGAATGTGTATACTATCCCTAACGCTCCTCCTACAAATCCAGATGCTAAGAAGGAGTATGAAAACAATGCCAAGGCCAAGCATGATATTCTCAATGATTTGTTTGATAATGAGTTTATTAAGGTTATGCACTTCTCATCCACCAAGGAAACTTGGGATAAGTTGAATAGATTGTTTGAAGGAGATGTCAAGGTCAAGGAGGCTAAACTACAAACACTGAGAGGTCAAATTGAAGGATTGAAGATGAGAGATGAAGAAAAGATTGTTGATTATCTTCAAAGAGTTGATGAAATGGTGAACACTATTAGAGGACTTGAAGAAGATATATTTGATGAAGTTATTGTCAAAAAGGTACTTAGATCCCTCACATCTAAGTATGATACAAAGGTCTCTGCAATAGAAGAAGACAAGGATCTAAAAACCTTTTCAGTGGATGAGCTATTCAGATCCCTAACCACTTATGAGATGAGAACAACCAATGAAGGAACTTCAAAGAAATAGGTTGCTTTCAACTCCATCAAAAAGGGTAAGGAAGAAATTACTCATGGAGAATCTAGTGAAGACTCGGATACAGTGGTAGAAAAATTTGTAAGAAAGCTTAAAAGAGGATCCAATAAGTACAAAGGAAAATCGCCTCTCAAATGTTTTAACTATGGTAAAATAGGACACTTTGCATGAAAATGTCCCTATGGTGAGAATAATGGAGAGGAGCTACAAATCCTTAGGAGACCTTTGGGTATGGATAAAAAGAGGAAAGCCTACCAACAAGAAAGAAGAAGCTACCAGAAGAAGAAAATTATGTATACTTTTGAAGATGATGCTATAGATGAAGAAAGTGCCTCAAAAGAGGGTTGCTGCTAGGATGAAAGAAAAATTACTATCTTTATGGCACTAGATGAACTGGTTGATGAAGCTAATGAATATAAAGATATTGAAGCTGAAGTGGACTTGGAAGGTGAGCTCATAATTGGTCTTCACGAGTTGAGTAAAACATGAAGAGAATTGAAGAAGGTTAAGTATGTTGTCGTAGAAGAACAGGATCATTTAGAGCAATCCGTGGAGGAGTCCAAGAAAATAAGTTCTAATCTGAAACTCCAGTTGGAAGAAACTAAAAGGATATGTGAAGTTACATCCTCCGATTTGATAAAAAAGGAGAAGGAGCATCAAAATCAGGAAGAAGAAATTGTACGGCTCAGAAAGGAGCTTGAAAAGAGAAAGAATGAATTAAAGATGGGGAGCAAATATGAAAGCAACATTGAAGCCTTGGACAAGATGTTAAGTATCCAGAAGTACTCAAAAGATACCAGAGGTATAGGATTTGAAGACGGGAAGAGTTGAAACATCAAAGAAACATCAGGAAAGGAGATACAATTTACTTCTTCAAGTGAAAGTAAAGAAAAACAAACCTTTATGATTAGCAAAGCTACTAAGAAGAAGATCTATGCTCAAGTTACTAGAAATCAACTTGTGAAATGGAAGACTCACTCATTGTACCATAATATAGATCCTAAAGGCAAACCTAAGGTTGATAATGAAGGATTCACTAAATTCACTAACATGAGTAGAAGATACCCGGTGGGACAAAGGTTCACCAGTCCCAAAATACAAGACTGGTATGTACCCAAACTCCATGGTTACTATTACCAATGTAATAAGTTTGGACATACAATTGCTGATTGTAGTTTGATGCATAAGCCCCCTTCTAGTTTTGTAAGTAGAAATACATTTGTTGCACTCTAGGAAATGAATGTTATTTTCTATCAGTGTAATGGGTTTGGGCATAGGAGTTATGAATGTAGGAGAAGTTTGTCAGTGTCCTATAATAATTTTTCAAATTCATCTTTCAATGTCAATATAAAATGCTATCGTTGTCAAAATTTTTGCCATATTGCAAAGTGTGTGAGCTTGAATTTCATCCTCATAATGTTGCCCTGTAATAAGTTAGTTTCACAAAATACAATGGAAATGCATAGAGGAAATCCAAAATCCACTAATGAAACTACATGAAATACATTCTAAAATAAAACATTATTTTACCTTCATGGCTGATGTCTCATTGTGTCCTAGCTCCACTATTCCTAGTTGCAGATGGTGTGTGCTCAAACAACGCACTACTGGCTTCAAAGATGGCATATGAAGAATGGACTGATAACTTGTAGTTAAGTGACACTATGATATGCAAATACTACATGATTATGCTAAAATGATTATACTATGATGCTATATGATAATTTCTATATTGCTATTTGCTTCAGAAACTCACGGATGCATAAGATTATCTTGCAAAATGCACTTGCAGTCTCTTAAAGTCTAACTCTCTCTCAATTAAGCTCTTGATTTTATAGACTTTGAGAAGATAAGATGATGTGGCTCAGATCAATGGTCCTGATCAGATCTGTAGATTTTGAGTGGCTATGAGAAAAGGTGAAGGTTGAGAGAAATGGGGAAGGAGAAGACAAGTGTCACTCATCTCACCTTGACTGGGTTGCTGACTGAGGGAATATAGGGATGGTTGGAGGAAATTTAGGCATGAGAGGACAAGTGGACTCAATTCCTTCCTAAGATGTAGGGGGTGTTGGAAAGAATATAGGAAATGCTTATGAGATATGTGTATGTACACAATTTTCATTAAGTTTGGAAGTTGAAGATAAATGATGAATTCATATTTAAGAAATATTAATTTCCCTAGCCACATGTTTGATGAGTTGGCAAAGGGAAGATGAAGTGGAGATGGAAGGTGAGTTGGAAAAGGGATTAAATAATTTAGGAAATTATTTAATATTTGAGACTATAGGATAGGAGAATAACCATTAAATATTAGATATTTAATTGTTTGGAGGAGATAATTAAATATTAGATATTTAATTAACTAGAGGAATAGGATAGATGAATTAATTAATTAAATATTAATTAATAGAAAGACACAAAAAATGAATTAAATAAATTAATCATTTCAAATTAACTATTTAATAGAAGAATAATTATTAAATAAATATAAAATATTTATTTAATTGCTCATAGCCAATTTTAATGTGTATACATTTTGCCCCTCTTTGAAATGATGTTGAGACAACATTGTTTGAAAGATTAAATCAAGTCTCTATAGTGCACCTGATAGAGATGAAAATCCTGATTGTGTACCCCAGATACTAATTTTTGGATATTGATTTGATGACGATGCCCCCTCAAGAGATCGTTTGTGCATTAAAGTCATGAATGATCTCTCGATAGAAGAAGAATGTTATATGAAAGATAGATGAGTGAATAGATTGCAAATTGATCAAATCAATTAGATTAATAAGATTGATTGGATTGAGATCAAGTCTAGTTTCATGAAGGACACATCCCATATAAGACAAAACATGATCAAGATGCCTAGTTTTAGGAAAGATACTTCCTGTATAAGATGTGATAAATGATCAAAACATCTAGTTTTAGGAAAGATACATCCTGTATAAGACATGATAGATGATCAAACCATCTGGTTTTAGGAAAGATACATCATGTATAAGACTTGATAGATGATAGTTGAATGAATGATGAAGATATTAAATTGAAGAATGATTCCATTGGATGATGATGCTAGTGCAAGTGTTGTAGGTGATCCAGTTGTTAGACCCACAGGCTCGAGAGGCAGTCATGATTCTTGACTTGATTTGTATTGATGAGGAACTTGTATTTTTGATCTGATATCATTGTATACTTGGAATTTTATTGTTTTATGATGATCTATATGTAGACATGGACTCTATATGATGATGATCTTTATTATGTTACTCTATTTGATAATGATCTATATGCTTTGATTATATGGATGCAGTGATTAGATGGATGATGATATTTATGCATGTTTCTCTATTTGATGATGATACTTCATATGATGATGCAATGATAAATGTTTTTGTTGATTTTCGATTTTGATGACCTTGGATGCAAATGAAAATGATTACTTTAACTTAAATGACATGAATGCAATGATCTATACAGATTTGCAAATGAATGATTGATTTGCTTTTGATTTATGATGATGTAAATGCAAATGATCTATATGAAATGTTTTTGAGTTTTTATGTATATGATGATACACTACATGATGAATGAAATGCACTTAATTAAATGCAAACTAATGAAATGGATGGTGATTAAAATGTTTCTTAAAATGAATGCACCTATAATGATTAAATACAAATTGTTTTTGTTTGTCCAAGTATACTCAATCTTTGTTTATGACCATTGATCTGTTAATGAAATGATATGCTTATAATGCAACTTGACAATGAATGCTTATAATGTAGATGAATAATGAGTTAATCCAAAATCATCTAACTAAATATTGTACTACCATTCTTCATATGCTATCTTGTAACAGTGCTTGATTTCATCATTGCGCTTTTAAAATGTTGTAAGAAAATACAAGCCACTTGACATAATGATTCAAGATGACTTGAGTATTCCTTACATGGATTTTGATATAGCAAGTTAATACAAGCAACTTGATATAATGGATCAAGTTGACCTGAGTATTGCTTGCAGAATAGACATGGATTATCCCCTTTCATGCATGACTTGGAACGTCCTCCTTGATTTTTTACTGATCATATCCCAAGACAAGTTCATATCGTAGTAAGAGATAAACCACATACAACAATCAAAGAAAATAATCATGCCCCATCATAGTCATGGACATCCATGAGTTGCATAGAGTACATGATTAGCAATAAAATCAAGATATAAACACTGAATCTTGCATATCATTCACATGTTCTTATGGTCATTAACTGATATAATCATCTTAATGAATGATCTTTGATAATCCTTTATTACTTGCTGATTGATTCTTCGGTTTCTCAGTTTCATGATTCAATTGTTGATGAAATGCCTTAATTTTTGTTGCTTTGTTACTTGTTATCTGTTTCAAAACCCTAGGTGTTTTTGGTTTTTTTCGTAAGTTTTTTGAATGTTTTGGGATTTTCAAATATGAAAAAGATCACCTTAGCAAAAGGAAATTAGGATTTTGCCCCCTGTGGAAACAAAATTATTATGGATGTATGAATTGATCAAGATCCAAACTGTAGTACCCCGTTTTGATCGGACTTATTAGACTGATTTTGTGTTTCAGTTTACTTTTCAGTTGGCACTTGATTGCTCGTCATTTTGCAGACATATTTGATATTATATCATGTTTATCTAGATATTGGATGCATGAGTTACTTTCAGTATTTCAGTATTGGTTATTTCTAGTGTTTCGTGGATTATTGCTCGTACTGACATTTTACTTTATCTAGTTGATGTGTTATATATATGTTGCATGTTTACTATTGTATTGGATGCAAGGGGATGATTTTCCTTCACTCGTTTCGATGAGACAGGGAACGTCGCGATTCTCCTTCATCGGTGTGCGTGCCGTGTATTCTATATCTATATGCATGTATGTGTGCTTCGGTGATGCAGGATATTGCAGGTACAAGTACCGGGTAGGTACGGGGTATCGTCTCCACCTGGCTTCACAGGTCTGAGCGTGCCTTATATGTCCGATGGGAGTGGAGGAGATAGCTTTTGACCCTAGTCCTTACCTCAGTCTGTTATTGTGAGTGCCGTCAGTCGGTCGTTCATCCCCTTTGTCTGAATTTCGAGTCTTTTTACTTTTCCTCGATTTGCGTGCCTTGGTGGTTCGGTTAATTATTTAAGTTTAAGTTGTCATTATTGTTGACTTGAGCGATTCATTCCTTATTATGCCTTATGTTTTGAATCAAGCGAAATTGATTAGTTATTAAATTTTAACTGTTAGTTGCTTATTTGGAAAAGAAATCGTGTTTAGATCCAACGAAAGAAATGGAATAGATTAGTTAATTGCTTTTAAATATATTCAATTAAGTTAACTCATTGCTTTCCTATTTAGTAAAAAAATTGATTAAATTGATACTTATGAAAATGTAATTTTCAAAAAAGGGAATTTTTCATTTATTGTTTTGAGAAATTTGAAAAAAAGAAAAAATAGAAAAAGAAAAGAAAGTCAATGGGGAATTTTAATATTTTTTTAATAGAAATTTTGGGCAACCTAGAAAATTAGGTTAAGAGATTTTTCTTACTAAGCCATTTTGGAGGAGATTTTGGGGGTTATGCTTATTTTGGAGGAGGAGAAAGGAATTTTGGAAAATTGGCTTGAAGGGAGGATTTGGGTGTGAACCAGTTGGGATTCTTGCTTGGAAATCAAAGGTTGGTTGAATCCTTGCTTATTGCAACAAAAAAAATCATTGCTTTCCTTCCTCTTGCTGTTAATTGTTTAAAATCTTGAAGTGTTTGTTTGTTATGGGTTATGGAGGAAGAATTCAACTATTTTGATTATCAAATTTAAACTTAATTTCTTCCCATGTAGTTTCCTTAACTGAATTCTTAATGTTTCATCTTTGCTATGCAAGAAATTTCTTGGTTTATCATGCTGTTTGTAATTAGGAATTTGATGGATTTTGGTAGTGTTATGCTGGCAAAATTTTGCCAAGCATTCATAAAATATCTCCCCTAAAAATTTCCAGTTTTAAAAATGATAGTTATGAGTTAAAATTCCTTGTTCATGCTTGATTTGAAACAAATAGTTTCAATTGGGGTTTGGGGATTTAGTCTATTCCCATTTAATTAAACTTTTAAAGCAAACTGGGCAAATTTGAATGAAATATTAATGCCCCTGTTTTGTCTCAGAAATTGGTGATTGCTGGTAAAATTGTGACTCCTTTTAAGTTAATTTTGTTTGTTTGTATGTTGATAAACTTGATGGCTGGGAGTTTAATTTTATTTATTATGTTTGACAGAGGTTTTCACCTCTGTCTGTGTCTTGAGTTTTTGTTCTATTTAATCCTCTGTCGTTTTTATTTGTAAAGGTTTTTAACTGTTAAATTAAATAAAATTTAATTTGTTAAATTTAAATTTAAATTGTGTTGGGGGCGGTGGCGGGGAGCTGGGCTCGACCCAGCCACGCACCCCCCCTTTCCCTTCCCTTTAGCTGTGCTCGCTGCATCCCCAGCGTGGGAAAAGGTAGCAGCGCTGCTTTCCCCAAGCTGGGAATGCAGCCTGCTGCATTTCCCAGTTTGGGAAAGGCAGCGCTTGCTGCCTGTGGGTTCGTGGGGGCCCACGGGGCTTTAAACATTACTTTTTTTAATGTTTTTTTTTTTTGTTAGTTTTAAAAAAAAACGAAAATGATAAAAAGTTAAGTTAGTGGTAAGTAATATGGTTAGTGTTATGGTATATTTAATACTATATGATAAGATATTGTTATTTTATAATAAAATAATAATATGTTACCATGTAATATTAAATAACAATAATATGTTAAAGGTTTTTAATAAATTCTATGCGCATTATTCATTTTAGTATTAAGCAATAATATATTGTTATTTTAACAATAATAACAATATGTTATTATTTAATATTAAATAATAATAATGTGTTAAATATAGTTTACGATGATGTTAAGATTAATGAGTAATTCTTTTGATTTAGTAATGGGGATTAATTGATTGGTATCGTGAAAATAAATCAAATGATTTAGAGGTTAGTGGTAATGTTGGGATTAAGGAAAGTCGGATTAAATTTAATATTGGTGTTTGTTATCCAAGTATTATAAAATAGTTGTATGAGGATTGTATTCGTCAAATAGATGTTATTTTGGAATTATTTTATAATAGCTTGTATACATTGGTTCAATTTGATTTAAATGTTGACTGCTCAAAGAAAGATTGTTTGTAGTGTTTTTATCATTGCAGTCTAGTCGTTTTAATGTCGTCGCATTATGTTTAAAATGGTCAATATGTTGTCGATGTTTGCCCTTGGTCAGGTGTCGTTGTTCAAACCTTGAGGAAGTGGGCTTTTATGTGATATGTCCCTTATGGTTAACTCTGGGTTTGTGACTGTGAGTCCTACACCTGTGTTATGTCTGGATAATTTATGGTTGTAGTCCACCATAGGGTTCTCATAGATAGCCTTATCCAGTTAGTGACCTAGTAGAGAGAGTGGCTTTCGGGCGGGGGCCGCACCCAAAGTGGATGGCAGGATAACCCCTCGAAAGTCAGCTATTAAGTGATAACCTAATAATTGTTTAGGGGATGGGTAGTTATTAATTTAATTAAGATAATACACCCCGTACACGGTTGAGTGCTTGTATAGGCTCAAGGTGTTTGGGAAGGCCTGGAATGGCAAACCTACCACCTTGTCTTCACGAAAGGATGGTAGGGTCCGCATGATGCTTAGATGGAGCTGGGGGTTCGGGAGAGGTTACCAGGATAACCCATGATGGGGGCCGGGACCTATGGAGACCTTCCTAGAGTAACCATGTTAAGCCATGTGATGACACTCTCTCTCTTGGGTCGCTAGTGTTTTGTGAGTCGAGTCACTTGTGTACTGCGGAGTCATGTGTACTGTTGTTCTTTTCTTGCTTGCTTGAGGGTCGTCTGCTATCTCCTAGCACGGTCGGGTGGTTCCATTATGGGATCACATGGTCGGGTGGTAGTGCCACTTCCCATCAGATGCCTTGTTCCTACCTTCACGCGAGGATTGGCTTCGCCGGTGCATCTTGGTTCGTGCTTCTTGTAGCACTTATATTCTTGGTTTTGTACTTTGAGGCCGTATGGTCATTGTATCAACAACTTGTAAAAATTGTAATTTATTGTTCTATGGAAGCCATGTAATTTTATGGAATATTGTAATTTAAGTCATGGGATGTATATTGTTTCAGTTATCTTTCCTATTTGTATAAATGAATCTTTGGAAGTATGTATGTTGTAATTCTGTAAGCCTATCTTTTGAAGATCAATTTATGAATATGAATTATTTTATCGTTATTGGCTTTCCTAAATTTAAATGGAAGATTGGATTAATATTGTGATGTGGTTTTTATTTTGAAGTAATCTTCGTTGGTAACCCTTTAGGATGTAATGTTAGTTTTCCGCTTATGTTAATTATTGAGCAAGGTTATGATTATTTCCCTTAATCTTTAAAAAAAAATTTATTGCGCCTTTTAGTTGCCTTTTGTGTTGCTATCCTTTAGGGTTCCTGGCGGGGCATTACATTTGGTATCAGAGCCCATGTTTCAACATTGGGTACTCTGGGATTGTAGTGAGCCCATTCAGTTTGACCTTGTGTGTAGATCTTAGTGTTTGGATTTCCCTTGCTATATCCTTGTCATTGATCTGAACCGTTTTCTCTTTTGCAGTTTTGGTCATGGTTAGGAAAGCTAGGGGTGTTGGCCGTGTTGGTGGCCGCAATAGAGGTAGAGGTGGGAGACGGGGCCGAGGTTCAGACCGCCATAGTCCTTCACCACCTCCTGCTCATGTGAGTGTGGATCAGGAACAGTCAGTGCATCAGGAATTACCGCATGTAGAAGAGCCGGTTCCCGAAAGGGAAGAGCTGAGGCAGATGTTTCAGGAAGTTCTAGCTAGGCTAGGCCCCAGGCCTGAAGGTGAGCAGCCCATCCATGCTCAGGTTGGGGAGTCGTATCAGCATGTTTCAGAGGAGAGAGAGAGAGAGGTCTCCTAGGAGGAGAGAGGTTCCAGTTGGTCATGATTCAGCTCCCTCGAGTCACATCAAGGATCTTTTGAGGACCAACCCTCCTTTCTTCGATGGTCGAGGCACAGGTCTCGAGGCAGAGACTTGGTTGATTAGTTTGGATAGGTGTTTCGCTATGTTCCCATACAGTAGCAACACCCGAGCGAGATGTGCGATCATGCGTCTCGATGATTTTGCTTCTATATGGTGGAAGTTAGAGGAAGAGAAGATTGGTCTGAATATCAATACTGTTTCTTGGGAGATCTTCTTAGAGAGGTTCAGAGCACGGTTTCTTTCACCGCAGTGGAGACAGACTCGGGTAGATGAGTTCTATTCATTGCGGCAGTTTGGTATGTCAGTTGACCAGTTCGAGCATAGATTCTATGAGCTGAAGCAGTATGCCGGGATTGGCAACGATGAGACTATGCTCGTACAGCATTTCTTGAGAGGTCTCAACGACCGCATTAGTGGAGGGGTTAGAGTTTTCGAGCCAGTTTCAGTGGAGGCAGCGGTGGCGAAAGCCAGATTGGTTGAGCAGAACCTCATCCGTGCGCATGGTGGACAGGCAGGAGTTCAGATAGGGAGTGTTCCTTCCAGTGGGAACAGAGCTCGTGGGAATCAGTCCCAGTCAGCGGCACCATTCAGGACTCCTCAGGCACCCGCTAAGGGTGGACAGCAGCAGCAGCCGCAACAGCAACCGCAGCAGCAGAAACCGAAACAGTCTCAGGGCCAGCAGGGTGGCAACCCTCCTCATAGAAGAAACAGGAATTGGCGGAGGAGCAAACAGGATTTTCCAGGACAGTCTTCTCAGAGTGCATCACAGGCCCCTAGTAGGGGAAGCTTTCAGCAGTCCAGTGGGCCGACTGGAGGTAGAGGACCTGGTAGAGGAGCTTGCTACTCTTGTGGGCAGTATGGTCATATAGCCGTGCAGTGTCCTCAGCGTATCCACCAGACAGGGAATCAGGGGCCAGTTGCATCAGAGCCTACAGTAGGGGATGCCGGTAGGACCCTCAGAGTGTTTGCAGCGGTTGATAACCGCCAGGCTGAGCATCAGGGGACAGTTATTGAGGCCGCAGGTGTGTTGTGTGGTATCCCTATCTCAGTGCTTTTTGACTCTGGTGCATCGGATTCTTTTATTTCTTCATCCATTGTGGAGCGGTGTGGACTCACGTCTGCTAAGCAGGCGGATAGGTGGCAGGTAGAGTTGGCTACCGGGGTGCGTGTGGTCGTAGATGCCTTTGTTCCTAGTTGTGAGTTGGATCTAGGTCCCTTTGTGACTTCTGTTGACCTTCGTGTCATTCCTTTGGGGTCCTATGGAGTAGTGTTGGGGATGGATTGGTTATCATCTCACAGTGCTCATGTGGACTGTCGTCAGAAGATAGTAGAGTGTTTAGATGACCATGGCAGGAAAGTGGGGATCGTTGGAGTTCAGAGATCGATATCCTTACGTATGATTTCCGCTATGCAACTTAAGCGGTGTATGCGTAGAGGATGTCAGCTTTTTGCAGTAACTCTTGAGGATATGGATGAGGGAGAGAGTCGAGAAATCGCTCTTGATGGTCACCCTATTCTTCGAGAGTTTGCTGATGTGTTTCCTTTGGAGATTCCTGGTATGCCTCTGAAGCGAGACATAGATTTCCGCATTGATTTGGTTCCTGGTGCAGAACCTATTTCGAGAGCTCCATATCGGATGACTACTCAGGAGTTGAGTGAGTTGAAGTTGCAGGTGGAAGAATTGTTGGCCAAGGGATTCATTCGTCCTAGTGTCTCTCCTTGGGGTGCGCCTGTTATCTTCGTAAAGAAGAAAGATGGTTCTCTTCGGTTATGCATTGATTACCGACAACTGAATAAGGTAACCATCCGGAATCGATATCCATTGCCTCGTATTGATGATCTTTTCGATCAGGTGAAGGGAGCCATGGTGTTCTCCAAGATTGATCTGAAATCCGGGTACCATCAGTTGCGCATTCATGATGCAGACATTCATAAGATAGCGTTTCGCACTCGTTATGGTCACTATGAGTTCATAGTAGTACCATTTGGGTTGACAAACGCGCCTTCAGTTTTCATGTGCCTCATGAATGGGGTTTTCCGTGCATACCTGGATCATTTTGTCCTTGTGTTCTTGGATGATATATTGATTTATTCCAGATCTATGGAAGAGCATGAGGGTCACTTGCGTCTAGTTTTGCAGTGTTTGAGGGAGAATCAGCTTTATGCCAATTTGGCGAAGTGTGATTTCTTCCAGACTGAGGTGAAATATCTTGGTCATGTGGTTTCAGGAGAGGGTGTATCTGTGGATCCTTCGAAGATCCAAGCCATCGTGGATTGGCCAGTGCCGACCAATGTTTCAGAGGTTCGGAGCTTTATGGGATTGGCCGGATATTACCGCCGCTTTGTTAAGGATTTTTCCCGTATAGGTCACCCGATTACTTCTCTTCAGAGGAAAGGGAAGAAGTTTGTTTGGTCAGAGCAGTGTGAGTCAGCGTTTCGTGCCTTGAAGGAACTCCTTGTCAGTGCTCCGATTTTGGCAGTCCCTGATCCATCCAGAGAGTTTATGGTATGCACAGATGCCTCTTTAGAAGGTATAGGTGCGGTGCTTATGCAGGATAGACGTGTGGTTGCCTATGAGTCTCACAAACTCAAGGACCATGAGTTGAACTATCCAGTTCATGATTTGGAGTTGGCAGCTGTAGTGCATGCGTTGGTTAGGTGGCGTCACTTTCTGTTAGGGTGTCGGTTTGAGCTGCATAGTGATCACCGCAGTTTGCAATATATCTTCACGCAGCCGAACTTGAATGCTCGACAGCGAAGGTGGATGGAATTCCTCTGCGAGTATGATTTTGGGGTTCGATATATTCAGGGGAAGGAGAATGTAGTGGCTGATGCCTTGAGTCGTAGGCGGCATGAAGTTTCAGCTTTGTCCCTTGGAGTGGACTTGAGACAGAGAATTCTTGGAGTTCTTCCTCAGGACTCTTGGTATCAGGATGTTAGAGCCGTGTTGGAGTCCGGAAGGCCCTTAGAGGGTAGATTCGCTGGGTATAGTCTTGAGGCGGATGGCATTCTACGTCATCTTGGTCGGATCTATGTACCTCCTTTGGAGGGTCTTCGCACTTTGATCATGACTGAGGCCCATCGTGCACCTTATTCGGCACATCCAGGTGTCAAGAAGATGCATGCAGATCTTAGACAGATTTATCATTGGGCTGGTATGAAGCGTGACATTGCCGATTTTGTGTCGAAGTGTTTGGAATGTCAGCGAGTGAAGGCGGAGCATCAGCACCCAGCAGGGCTTTTACAACCTAATTTAGTACCGGATTGGAAATGGGACATCATTTCCATGGATTTCATTGTTGGGTTGCCTGTTTCTTCACGTCGTCATGATGCCATCATGGTCATTGTTGACAGGTTGACAAAGGTTGCTCATTTTGTTCCTATCCGAGCTTCCTATACAGCAGCAGTGGTGGCTCGTGTCTTCTTAGAAGATGTGGTGAGATTGCATGGGATTCCGAGGTGGATAATCTCTGATAGAGATCCAGTCTTTACCTCAGCATTGTGGACCTCACTTCAGCATGCTTTGGGAACTCAGTTGAACTTCAGTTCAGCTTATCACCCAGAGACGGATGGTCAGACTGAGTGTGTGAATCAGGTTTTAGAGGACATGCTTCGCATGTATGTTATGGACCAGCAGTCGCGTTGGGAGGATTATATTTATCTTGTGGAGTTTGCTTATAACAACGGATATCATAGCTCCATAGGTATGTCACCCTTTCAGGCTTTGTATGGTCGTCCTTGCCGTACTCCGTTGAGTTGGGATCGGTTAGAGGACAGGGTGCTCATAGGCCCGGATATCCTTCGAGAGATGGAGCAGCAGGTAGAGCGGATTCGTGAGCATTTGGTAGCTGCATAGGATAGGCAGAAGAAGTATGCAGATGCTCACAGGGTAGATCGTCAGTTTTCTGTTGGCGACCGTGTATTCTTGAGAGTGCGTCCGCGTAAGAGTCCGATCCGTTATGGAAAGGGTTCTAAGTTGGCACCTCGTTTTGTTGGCCCGTTTGAGATCCTTGAGAGGATAGGACCTGTTGCCTACCGTCTTGCTTTGCCACCGAGTCTATCCCGCATCCACGATGTCTTTCATGTTTCAGTTCTTCGGCCTTATCACCCAGATGTGACTCATGTTCTTGATTGGAACGCTTTGCAGGTCGAGGACGGGCAGCTTTCTATGGAGCCCGTGCGCATTCTTCAGCGTCGGGATTTGACCCTCAGGGGACGCACCATCGACCAGGTAAGGGTCCTATGGGACCCAAATGATGAGACCTCGGCGACATGGGAGGATGCAGCGAAGATGAGAGAGCTCTATCCTTATCTGTTTTAGGCTTCCAGGAGTAAGCCTAGTTTTGTGGGGGAGAATGTAGTACCCCGTTTTGATCGAACTTATTAGACTGATTTTGTGTTTCAGTTTACTTTTCAGTTGGCACTTGATTGCTCGTCATTTTGCAGACATATTTGATATTATATCATGTTTATCTGGATATTGGATGCATGAGTTACTTTCAGTATTTCAGTATTGGTGATTTCTAGTGTTTCGTGGATTATTGCTCATACTGACATTTTACTTTATCTAGTTAATGTGTTATATATATGTTGCGTGTTTGCTATTGTATTGGATGCAAGGGGACGATTTTCCTTCACTCGTTTCGATGAGACAGGGAACGTCGCGATTCTCCTTCATCGGTGTGCGTGTCGTGTATTCTATATCTATATGCATGTATGTGTGCTTCGGTGATGCAGGATATTGTAGGTACAAGTACCGGGTAGGTACGGGGTATCGTCTCCACCTGGCTTCACAGGTCTGAGCGTGCCTTATATGTCTGATGGGAGTGGAGGAGATAGCTTTTGACCCTAGTCCTTACCTCAGTCTGTTATTGTGAGTGCCGTCAGTCGGTCGTTCATCCCCTTTGTCTGAATTTCAAGTCTTTTTACTTTTCCTTGATTTGCGTGCCTTGGTGGTCCGGTTAATTATTTAAGTTTAAGTTGTCATTATTGTTGACTTGAGCGATTCATTCCTTATTATGCCTTATGTTTTGAATCAAGGGAAATTGATTAGTTATTAAATTTTAACTGTTAGTTGCTTATTTGGAAAAGAAATCGTGTTTAGATCCAACGAAAGAAATGGAATAGATTAGTTAATTGCTTTTAAATATATTCAATTAAGTTAACTCATTGCTTTCCTATTTAGTAAAAAAATTGATTAAATTGATACTTATGAAAATGTAATTTTCAAAAAAGGGAATTTTTCATTTATTGTTTTGAGAAATTTGAAAAAAAGAAAAAATAGAAAAAGAAAAGAAAGTCAATGGGGAATTTTAATATTTTTTTAATAGAAATTTTGGGCAACCTAGAAAATTAGGTTAAGAGATTTTTCTTACTAAGCCATTTTGGAGGAGGAGAAAGGAATTTTGGAAAATTGGCTTGAAGGGAGGATTTGGGTGTGAACCAGTTGGGATTCTTGCTTGGAAATCAAAGGTTGGTTGAATCCTTGCTTATTGCAACAAAAAAAATCATTGCTTTCCTTCCTCTTGCTGTTAATTGTTTAAAATCTTGAAGTGTTTGTTTGTTATGGGTTATGGAGGAAGAATTCAACTATTTTGATTATCAAATTTAAACTTAATTTCTTCCCATGTAGTTTCCTTAACTGAATTCTTAATGTTTCATCTTTGCTATGCAAGAAATTTCTTGGTTTATCATGCTGTTTGTAATTAGGAATTTGATGGATTTTGGTAGTGTTATGCTGGCAAAATTTTGCCAAGCATTCATAAAATATCTCCCCTAAAAATTTCCAGTTTTAAAAATGATAGTTATGAGTTAAAATTCCTTGTTCATGCTTGATTTGAAACAAATAGTTTCAATTGGGGTTTGGGGATTTAGTCTATTCCCATTTAATTAAACTTTTAAAGCAAACTGGGCAAATTTGAATGAAATATTAATGCCCTTGTTTTGTCTCAGAAATTGGTGATTGCTGGTAAAATTGTGACTCCTTTTAAGTTAATTTTGTTTGTTTGTATGTTGATAAACTTGATGGCTGGGAGTTTAATTTTATTTATTGTGTTTGACAGAGGTTTTCACCTCTGTCTGTGTCTTGAGTTTTTGTTCTATTTAATCCTCTGTCATTTTTATTTGTAAAGGTTTTTAATTGTTAAATTAAATAAAATTTAATTTGTTAAATTTAAATTTAAATTGTGTTGGGGGCGGTGGCGGGGAGCTGGGCTCGACCCAGCCACGCACCCCCCCTTTCCCTTCCCTTTAGCTGTGCTCGCTGCATCCCCAGCGTGGGAAAAGGCAGCAGCGCTGCTTTCCCCAAGCTAGGAATGCAGCTCGCTGCATTTCCCAGTTTGGGAAAGGCAGCGCTTGCTGCCTGTGGGTTCGTGGGGGCCCACGGGGCTTTAAACATTACTTTTTTTAATGTTTTTTTTTTTGTTAGTTTTAAAAAAAAACGAAAATGATAAAAAGTTAAGTTAGTGGTAAGTAATATGGTTAGTGTTATGGTATATTTAATACTATATGATAAGATATTGTTATTTTATAATAAAATAATAATATGTTACCATGTAATATTAAATAACAATAATATGTTAAAGGTTTTTAATAAATTCTATGCGCGTTATTCGTTTTAGTATTAAGCAATAATATATTGTTATTTTAACAATAATAACAATATGTTATTATTTAATATTAAATAATAATAATGTGTTAAATATAGTTTACGATGATGTTAAGATTAATGAGTAATTCTTTTGATTTAGTAATGGGGATTAATTGATTGGTATCGTGAAAATAAATCAAATGATTTAGAGGTTAGTGGTAATGTTGGGATTAAGGAAAGTCGGATTAAATTTAATATTGGTGTTTGTTATCCAAGTATTATAAAATAGTTGTATGAGGATTGTATTCGTCAAATAGATGTTATTTTGGAATTATTTTATAATAGCTTGTATACATTGGTTCAATTTGATTTAAATGTTGACTGCTCAAAGAAAGATTGTTTGTAGTGTTTTTATCATTGCAGTCTAGTCGTTTTAATGTCGTCGAATTATGTATAAAATGGTCAATATGTTGTAGATGTTTGCCCTTGGTCAGGTGTCATTGTTCAAACCTTGAGGAAGTGGGCTTTTATGTGATATGTCCCTTATGGTTAACTCTGGGTTTGTGACTGTGAGTCCTACACCTGTGTTATGTCTGGATAATTTATGGTTGTAGTCCACCATAGGGTTCTCATAGATAGCCTTATCCAGTTAGTGACCTAGTAGAGAGAGTGGCTTTCGGGCGGGGGCCGCACCCAAAGTGGATGGCAGGATAACCCCTCGAAAGTCAGCTATTAAGTGATAACCTAATAATTGTTTAGGGGGTGGGTAGTTATTAATTTAATTAAGATAATACACCCCGTACACGGTTGAGTGCTTGTATAGGCTCAAGGTTGTTGGGAAGGCCTGGAATGGCAAACCTACCACCTTGTCTTCACGAAAGGATGGTAGGGTCCACATGATGCTTAGATGGAGCCGGGGGTTCGGGAGAGGTTACCAGGATAACCCATGATGGGGGCCGGGACCTATGGAGACCTTCCTAGAGTAACCATGTTAAGCCATGTGATGAAACTCTCTCTCTTGGGTCGCTAGTGTTTTGTGAGTCGAGTCACTTGTGTACTGCGGAGTCATGTGTACTGTTGTTCTTTTCTTGCTTGCTTGAGGGTCGTCTGCTATCTCCTAGCACGGTCGGGTGGTTCCATTATGGGATCACATGGTCGGGTGGTAGTGCCCCTTCCCATCGGATGCCTTGTTCCTACCTTCACGCGAGGATTGGCTTCGCCGGTGCATCTTGGTTCGTGCTTCTTGTAGCACTTATATTCTTGGTTTTGTACTTTGAGGCCGTATGGTCATTGTATCAACAACTTGTAAAAATTGTAATTTATTGTTCTATGGAAGCCATGTAATTTTATGGAATATTGTAATTTAAGTCATGGGATGTATATTGTTTCAGTTATCTTTCCTATTTGTATAAATGAATCTTTGGAAGTATGTATGTTGTAATTCTGTAAGCCTATCTTTTGAAGATCAATTTATGAATATGAATTATTTTATCGTTATTGGCTTTCCTAAATTTAAATGGAAGATTGGATTAATATTGTGATGTGGTTTTTATTTTGAAGTAATCTTCGTTGGTAACCCTTTAGGATGTAATGTTAGTCTTCCGCTTATGTTAATTATTGAGCAAGGTTATGATTATTTCCCTTAATCTTTAAAAAAAAATTTATTGCGCCTTTTAGTTGCCTTTTGTGTTGCTATCCTTTAGGGTTCCTGGCGGGGCATTACACAAACCATGACGGGATACAACTCCAAGATAGTGACTACGAGAAGTATGTCAAAGATTGATAACTATTCGTAACCTGCATATTTCTTGCTAAATGGTTTAGAGCAATGGATGTGAAATATGGAATCGATAAGCTAAGATATATGGAAGTGATAGATGTGGTAAGATGGAGTGGATAAGTGAGCAAAGAGATCTCATAGATGGAGGAACTCACTTTTTAGATAGCGCCTATTTACCAGGTTTTCACCATCTAAATTTATTGCATTTTTTTGGATTTTATATGCTTTTTATTGATTTTTTTTTTTTCAGGACTTTATATGCTTTTTATTGATTTTTTTTAGGACTTTATATGCTTTTTATTGATTTTTTCAGAACTTTATATCTCAAGCATAGAATTTCTTGAGATGGATAGAATTGATAGGTTCATCAAACCAATCACCTTCAGGAGTAGATAACTTGTATGCTCCTGATCCATATGTTGCTACTATGACAAAAGGTCCTAGCCAATTTGCTTCAAATTTTCCCTTCTTTTCTCAGTCTTGTTGATTTCTTGGATTCTCCCTTATAACTATATCTCCAATCTAGAAAATATACGGCTTGACTCTGTGGTTATAGCTTCTTGCCATTCTTTTTTGGTATACTTTCAAATGTTCTATTGCATTTTGGTGATGTTCCTGAATCAGTTCTAGTTCTTGGAGTCAAGAGACTTGTTCTTCTTCTGGTATAAGATCGTGCAAGGATACATGTAGAGAAGGTATCTCTACTTCTATAAGTAATATAGCTTCTGATCCATAGAACAAACAATATGGAGTTGCCCTTGTTGGAGTGTAGACGCTAGTTCGATATGCCCAAAGACCAGGATTTAGCTGAATGTGCCAGTCTTTTCCCGCTTCATTTACTATTTTCTTCAAGATTTTCAAGATATTTTTGTTTGATGCCTCAGCTTGACCATTTCCCTATGGATAATATGGAGTAGAGAACCTATGTTGGATATGAAACTGTTCACATAGTTCTTTCACATCTTGATTTTTGAATGGTCTTCCATTATCAGTGATAATGGTCATAGGAACACCATAGCGATAGATTATATAATTCAAGATGAATGATGATATTTGTTTTCCTATCACTATTGTTAAAGGCACTACTTCAATCCACTTAGTAAAATATTCAGTAGCAATCAGAATGAACTTATGTCCATTAGAAGAAGAAGGATTGATCTTTCCTACCAAATCAAGGCCCCATTGTGAAAATGGCCATGATCCTGTCATAGGATATAACTCTTGTGTTGGTGCATGGATTAGATTTCCATAGATCTAACACTGTTTACATTTTCTAGCATAGGTGAATGAATCTCTTTCCATAGTAGGCCAAAAGTAACCCATACAGATAATTTTCTTAGCCAATGTTAAACCACTTGAGTGTGTAGTGCAAATACCTGCATGAATGTCATTAAGAACTCTCTTAGATTCATCTTTTTTAAGACATCTCAATAATGTACCATCTAGACCATGCCTATATAGGATATCAAGAATAATGGTATAGGGAGAGGACTAACGGATAAAGTTTCTTCATTGATTACGAGATAATTCCAGAGGAAGGATATGATATTTAAAATATTGGTAGGTTTGAGCATATAAGGATTCACTGGTTCCTGATATATGGCAAATTTGATAAGTATGTTGGGATTGGATGGTAGGGGTTAAGATATCTTCCATGAGAAATTCACAATGTTGTTGATTCTCTTTATTTTGCAAGAGTTATGCTATTGTAGCCATCGCATCTGCTACTTTATTCTCATTTCTGGGAATCTGGGTGAACGTGATTTCTTTAAAGCATCTTTTAAATTCCTCTATCAGCTGTTTGTATGGCATAAGCTTATCATCCTTTATTTGATATTCATCATTTATTTGATTTATGACAAGTTGTGAATCATCATATACATGTAGTTCTTTGACATTCCATTCAATGGCCATTTTAAGCCCTATAGCCAATGCTTCATACTCTACAATATTATTGGTGCATGGAAATTGTAGTCTATATGATTTCAGAATTGTGTGTCCTTGAGGTGTGATGAAAAATATTCCTGCGCCTGATCCATATTGACTATAAGAACCATCAAAGTAAAATTCCCAAAAGTTTGTACTTACTGTCAAGATATTTGCTTTAGGAAATTCGATGTGCAAAGGCATGTTATTATGTAGAGGTGCATCAGCCAATTGATTACCTTAACTTGTCCCTTGTTAGCTTTCTAGTCAACATAGTCTATGTCAAATTCACTCAGTATCATAACCCATTTGGCTAGTCTCCCTATCAATGTTGACTTGCTCAATAGATATTTGAGAGGATCTATCTTTGCTATTAGTTTTACATAATGAATCAACATATAATGTCGTAGCTTCTGAGTTGTAAATACAACTGCTAGACATATCTTTTCAATTGAGGAATAATTTAACTCATAGCCAACAAGCATTCTGCTAATATAATAAACTGCTCTTTCTTTTTCTTCATCATCATGTTGAGCTAGGAGATTGCCTAATGATACACTTGTTGTCGAGACATAGAGTAACAATGGTTTCCCCTTGGTTGGTGATGTCAGTACTGGATGACTCATAAGATATTCTTTTATTTGCAAGAAAGCTTCTTCAAATTTTGTATCCCATTTGAATGGAACATTTTTATGTAGAAGATGGGTAAATGGAAGATATCTATCAGCTAATTGAGAAACAAATCTCCTAATTGATTGCAACCTTGTAAAGATCAAAATTGACTTATGTTCTTGGGTGACTCCATCTCCATGATAGCTTTAACTTTTCTAGGATCTACTTTGATGCCACGAGCTGATATAATGAATCCAAGAAGCTTTCCAAAGGTTACTCCAAATGCACATTTCTTTGGATTTAATATCAATTGACATCTTTCCAGCCTGTCAAAAATCTTGCTTAAAATGTTTAAATGTTCTTTTCTTGTGTGGGATTTTGCAAGTATGCCATCAACATAATCTTCCATGAATGTATGCATCATGTCATGAAAAATTGTCATCATAGCCCTTTGATAAGTCACTCCTGCATTCTTAAGCCCAAATGGCATAACATTCCAGCAGTACGTTCCCCATGCACATGTGAAAGCTATCTTCTCTTAATCTTCAGGTGTGATTCTTATTTGATTATATCCTGAGAAGCCATCCATTGATGAAAACATCTCATGGCCTACTGATAAGTCCACTATGATATCAATGTTTGGTAATGGGAAATCATCTTTTAGACATGCTTTATTTAGATCTTTGAAATCTGTGCAAACTCTTATGCTCTTATCTAGTTTTGATAGTGGTATGATACTTGAAACCCATTCTAGATAAGCAAC
Organism: Cryptomeria japonica; assembly: GCF_030272615.1. NCBI lineage: Eukaryota > Viridiplantae > Streptophyta > Pinopsida > Cupressales > Cupressaceae > Cryptomeria > Cryptomeria japonica. Next base: position 605,137,668 of record NC_081410.1, read on the forward strand.
TAGTCTTATGAAACCCACTTCTAAGAGTTTCTTGAGCTCGGTTTTGACAAGGAGAGTAATATGCAGATGTATCTTTCTTAGTTTCTGCTTAACAAGTTTTTCTTTTAAATCCACATTAAGATGATGCATGATAAGATCTAGGTTAAGTCCTGGCATATTTGCATAAGACCAAGCAAAATTTATTTGTCTTTTCTTAAAGAATTTTGTGTACTCTTTCCTCTCTCTTTCTGATAATGAGGCAGCAAAATGAAGTATTTTAGGATCTTTTGATGTATCAATGTTTATTGCTTCAGTTGGTTCTATCAAGACAACAGATCTCTCTTGAAAATATGGTGGAAAAATGTCAAACTTTCCATCTTCTAGTGCCTCTAGGAGGTTTTCACCATAAGATATGCCCTTTGTTTTCTCTTTTGATTGATCTAATGTTGCCATGAAATGGTTTTCAAGAATAGGTCTCTTTCCTTGTTTTATTTCACTTTTGTGACTGGAAAGTTTGGCATTCTCCTAATTACGAGAAACATCACTTGATTTTGCAATGGAAGATATCTTAAGATGGATGGGTTCAACAATGTTAAGGTATACAGCTAAGTCATGACCATTGGAAAAGACATTTAGTTCGGGGTTGTCTAAATTATCCCAATCAATTAGTTTGGGATGTAGAAGGGGTAAATCATAATCACTATCATCATTAGGTGTTTCAATGTTCATGACATAATGATCATAGCTTGGCGTAGAATAGGTATTGTCACCGATTAAATGTTTTTGAGAATTGTCTTTCTCAGGCGTTTCCAAATTAGTCTTAACAAGATTAATATTAGCATTTGGTAGTTCACACTCAAGTGGTCCTTCAACTATCGTTTGTCCCTTAAACAAATGGATTATATCTACACTCACATCTTTGATACTGCAAATTCCTTCTTGATTGACCTTATTTGCATTTTGGAGTTGACATATTTGTGCACATGATGAAGTAGATTATTTTAATAGATTTTGTCTCTTTTCAAACTCAACTTCTTATAGACTAATAGTTAGTCCAACTTGACTATCCCTTAGCTCTTCCATGTTTCTTCCTTATCTGATCTATGTTTGCGCTTCCTATGGCATTTTTTCTCTGTCTTTGTCATTTCCTTTCTTTTTTGCATACGCCTCTTTTCTCTAGATTCTGAGTTTTTCTTGCCTTCTTTCTAACTTCATCTTTTGTTTTGCTATAGACAAGTCTTCTTTCATGATAGGTACTTGATCTTCATTATGTTCTTTACTTGATGTAGGGGATAAGACATCTAGACTCCATTCATACTCATTGGAGTCTATTTCTGAATCCTGATCCAAGATTACTCCACTATACCATACTGGAATGTCATATGGTGCAAAGAGTTCTCTGATTTCTACCATCTCTATTTTTATTGCTTCTAGAATATCTTGTGAAGATTTTGCCTTTGTTTGTATTTTCAAAACTTGTTGACAAGATTTTTCTTCACCTTCGATGATGATCTCCTCCTCTTTCTTTTCATGTTCTTCTTGCTTCTTTTATTTATTGGTTACTGTTTTGGATGCTTGATGTATCTTTTCTTGCCAATTTTCTTCTTTAGAAACCGATTTCTTTCTCCATTTTTCTTTTTGATGATTATGTTGCTTTTGATAGACTTCAGATATCCTAGCCCAGATTTATCTTTTGTGGATTATGAGTGTGGACAAATAGGTTCTGAAATACCTTGATGTTGCTTACCAATTGGTCCTTTTCCTCCACATCCCACCTTTTGCATGATTTCATATCCTTTTCCATATTGTTTTATGGGAATATTGACTTTTGTTGTTGTTGGTATAGTTTTATCTTCATCTTTGTATAACCAACCAAGAATGTCTTTGTATTCATTTTCCTCTTCAAGAGTTCTAGCACTAACAAAGGTTCCTTTAAACATATGTTTTGATTTTATTGATGCCTTTGATTGAATATCTATAGGTTTCCCATATGACTTAGGGGAAAGTGGAAAATTTTGCAAAGAATACTTTCCCATTCCTTCATCATTTAACTTGATCTTTTCTTCAAAAGTTTCCCATAACTTTGCTTGAATTTCTTTGGTAGGATATATTGATTCTCTGTTATGTGGAACTCTTGTATCTTGTGTTGGCTTCAAATTATTGCAATATTGACCAGAATCTACAAATATAGTGATTTCTTTTCCTTCATGAGGAAATTTTACACATTGATGATATGTAGAAGGAACTGCTTGCATCTTGTGAATCCATGGTCTTCCCAGAAGAATATTGTAGGAGATGTTCAAATCTGAAACATGACACAATGTATCCTTTTCCACAGGTCATATCTTTATTGGTAGCACAACAGTCCCTTTAGAAGAACGTTCTGCTTCATCATAAGCCTTGATGGTTATTTTCTTTTTCAGCTCTACTGCATTCTCTGAATATCCCAAAGCTTTTATCAAACTCAATGCATAAATGTTTAATCTAGCTCCTCCATCTATGAGCACACATTTGACACGAGTTTTTTTTATGGAGACTTCAACATGTAAGGGATCATTGTGAGGATGTTGCAAGGATGCATCATCATTTTCAGAAAATGATAAGCAATGAGGAGCTATGAGGTGTCCTACCATATTTTGGAACTTATCTATATCCAAATCTTTTGAAACTGTTGTTTCCACTAAAGCTTTCTCCAAAATGTCCTTATGCATAGGTGAAATCTTGAGAAGTTCCAGAATTGATATTTGAGCGGGTATTTGTTGTAATTGATTTACTAAATTGTGTTGTTGTGGATTAGGTGTTGGATCTTTTTCTACACCTAGAAAGGTAACCTTTGCTTTTCTTCTCGTGATAACACTAATTGGTTATAAAGATGATTTTTTTTAACAATAATCACATTCACTACATCATCATACGTATAAATGTAATTCACCTTGGTTTTCCCTTTGTCATCTTTTAATTGGGATGATTCACCTTTGTCATAATTTGGGAGTGGAGTCTTGAAAGCCAAGTGTGATTCGTTCATTTTATGGCTATCCACTGTAATGGTTCCATTATCGATTAGATCTTGGATAAGATGTTTCAATCTCTGACAATTATTTGTTAGGTGTCCTTTATTCCGATGATAGTTGCAAAAATGATTGTCATTCCACCAATTGGGCTTGACTGGTGGTTCATAATTTCTTGTTTCTGGCAAAACAATCAATTTATTAGCAAGTAAAATTTTTAGAGCTGATTCTAAAGATTCTCCAATGTTTGTGAATTTTCTTTGAGGATTGGAGAAAAAGGACTTAGCTTTGTTGTTTTTTGGATTGTTATTTCTTGGGTTTTGACTTGATCGATTGAAAATTGGTTGTTGTTGTTTTGTATTACTATTATCATCATTCCCTTCATTGCTGACATTCTTATTCTTTGACCAAAACTTGTGTTTGTCATTGTTGTTGTTTTTGTTGTTGTTGTTGTATGAATTATTGTAAAGTTTTAGTTCTTCTTTCTTTACCATTGCATTCTCTATTTTTAGTCCACTCTCGATCATTTTGGCAAAAGAGGGAGGACATTGCATCCTTAGTCGATAACTCATTTCACTAATAAGATTATCAATGAATATGTCCATTTTTTCTTGATCAGGTACATCTCGGGGACACCTATTAAATATGTGTTTCCATCATTGTAAGAAAATCATAAAGGATTCACCATTCTTTTTTTTAACATTGCAAAGATCTAGCATCGTTATTTCATTCCTTATATTGTAGGAATATTGTGAAATAGAACTATTCACAAGTTCTTCAAAGGATTTGATTCCAGATGGTAATCTTGAATACCACTCCATTGATTGTCCATTTAAACTCCTAGGAAAAATATGCATAAGGTAAGTTTCATCGTGAGAAAATTCCATGCTCATAGTACAAAACTCCCTAATGTGATCTTGAGGATCGGATCTTCCATTGTATTTGTCATATTTAGGAATCTCGCACTGTTGCGGAAATGGTATCATATTCAGATTTTTATCAAAAGGATATGGGCATATATCTTCTAATGAATATTTCTTGGAGCTCATCCTATTTTGCATGTCTTATATTTGTTGTTGAAGAGTTTGTATTTGTTGAGTAAGGTTTGATAAGGGATTATCTACATAGTTTCTTCTTGTTTCTTTGTGTTTCTTTTTGTCACTACACTCTTTTCTTTTATCATCCCTTTCTTTCCTTGTTTCTCTGTTACTTTCTTTGTTTATGTCCTCGTTATTTGGATCATATGTGTTTTTGGTGTTACTTGTCTCTACATCTTGTTTCAAGCTTTCCATGTTAAACTCTTGTGGTAGTTTAGCTCCAAATTTTGCCAACATCAAGAGATATTTTTCTTTTTGTTTTGCCAACAATTTTTCCATTAGCCTATCAAATTTCAAATCTTTCTCAAGGTCTCTAATGGTGCTATTGACCTCTTCTTCATCAACAACGGTAAATCCAAAAGTGTGGAATACAGGAGTATCTTCTTCCTCCATTTGTTGTTGTTTTCTAAGTTGCTCGTGTTGGGCTTTAGTCCAAACTGGCATGTGATTATTTCAATGTTGAAATTCCCAAAGGACAAAGTCAATAGGTGATTATTGGTTTAGGAAGATATGCTTTGTTGATCTTACCACTATTGTTTGTTCATTGGGATAAAGTGTCTCTTTGTTGAAAGGCATGTCTTTGTAGAGTTTCACTGTCAAATTTTGTACCGTAGCCACGTAAGTAGTGACGAAAATAGTGTAAGAATGTCCTATGTTTCAATAAGATCTTGCGATTGATATACAAGAATCTTATCCTTTTCTGAGTAGCTTTATAACTGGGTTTTTTTTGGTTAAGGTGATACTTAAAAATCATATAAGCATTTGACAATTCACAAGTTTGTTTGATTCCAAAGTTGGTACAATTTTGGTTTTGATATAACCTAGGTTCAAAATAGGAAAGATATATCCAAGATTAAGAACCTAGAATAGATTTGATAAAGCTTTGTGATAGAGGATTTAATTATCCTGATGAGAAACTTGACAAATATGTTGATTTTTGCACTTAAGATAGTTGAATCGATAGCTTCTTAAATGTTGATGTTTATAGAACCTTTTGAGTATAACTTATTGGATTAGCAACCTAGTTGTTTGAGCTAGTTTGAAAAGTATGTGATGGTTTAGAGACAAACCTACTTCAAGAATTTATTTTGATATTGATGTTTTGAAACTTTGATTTTGGTCTGGTGTTTCAAGTGTTGAAAAGCTTTTGTATTACTCTTTTGATCAAACTTTTTTAGAAATTTGTTGAATTTTTGCTCCCTTGTAGATGATAATTTTCATCAATTTTTGACCATTTGGAACATGTTACAGACATAGAAGACACAGTGTTAAATAAACGAAAATGCACAAGCAAGTACAATCCCTATGGTAGGCTGAGACAATAGTTGTTGAATCTCACGTGGAGTTTCCCCTGAGGCTATGCTATTCAAAGCGGATATTTAGATGCTTGACCCCACTGGCTCCACCTTCGGCACTCACTTCTTCGGGGCAGCCAAGCACTAGTTTCCATGAAATCTCCCAATGGAAAACTTTATATCTCTACTAGGAACCATATGTATGTGAGTCACTTCAGAGGTACGGCCTCCTGCACCAACAACTAGAAAGATTTTGGCAACTAGTACAAGTGGTTTTTAGTAAAGGCTTCTGGTCATGTGGCCATACATGCAGCACTTTCATCTCTATAAATACAGAAGGTTACCAACCTATAGAGGTTACGCTCCATAGGGTTTATGGGGAAACATAGTGTCGGTATGAACTTATTAGCACATGTTGTTTGGGACTTTCGTCACAAACATGATTTATTTATAGTGGATTGGAAGGACTCGGTATTAGCCTGTTTCCACTTTAGGTCATTCCCTTCTCACTGGCCCCCTCAAGGAAGCTCGGGAAGGCAGGCCCTCTAATGGATTTAATTGCTTGAAATTAAAGAAAGCATAAAAGAGTGGGTTTGGCTTTTTGGTCACCCAATTAAGGGGAGAGCATATACCTACCACTTTCGAGACACAAAATACAAGTGTTCTTTTTTTACCTTTTCAAAGCAATTATTGGCTACGTCCTATTTGGAGATGTTGCTCCAACAAGCATGGTGTTCATTTTAGCCCTTTTAAAAGTCTATGTGCAACTATTTTAGAGAAAATACCAAAAATACAAGTTGCATGCTGTCAATTCATCCTCTTAGTTAAACTAGGTGAACAAGATATGATATATTACTTCTCAAATGAAGACTTTTAATTAGATAGATAATAAAATGCATAAAATTTGCCTTAAATGCCATCCCACACACACATGTTAGTAATCTCAAAAATCTAATTTCTTGGACATTCGGACCTGCAAGAAAATTTTGTCAGTTTTATAAATAGAAGCACTAACCTAACATATGTGCTATCTTTCTATTCAAAAGCGCTAAATTGCAGATCAAAAGCGCTAAATTAGACTGCAAAAGCATTATTGTGTGGATACAAAAGCATGATTTCTTTGACATGTGCGCTAACCTATGATGCAAATGCACGAACCTGTGATATGAATGCGTAAAATTTAAGACAAAAGCGCTAACCTATCTGACATATGTGCTAACCTATGACTCAAATGCACAATTTTTTAAACAAAAGTGCTAACCTGCATGACATATGCACTAGCCTATGATGCAAATGCGCTAACCTATCGAACAAAAGTGTTGTCAGAATTCACACATGCATGAATCTGCATTACAAATGCATTAATTTAACTTTTTGTGAGATTTTTAAAGGTATATACAAGATCCAGCCCCACGGTGGTTGCCAAAATGTGTGAGCTTGAATTTCATCCTCAGAATGTTACTTGTAATAAGTTAGTTTCACGAAATACAATGGAAATGCATACAGGAAATCCAAAATCCACCAATGAAACTACATGAAATACATACTAAAATAAAACACTATTTTACCTTCATGGCTTATGTCTCAATGTGTCCTAACTCCACTGTTCCTGGTTGCAGATGGTGTGCTCTCAGACAATGCACTGTTGGCTTCCAAGATGGCATATGAAGAATGGACTGATAACTTGTAGTTAACTGACACTATGATATGCAAATACTACATGATTATGCTAAAATGATTATACTGTGATGCTATATGATAATTGTTATATTGCTATTTGCTTCAAAAACTCATGGATGCATAAGATTAGCTTGCAAAATGCACTTGTAGTCTCTTGAAGTCTAACTCTCTCTCAACTGAAGCTCTTGATTTTATAGACTTTGAGAGGATAAGATGATGTGGCTCAGATCCACGGTCCTGATCAGATCTGTAGTTTTGAATGGCTATGAGCAAAGGTGCAGGTTGAGAGAAAGGGGAAGGAGAACACAAGTGTCACTCATCTCACCTTGACTGGGTTGTTGACTGAGGGAATCTAGGGATGGTTGGAGGAAATTTAGGCATGAGAGGGAAAGTGGACTCAAGTCCTTCCTAAGATGTACGGGGTGTTGGAGAGAATATAGGAAATGGTAATGAGATATGTGTACATACACAATTTTCATTAAGTTTGGAAGTTGAAGATAAATGATGAATTAATATTTAAGAAATATTAATTTCCTTAGACACATGTTTGATGAGCTAGCAAAGGGAAGATGAAGTGGAGATGGAAGGTGAGTTGGAAAAGGGATTAAATAATTTAGGAAATTATTTAATATTTGAAAATATAGGATAGGATAATAACCATTAAATATTAGATATTTAATTAACTAGAGGAATAGGATAGATGAATTAATTAATAAAATATTAATTAATAGAAAGACATGAAAATGAATTAAATAAATTAATCTTTTCAAATTAACTATTTAATAGAAGAATAATTATGAAATAAATATAAAATATTTATTTAATTACTCATAGCCAATTTTTATGTGTATACACAAAGAATTGCAAACTCAAGACGTCTAAGCAAAATAAGTTAGTACCGGATCAGAGACCAATACCAAAACTCGAGTAGAAAATTGCAGCTGACAAGAAGAAGGAAGCCAACCAAGTCTGGGTTGAGAAGGATAAGATTAAAGAAGAATCAAGTTTGATTGTATAGACCACCCTACATGTAAAAATAAGAAATTTATGGGTTGTAGACAATGATTTTTCCAATCACATGACCAGAGACAAAAAGAAGTTCATCAAGTTTGATGATTGGAATCGAGGTTCGGTGAGGTTCAAAGACAACTCTTCCATCAAGATATAAGGCAAAGGTACTCTGAACATAGATGGAAAATTTAAAGCATATGATGTATACTATGTAGAAAGCCTGAAACATAATTTGTTGAGAGTGAGTCAGATGTGTCACAAAGGATACAAGTTCACTTTTGACTCTACCGATTGTCAGATAAGAAAGGAAAGTACTGGACAAATTATTGCAAAAGGAAGAAGGATAGATGGAAATGTGTACAATCTAAAAGAATGCTTTGAGTCCCAATACTTGATGGGACAAGTATATGAAAGATGGATATGGCACAAAATATTAGGCCATATAAAATTTGATAATCTGGTTAAGGTGAGAAAAAAAGGCTATGTGAGACATATACCACCAATCATCAAACTGATAAGCACCTTTTGTGATGAATGTCTAAGAGGTAATCAAAGCAAGGTAACCTTCAATACCAAAGAACATAATACCTCAAGGCCCTTAGAACTTGTGCATACAGATTTGTGTGGTCCAACCAGAATAAGACCTTTAGCTAGTGAAAGATACTTCTTGTTGGTCATTGATTTTTTTCAAGAATGACATGGATCACCTTCCTACATGACAAATCACAAGCATATGAGAGGTTTAAAAATTTTCGAGAGATGGTTGAGAAGGAAACAGGATGCAAGCTAAAGTGTCTGAGATCAGACTAGGGTTGTGAGTTCACATTAAAAGAGTTTGTAGACTACTATGAGAGACATGGAATCAGAAGAAAATATTCAAACCCAAGAACACCACAACAAAACGGTGTTGTAGAAAGAAAAAACTAGACTATCAAGGAGATGGCGAGAACTATGTTGAATGAAGTAAACATACATGATACATACAGGAAGGAAGTAGTTCATATCGTTGTATATACATTGAACCGGGTTCAACTAAGAGTAAATAGCCAGATGACTCCTTATGAATTGTGGTATGATCGAAAGCCATCAGTCAAATACTTCAAAGTGTTTGGAAGTAAATGCTTCATCGAGAGAAATGAATATGGTTTAAGTGGTTTTGATTATAGGAGTGATGAAGGTATTTTCTTGGGTTACTCAACTCATAACAAGGCCTACAAATGCTCCAATAAAAGATTGAGAAGAGTCATTGAGAGTGTGCATGTAATAGTTTATGAAGATTTGCATAAAGGTAGACAAACACAAATAAACTGGTATGATGATTCATGTATTGAAGATGAAGTGCAGTTGGAAAGTGAATGCGAAGAAGCACCCCACAAGACCTAAAATAGATATGTACCAAAAAATCACCCAAAAGAGTAGATTATAGGTAATAAAAATTATGGTGTACTGACCAGAAGAAGACTTGCCCAGAACAATGAACAAGTGAATTTCAGCCTCATGACTGAAATGGAATCCAAAACATTTAATGATGCAAGCAAAAGTGAGTGAGGAATAATTCTAGAATCTCTCATGGACATGTAATCATATTCTCTAGTTTTCACATGATATAGGATAAAGACACTTATAAATGTCTTAAATTTCCCTATTCTTCAACCTTTTCTATATAAATAAGGTATCATATGTGCATTTTATTGTATTGCATACTTTGTATATGCACATCATTGACCATATTGATATAATATATTTTGCATCAATTATCGAATAAAAAAAATGTTTCTTTTCTTTCTTGTAGAAGGTTAGTTTGGTTTTTGTTGGTGATCTTAGGATCTTCAGTCCTTGAGTGAGTCTAACTATTATTATTGATAGATGCTTGTCTCTAAGTGCTATAGGGAATTCATTATATATACTATTAGAGTTATCTTTTATTAGCTAATAATTATTTATTTAATTATTAGTCTATTATACTCTGTGCTTAAGCTAAACTTAGGAATCTTATAATTCTTTAGGGTTTTTACCTATAGGGTTTCGAGTATCATTTTATAAGGATTCTTTCTTTGTATTTTCATAATAAATGTAATTATTTAATTGCACTCTTGTTGCACAATCAATATGACTCCTATCTTTTGGATCTGGGTTTTTTTTTTTTAGCCATAACTTGGTCATACAGAGGCGCTTTTTCAAAAACCTTATATCATCGGAAAGCTCTTTCTGATCTCTATCCAGATTTAAAGGTTTGAAATTTTGATTTTTCTTTTTGATGGTGTTTTCTGCTGTCAAAGTCAGAGGTTCCTTTTTGCACTTCGAGAGACATAACTTGAGCATCTGAACTCCATTTTTTGAAAACTTTATATCGTTAGAAAACTTGTTCTGTTTTCTTTCCAGATTCTACTCCAGGTATATTTTATTAATTTTTTTTATTTTCAACACTCTGGAGAATATCTTGGATGTTTCAGGTCCTAGGATCTCTTTCTTTGAGTAGGATGTCTCATCTTTGGTTGTTCTTTCTGGTTTTGGTCTTCTGTCTCTTTTGATCATTGTATAGCATTTTGTTTATTCAAACACACTGAGATAAAGTATCCTCATGCATTGTATACTTGGGATCTTGCACATCTTGTGCCTTATTGTACATGCACTACTTATAAAGTGCCATGGGGGGTTGATGTTTGCCTTTTGTTTTCCATCTACCTTTGTCAAAGTGAGTGTTCCTTCCACGACATTAGCCTCATGATGTGTTTCAAGTGAGTGTTCCTTCCACAACACTATGTAATTTCTCTACACCTTTGATGTTCTTGGTTCTTCATCATGCAAGTCTTGTTGGCCGTTATTTTAAGTGTACTTGTCCCTCTCCCTTTTGAGCATTATGGGGAGATTTGTCCCATTGGTTCTAATACTTCCTTGGTTCGATTGATGAGTTCTTCAGGGTTTGGTGTTTCATGCCATTTGTATCTCTGAGTTCAATTGTTCGCATTTGTTTGTCATCTGATTTGAGTAGTGTCATTTGAGGGTACTCATGTAGATTCCAATCTTCTCTACCTAGTCATGTTCTATTTTAGTGGAGGTTCTTCAAATTAGTAGTTACTCTTTGACAGTGTTTGTAGCTATTTCATGTTTCAGTGGTGTTCTTCATTCTTTTTTTGTTCCTATCTTTTGGAACGCTCTTGTTTGGAGGCTTCTTAGTCCTTCACTTGAGCTTTCATCTCTTCTTGGAGAGGAGTTTTGTTCCCACTGGGTTTTCTTTTTTTTCTCCACTTTACAGATATTTTATTGTACCTGGGTACCTCATCAAGCCTAGTTGTAGGTATCTTTTTACAATGATAAATTGAGACACAAAAATACATCATAAACAAGAACATGTATTTAAAACTACATGAAAGTTATCTTGTCATAATTTATGATCTTAATGATTGAAAAATGGTTTTTTTTAGTGAGGTCTTATGAAGATTTTTTTGCAGCCCAAGGCTCCTCAAAGTAGCCTATTTCAAGCTCAATGCATAGTGCTCATAGGTCTTACATAGTACAATGACTTTACAAGTGAAATATTTATAGAGAAAAGGATTTACAATATGTCCAATGGACTTATACATATAATTAATTATAGCCTTATATTATTTTTGTTGGGTCTTACATCTAAGATTTAACCTCTAAGATGTGTCATTGACATGCACACTTCCCTTAGTGGAATCAAATTAATTTCATGTACTAATTAACTACCTAGATGTCCTATATTATGTTCTTCTTTTAGATCTTACATTAATGAAATAGCCAATAGGAGATATCATGGACAAGTTCACCATCAACCAACATCATCATCTTAAGGTAAACCATTCTAAATAGGTTTGAGATGTGACAAGTGAGATTCAAGTCTATTTCTTCTTAATCATAGTATACCATTTGATAATCAAATGAATATAACTAGAGAGGAATTTTATGATGGGATAGTTCTCCTCAAGAGAAGTGCCCATGATCTTCAATATTGTTCTATTTCATAATTTGATTAAAAAATATAGTCTTCACTAAGATTAACATATATTAATTCACTAATTGATGAAAATAGACTAATCTTTGAGTAATTTTAATTTATTAACCTTCCAAACCTATTTCCAGGGTTCTTGGAAGCTATATAAGTAAATTGGGGGTGCAAGAAAGGGTTTGTTTAAAAAATGGATTTTGATAAAATCATGGTTTTATGGGTTGGAAGAGGATGATTATACATGATGAAAATGAGTTTTATAACCTCTAAGAAAGTTTAGGGTTTTGTTATAGATATAGTATTTTCAAGCATAGTTAAAGGGGTGTGCATTCACATTGAATAGGTGGGTAGCATGCCTAGATGTTAAAATGTATTCTTAAAAACCCAATAAGAATGAAAAAGTTAAAATAAGGGACTAATATTTTGAAGGAAAAAATCTAGTTGTGAAGGTTTAGGCTAAGACAATTTCTTTTTACACTTAGTGCCCTATGATGATATAAATTAGCTAGAGGACATAGGTTTTGGATTGAAGAATGAAGTTTTGTCTATTAGAATTTTGGTTGGATCGATGATTAATGGATACTTATAATAACTAAAAAATACAATAAAAGTCATCTAAATAAAATGATACCTTATTTGAAGCATTATTAAATTAGGATCTAGCTCATAAGAATTGATGTGGCATGATTATCTTAGAATGATAAAAATCTTATAATGATGGGATCCGGGAGAGAAATCAATTGAGAAATTATAAATCAATGTAATATTTTTTTTCTCTTGTTAGAATGGAAAACATTGATGAATTGTGGTAAAAATGATTTTCCTATTAAGATAATTAATTTTCCACAATCCATAATTTTGGTATGTGGTGACTGATCATGCTAGTATTGTACACTCGTAAAAAAATCATCATTTTTTGTTGAAAAACTAACATTTAAAAAAACCCTAAAAAAGATCAACTTTGTATGTTGCCCTAACAAAATTGCATGTTATAAGTATCTGGATTATGGAATGAAAAGGGCTTTGTAATGGTGCAGTATTGTTTTACTGGATAATAAGCAAAGATTAGATAGTGATGTTCTGTGGATGTAGCCTATCTTGGGTGAACCATGATAAATCTTTGTGTTATTTTGTGTTGTATATTTTTTCTTGGAATTTACATATAATTGTTAATTTGTATTTGCTTTGGATCTACCCAAACTCTAAAACATAATAGTCATTGTTCTTATTTCTAGATTAGATTATGTATGTTTATTTCCATCCTATGTCAAAATGATTTAAAGGTTGGGCCTAATTATAGATTTGATTATAAAATTTGAGTAAATGATCAGTAATGTAATAGTATTATATTGAATAAGATTCAATCAAAAGTATTTATTAGGTTTGCTACATGGAATGCCTAAATTTACTAGTATTCAAATGTATGGAATGCATTGAATTAATTTTATGTTCACTTTCTAGGAAAGGTTAAGTAGCAATGGACATCTATGGATTGTTGAATTTTTCAATACAATCACCTACAAGATCAAATGGTAAGAAAAAAACACCTTCCACAAGAGAGAGTTGCACAAAAAAATGCTATATTACTCAAAAGTAAAGAATATAGAATTACAAGATGAGTGGCAATTATACAATAAAGTGCTTATAAAGAAAGAAAAAAGCTAAGTTTAGGAGAACTAAAGTGCAATAATTAGGATCTAAATAAAGCTCAACTCTACCTAAACTAGATGCATAAATTCTAAACTAGGTGCACAAATAAAATAAGAACTCCTAAGTGAAGTTAAAAAAAAAAGCATATCTGGTTGTAAAAATGTAATTAATAGCTAAATATGGTCTAACATCCCCCCTTAAGTGAATTTTAGGGTGATTAAAAAAATCTAAATGCATGAATGCAAAAATGGGTCCTGTCAACAAAAGGCCTAATTAGGTACCCATGCACAAACCAATGAAGTATCTCTAAGTAGAAAAAAGGGGAAAAACCATGTGGGAAATAACCCCCTCTCCAAAAAGGAGAGATGCAATGCATGAAAAGAAAAATGAAATGGTAAGAAAAGGGAAGGATGGCCTTAGATAAGCCCCCCAAGAACAACTTCCTTCACCACAAGCATTGATCACAACTAATGATAATGTGGGGACACTAAGGGTTTAGTGAAGATCTGTGCAACCCGGTCTTGTATACATATGTAATACTAGTTGCGAAGACCATCTTGAGTCAATTACCGAACAAAGTGCATGAGGATCTCAATGTGCTTAGTTCACTGATGCTCTACTGGGTTGTAAGAAATGTGAATGGCACACTGATTTTTATACCAAAGAATGGTGGCACCATAGGAGGAAAACCAAACTCTGTCAACAACTAACAAAGCCATAAAACCACTTGGATAACAAGAATTATTGCTCGATACTCAACCTCAGTAGATGGTGATTCAATGGTAGATTGCTTCTTGAAAGACCATGTAATGGGGGAAAAACCAAGACAAAAATATGAAGCCAAATGTAGACATCTGATCATTAACATCATTGGCCCAATTGAAGCCAATGAAGCCAACAATCATAGAGTCTCCTAATGTAAAGTGAATGCCAAAGTGAAATGTGCCCTAAATGTACCCCAAGATACATTTGGAAGCCTTTCAATGAATCTCATATGGATCATGAGAGAACCAAGAGACTATACCAACCACAAAGGAAATATTACGACAAGTGTGAGTCAGGTACAAAAGATTGCCAACCAACTACCTATACAATGTAGCATCAACTAAAGGAGTACAACAACTCGAAGACAACACAACCCCTAACTAAAATGGTGTGGGGGTAGACTTACAATCAAGAATTCTAAATCTCTAAAGCAAATCGAGAGCATACTTCTACTGATAAATGGGAATCCCCTCCAAAGATTGAGTAACTTGAAGACCAAGGAAGTAAACCAAAAGACCAAGATCTATCATGTGAAACTACTTCATCAATGTTGTTCGAACACTTTGAATCATCAAAGAAGAACTACCAATAAGAATCAAATCATCTACATAGTAGACCAATATCAAAATACCTCCCTCTGGACACAAAGTGTAAACTACAGGATCAAAATGGCAACATGTGAAACCAGTAGAAAGGAGGAATGCACCCATATTCTCAGACCAAGCTCGGGGGGCTTGTTCAAAACCATATAATGAATGTCAAACCATGCAAAGAAGTGAAGATTCTTAAATAAAACTCCATGGCTAATCCATATAGATCTTCTCATGAAGATCACCATGCAAGAAGGAACTCTTCACATCCATCTGATAAACTAACTATCCCCATGAAATTGCAAAAGAAATTCAAAGGCCAACATAATCCATCTTGGCAATAGAAGAAAATGTCTTAGAATAATCAATACCCCCAGCCTATGAAAAAAACTTAGCAATAAGACAAGCCTTATAATTATCAATGAAACCATCTACAACATACTTGATATGATACACCCACTTGCACTGCACAAACTTTCTTCCCTCGGGAAGAGGAACAAGATCCCAAGTATGGTTCTCCATCAATGAAGAATACTCCTCTATCATAGTTTGATCACACTATGGAATACTTTTCACATCTAAAAAATTATAAGGATCTACAGAAATAGCTTGACTCATAAGAGAGACCTCAGAACTCTGTGAATGAGTGCAATGAGAATTGGAAGGATCACCTGGCTGATCTCCAACTGCATTAATAGTATTACGAGTCCACTTAGGAAGTGGTGGGACAAGCTGTGGGGGATGAATTGGAACATCTTCCTACTCCTCATAAGGCAAAGAATCCTTAAGGAATGAAGAAGGAGGCATAAGGAGTGGCACAGAAGCTAGTGATGGAGACTCCATCGGAGGATAGTGCTCATTGAACTAGACATCTCACAAAAACAATACCTCTTTAGAAACAAGATCAAACAACTTGTACACCTTATAATCCTCATAGTAGCCAAAAAAAAAAATAGTGGTTATCTCTTCCTCTCCATGGCTTTCCTCTATGCATCTAGAATAAATGCCCAAGCGACACTCCCAAAAATTCTAAATGAAGACAAATCAATCTTTACATGGGACCAAGTCTCCTTCGAAATCATCTATTGCAATGCTTTGTGAGGCATCCAATTCTAAATATAATTAGGAAAAATCATTGCCTCAACCATAAATGTTGTATCCTTATCCTAAGACTAAATCATGCAATTAGCCATCTTTCAAAGAGTTTTCCTCTTCCTCTTTGCAACACCATTTTGTTGGTGGGTATAAGGAACTATAAGCTAATGAAGGATGCCATACTCAGTACAAAAGTCCCACAATGCCTGATTGACATACTCGCCCCCATTATTTGCGTGTATCTGCCTAATAGAAAGACTAGATTGCTTCTCCACAAATGCTTTTTACCTCCCAAAGAAAGAAAAGACATCACTCTTGTACTTAGAAAAGTACACCCATGTACACTTGGAGAAGTCATCAATGAATGTGAGCACATACATTTCCCCCAAAAAAATGGAGTTGGAAAGGACATGAGGTCGCTATGCACTAACTCCAAGGGTGCCTTCGCATGATGAGGTATACTTGAAGGAAAATAATCCATGTGATGCTTACCAAGCACATAACCTTGCCCATGAGGACTTCACTTAGTGAACTTGGGTTATAGAACGTCCATTCATGGCATACTAAAGAATCCCCCTATTTTCAAAAATAGAGCCCTAAACTCCCTTTTTGTCACCCCATCCTAATACACATCCTAAATTAAAAGTCCCCGTATTTTTACTAGATATTGTATTTTTTGATAGCTTGGATTTAAAAGCCCCCTATTTTCATCAATGGGAAATATATTCTACCCTCATTTTTGGGATATTAAACCCCCCAATATGAATGCACATGATATAATATTTCATACCAAGTGAAGCCCCTATAACCTCAGAAAACACCATTATTGCAATAAATTTAAGGTTGCCCAAACACTAATGACTGAGTTCTCATTTGTTGTCGATACCTATAGTTGACATGACCAAAGGGTTCATGCCAAATATTACTTATTGAATCTGTAGAAGCCATGAAGGAAGAACCAATAGGAGTTGCACTCTCAGAACCATCAAAGGGGTATAACTAAGATGCAGGATCAACACTCCTAGTGGCCACAATAACATCAAGATCATGGAGGTCTCTGATAATCACATCATGTGGTGTGAACTCAACTATCTTTCTCATCCCAAAATGACAAATCTGGTACACTAAGAGAAGGTTGTTATAAATCTCAAGCACAAGTACATTCTAAAGAAAGCCATTATCAAGTTGAATAAGGCTCGAACTAACAACTAAAAGATGAGTAGAATCCCCCACTGCAATTTGTGTAGTGCTAGAATCTAAAAGAGAATCAACTAGATCCCAAGAGTGTTTCATATGGTGAGAAGCACTTGAATCAAGTATCCAAGTAGAATCTATAGACAAGGCCCATGCAAGAAGAGCTTGACCTTTTCCTTTGTTTCCGAAAGGAAGACTCAGGGGATTAAATGTGATGTTGTTGCATGGCCTCCTCTAAAGCCTCTAGTCTCTTCCAACAACTAGTAACAAGATTTCCCTTCATGCCCAAAAAACTGCTAGGTTCACCAGAATTCTTCTTCATCTTGGAGGAAGATTCGCTTGATTTAGAATAATTAGCACCTATGGTGGAGTGGATTTGGACTTCTAATATAACTAAAGATGGGGCTTAGAGGAACTCTAAATGTATGATGAAGATTGCATCTTAGGCTATGACTTCTTATTTTATTTTCCTTTAAATGGTTGAGTAGTGAAGGTTTGGGAGGAGGAGCCTGAAAGTGAATCACACTCAGTCAACAAAGCCTGCTCTTGTGTTGACCACTCACAAAAGACCTCAAACAAAAGACCTCAAAAGAGGGAAAAGTGAAGGTTGTACCCAAATAATCCATGGAAGCATAAAATGTAGATGCAAAGACCTGGAAAGGCCTCTGAAGCTTAAGCAATATCAAGTAGGCACACTCTGTCAAATTTCTCCTTACCAGAACCTTACAACAAATATCTAAGATATTTGAACTTCTTTAGAAATTCCTCAATAGTGGGAAATGAATAAGGCACCAATGTGGTCAACTCCATCTCTAGTTGAATTACTCACAACTCATTAACTTTCCCGAAAAGATCCTTGAACTTAGTCCAGATGGCTCCTGGAGTAGTACACAACTCAAGGTGAACTAGGAGATTATCGAAAACATGTATGCAAATCAATTAGATAGATTCATCCATCTTTTTTTTGTGCTGAAAAACCTCCAATGAATGATCCAATGTGGGTTGGGTTTCATCAACAGTAAACCAAAAATTCTTGGATATATAAGCAAATTTGTCATCTGATCCTTCTTGGTGTGACATGGTTATGGTGTGTAAGATGAACAACTTAGTCTGAAATAGGGCTAAGGTGTGAAGAGGATCTGAGAAAGACAAATTGATTCCCCCACAAAAAGAAACCACAAACCCTAGTGCAACGAGAATGAAGATAAAGCCTAAAATCAAGAAATAATTTCCTCTAAGAAATTGAGCATGAATTTGGAAAATATACCTGGAAAATATACCTATAAATTTGAATTGGTGACTCCAAGAGATTTCCAATGATGTGTAGAAGTTGACAAGCAGAATTTGTTTGCCCAAGTTATGGCCTTGGAAGCATGAAACATGAGTCTAACTTTGGAGGTCTATAGTAGAAACCTGGAGAAGAATTTGATAAAGATAGCACAAAGTACAAATTGGTGCTAAAATGATATTTTGGATGATATGTGGAAGTAAGAAAATAGAGCTTGTATGACCATCTTATGAGCAAAAACCCGAAGGCAACTTTTTATGGCTTGAGAGGTCAAACTGGTCAAAGTTAGTCAAACTCATCAACTATCCTAATGTGGTGCTCTATTGATGTGGGCCTTGATGATGTGGTAGTACTAATGTGGAGAGAATATTCCTTGTATAAAAAATTGACCTCCCCCTGCCAAAGTAAAATATTCTCCAAGATTAATGGTGCTAAAATTGGGGATCTTCACTAAATATAATGAAATTGCTAAAGTTACCAAAATCCTTTAAAAAAATTCAAAGGGTTGTTGATGTAGACTGCTATGCCTATATAAGCACTAATTTGCCAGTCTATGTAGAAACCTCTTTTCTCCCTTTTTTTGTTTCAATTTTTTTTTAAAACAAAAACTTTGCCATATAACAGAAAATCAAATCCTTTTTTAAAAGACTTTAACCTAGCCATTTTAAAGGAAGCACCATTATAAAAAAAAATGAAACAAAAATCTCTATGATGGGAAAATTTTTACCAAATTCATGTTTCCATTATGTAGTATGGTACAATCCATACGACTGTACAAAATATCATACTACAAAGTCAACCTTCAAAAATACTTGGTCAAAATTTTCTCTAACTTACATTTGACAATTTTATAAGCATTTTAGGGGTTTTGGGGTCTTCTAAGTACGTTGGTGATGTTTGTTTTGCCCCAAACTCACCATACTCAATATTAGGGTTTTGTGACATTGTGTACATGATGGTGATGCCGGTTTCACCTCAGAATTGATATAAAAAATAAATCCCACCACTAGATTTATAAAAATTACTTGTGACCTTGCAATGCTTATAAGCAGTGAAAACCCTTAAATCTTGAGAAGGGGCTTGTCAAATCTATCCTCTAATACAATGTTAAATTTTACAATACAAGCACTAACAAGATCAAATGGAAAGCAAAAAGACCATCCATAAGATAGAGCTGCACAAAATAATTCTATAGTACTCAAAAGCAAAGAATACAAAATTATAGGATGAGTTACAATTATTCAATGAGGCACTTATAAAGAAATCACAAAACTAAATTTAGGAGAACTAAAGTGCAAGAATGAGGAGATAAATGAAGCTCAACTTTAGCTAAACTAGATGAATAATATTTAAACTAGGTGAGAACCTATAATAAGAACTCCTAAGTGAACTTAAGAAAAAAAGTGTGTTAGTTGTAAGAACTTAGCGACTAATAGCTATATATTCTCTAATAGGGATAGACATCTAATATAAATTTTTCTCATATAGACATGATTTGTGAAGGGAGATGTGGGTTTCCCATATTAAAATAAAATATGGATTAAAAATTAAGGGGTTAAAAAGAGGTGAGGGAGTGAACAACTTCTATAGGAGACAACATATGCCAAGGATATGCTAAAAAAATGATACTAATAAAAATTGGAAAAATCTATAAAATGGTGATTAGTATGTAGTAAAGAAATGTAAATTTATTTATCATGCAAGGACCAAAATAAACTAATGTGATAAAATATGGAGTTGGGACCATGTACATTTAATATAAGACCTAATCAATGATGATTGAGATTCTAGTTTTAAAGAATGACTTCTCCTTCCATGTAAATATCGACACAAATATTATAAAATGGTTAACATAGTAGTAGATCATTTGAGTACAATACATTAGAGTCATATAATTTAATATTTTAGGTTAAAATAATGCCTCATAAAAAGTTAAAAAATTATTATAATTTTCTTACATTTGATGCTTATATTTATGTTGGTAGTTATTGTTGTCATTGATGTCAACATCCATCTTATGTCTCAACATTAATTATAAGACTAGCATGATGATTATCAGAGTATTGGGAGATTTTTGATAGTTGTTGTTAGGTATTGTCATCAATATCGAGTACAAATGGATGATGGTTGCATATGCTCTATGTTGTGGATGTCCACCTTCTTGGTGTTTGATGTCTACACTCAGTGTAATGTGTTGATGCTAATGATGATATCATATGCAGATGAGGATTAGAAGCATGGAACTAAAGTTTATATGATTGTGATGATCTTGTGTATACCATAGGATGGTGGTTTATCTCTCTTTTAATCTCCTAAGTGATAAATTGATGTCTCTAATGGCATTTAGAAGCTTGCTGAAATAAATAATTGAAACAATATATGTTGAAGACAGTTGAAAGAATGTTCTATATTCCTCCACATCTAATGACATGGCCTTGTTGTGGATTGGAGCACATACATAAAATATTTATTTTCTATCCTACCTCAATTTTTATGTGCTAAAGTTTTTTGTAAGTGTAGCTAATGATGTTTTGTTTGTGATTGTGAGTTCTGCCCTTTTAGAATAAAGTCATCAGTATCTATTTGTGTTGTGCTAGCATGTTTTTATGTGACAATTAGAAATAAGTATTTGGGAATATTCTTAGATGTTCAAGGAATGTTGTTATGGCCTTTGCATGATGTTGAATGATCTATTTGGTATTCGATTGTGTTTGGTATTATTCTTCAAGGTATCGATTGTGTTAAGATATATTTAGTATTGAGGCACCTGAGAGCCCTTGTTGCAAGAGAACAACATAAAACTTTTACCTACAATGAGAAGTAACCACAAGTTATTTCACTAATTAATTTACACAATGCATTGATGAAAATAAGATATTTATAAATGTATAGACCCTCTGTTTATAAAGAAAAAATTGAGGGAGAAGAGTACAAACAATGAGGAAAGATGGACAAATTAGTAAGAAGAGTAGGTATAACCAATCTGACATAAAAAATAGTATACCTAACAAATTAGCTAATCTTTCTATAAAAGCTAGTCATTCATTATAAACTATCCATTTTCATTACAATTCAATCTAATTATCGAATTCTTCTTTGTATCAATTGTTGAACACAAGATACCACTGAGAGGCAGGGTGAATTAGTGGTTTAGAAATTTGTATCCCTTTTAACTCCAAGAGAGATTATCACTTACCATCCTAACGACCAAGAAAAGCTACCGATAAGATAAAATAAGATACCACAACTCAACCACACAAGGGGGACATTACATAACATCAATATATATGAGTAAAACCTAAGATGGGAAAAAACTTGGTGAGAAATACTACTAGAGTCTACTGCTCCAATCCAGCCACATAATAAACACACTAGTTACAACATCTAGGGCACCAACTTAAGGAGCACCAACCCCTACACCAAGCTCCAATTCAGTGATCTATAATAAACATTATCAAATACAAAAATAATAATCTGATTACAAGTGAATCTTGTAACCACTGCATACACTTCACCTTGCTAGTTTCACTTCTCCTCTTCCTTACGAGTTGACTTCTCCTCTTCCTTCTGTCACTCTACCTCTGTTGTGTTCTCAGTCAGTTTTATGTCCTCTCATTTCTTCTTCTTACTTTCTCTATCTACTTACACTTAACTACTACTGTGAATACACTAGTTCAGACTCTACTGGTTGTTTGTCTCTGCAACTGGTCACCGGTTGCCTATTCTCTTTGTCTCTTCTCCTTCTTCTCTACTTATGGTCTGTTAGCTCTCCTTTGACACTCATTCTCCACCAATTCACTCTCAGCAATCTTCCTACTTTATTCTACCACCACCAGTTGTCTTCACTAATGCACTCTTGCAGTTTTATTGGTTTCTCTAACCTTGTCGGTTAAGCCTCTGCTAAACCCTCTCACTAGTTGCACCTCCAACACATAGTCTATATGATATTTAGTGAAGTCTATGATGAGTATGCTCTCTGCCACTCTTTCACACTCCACTCTTCAACATCTGACACTTAGTCTTCTTGTAGCATCATCAATCCTCTTCAGTCTTGAATTGACATATTTATACCTGAGCTTTCCTGCCATGACTGACATTCAAACTTCTAGCGTGCTAGGGTTCCTTCATCAACCTTGATACAAACCAAATCTAATAAGATCTCTTTCTAGAGATCAACCACCGGCAATAGGTCATTCAAACTCCACCAATCCTGATGTGTCCAGAACACATTTGCCATATTTGGAAAACATGACAATCTGCACTTGTGAAACACCATTAAGAAATCACATAGATAAATTCACCTACCCCAACCAACACCTGGAAAAACTGCACCGATCATTATGCCAATGAATCCAATCTTTGAGCTCGGATCTGTCTCGAGCCACACCCTTCTGCTCTTGGCCCATGATTCACACAATCAACATTAATGTCAACCAGTCACCACCTACCACGTGGACAACACTTCACAAACCATAGCATGCAAGACACTTGTCTCCTATGTGTCATTCTTGTTGGGATTCACCTCTACTAAGTCTTTTGTGTCAGAGCAGACAAGATCACTGACAAACCCCACATAACTCGATTCATCTACCAATTCTCTAACCCAGTCGATTCTACCCTGACTGGTAATCTTCATAATTTCACTTTGTTGATCTTTTGGTGGAAATCCTTTACCGGTCATCACACTTACCAAGCCACCTCATGCACATCTTCATCAGATGGAAGCCTTTTAGTTTTGCACTTTTGCTTGCTCACCGGTAGATAGCTATACTGGTAATATCTTTTGCATGTATATAGGTAACATACCATGTATACCGATGGCACCCAAATACATCTGGAGCTACTCACCATTGCCTTCTTCATCAAATAGATTGGTTCTCCTATCAAATAGTTTATCAAAGTGACAAACCTATCCCTCCTTCTCTATACTAGAAACTCATCATGTTTACCCTTATTGATTTAATGCACATCTCTAATTTTATGTACCTAAGGCAACTTAGTATTTCACTGGTTCATTCGGTGTGAGCCTTCAATCACCTTCATTTAACTCTTGGCAACTAGTCCTGGAGAGATGTAATGCATTTCATGTATGTTAGGGGATACGTTCCACTTACCGGTGGGAGTGGATCCTTGTCATCTCATTTTGCATCTGTAATTGCACTGATATGCCTTAGCTGACATTAAGCATATACATCTTCAATCAGGCACATGTGATCTGGTTGGGAACACTCACTATTAGTCTTCTCTTCATCCTGTGATATCTTCTTCATCTGGTGACTGCATCTTTATCAGGTGGGAGTCCTGTTGTTTCACACCCAAATATCCAACAACATATTGGTTAGCACTTCTGCATTAGCTCACCTTTCTTGCTCACTTTCCAATTGGCAACAATGCAATACCAGCATACTACTTATCGGTTGTTATACCTTACCAGTCTCCAATACATGTCTTCAACACAAGTCAACACTAACTAGTGTACCAATGACTCCAATGACCATTATGCTAGATGACATTCTCTTCCTTATCGGTGACCTACTATGCTAGTTGACATCAATGGAAAAATTTCTAGTATGCATCAATGACAACACTACTCAACAATCTCCCACACCAGTTACCATCCTATACCAGTTGACATCAATGACAACACAATACCAACATCAATCTCTCTCAAGCTTGCACAATATTAATCATGGCTTCTTATATTCAAATATAATAGACATTTTGCTTGCAAGTGATTCATGGGATTATGGGATTGAACAAATAACTCCAATGTGATATTAGAGCTCTATATTTTCTAGGTTCCTATCCATTTTATGTGAGATCCAACTTTGATGAGAAGAATCAACTAATCTTGGAAAAAAATAAAATTTTGGGTTCTATTATTTGCCTCAGAAAACTATCTAGGTCACTCTTAGTTTACTAAGATTTGCCAAAAAGAAATTAGAAAATAAAATAAAAGAGGAAAAAAGAAGCTCAAAATAATACAAAAAATGAAAAAATATCAAGATTTGCCCATTACAACTTTTCCACAACTTTTTTTAGAAAAAGGGTTTCTAGGTTGTTGAGTAGATTCGAGGATCACTGAGAGGGGGGGGTGAATCAATGATCTATCGAAAACAAATTCACAAACTTATTCCTTATCCACCAATTAGCAATATATAACAGTAAAGAATAAAAATAAGCAATAAATAAACCAGAGATCCACAACACCAGAATTTTTACGTGGAAACCCAGAAAGGGAAAAACCACGATGGGGGTGGAACACACAATGTTCATGTACTATGGCCACAAGTACATAAATATTACATATATGGTGAATGCACTTGCATTCAGGCTCACTGCCTAGAGCTCATTGCTGAATTACAATAACCCGAAAAGATACAAACTTCATGGAAGTCACACTGACTTACACTTTTATTACAATGACAAAATATAGTGAAATGAATATTGAAGTAGCATTTGACTATGCATGAATGAGTTTTGGTTAAGCACTAAGTCTTTGACTATACTCGCTCTACAAACACTCTATTTCTATCTTAGTCAGCTACCAGTTTATTTGTGAACCAAATGCACACATGAAATTGTGCTCAATAACACCAAAATGAATCACCACAACTATATCACACTGAAAACCAATCGCCAATTTAGTCATATATATCTGGTCATAAAAAATAATCTCCTCCAAGTTGCCTTCAAGAAGTGTAATGTGTAGCTTCAAGTCATCTTTAATCTCTAACAAAATATAGCACCAGACCAAAATAGTATAATCACATGCTTCTTAAGGATCTTCCCACTCATCGAGATCACAAAAGCAATCACCAAGATCACCGCAATCACCAAAAATATTTCCAGACCAAAACATTACTTAGATAGCCCTGAATTACCAGTTAATTGCCTACTAGTTAACTCCTTCTAGATAAGAGGAATCATGACTGGACCGGATCGAATCTCCAAGAAGAGTTGCCATCAATGACAACCCTAAACCATTAATCAAGCATCAAACATCACCGGATGAGTGTCAATTGCCAACAATATCCCCCTTTGGCATTGATTGCAACACCTATAAAAATGGATAAGTGTTGAGACCAATGAAACCTGTACACCGGATCAAGAATAAAGAATTATAAGGATCCCCCTTAGATAAAAAATACAAAAAATCTACATCACTGAACTGTACACTCCATACAAAACTAATCTGTACATTTTTCACCTTATCTCTCCCCCTTTGAAAAAAATGCCAAAGATAGGGTGTGAAGCAAAATATTTTGTATATATATACAAATCAGATGACTAGATCTATAAATACTTAAGTACATATTCATATGCAACCTTAAAGAACCCAAAATAGGTGTTCCACCCTGCCCGCAATTTCTCCAAAATTGAAACAAAACTGTTCAAAACATAAGCATGGAATTCTATTGTTGGAAAGTTAGTTGGAGTCTCTTGAGACATATTTTGAATATAGTCCATCTTATGGTACACTAAAGTATCTAATCGGGGACCAATTAGGTTCCAGAGTTCACCTGCCCACCTTACCATTTTCTCCTTCTCCTTCTCAAAATTCCTAATCTGTTCCATAATTGTCAAAATTTGACCTTCATTACTACCAATTAAGTTAGCCGTAGGGTCATAAGCTTGGGAAACATGAGCTAACTGACCTCTACAATTATCTATCTGATTGTCTATTTCAATAGAAAATGTGTCAAAACTAGACAAGACTTATAAATCTTACCACCTTCCATTAAGGCCTCATCAATTAGTTTTAGTTCTTTGTCAAGCTAGGCCTTATCACTATCAATCATTTGCAAAAATGTTTATACTTTGGCATCTTTGAATTTATCCATAGCATGTCTGGCTGATACCTTGGTCAAAGAATCAAATTGAGTAGATATATGATTTATTAAGTGTTGAAGCTTATTAGATGAATTGGTATCAGTATGAAGTTGCAGTTCTGGTACCACCTATTCTAAACCTTTAATAGATTTCTCAATAAGCTTATTCTCTTCAGACTTAGATTGTGCTAACTCTTGACTAGCTTGAGCTTGAAGAGAAGCAACAAAAACAATCATCCTTTCAGCCAGAGATATTTGATTGAAAGGAATGTCAAAACTGATATTAAATTGAGGAAAAATCCCTTGTCTTTTTAATTTTGAAGTGTCAATTGCCATGAGGATTAGAGTTTTAGTTACTTTAGTTTTCCCTTTGATCCATTCCTCTTGTTTTTCCTCTTCCCTTTTCTGTACCTCCTACCTTGCATTACTTTTGACCTCTATGGGTGCCTCTTGTGCATTGGTTTAACCACTTGGTGCACCAATCTCTACCTAAGCTAATTTATCATGTTCCTTATCTGCCTCAACCTCTATTGAATCTAAAATTTGTTGCCCTGCAACATCTTGAGTGTCCTCCACCTTATTTACATCATGCATTGAAGGATTCTCTACTTGAGTGACTGCATCTTGTGAAACGGATTCTACTAGTCGGTTCTCAGTGAGAAATTTCTTCCATATCTGAATAGTTTCTCTCCTTATTTTCTCTACTCTACCAACCATAAGGTTGTTTACCCTATGTTTTCTCCTAAATTCCTTTTTATTTGCTTGCAAAATAAACCTATCAATTTTTTCAATAGTGATATTGGTGCACATATTGAACAGTTCACTTTCTTTTATTTTCATATCCATCTAACTTGCAAATTTTCTTCTAGCATCAATTAGACTATATAGATTTTTGGAAGATATATTTCTAATTTAATTAAATCTTTACTAAATACATCCATATACAATACTACAACTTCTTCAATCTTCCTTTTGTCATTGTCACTAAATTCTCATAATATACAAAAATATTCTTCAAATTTCCATCTTTAATGATTTCATCTATTAACTCTTGAATAGATAAAGGAGGAATAATATGATACATGGTTTTAGTAGACTCCGTCTTACCAAATTCAATCACCTCATCCAAGTCAGATTTGGTTCTCCCTCTTCGCTTAGGCCTGTTGGTTGGAACAAGATCAGATTTTCCTTTCTTCTCCTTCTACACTTTCTTCTCTTCATTGGATTGAGATTTTGGGATCACTCTTGCAAACTCTCCTTTCTTAGGGGATTTTTGAATCTATTCATCTTCTCTATTTTAGATGCCACCAAGGAAATTGCTACATACTCCCTCTATGGTTTTTGCTTCTTCCTCGGAATATCTTTTCCTTTAGAAAATGAACCAGAGGGTTCTGACTGAGCTGGGGGTGTCTTCACCAGAGTAGAAGAACACCCTATCACCTTAGGTTTGGCTAGAGCTAGTGTAGTCTTTTGTTTCTTTGCCTTTTCTACTGCATCTCTCGTAGCTCTTTCAACTCTGACTCTCTCTCTCTCGAGTGACCTTCCTTAATGAGAATTTCCTCCACTATTTTAGCAACCTTCTTTTTCTTTGTCGGTTTAGTGAACTTGGTGTGAAGTTCCATGGATTTTTCTTTACAAGTTTCAAACCTTTCTTCTTTTGTGTCTCTCGGAGCATTCAGTAGGTGTCATGCATAAGAATCTAGAGTTCTTGCATCGACCTCATAACCCATCGGCAAAATCCACACCGTCTGGGGTTGAACCACCTCAATGAAAAATTCATCATTATTCACCATAAAATAGATTGTCCCTTCATATTTTCCAACAATCTCCTAAGGGACTTTGACCCTCTACTTCATCTTAACCTAAAATATCTTGAAAAATGCCCACAAAGAAGCATTTTAGTTGTCTTTGTTTCCAAGCCTATCAAGACCCTGTTTAATCTGTTGGGCCACTAGTCTATCAAATGCCCACTGCACTCTACCTATTTTGGGCATCTGATTCAAAAAGTAAAGTGCCAAACATATAACCAATGAACCAAATTTGAAAACTTGCTTTTTGTCCTGCTTAATCTTCTTCAAAATGATCATTAATTCCTCCAGCATGACACTGCATAGATCATAGTGTCCATCTTCCTTAACCATATTATAGGCTGCATGGATGGCTATGCCAGATACTCAATTCAGTCGTCAAACTGATATACCTTATATCCAATGACCATTATAGAAAAATTCACATTGTCGTCTTTAATTGTGTTGATCCTCATCGATCTACCATCAAATTATGCATTGATTAACTTATTGACTATAGGGTTTGTGACCTTCTACAGTCCTGGCTTCTCATCGGTTTGGTGCAAGCATGTAACTTCCCTAATTGCACAAGATATAGCCATATCCAAAACAAAGGACAAAGCAAATAATTCTGCATAATTATTAGACCTGAAACCAATCGCATGACAATGAGCCTGAATAAATCCTATCTTATGCTCATAAATTACCATACCTGCCCCTTCTAGGCCAGGGTTCCCATGATAAGCACCATCAAAATTCAAATTAAAGTGCCCTTGCAAAGGAAGTTTGCAGCAAGTGAAATTTCTCTTGTAGTATTAATCTTATTTAAAAGAGATTCATGAGAAGGTAAGACTGATAACATTCTCCAAACTCGAGTTACCCTACCATCCCAATGAGAAAAAGAGGTAAGGGTTTCCAAATTCTTATAGATAAAAGACAAAGCAACTTCAAAGATGGAAGATTCAATCCTCAATAAAACCTCTACCAAGGAAGAACTTGTTTGTTTAAAAATCCTAATATTGTGCTCTAACCAAATATTTCAAATCATAATAGATGGAGAAATAATCCAAAGACATGCATAGAAAGATGAGGTAAACAAGAGAGGACAGGCTCTAAAGTGGGAAAGGAGATCCTTACCAATAATAGAGGATAGATTAAGCTTTTCAAACAACCAATGCCACCAAGGATAGGCAAAATCACAGTGAAGAAACAAGTGTGCAAAGGATTCTAAATTTTTATTACAAAAGACACAATGAAAATACTGGAGTAATACCCAACCTATCCAACCTCATTCATGTAAGGACCCTATCCTGCACTGCTAACCAAGAAAAAGCACCAGCCTTTGGGAGGCAAGCCATATGCCAAAATAGCTTGTATGGCCAAGTAGATAAATCTTTAGCAACCAAGAGAGAATTATAGCCATCCTTAATTGTGTACTTACCAAAGATATTCCTTGTCCACATAAGTTCATCGTTAACATTAGAAATAATTATTACTCTCTCCCCAAAAATATTTTCATATTCCAATTTCACATTTTGATCAATATCTAAAAACTCAATTGATTTCCATTTTGCCACCTTAAGATTCCCACTATAATCAATTTTGAAAATAATTAGCCACAAAGACACCCCAAAGGGAAGAAAGAGTGAAAATTAATGGAGACCAATCCCTCAAGTTCACCAGAGGGGGATGTCCATTCCAAACTTCCTCCCAAAACCTGACCTTTCAACCATTATGAGCAATCCATGAGAGATGAGGCAAAATCATTGATCTATATTTACATAGAAAATTCCAAATAGCTCAACTAGACGGTAAATTAGAAACTTGAAAAATATACTCTCTTGGTCCATTATTTAAATATTTAGCAAACATAATCTATGCCCAAAAGGAGAATGGTCTCTCATACAATTTCCAAACCAACTTAGCACCTAAGGGTAAATTCTGACTTTTCGGACTCCTAATGCCTGTTCCCTCAAGATTTTTAGGCAAACAAAATTTATCCCATGCTACCAGAGGGAGTTTCTTCTTACCATCTTTATTATTACTCCAAAGGAAGGACCTAAGAGGATCCTACAAAATAACAAGAGCCACTTTTAGAGATTGCAAAATAGACATGAGATAAATAGGAACAACATTTAGGACAGACTTGATAAGAATAATCTTATGAGTTAAAGATAACCATCTATCATTCCAGGATAGGACCTTTCTAGAGACAATCGAAATGATCTTATCCCAAAACTCAACTCTCTCCTACTTAACGAAGAAAGGTATACCAAGATAAGAACAAGGAAGATTTCCAGATGCAAATCCCCAATAAATCTTTAATCTATCCTGAAATAATTGTAAGCATGAAGGAAAAAAATCTTTGACTTGTCAATATTGACTCTCTGACCAGAAAAGGATGCATAATTTTGTATTATCCCCTTTATCACTCTTGCCTCACCCAAAGAGGCCTGACCAAATAATAAGGTATCATCTACAAACAAGCAATGTGAAATGCTTTGTAGAACATTCTGAGTCCTAATTCCCTTCCAAAGCCCTCCCAGCTTAGCAGCTTTTATAGCCCAACTAAACGTTCAGCTAGAAGAATGAACAAGAAAGGAAATAGGGGATACCCCTAGCTCAAACCCCTTAAAGAGGAGAAAAAGCCACAAGGGGGGCCATTAATTAGAACTGAGAACCTTGCAGAAGAAATACAAGTACAAATCCATTTCACCCATGCCTTGGAAAAGCCCAATTTAAGTAGAACAACACACAACACCCCCCATTCTACTCTATCATATGCTTTCATCATATCTAATTTGAGGATCATGGCTGACATTCTCTGAGTAAAAATAGAATGCAGAACCTCATGTGCCACTATAGCTCCCTCAGCTGTCTCCCTTCCTGGAACAAAACCACCTTGTTCTAAAGAAATGATGCAATATTATCATGAGTGTTGTCATTATTATTATTATTATTATTATTGAGCTAAGTGATGTAATATTATTATGATTATTTTTAGTAATATAATGAGTATTTATCTATTACTGTAAAATGTGTCATTTCTATTATGTTGAATAAAGATAATAATAAATTATATTCACAAAAAGGTGGGTGGAAAAGTTACAATCTATTTATAATTATATAGAGAACACTAAAACTAAATAGATTTAATTGAAAAATGAAGGGACAATTGGATATGGTAATATTAGGTTGAAAATAAAAAAATATTGTCTAATGGAGGCAAATAATAGCATTTTAGCATTTTGCATTTTAGCACTTAGCATTTTTCGTTTTAGCATTTTAACATTTTGCATTTTTTCTTTTATAGTTTGCATTTTTGCATTTTAGCATTTTGTATTTAGCATTTTGCATTTAGCATTTTCAATTTAGCATTTTTGCATTTTAGCATTTTGCATTTTTCATTTAGCATTTTCAATTTAGCATTTTTGCATTTTAGCATTTTGCATTTTGCATTTAGCATTTTGCATTTAGCATTTTGCATTTTAGCATTTTGCATTTTTTCATTTTAGCATTTTCGCATTTTTGCATTTTACCATTTTGCATTTTACAATTTTGCATTTTGCATTTTAGCATTTTAGCATTTTGCATTTTAGCATTTTGCATTTTTACTTTTGCATTTTGCATTTTTGCATTTAGCATTTTGCATTTAGCATTTTGCATTTTAGCATTTTGCATATTTGCATTTTGCATTTTGCTTTTTGTATTTTAGCATTTTGCATTTTAGATTTTGCATTTAGCATTTTACATTTTAGCATTTCGCATTTTTGTATTATAGCATTTTTAAATTTTTGCGTTTTAGCATTTTAGCATTTTGCATTTTAGCATTTTGTAGTTTTGCATTTTGCATTTTGCACTTTAGCATTAAGCATTTTACATTTTAGCATTTTAGCAATTTGCATTTTAGCATTTTAGCATTTAGCATTTTTGCTTTTGAATTTTACATTTATGCATTTTGCATTTTAGCATTTTGCATTTAGCATTTAGTATTTTGTATTTTGCATTTTGCTTTTTAGCATTTTGCATTTTAGCATTTTATATTTTTGCAATTTTGCATTTTTGAAATTTGCATTTTTATATTTTGCATTTTCATTTTTGCATTTTAGCATTTTTCATTTTGTATTTTGCATTTTGTATTTAGCATTTAACATTTTAACATTTTGCATTTTTGCATATTACCATTTTTGCATTTTTCCATTTTAGCATTTTGCATTTTAACATTTTGCATTTTGCATTTTAGCATTTTAGCATTTTGCATTTTGTCTTGTGCATTTTGTATTTTTGCATTTTGCATTTTTGCATTCTAGCATTTTGCATTTAGCATTTAGCATTTAGCATTTAGCATTTTACATTTTAGCATTTGGCATTTAAGCATTTTGCATTTTTGCATTTTGCAGTTTTACATTTTTTCATTTTGCATTTTTTCATTTTGAATTTTTCTTTTTGTATTTTACCATTTTACATTCTGGATTTTGCATTTAGTATTTTTCATTTTAGCATTTCACATTTTTGCATTATAGCATTTTTTAATTTTTGCATTTTTGTATTTTTACATTTTGCATTTTAGTATTTTGCATTTTTGCATTTTGCATTTTGCATTTTAGCATTTTGCATTTTGCATTTAGCATTTTAGCATTTTAGATTTTTGCATTTTAGCATTTAGCATTTTTTCTTTTTCATTTTGCATTTAGCATTTTGCATTTTAGCATTTTGCATTTAACATTTAGCATTTTGCTTTTAGCATTTTGCATTTTTGCAATTTTGCATTTTTGAATTTTGTAGTTTTGCATTTTGCATTAGCATTTTGTAATTTGCATTTAGCATTTAACAATTTTGTATTTTGCATTTTTGCATTTTAGCATTTTTGGATTTTAGCATTTTAGCATTTTAGCATTTTAGCATTTTGAATTTTAGCATTTTACATTTTAGTGCTTTGCATTTTTCATTTTAGCATTTTAGCATTTTGCATTTTAGCATTTTGCATTTTAGCATTTTAGAATTTTACATTTTTGCTTTTGCATTTTACATTTTTATATTTTAGCATTTTAGCATTTAGCATTTAGCATTTAGCATTTTTGCATTTTGCATTTTTGTATTTTAGCATTTTGCATTTTAACATTTTGCATTTTGCATTTTAGCATTTTGCATTTTAGCATT
The DNA here is from genome assembly GCF_030272615.1 of Cryptomeria japonica. NCBI lineage: Eukaryota > Viridiplantae > Streptophyta > Pinopsida > Cupressales > Cupressaceae > Cryptomeria > Cryptomeria japonica. The sequence goes on from NC_081410.1 coordinate 605,171,069, forward strand.
TTGCATTTTTACTTTTACATTTTGCATTTTTGCATTTAGCATTTAGCATTTTAGCATTTTGCATTTTTGCATTTTGCATTTTGCTTTTCGTATTTTAGCATTTTGCATTTTAAATTTTGCATTTAGCATTTTACATTTTAGCATTTCACATTTTTGCATTATAGGATTTTTAAATTTTTGCATTTTAGCATTTTAGCATTATGCATTTTAGCATTTTGTAGTTTTGCATTTTGCATTTTACACTTTAGCATTTAGCATTTAGCATTTTGCATTTTAGCATTTTAGCAATTTGCATTTTAGCATTTTAGCATTTAGCATTTTTTCTTTTGAATTTTACTTTTTTGCATTTTGCATTTTAGCATTTTGCATTTAGCATTTAGCATTTAGCATTTTGTATTTAGCATTTTGCATTTTAGCATTTTGCATTTTAGCATTTTATATTTTTGCAATTTTGCATTTTTGAAATTTGCATTTTTATATTTTGCATTTTCCTTTTTGCATTTTAGCATTTTGCATTTTGCATTTTGCATTTTGTATTTAGCATTTAACATTTTAACATTTTGCATTTTTGTATATTACCATTTTTGCATTTTTCCATTTTAGCATTTTGCATTTTAGCATTTTGCATTTTACATTTTAGCATTTTGCCATTTTGCATTTTGCATTTTTGCATTTTGCATTTTTGCATTTTAGCATTTTGCATTTAGCATTTTGCATTTAGCATTTTGCATTTAGCATTTTACATTTTAGCATTTGGCATTTAAGCATTTTGCATTTTTGCATTTTACAGTTTTGCATTTTTGCATTTTGCATTTTTTCATTTTGAATTTTTCTTTTTGTATTTTACCATTTTACATTCTGGATTTTGCATTTAGCATTTTTCAGTTTAGCATTTCACATTTTTGCATTATAACATTTTTAAATTTTTGCATTTTTGTATTTTTGCATTTTGCATTTTAGTATTTTGCATTTTTGCATTTTGCATTTTGCATTTTAGCAGTTTGCATTTTGCATTTTGCATTTTAGCATTTTAGCATTTTAGATTTTAGCATTTTAGCATTTAGCATTTTTTCTTTTTCATTTTGCATTTAGCATTTTGCATTTTGGCATTTTGCATTTAACATTTAGCATTTTTCTTTTAGCATTTTGCATTTTTGCATTTTGCATTAGCATTTTGTAATTTGCATTTAGCATTTAACAATTTAGCATTTTGCTTTTTTGCATTTTAGCATTTTTGGATTTTTGCATTTTAGCATTTTAGCATTTTAGCATTTTGAATTTTAGCATTTTGCATTTTAGTGCTTTGCATTTTTCATTTTAGCATTTTAGGATTTTGCATTTTAGCATTTTAGAATTTTACATTTTTGCTTTTGTATTTTACATTTTTATATTTTAGCATTTTAGCATTTAGCATTTAGCATTTTTGCATTTTGCATTTTGTATTTTAGCATTTTGCATTTTAACATTTTGCATTTTGCATTTTAGCATTTTAGCATTTTACATTTTAGCAGTTTAGCATTTTGCATTTTTGCTTTTGCATTTTGCATTTTTGCATTTTGTATTTTTGCATTTTTGCATTTTAGCATTTAGCATTTAGCATTTAGCATTTAGCATTTAGCATTTAGCATTTTTGCATTTTGCATTTTACATTTTGCATTTAGCATTTAGCATTTTAGCATTTTGCATTTTGACATTTTTAAATTTTTACATTTTGCATTTTCCTTTTTCCATTTTTGGTTTTTGCATTTTAGCATTTTGTATTTAGCATTTTGCATTTTAGAATTTTTACACTTTTTCATTTTAGCATTTTACTATTATTCATTTTAGCATTTTTTAGTTTAGAACTTTGCATTTTGCATTTTGCATTTTATCATTTTAGTATTTTAGCATTTTGCATTTTTTCTTTTCCATTTTGCATTTTTGCATTTTTCTTTTATGCATTTTTGCATTTTACTTTTAACATTTTTTCATTTTAGCATTTTGCATTTTGCGTTTTGCATTTTAAATTTTAGCATTTTGCATTTTTGTATTTTTGTATTTTTGTATTTTTGCATTTTTGCATTTTTGCATTTTAACATTTTAGTATTTTGCATTTTAGCATTTTATCATTTTAGCATTTTGCATTTTAGCATTTTAGCATTAAGCATTTTTGCATTTTAGCATTTTAGCATTTTGCATTTTAGCATTTTGCATTTTAGCACTTTGCACTTTGCACTTTGCATTTTGCATTTTAGAATTTTAGCATTTTAGCATTTTGCATTTTTGTTTTTGCATTTGGCATTTTTGCATTTTAGCATTTTGCATTAAACATTTTTGCATTTTAGCATTTTGCATTTTGCATTTATCATTTTATCATTTTGCATTTTTGCATTGTTTCATTTTTGTATTTTAGCATTTTAGCATTAAGCAATTTTGCTTTTGTATTTTGCATTTTTGCATTTTATATTTTTTCATTTTAGCATTTTTGCATTTAGCATTTTGCATTTTAGCATTTTACATTTTTGCATTTTAGCATTTTCCTATTTTTTGTATTTTATCATTTTAGCATTTTGCATTTTAGCACTTTGCATTTTACATTTTGCATTTTAGCATTTTAGCATTTTAGCATTTTGCATTTTTTACTTTTGCATTTTGTATTTTTGCATTTTAGCATTTAGAATTTAGTATTTTTGCATTTTAGCATTTTGCATTTTGCATTTTAGCATTTTGCATTTTTGAATTTTTGAATTTTTGCATTTTTGCATTTTTGCATTTTGCATTTTAGCATTTTAGCATTTTAGCATTAAGCATTTTTGTTTTTGCATTTTACATTTTGCTTTTTTGCTTTTTTGCATTTTATCTTTTTTGCATTTAGCATTTAGCATTTTACATTTAGCATTTTAGCATTTTGCATTTAAATATTTTAGTATTTTGCATTTTAGCATTTTCCATTTTGCATTTTAGGATTTTACTATTTAGCATTTTTGCTTTTGCATTTTTACATTTTGGATTTTTGCATTTTAACATTTTTTCATTTAGCATTTAGCATTTTTCATTTAGCATTTTGCATTTTAGCATTTTAGCATTTAGCATTTAGCATTTTAGTATTTTAGCATTTTGCATTTTAGCATTTAGCGTTTAGCATTTTTGGTTTTGTATTTTGCATTTTTGCATTTTCCTTTTTTGCGTTTTTGTATTTAGCATTTTGCATTTTGCATTTACCAATTTATCATTTTAGCATTTTAGCATTTTCCATTTTAGCATTTTAGCATTTTGCATTTTTGCTTTTGCATTTTACATTTTTGCAATTTGCATTTTTGCATTTTAACATTTTTCATTTAGAATTTATCATTTTTCATTTATCATTTTTGCATTTTTGCATTTTAGCATTTTAGTATTTTAGCATTTTGCATTTTAGCACTTTGTATTTTGCATTTTGCATTTTAGCATTTTAGCATTTTGCATTTTTGTATCATAGCATTTTGCATTTAACATTTTTGCATTTTAACATTTATCATTTAGCATTCTCCATTTAGCATTTTGTATTTTACATTTATTATTTTGTATTTTAGCATTTTCCATTTGGGTATTTTGCATTCTTGCATTTTAGCATTTTTGCATTTTAGCATTTTAGCATTTTTCATTTTTGCATTTTAGAATTTTAGCATTTAGCATTTTAGCATTTTAGCATTTAAGATTTTTTCTTTTGCATTTTGCATTTTTACATTTTTTACTTTTGCATTTTAGCATTTTTGCATTTAGCAATTTGCATTTTGCATTTAGTATTTTGCATATTAGCAGTTTGCATTTTAGTATTTTGCAGTTTGTATTTTGGCATTTTGCATTTTAGTATTTTGCATTTTAGTATTTTAGCATTTTGCATTTTAGCATTTTAGCATTTAGCATTTAGCATTTTTTCATTTTGCATTTTTTCATTTTGCATTTTTGCATTTTTGCATTTAGCATTTAACATTTAGCATTTTAGCATTTTTGCATTTTAACATTTTTTCATTTTAGCATTTTAGCATTTTGCATTTTTGCTTTTGCATTTTTACATTTTAGTATTTTAACATTTTAGCATTTTACATTTAGCATTTATCATTTAGCATTTTTGAATTTTGCATTTTTGCATTTTTCCATTTTAGTATTTTTTAATTTTAGCATTTTGCATTTTAGCACTTTGCATTTTGCATTTTAGCATTTTAGCATTTTAGCATTTTGCATTATAGCACTTTGCATTTAGCATTTTAGCATTTTAGCATTTAGCATTTTAGTCTTTGCATTTTAGCATTTTAGAATTAAGCATTTTTGCTTTTGTATTTTGCATTTTTGCATTTTGTATTTTTGCATTTTTGCATTTTTGTATTTAGCATTTTGCATTTTAGCATTTTAGCATTTAGCATTTAGCATTTTTGCTTCTGCATTTTTGCATTTTGCATTTTTGCATTTTTGTATTTTTGCATTTAGCATTTTTCATTTTGCATTTAGCATTTTCGCATTTTAACATTTTGCATTTTAGCATTTTAGCATTTTGCATTTTTGCTTTTGCATTTTAGCATATTAGCATTTTAGCATTTTGCATTTAGTATTTTGCATTTTAGCATATTAGCATTTTAGCATTTTGCATTTAGTATTTAGCATTTTGCATTTAGCATTTTAGAATTTTTTATTTTTGCATTTTTCTATTTTAGCATTTTAGCACTTTGCATTTTGCATTTTAGCATTTTAGCATTTTGCATTTTAGCACTTTGCATTTTGCATTTTAGCATTTTAGCATTTTAGCATTTAGCATTTTAGTATTTTGCATTTTAGCATTTTAGCATTAAGCATTTTTGCTTTTGCATTTTGCATTTTTGCATTTTGTATTTTTACATTTTAGCATTTTTGCATTTAGCATTTTGTATTTTAGCATTTTAGCATTTAGCAATTTAGCATTTTATCATTTAGCATTTTTGCATTTAGCATTTATCATTTTAGCATTTTTGCATTTAACACTTTGCATTTTGCATTTAGCACTTTGCATTTTGCATTTAGCACTTTAGCATTTTAGCACTTTACCATTTTAGCATTTTAGCATTTATCATTTTGGCATTTAGCATTTTAGCATTTAGCATTTTAGCATTTTTGCATTAGCACTTTGTATTTTGCATTTTAGCATTTTAGCATTTAGCATTTTAGCATTTTGCATTTTAGCATTAAGCATTTTTGCTTTTGTGTTTTGCATTTTTGCAATTTGTATTTTTGCATTTTAGCATTTTTGCATTTTAGTATTTTAGCATTTTACATTTTTACTTTTGCATGTTGCATTTTTGCATCATAGCATTTTGTATTTAGCATTTTGTATTTTATATTTAGCATTTTTCATTTTAGCATTTTCCATTTTGGTATTTTCCATTTTTGCATTTTAGCATTTTAGCATTTTTCATTTTAGCATTTTAGCATTTTAGCATTTAGCATTTTAGCATTTTAGCATTTAGCATTTTTGCTTTTGCATTTTGCATTTTGCATTTAGTATTTTGCATTTTAGCATTTTATATTTTAGTATTTTGTAGTTTGTATTTTGGCATTTTGCATTTTAGCATTTTAGCATTTTGTATTTTAGTATTTTAGCATTTAGCATTTTTGCTTTTGCATTTTTACATTTTGCATTTTTGCATTTTTGCATTTTTGCATTTAGCATTTAGCATTTTAGCATTTTTGCATTGTAGCATTTTAGCATTTTACATTTTAGCATTTTAGCATTTTGCATTTTTTGCCTTTGTATTTTTGCATTTTAGGATTTTAGCATTTTGCATTTAGCATTTTAGCATTTTGTATTTTTGTATTTTTGTATTTTATCATTTTATCATTTTACCATTTTTCATTTTAGCACTTTGCATTTTGCATTTTAGCATTTTAGCATTTTGCATTTTTTGCCTTTGCATTTTTGCATTTTAGCATTTTGCATTTTGTATTTAGCATTTTGCATTTAGCATTTTAGCATTTTGTATTTTTATATTTTAGCATTTTAGCATTTTAGCATTTTAGCATTTTTTATTTTAGCACTTTGCATTTTGCATTTTAGCATTTTAGCATTTTGCATTTTTTCTTTTGCATTTTGTATTTTTACATTATGCATTTTTCTATTTTAGCATTTTGTATTTAGCATTTTGCATTTATCATTTTTCTATTTTAGCATTTAAAATTTTACATTTGCATTTTGCATTTAGCATTTTACATTTTGGCATTTTAACATTTTTTCATTTTTTCATTTTTTCATTTTATCATTTTATCATTTTGCATTTTAGCATTTTATTATTTTAGCTTTTGCATTTGCATTTTGCATTTTTGTATTTTAGCATTTAGCATTTTGCATTTTTGCATTTTAGCATTTTTCATTTGGTATTTTGCATTTAGCATTTTGCATTTTACATTTAGCATTTTGCATTTTAGAATTTTGCATTTTTGTAGTTTGCATTTTGGCATTTTAGTATTTTTGCATTTTTGCATTTGTGCATTTTATCATTTTTCATTTTAGCATTTTAGCATTTAGCAATTTTTCTTTTACATTTTGCATTTTTACATTTTTTATTTTTGCATTTTAGCATTTTTGCATTTAACATTTAGCATTTTGCATTTTAGCATTTTGCATTTTAGCATTTTGCATTTTAGCATTTTGTAGTTTGTATTTTAGCATTTTGCATTTTAGCATTTTGCATTTTAACATTTTAGCATTTTAGCATTTTGCATTTTGGATTTTGCATTTTGGATTTTGCATTTTGGATTTTTGCATTTTAGCATTTTGCATTTATCATTTTTGCATTTTTGTATTTTTGTATTTTGCATTTTACATTTGCATTTTGCATTTATCATTTTGCATTTTAGGATTTTACATTTTGGCACTTAAACATTTTTGCATTTTTGTATTTTAGCATTTTAGCATTTTAGCACTTTACATTTTAGCATTTTAGCATTTTAGCATTTTAGCATTAAGCATGTTTGCTTTTGCATTGTGCATTTTTCATTTTTTCAATTTTTATTTTTGCATTTTAGCATTTTTGCATTTAGCATTTAGCATTTTGCATTTAACATTTTCCATTTAGTATTTTAGCATTTTGTATTTTAGCATTTTGCATTTTAGAATTTTAGCATTTTGCATTTCATCATTTATCATTTAGAATTTTTGCAATTTAGCATTTTGCATTTTAGCATTTTGCATTTTATCATTTATCAGTTAGTATTTTTGCAATTTAGCATTTTGTATTTTGCATTTTGCATTTTTGCATTTTAGCATTTTCCATTTAGCATTTAGCATTTAGAATTTAGCATTTAATATTTTTTATTTACCATTTTTGCATTTTTGAATTTTGCATTTTTGCATTTCGCATTTTTCTTTTTGCATTTTTGCATTTTGCAAAATGCTAAAATGCAAAATGCTAAATGCAAAATGCAAAATGCTAAATTGTTAAAATGCAAAATGCAAAATGCAAAATGCTAAAATGCAAAAAGCAAAATCCAAAATGCTAAAATGCTAAAATGCAAAATGCAAAATGCTTAAATACTAAATGCAAAATGTAAAATGCAAACTGCAAAATGCTAAATTTTAAATGAAAAATGCTAAAATACAAAATACAAAATGCAAAATGCTAAATTGCAAAAATTCTAAATGCTAAATGCAAAATGCTAAAATGCTAAAATGCAAAATGCTTAAATGCTAAAATGCAAAATGCTAAAATGCTAAAATGCAATATGTTAAAATGCAATATGCTAAAATGCAAAATGCTAAAATGCTAAAATGCTAAATGCTAAATGCAAAATGCAAAATAATAAATGCTAAATGCAAAAATGCTAAAATAAAAAAAAAAAATGAAAAAAAGTAAAATGCAAAATGCAAAAGCAAAAATGCTTAATGCTAAAATGATAAAATGCAAAATGCTAAAATGCTAAAATGCAAAATGCTAAAATGCAAAAATGCAAAAATGCAAAAATGCCAGAACGCAAAATGCTAAAATGCAAAATGCTAAATTCAAAATGCAAATGCAAAATGAAAAATGCAAAAATGCAAAAATGCTAAATGCCAAATGATAAAATGCAAAATGCTAAAATGCTAAAATGCAAAATGCTAAAAATCTAAAATGCAATATGCTAAAATGCGAAATGCTAAAATGCTAAATGCAAAATGTTAAATGCAAAATGCTAAATGCTAAATGCAAAAATGCTAAAATGCAAAAATAAAAAATGAAAAAATACAAAATGCACAATGCAAAAGCAAAAATGCTTAATGCTAAAATGCTAAAATGCAAAATGCTAAAATGATAAAATGCAAAAATACAAAAATGCAAAATGCAAACGGAAAATGAACAATGCAAAATGCTAAAATGCAAAATGCCAAAATGCTAAAATGAAAAAATGAAAAAATACTAAAATGCAAAAATACAAAAATTCAAAAATGTAAAATGCTAAAATGCAAAATGCTGAATACAAAATCCAAAATGCAAAATGCTAAAATGCAAAAAGCAAAATGCAAAATGCTAAAATGCAAAATGCAAAAATGGAAAATGAAAAAATGCAAAAATGCAAAATGCTAAAATGCAAAATGCTAAAATACAAAATGATAAAATGCAAAATGCAAAATGTAAAATGCAAAATTCAAAATGCAAAATGCTAAATGCAAAATGAAAAAATGAAAAACTGCAAAATACAAAAGCAAAAATGTAAAATGCTAAAATGCTAAAATGCAAAATGCTAAAATGCTAAAATGCAAAATGCAAAATGCTAAAATGCAAAATTGCTAAAATACCAAATGCTAAAATGCTAAAATAAAAAATGCAAAATGCCAAAATGCAAAATGCTAAAATGCAAAAATGCAATTAAATTAGAACAATAATATTACTGTATAGGTGATACAGAGAGAAATATCATTGTTTCACATGGGTTGAAGAAATAAACCCTAATTTGGTATCGATACTACAAAAAAACCTCAAATTGCATTACATCAAATGCAATGACTATTGAAACAGATGAAATAGATGACACTATGTATTATGATCTTCAGGGAATGGACACAATGTGAAGGGTTTTGGATGATAATTGGACCTTGCATCATTAGGAACTAGTTGGAATCAAGCAGTGCGTATTCGACTCTTCAAGTGATTATTGGAGAAAAGGGACAGTAACTACAAGTTAAACACCTCTACAAGGCAATCTAAATTTCCTCAAGGGATAGCGATCATAGTGAAATACACTTCAGGATATACCAGAGTGAATATGAAAGCACGCAAGGATGTGATAAATTTTTAGTGAATAAAAGAAGGCGTCCAAGGTTTTGAGAAGAGAAACGGATTCAAATGTGTGCCTAGGGTTTACAGACTTGCATTAAAATGTTTGTCTTTGTTTTTGTTAGCATTTACATTATACAGAGATTGCCGAGTTGTGTTTGTGGAGTGGATAAACTCTTTCCAAAAGAGTTTAGATATTTTTCAAAGCTTTTTTATTCAGTTGTTATCTCTCAGGTTCAGTAGAAATTTAATACAGTGATCAGACATGGTTGATAGAGGACATTTGGGTTCATGGGTGAATGTGGGCTGGGAATACTCACGTCATGTTCCATAAGGGGTCTACACAAATAGTAAATGGAAGGACATGGTGATACAGGTAAACCGGAATGGAAATAACAAGGTTTTTTGGCCAGTTTCAAAACACTTTCAAGGCTTCTTTAGGAATAAATGCAATGTGGCATGGAGGTAGAATAACAATGGAAGGAGATTCACTCAAGGATGTTTTAATAATGGTGAAAATCAAGGGAATTTTGAGAAGCAATTCAAGGGATTTTTGAAGATATTATCTTTGGATGTGGGCAATCAGCGAACATTTGCCAGGGTTGTTGTCTTAGCAAATAAGGAAACTGCGGCTAGGGTTTTTGTTTCTTCACAATAGGTGGGAAATAAGGTAAATGTGAACCTCAAAAAAGCTAGTCCGGAAAAGGTAAGTAAGATACCTACTAATCCTATTATGCCGGGGGTTTCTTCATCACAGCTTTGGGCTCCTATCCCTTGTATCGATCTTTTGGGTTCCTATGTCGATAAGAAAGGGAATTGTTTTCATATGAATGCTATTTTTGGGGATATTTGGGGTGATCAAATTAGTTTGTTAAAGCTTTATCAAAAATTGCAGAAAAAATTTGGGGATAGGCATTATTTTCAATTATTGTCTGCGAATGTTTTTATTATTGTCTTTGATTCTCCTTCTTTTAGAGATGAGGTATTAATAACTTTGCATCATTGGTTTGAAACATATTTAATTTCAATTGCATCTTGGAAACCTTTTTTGGTTCCTTCTTGGTCTATTTTGAAACTTATTCCTTTCTGGTTCGATTTACCTAAAATTCCTTTTGAATTTATGGATCCAGATGTTCTTAAGAAAATTGGAAATACTATTGAAACTTTTTTAACATCTAAAATGGACTTTATGGAGGGGGAGGTTTTGGTAAAAATTTGTGCTCTTATTAACCCTAATAATGTTTGTCACTGTACTTGTAATATCAAGTCTCATGATGGTATTTGGCACTAGTTAATTGAGAAATTAGATATGGAAATTCTGAAGTCTCCTTTACTTTTGGATGCTCCGTTACTTATGGATTTTAAGAAAAACCAGTAGATTGTTGGCTCTGTCCCTAAATCCATTAATAAATATAGTTTGTTGGTGGGACCTTCGGTTGAAGGATGTAGAAATGTCTCTTCATATAAATTGGTAGAAATAGGTCACATTAATCTTGAAAATAATCCATCGTGTCGTAATTCTGGGAAACCAAATGATCACACTTCGGGTTCGGTCTCACTTTTGTCTTTACCGAAGACATTTTCTAATGATGGGGGTATAGTGAATGGTAATCCCCCAATGAATTGAGTAGATCATCCATTGATGATAGATTTCCCTAAGATGCCAAATAATCACACAAAGGGTAAGGATGACAATTTGTCTTCATGCACTCAAAAGGAGGTTTTGGATTCTTCAAAGAATGCGAATTTAGAAAAAAATGCAGTGGTTGATATGGAAAATATTAAATAGGTACCTACCATAGGTTTTTCTAATGATGCTTCTTTAGTTTAGGAAATTAAAAATTTGGTGTCTAATAATTCCCCTCTAAATGTTAAATTAATATGGCTAATGAATCTTCCTTAGGGAATAGTAATTCGTCAGAGGTTGTCCCTGTTATTATGCCAGATGAGAATCTAGTTTAGCAAGTAAATGATATTTTTAACAATCATGCACATCAAATGGATGAGGGTATTACTAATAGAGTTGTTTGTTCAATTGAGAATGATTTGGGGGGTATAAACTCGACCATTCCAATTTCTGCATCTGCTAACCCTTTTGTGGTTTTGGCTACAACAGAGTTGGGTTTTGAAGATAATCCAATTATCTTGGCTTCTCCAAAGTCATGCAAGAGTTTACCAATTGTCCAAACAACTCCAATTTTTTCACCATCAGTGGTTTCTCCTAGGAGAGGTAGGCCTCCAAATAATCTTAAGACTCAAATGGAAATTAATACTGGAATTGAAAAGACTTTGTCCCTTTCTCCTACTGGTGGACAAGGAAGGAGTTCCATCTCTCTTGGTAGGCCTAAGAAAACATGCCTAACTCCTGTAAGTGTAAAAAGAAAGAGGAGTAAAAGATTTGTGACTAGTCCTCCTGTGACAAAATCAAGGGCTATGAAATGTAATTTGCAAGGTTGCTTTGGGAAAAGCAAAAATTATCTGATTAATGGGAAGAGGAGAGCTTCAACCTTCCCTCGAGGACAATGAGAATTATTTCTTGGAATGCTAGGGGCTTAAATTCCCCTAGCAAGTAGCATTTAATTAAGTCTCAGATGGACTTAATTAAGTGTGATATTTTTATGTTGCAAGAAACAAAATTATCAAAGGAGTCTGCTAATTTGGTTTTTTCATCTTGGAGAAGGTGGAATTTTCTTTCTTGTCTGGCTTGTGGTGTTTCATGAGGTTTGGCACTACTTTGAAATAATTATAATATTGAGGTAAAGTTAATGGCATCTGCTACAAATTGGATGTTGTCTTTAGTTATAAGCAAGATTTTGAAGGTTAAATTCTAGCTTTTTAACATTTATGCTCTGTCAAGAATTCAAGGGAAGAGTAAGTTATGGGGTGAATAAAAGAGGATTTCTTCTCCCTTAAAACATGGTTCCTTTATTATCTTCGGGGGTGATTTTAATGCTATCATTGATTTAGATGAGAAAAGAGGAGGTGTTTTCCCTAATAAAAGGATTATGGATGACTTTGGGGATTTCATTTTTGATATGAGCCTTTTTTATTGTAAGTCTCAGAATGGGGTTTTCACATGGATAAACATGAGAAGTGATTTTTCTTAGATTGCTGAGAGATTAGATTGGTTTTTTTATCTGAGAATTAGATTGATTCAGATTTTGAATTCTTTTCCTCTATTCTACCGGTCTCGAGTTCTGATCATTTTCTAATTTCCCTTTCAGTTATTGAGGATAGGGCTTCTCTTAAGTCTCTATTTAAATTTGAGCCCATGTGCTTTAGGGATTCTTCCTTTTTGCCTCTGCTTATGAAATGGTTAAATTCTACTCCTTTTTGTTTAGGGTCCCGTATGTTTTAGATTGCTAAGAAGTTGAGTTATTTGAAATTGAATATTACGGAATGGTATATCTTGCATTTTAAGAATATTTTTCAGGAGAAACAAAGGATCCAAGATATGATTCAGTGTCTTAATACTCATGTGCTTCAACATGGTATGGTGCCACAAGTTTTTTATGAATTGAAGTCACTAAAATTACAGCTTGAGGAGGTGTTAGCTAGAGAGGAAATCTATTGGAGACAGAAATATAGAGAGTTATGGCTTTCAGATGGTGACAAGAACACACATTTTTTTCATTCTTCAAGTAAGATTAAAAGATGTAGGAAAAGGATATCTTGTATTCTGTAATGCCCCGCCAGGAAACCCCGAAGGGATAAGCTAAAATAACAAGAATAGAGTGCAAAATTTTTTTTTTTAAAGGTTACAACACATAAGATGCAACACGATAACAAAGATTTAGATTACAAAGCGGAAGACTTCAACTAACTCCTAGAGAGTTTCCCAACGAGATTACTTAAATTTTCACAATACACTTTAACTCACACCATTAATCCATTACGCTGAAAATCTTAATAATGAGATAATTCATAATCAGGATAATTTATTTCAAAGATGGAAATATAAATCACAAGCAAGGATTCATCATCAAGATCCATTCATGATTCTCATTCAAGCCTTTTCAATTAAAATTACAAACCATACATTTAACATTCTAATACACTAGGATTTCATCATAACATAAGAGATCTTTCCAAGCATCTTAAATTCCTTAACAACAACTGAGTATAATTCATTACTCTAAGTTACATTCATTCATAATCCAATTCATTGCATTTAAAAGGACGATTTCACACATGCATTACGATAAACCGCATCTCAACCAATTATGCATTCGATCCACATGGCATTCAAGAAAGAACTGAATATAAGCATCTATAGTTATTTCCAATTATCCACTTAACCATTCAACATAAATTAATCATACATGATAAAGCTGAAATAAAAGAAACACAAGAGAATACATCACATAACACCGTAATGATCTCGGAGTTCACCCCTAAGGGCTACATCTCCGGGTCTGCGCAACTGCAAGACCCCTCAGATAAATAATAAGTTTAAGAGTACAAGAGGTTACACCATACAATCCAGCCATCAAGGCGATACATAAGCAATATACAACGACCACGACGGTCAATAAATACATAAACGATCCTTACAAGGAACAGGATCCAGCTGAACATAATCAAAGCTAATAACATAAGAGTCCATGAGAGCATCCATAAAACTGAGCCATCACCACCCAAGGTCTAACCTGAAACCGACACTCACAAGGGCAGAGACAAAGGACGACTCACAAAGGTACTCAAAACAGAACAAAACAACAACACACTAGCGAACGTAGGGACAAGTGTCATCACACAACCTGGTATGGATACCATGGCAAGTCTTCATAGGTCCCGACCCATACACTGGTAACCCTGGCAACCTAATCCGAACTTCCGGCCCATCCAAGCCTCATGTGGACCCACACCTCCTCTCGTGAAGACAAGGAAGATGGTTTGCCATTTCAGGCCTTCTCACAGCATGTCGAATCTATGATAGCATTCATCCCATGTGTGAGGCACATTATCTTATTTAGAGATTATTTTCTAATCTACTTAGGTTATCACTTATTAGACTCACTTTCGACGGGTTACCCAGCAGCCACTTTGGGCGCGATCCCCAATCGAAAGCCACTTTCCCATACGACACTAGGCTAACTCAGACGAACTCAAACCACGGAATACACATGGTAAGACGAACGGAGTTCAAGAAGGAGAACAATCATCTGGTCAAACACGACCCAACGGTAATCACTTACTGACGGTACTCTAACTAGAGACCTGACAACTAAGGTTAACCACGAATCATTATTCGACTCACTCAAAGAGGGTATAACCAACTAATTCAACATCACAATCCAAAGTCAACTCAAAATTCGAGGACTGAAACAGGTACACCAAGTCAATCCATACGACAGGGTCCTATTAAACAAAGCAAAACATGCCATTTCACAATTAAAGCGAATACAGTAATTAAAATCGCAATGCAATAATTAGAAAAGACAATATTTTTCTCAAATTGATTTATTCATTAAACGACAATCAAGTTTTCTACAAGATCTAAAACAACTTACAGTTATCTACCTTATCAAGGGATAAGTCATTCTTGGTTTTCTAACTCGTTAAAATTCAAAGCATAAACAGACATATGAGCCATAATGAGTTTTTAACCAATTCGTATAATAAAATTCAGACAACCATTAATCGACTAAAATAAGATATTTAATCTCCCAATCAAAACGTCATTACATACTGGTCTAAAATCAGTCTCTACAGATTCATAATTTCAATTCCAGTTACATAATACGGATTATGAAAATAAAAATAAAGGAAATTCAGTTGTAGATACTCATTTCCAACGCACATGATATAAACTTATTTAACGAAGATTGGACCCAAGCCTAGCCAATTAACATTTGATGATGAAATTATCAATGTTAGAACTTAATGAGACAGGGTGCACAAATCATGAAAGAAACTTGAATGACTAATTCACCTATAAATTCTATTATATACTCAATCAAAATCAAGTTATCCTTTATCCTGATATGCCCCTTCCATCAAAATTAAACTAAACATTAAACATGACTCTCTCTAAAAAAATGATATAAAAATCATAAGTATATTTATTTTTAAATACCAAACAACATACATTAACACAACCCCTTTCTTTTGAATAATAAAAAAAATTGCATTAACAAAAACCATTTTATAACTATGATTTCTTTTTAACAAAAAAAAGCGCGTTTTTTTTTTTTAAAATTAGGCCGAAGCGAGCTGGGAAGGGCCATGCCCTAACCCTAGCCGCAGCGCTTGGGGATCCTCGTGGGCGGCGCTCGCAGCGGTGCCCGCAGGCGCCGCGGTGCCCTGCGGCCACCGCGGCCCCTGCGGCCACCGCCGTGAGCCGCAGGCACCACGGTCTGCGAGAAGGGAGAGGACGGGGGGAGGCGCGAGAGGGGCGTGCGGGGGGAGGCGCAAGGGGAACCCCCACCAAGGGTTCCGTTTTAAAACAACACTCGCCCAGTCCAAAACAAGGCAAACGCCCAGGCCGAAACAAGGCAAACGCCCAGGCCGCATTGAAACATATATATATCCCCATTTTTTTTTTAAAAAAAAAAAACACACAGTTCGAAAGCACGAAAAAAAACGCTTTAAATTTAATTTGCACACACAGTTCGGAAATGAACTAATAAAATTTCTTTATTAAAAACACAGTTCGGATTTCATCAAACGTCCATCACGAAATTGGAATAAATTTCGATTCAATTTAGATCCGAATTAAACAAAATAAGATTGATATCATGTTTTCATGTAGGGTTTTCTCATTCTCTACAAACGCCCAAGGGTTTCAAATGCCCAAAATCAAGGAGGGATAACTAGCATCTCAAAAACAAAAACTCAAAACCAAATTTTCCAGCGAAATTCATATGAACAATCAAATTGATTTTCAATAACCAATTCAGAATCCTACCTCAATTCGCAATCCTGGTATGGCTGAGGGAGAGCCCACCTGTCAGATTCCCCAAAATCTTCTCCAAAATTGTCCATCCTTCCAATTTCCCAAATTTGGGTAATATGGAGGAGTTGACCCAAAAAATTCCATTTTTGGAATTAAAAACTTTTATTTACAATTAATTCCTCAAAATTTTTTTTTTTTTTTTTTTAACTATCAACAAAATAACTTGCTTTATCAAATCAAGGAACGATTTCTCATTTTATCAAAATTTAATCTTTCTAATTTAATAATTCAACAGAATGTAGTTTCGTATATTGCAATTAAATACACAGCTTTCCTTTTTCAACAGCATCTATAAAATGCATTAAATATTCGAAAACAGACATTTAATCGGATTTACTTTCAATTTAACATAGGCAATTCAATAACCACGAAAATCGCATAACGAATACCTGATTAATTTAATCCATTAATCCTCAATGCATTAACGCATATTAATCAAGATAATTACTAAAGACTAGTTAATCAATTAACCAAGCACACCAGGCACACAAATCGAGAAAGCCAACCAAACAGACGACTCGCAAACCCAAACCAACAGGGATTACCGATGATGACTGGCGATGCTCACTAGAGCACGACGAAGGTCAACTAGGGTCTCACGACCACCTAATCCGACTCTAGGGATTAACACGGGTACACTCAAACCTGCAAAACCAGGTGACGACGAACCTCGCACTCATGCGACTTCGTACCTGGAATCTCCTGCAACAAAAGATCATACATGCATACATTTATAAAATCTAATGAAAGCGTTAGTCCGATACTAAAATCACGAAATAGGTACACTGAATAACCTGCATAAAACTAGTGAGAAAACCACATCAATAGCTATGCGTTAATTCAAACATCTAACTATAACATAATATTTCGATAAACTGATCCAGATTAAACCAAGGTTAGAGATCAATTACGGTAGGGGTACTACATATTCAGTGTTAGAATCGGAATTTATTGACAGAGCCAGAGGACATTACTTTAGAGGCAGTTAAGTTTTTTAAGTCATTATTATCTTCGCAAAATGGAAATCTCAGCAATGATATTATATCTAATATTCCTCCTTTAGTATCTTTGGAAGACAACAAGATGTTGATGTCTCCCTTTTCCTTAGAAGAAGTTAAGAGTTTTGTCTTTGCCATGAATCTGGATAAAGCTTAGAGACCAAATGGTTTTACTTTTTTATTTTTTCAGAAATGTTGGGATTTTGTGGGAAATGATGTTTTATTGGCTCTCGAGGAAGCTAGGAGAAATAGGTCTATCTTATAAGAACTTAATACTACAATGATTGCAATTAGTCTTAAAAAAGAGGATACTAAGACTTTTGCTGACTTCCACCCTATTGCTTGACATAACACTTTGTATAAGATATTTACAAAGGCAATGTCCCTTAGGTTGGCAAAAATTCTACCTAGGATCATTTCATTGGAGCAAGGTGGTTTTGTTCCCGCAAGGGAGATGATAGAGGGTACAATTTTATCACATGAGGTGCTACATTATATTTCCACCCAAAGAACCTCGGCTACGATACTTAAACTAGACATGATGAAGACTTAGAATAGAGTAGAGTGGGGGGCTTTATGTGCTATTCTTGTGAAGTTAGGTTTTTCCAAGGCCTGGGTCAAATGGATTCATGCATGTATTTCTTCTGTAAGATTCTCAGTTTTAATTAATGGTTCTCCTCGTGGTTTTTCCACTACCTCTGGGGGTTTGAGACATGGAGATCCCCTTTCTCCCTTTTTGTTTATTCTCCTAGCTGAGAGCTTTAGTTGGGCTATTAGGGCTACTAAAGTGGGGGGGCTTTGGAAAGGTATAAGGATTCAAAATATTTCCCAAAGTATTTCTCATTGTCTCTTTGCATATGATACTCTGTTATTTGGACATGCTTTGTTAGTTGAGGTAAAAGTGATTAAAGGAGTAATACAAAATTATGCATCATTTTTTGGTTAGAAAGTGAATGGTGATAAATCAAAGATTTTTTTCCTTAATACATCACAACTAGTTCAGCATAGGTTGCAATCCTTTTGGGGATTTGAGACTGGAAATGTTCCATGTACTTACCTTGGGATTCCTTTCTTTGTTAAACAGGATAAGATTGGTTTCTAGGATAAGATTATTTTGGTCATTTCTAAAATAATTCTCTCATGGAATCATAGATGGTTAACTTTGGCACATAAAATTGTTCTCATCAAGTCTATTTTGAATTTTCTTCCCATATATCTCATGTCTATTTTGAAGTCTCCAAAAGTAGCTATTATTAGTTTATAGGATACTTTTAGAGATTTTCTTTGGAACAATAATAAAGATGGCAAGAAGAAACTCCCTTTAGTTGCAAGAAGAATCAGAATTTAGCCTTAGGTGCTAAGTTAGTTTGGAAATTATATGACAAGCCTAGCTCCTTATGGACACAGATTATGTTTGCCAAATATTTAAATAATGGACCGAGAGAGTACATTTTTTAAGTCTCAAATTTTCCTTTAGGTTCTACTATTTGGAATTTCCTTTGTAAATGTAGATCAATTATTTTGCCTCATCTCTCATGGATTGTTCATAATGGTAGAAGGTCAGATTCTAGGATGAACTATGGAATGGACACACACCTTTGGTGAATATTAGGGATTGGTCTCCTCTGATCACTATTCTTTCCTCCCTTTGGGGTGTTTTTGTTGCAAATTATTTTGAAATTATGACTTGTGGACCCCTTAAGCTAGCTAGATGGAAGTTGATTGATTTCTTAGATGATTAAAGTATGAAATTAGATTTTGAGAAGTTTTGGGGGATATAATTGTATTTCTTTCTGATTCTGAGGATGAACTTATTTGGACAAAGAATATTTCAGGTAAGTACACTGTGAAAGATGGTTACAACTCTCTTATGGCTACTAAATATTTATCATCTTGGCCTTATAAGTTAATTTGGCATTTGGCTTGTCTTCCTAAAGCTCAAGCCTTTGCGTAGTTGGCAGTTCAAGACAGAGTCCTTATAGGTATAAGACTAGACAGGCTTGGTATTACTGTTGCTTTCCCTTGTGTCCTTTGTAACAAAAATTTGGAATATTATTCACACCTGTTCCTACATTGTGATTATGCTTATGAATGTTGGTAGTGGTTGTTTGAGAAGCTAAATATATCCTTTTTTATTGGTAACGATCCCATTCTCCATTTTAGATCTTGGGCCTTTATGTTTGCCTCATCTTTTTATGCATGTCTTTGGATCATATCTCCATCTATTATGATTTGGAATGTTTGGCTGGATAGAAATAATAGGATATTTAAAAAAATAAGGTGTCTTGTGTCTGAGGTTCTATTAAAAATTGAGTCTTCAATCTCTAAGGTTGCTTTGTCATTTATCTATAATAATTTGGAAAATCTTGCTTCTTTTTCGCATTGGGATAGTAGAGTTACTAGAGTTTGGAAGATGATGTCAGTTTTACCTTCTCATGGTTCAATTTTAAAAAAGAATGATACAATAGGTAAGAGATGCTCTACTAGATGGAAACCTCCTCTTTAGGGGCACTTTAAACAAAATTTTGTTGGGGCCTCTCATGGTAATCTTGGGCTGGCTGGGGTAGGCATGGTAATTTATGATCACAATGCAAATTTTATTCAAGCTAAGTATCATGCTATTGGTTTTAAAACTAACAATTATGTGGAATTTCATATTGTCTTTTGGATTGGATATGGAAATCTCTTTGGGAATTAAGGACTTAATAATTGAAGGTGATTTTATGGTGATTATTCAATGTGTTATGAAAAAGAAATCAAATTGTTGGAATTTGCAGTATATACTTGATCCCATTTTACAAAAAATAGAATTGTTTGAATCTTTCTTGGTATCCCATTGTTACAGAGAAGTTAATAAGATTGTGGATTATTTGGCAAATTTAGCCATTGATAGCAATGCTAATCAGTGAGAGGTGAGTTTTGAGGAAATTCCTTCTAGGGTATGGGAAGGTTTGCAGCAATAATTGTGTGATTTTCTAGAGTAATGTTGATGGAAAATTTTATGATGATAATTATTCCTGCTTTCCCCTTTCATTTCATGTATTCATGTTCATTGTCTGGAGGAGAGTTTGAGCTCATGGTATTTGATATAATAGTGTTCTTCCAAAGGTTTTTTGATACTTTCTTTTTTGGTAGGAAGGTTTTGGGCTCATGGGATTTGGCATAGGGCTTTGGAAAATTCTGTCTTCTTCCATTGATAGTAGTTGTGGAGTCTACATTTGAAAATTATCCGATGGGTTTTTTTTGGCAAATTGTCATATGGGCTCTATGCAAAACTGATATTATATGTGTTGTGACCACATTTTGTATGTGGTTTTGCGTGTGGTGTATAAACTGATCTATTAGATACTATAGGTTTATTTTATGAGCTGTGACCGGAGGTTTTCTTCCCAGGGTTCTTTCCCTTGGTATGCTCTTTGAATCTTATGTAAAAACTAAAAAATATTAATAAAAAAATTTAGTGGAATAATCCACTTTTATTGAAAAAAAAATGCAAAAATGCAAAATTCTAAACGCAAAATGCAAAATGCTAAAAGGAAAAAATGCTAAATGCAAAAAGCTAAATGCAAAATGCTAAAATACACAAATGCAAAATGCTAAAATGTTAAAATGCAAAATGCTAAAATGTAAAAGGTTCAATACAAAATGCTAATGCAAAATACTAAATGTAAAATGCAAAATGCAAAATGCAAAATGCTAAAATGCTAAAATGAAAAATGCAAAAGAACAAAATGCTAAAATGCTAGAATGCAAAATTCTAAAATGCTAAAATGCAAAATGCAAAATGTTAAAATACAAAATGCTAAAATGCAAAATGCTAAAATGCAAAAGGAAAAATGTAAATTATAAAAATACAAAAATGCAAAATACAAAAATGCAAAAATGTTAAATGCTAAATGCTAAATGCTAAATGCTAAATGCCAAAATGCCAAAATGCAAAATGCAAAAATACAAAATGCTAAAATGCAAAATTCTAAATGCAAAATGCTAAATGCTAAATGCAAAATGGTAAAATGCAAAAATGCAAAATGCAAAAAGACAAAATGCAAAAGACAAAATGTAAAATGCTAAAACGCTAAAATGCAAAATGTTAAAATGCTAAAATGCAAAATGCTAAAATGCTAAATGCTAAATGCTGAATGCAAAATGAAAAATACAAAAATGCAAAAATGCAAAACGGAAAACCAAAAATGCAAAATGCTAAAATGCTAAAATGCAAACTGCAAAAATGCTAAAATGCAAAATGGAAAATGCTAAAATGCAAAATGCTAAAATGCAAAACCTAAAATACAAAATATAAAATGCGAAATGCAAAAATGCAAAAAAGCTAAATGCCAAATGCTAAATGCTAAAATGCTAAATGCTAAAATGCAAAAATGCAAAATGCAAAAATGCAAAATGCAAAATCAAAAATGCAAAATGCTAAAATGTTAAAATGCAAAACACTAAAATGCTAAAATGCAAAATGCAAAATGCTCAAATGCAAAATTCTGAAATGCTAAAATGTAAAAATGCAAAAGAAAAAATGCAAAATGCTAAAATGCTAGAATACTAAAATGCTAAAATGCCAAGTGCTAAAATGCAAAATGCTAAAATGCTAAAATGCAAAAATGCTAAAATGCTAAAATGCTAAAATGCAAAATGGTAAAATGCAAAAATGCAAAATGCAAAAATACAAAATGGAAAAGCAAATATGCAAAATGCTAAAATGCTAAAATGCAAAGAGCAAAATGGTAAAATGCTAAAATTCAAAATGCTAAAATGCTATATGTTAAATGCTAAATGCAAAATGCTAAATGCAAAAATGATAAATGCTATAATGCTAAAATACAAAATGCTAAAATGCTAAAATGAAATATGCGAAATGCTAAAATACAAAATGCTAAAATGCTAAATGCTAATTGCTAAATACAAAAATGCAAAAATGCAAAAATGCAAAAATGCAAAAATGCAAAATACAAAATGCAAAATACAAAATGCAAAATGCAAAATGCAAAATGCTAAATGCTAAAATGCAAAATGCTAAAATGCTAAAATGCAAAAAGCTAAAATGCTAAAATGCTAAATGCTAAATGCTAAATGCTAAATGCTAAATGCTCAATGCTAAATGCTAAATGCAAAAATGCTAAAATGCTAAAATGAAAAATGCAAAAATGCAAAGTGCAAAAGAAAAAATGCTAAATGCTAAAATGCAAAATGCTAAAATGCTAAAATGCAAAATGCAAAATGTAAAATGCTAAAATGCAAAATGCTAAAATGCTAAAATGCTAAAATACAAAATGCTAAAATGCAAAATCCTAAAATGCTAAATGTAAAATGCTAAATGTTAAATGCAAAATGCTAAATGCTAAATGCTAAATGCAAAAATACTAAACTGCAAAAATGCAGAATCAAAAATGTGAAATACTAAAATGCTAAAATGCTAAATGCTAAAATGCTAAAATGCAAAATGCTAAAATGCTAAAATGCAAAACACTAAAATTCTAAAATGCAAAAATGCAAAAAAGCTAAAATGCAAAAATGCAAAATGCTAAAATGAAAAATACTAAATGTAAAATGCAAAATGCTAAAATGCTAAAACGCTAACTGCAAAATGCTAAGTACAAAATGCTAAAATGCAAAAATACAAAATGCAAAAGCAAAAATGAAAAATGCTAAAATGCTAAAATGCAAAATGCAAAGTGCTAAAATGCAAAATGCTAATGCAAAATGCTAAAATGCTAAAATGCAAAAATGCAAAATGCTAAAATGCTAAATGCTAAATGCAAAATGCAAAATGCAAAAATATAAAAATCCAGAAACCAAAAATGTAAAAAACAAAATGCAAAATGCAAAAATGGAAAATTCAAAAATGCAAAAATGCAAAAATGCAAAAATGCTAAATGCTAAAATAAAAAATGCTAAATGAAAAATGCTAAATGCAAAATGCTAAAATGCAAAATGCAAACTGCAAAAGTAAAAATGCAAAATGCTAAAATACTAAAATGCTAAATGCAAAATGCTAAAATGCAAAATGCTAAAATGCAAAATGATAAAATGCAAAAATGCTAAATGCTAAAATGCAAAATGCTAATTGCAAAATGCAAAATGCAAAATGCAAAATGCTAAAATGCAAAAATGCTTAATGCAAAATGCTTAATGCAAAATGCTAAAATGTAAAATTAGAAAATGCAAAAATACAAAATGCAAAATCAAAACTACAAAAATACAAAATGCAAAAGCAAAATTGCAAAAATACAAAATGCAAAAGCAAAACTAGAAAATGCTAAAATGCTAAAATGCAAAAGCAAACATGCAAAGTGCTAAAATGCTAAAATGCAAAATGCTAAAATGCTAAAATGCAAAATGCAAAGTACTGAAATGAAAAATGATAAAATACAAAATGCAAAAATGTAAAAATGCAAAAATGCAAAATGCTAAAATGCAAAATGCATAAAGAAAAATGCAAAATGCAAAAATGCAAAATTTCAAAATGCAAAAATGCAAAATGCTAAAATACAAAATGCTAAAATGCAAAATGCAAAATGCTAAATGCTAAATGCTAAATGCTAACTACAAAATGCTAAAATGCAAAAATGTAAAATGCAAAAGAAAAAATTCTTAATGCTAAAATGCTAAAATGCAAAATACTAAAATGCTAAAATGCAAAATGCAAAATGCTAAAATGCTAAATGCTAAAATGCTAAAATGCTAAATGCTAAAATGCAAAATGGTAAAATGCAAAAATGCTAAAATACAAAAATGCAAAATGTTAAAATGCAAAATACTAAATGCAAAATCCAAAATGCAAAATGCTAAAATGCAAAAAGCAAAATGAAAAATGCAAAAATGCAAAAATGCAAAAATGCAAAAATGCAAAATGCTAAATGCAAAATGATAAATTCTAAATGCAAAATGCTAAAATGCAAAAATGAAAAATGAAAAATGAAAAAGCAAAAATGAAAAATGCTAAAATGCTAAAATGCTAAATTCTAAAATGCTAAAATGCAAAATGCAAAAATGCAAAAATGCAAAAATGTAAAAATGCTAAAATGCAAACATGCAAAATGCTAAAATGCTAAATGCAAAATGCTAAATGCAAAATACAAAATGCACCAAGCCCCAACTTGAATTTTAGAATGAACACTAGCTTGCTAAAGGATGGTGATCTTAAGTGTGCACTATACCTAGTCAGAATGTATAACAAATGTGGAAACAACAAGGTGTCAAACATTGAAAGGTGGAACCAAAATATTGCAACTTGGATCTCACTTTGTAAGGTGGTAGGTAAAAAGAAAGCTAAGGATGCCAAAGCAACTGAGATGCAATTGCACAATTCACTACAAGTGGCAGAATCTGAATTGAAAGGGGATCCGGAAAATGCAACACTCACCTGTCAACTAATTAGGGCCAAAAATGATCTTAGAAAGCTACAAAACCAAAAAATTAAAGGATGGAGAGCAAGAGCTAAGCTTAACTGGTTAGATTCTGGGGATCGAGGATCCGTGTTCTTCTTCTAGATGTTCAAAATGAAACAAGCAAGAGAAAATATAGACTCCATATGGGAAGACAATAAAAATCTCTCTGAACCAAATGAAATTATAGAATGCTTTGCTCAATACTACAAGCAATTATTCTCTGCAGAACCAGTTAGCGAGAAGCAAGAAAATGCAAGGAAATTAATCATGTCTTTAGTCCCCAAACTCCTTGATAAAGAAGATAGCCGAATTCTTCAAGGAGGTTTTTCCAAAGAAGAAATCAAAGAAGCTATTGATGCCCTCAGTAATGTCAAGTCCCCTTGCCCTAATGGATTCCTAGTAGAATTTTACAAGGATAATGTTGAATGGATTATGGATGATCTCCATGAGCTATACTCTGAGGCTATTCACAAGGGATCTATGAGAGAAAACATAAACTAAGGTCTGATCAAACTCATTCCCAAAGAGGGTGATAGAACCCTTGTTAAAAACTGGAGAGCCATTACACTCTTAAATGTATCATATAAGATATTAGCAAAGTTGATAGCAAGTAGATTGGAAAATATTCTACCTAATATTATCAGTACTACATAAATAGGGTTTGTCAAAGGACACTATATATTAGAGAACTTAATCATATGCTGGGAATCACTTCATTGGACAAAAGAAACTAGACAGAATGGAGCCATGTTACTCATCGACTTTGAGAAAGCTTATGACATAATAGAATGGGAATATATTATTCAGATGCTCCAGACTCTTGGATTCCCCCTGGGTTCTCTAAACTAGTCAAAACACTATTATGTGATGCTATTGCCTCAGTTGAAGTGAATGGAAAGAGATCCCCCAAATTTGCACTATCCAGGTCAATAAGGCAAGGTTGCCCTCTAGCCCCTGCCCTATTTGTCATAGTTGTTGATGCAATGTTCTATTTACTCAAAGACTTCTCTGTCACTCCTCCTATTAGGGACATATCGTTACCTAATAAAAAGGAAATATGTAATGTCCAATTTGCTGATGATACTGCAATGCTAATCAAACATGATGAAGAGAACCTTCCTGCTCTGCTAGAAAATATAAATGTTTTTTTCCTTGCCTCTGGAAATAAGATTGCTATGTACAAATATAACCTACTTGGCTGGGATGACAGCCCTCCGGACTGGCTCTCAAAGTTCTCTCTCAATTGGTTGGGTCCTTCCCATATGGTTAAATATCTAGGTATCCCCTTCTCTGTTCTTCTAGATCTAAAAGAAATGTGGGAATGGGTAAGGAATAAGATAGAGAAGAAACTCTCAAAATGGAATAGGAACTATCTATCTTTGGCTAGAACATTTCAGGTCGGTCAAAAGATCTTGGCGTCATATAAAATCTATTTCTCCATTGCCTGGCTCTTCAAGAACTATCAATTTAACCATAGCCAAAAAAAGATAAGGAAATTTCTTTGGTCTGATGGGAAAGGTACCAGGAAGCAACATGCAGTGAAATGGGAATGGTGTACTATGCATAAACTATATGGTGGGATGGGGCTAAAAGATCTTAGAACACAAGGGATAGCCCTCACATCCAAATGGATCCTCAAATCCATGGATGGTGAGGAGCCATAGAAAGTCCTAATAAGAAACAATATATCATCCTCAATTCCAAGAAAAGCCAAGAAGTGGAAAGACCTCCCCATGATTGACCTGCTTCTTAGACAAATAGATGTAGCCCCAACTAGATCAGGGGTCTTTAAGTCCCTATGGAAGGCCTGGGAAAAGGTGAAACACTTGGTAAAGTACAATTTGAAGGGAAACAAATAGGGCCAGCTCACTAGTGATAGATCTATCTGGTGGAATCTAATATATAATGGAAAACTATTGGCAACTCTTCAAGGCTGCTCTACTCTTAAATGACACAATATGGGAATCAAGTACTTTGATTAGATTCTAGAGAATGGCCGATTGAGAATATGGGAGGATCTACAACTTTCCTTCTCTATCCCATTATCCCAGAGCAGAACCTATAACATCATTAAGTCTGCCATAGCCAATGCTCTTCCCCCATCTCACCTTTCTCCCCCCCTCTTCTCCTTCTCTAGGTGTAGCTGGGTTGATGGGATACCTCTTTCCTCTCTTAAAGGAAACAACATTTATGTATCCCTCACTGAGGTAGATACCATTTTTGTTCACCTAAATAATTGTTGGGATCTAAATTGGGAACCTAGGGTATGGAAAGATAGATTAGGTAAATTTTGGATGACTCCAAATGAACCAAAAAAATAGTTCTTTGGCTGGAGACTACTGTTAAATAAACTCCCTATTAAGGACAAGGAGGGTAACTACCTAAATTGTAAAATTTGTATAATTCTAGAGACTATAAAAAATATCCTTTTTTACTGTCATTTTACAAAGTAAATCTGGAACTTGTATGGTCTAAATCTGGATGCTAATTGTGTTGAAATCATAAATGTTGTTTTAGGCTACATTATGGGCTGTAGGAAAAATACAAATATCTTTTGGTGTTTTTTATCTTTAGAAGTTCTTTGGCTCATTTGGAAATACCATAATGATGATGTCTTTAATAACAACACCAGGCACCTCACCGAGTCTCTTAGGAGAATCATTTTTCATACTGTCTCAATGTAGGTCACTATGGTTATAAAGCTAGACTCAGATAAGTTTGATAAATGGATAAAGGAAGGTGTTACCACTGTCTACATCAGAGAGCTATCCCACGGCTTCACATGGGAGAGAGATGAACCAGGAAAGGTGGCATTTGAGCAAACACTCATGGCCTTCATGAGATAGTGGACTGTAGACATCTTCATATGGAGATTTCTCAGGAGGAAGCTGACCTGATTCACCAGAGAACCTCACACCCTCACAAGTAGGACATTCTTGATGGTCATGTGGAAGTATTGCAAGATGGAGATATGGGCTCGGTGGCTTAGATCCCACCAGTGGGAGTCAACTCTTCTCCAGATTCTAAAATTTCTTTCATATAATCTATTTTGACTCTTTATTTTGATCTTTTTTGCTCTTATAATATGATGTAGTTATTGTAACCATCTCCCCATATGTGGTGATACTCGTGGAACTATAAAATTTTTTATGGTTGCACCCTCCTAAGGTGCCTTGATGTGGATATTCTCAGACAGTTTTGGTGATATGTAATGACCTTATGATATTAAATCCAAAAAAAAGAAAAGCAAAATGCAAAATGCTAAATGCTAAAATACAAAAATGCTAACTGCAAAATGCTAATTGCAAAATGTTAAAATGCAAAATGCAAAAGCAAAAATGCAAAATGCTAAAATGCTAAAATGCTAAAATGCTAAAATGCAAAATGCAAAATGCTAAAATGAAAAATGATAAAATGCAAAATGCTAAAATGCTAAAATGCAAAAATGCAAAATGAAAAAATGAAAAAATGAAAAATGTTAAATGCAAAATGCTAAATGCTAAATGCTAAATGAAAAATGCAAAAATGCAAAAATGCAAAATGCAAAAATGCAAAAATGCAAAATGAAAAAGTAAAAATGCAAAATTCTAAAGTGCTAAAATGCAAAATGCAAAATGCAAAATGCTAAAATACAAAATACTAGAATGCAAAATGCAAAAATGCAAAAATGCATAATGCTAAAATGCAAAATGCAAATTACAAAATGCAAAATGCTAAATGGTAAAGTACGAAAAAGCTAAATGCAAAATGCTTAATGCAAAATGCTAAAATGCATAAATGCAAAATGCAAAATCAAAAATGTAAAACGCTAAAATGCAAAAGCAAAAATGCAAAATACTAAAATGCTAAAATGCAAAATGCTAAAATGCTAAAATGCTAAAATGAAAAATGCAAAGTACTAAAATGAAAAATGCTAAAATGCAAAATCCTAAAATGCTAAAATGCTAAAATGCAAAAAGAAAAATGAAAAATGAAAAAATGAAAAATTCAAAAATGCAAAAATGCAAAAATGCGAAATACTAAAATGAAAAATGCTAAAATGCAAAATGCTAAATGCAAAATGCTAAATGCTAAATGGAAAATGCTAAAATGCAAAAATGAAAATGCAAAACTGCAAAATGCAAAAGAAAAAATGCTTAATGCTAAAATGCTAAAATGCAAAATGCTAAAATGCAAAATGCTAAAATGCTAAAATGCTAAAATGCTAAAGTGCAAAATGCTAAAATGCAAAAATGCAAAAATGCAAAATGCAAAATGCTAAAATGCAAAATGATAAAATGCAAAATGCAAAAATGCTAAAATGCTAAAATGCTAAAATGCTAAAATGCTAAAATGCAAAATGCTAAATGCAAAATCCAAAATGCAAAATGCTAAAATGCAAAAAGTAAAATGCAAAAATACAAAATGCAAAAATGCAAAAATACAAAATGCAAAATGCAAAATGCAAAATGCAAAATGCAAAATGCAAAATGCAAAATGCAAAATGCTAAAATGCAAAAATAAAAAATGCAAAAATGCAAAATGCATAAACAAAAATGCAAAATGCTAAAATACAAAATACTAAAATGCTAAAATGCAAAATGCTAAAATGTAAAATGCCAAAATGCCAAAATGCTAAAATGCTAAAATGCAAAAATGCAAAAATTTAAAAATGCAAAAATGCTAAAATGCAAAAATGCTAAATGCTAAAATGCAAAATGCTAAATGCAAAATGCAAAATGCAAAATGCTAAAATGAAAAAATAGTAAATGCAAAATGCTAAATGCAAAATGCTAAAATGCAAAAATGCAAAATGCAAAAATGCAAAATGCAAAATCAAAAATGCAAAATGCTAAAATGCTAAAATGCAAAATGTTGAAATGCTAAAATGCATAATGCAAAGTGCTAAAATGCTATTATTAGCGTCCATTAGACAACCTTTTTTAATTTTCAACCTAATATTACCATATCCAATTGTCCCTTCATTTTTCAATTAAAACTATTTAGTTTTAGTGTCCTCTATATAATTTATAAATAGATTGTAAATTTTCCACCCACTTTTTTGTGAATATAATTTATTATTATCTTTATTCAAAATAATAGAAACGACACATTTTACAATAATAGATAAATATTCATAATATTACTAAAAATAATCATAATAATGACAACACTCAAGATAATATTGCATAACTTTGCTATTGTTTTCCTTGTTAGTGCATTATTAGCCTCTAATAGACAACATTTTTTTATTTTCAACCTAATATTACCATATCCAATTATCCCTTCATTTTTCAATTAAATCTATTTAGTTTTAGTGTTCTCTATATAATTTATAAATAGATTATAACTTTTTCACCCACTTTTTTGTGAATATAATTTATTATTTTTATTCA
The DNA here is from genome assembly GCF_030272615.1 of Cryptomeria japonica. Taxonomy (NCBI): domain Eukaryota; kingdom Viridiplantae; phylum Streptophyta; class Pinopsida; order Cupressales; family Cupressaceae; genus Cryptomeria; species Cryptomeria japonica. The sequence goes on from NC_081410.1 coordinate 605,201,033, forward strand.
ACATAATAGAAATGACACATTTTACAGTAATAGATAAATATTCATTATATTACTAAAAATAATCATAATAATATTGCATCACTTTTCTATTGTTTTCCTTGTTAGTGCATTATTAGCCTCCATTAGACATACTTTTTTTATTTTCAACCTAATATTACCATATCCAATTGTCCCTTCATTTTTCAATTAAATCTATTTAGTTTTAGTGTTCTCTATATAATTTATAAATAGATTGTAACTTTTCCACCCACTTTTTTGTGAATATAATTTATTATTATCTTTATTCAACATAATAGAAATGACACACTTTACGATAATAGATCAATATTAATTATATTACTAAAAATAATCATAATAATATCACATCACTTAGCTCAATAATAATAATAATAATAATGACAACACTCATGATAATATTGCATCATTTCTTTCGAACAATGTGGTTTTGTTCCAGGATGGGAGATGATTGAGGGACCTATAGTGGCACATGAGCATCTGCATTCTATTTCTACTTAGAGAATCCCCGCCATGATCCTCAAATTAGTTATGATGAAAGCATATGATAAAGTAGAATGGGGGTGTTGGGTGTTGTTCTACTTAAATTGGGCTTTTCCAAGGCATGGGTCAAATGGATTTGTGCTTGTATTTCTTCTGCAAGGTTCTCGATTCTAATTTATGGTTCCCCTTGTTGTTTTTCCTCCTCTACTAGGGGTTTGAGGTAGGGGGATCCCCTATCTCCTTTCTTTCTCATTGTTCTAGCTTAAATGTTCAGTTGGGCTATAAGAGTCACTAAGCTGGGAGGGCTTTGGAAGGGAATTAGGATTCAAAATGTTCCAAAAATCATTTCGCATTGCTTGTTTGTAGATGATACCTTGTTATTTGGTTAGGCCTCTTTGGGTGAGGCAAGAGTGATAAATGGGATAATACAAAATTATGAATCCTTTTCCTTCATGCTTCACAATTGGTTCAAGATAGATTGAAGATTTTTTGGGGATTTGCATCTAGAAATCTTCCTAGTTCTTATCTTGGTATACCTTTCTTCATTAAGAAGGATAGAGTTGAGTTTTGGGATAAGATCATTTCAGTTATCTCTAGAAGGATCCTATCCTAGAATCATAGATGGTTATCTTTAGCTGGTAAGATTGTTCTTATTAAGTCTCCAAAAGAGGCTCTTGTTAGTTTGCAAGATACCCTTAGGTCTTTCTTTTGGATTAATAATAAAGATGGTAAGAAGAAACTCCCTTTGGTAGCATGGGATAAAGTTTGTTTTCCTAAAAACCTTGGGGGCACGGGCATTAGGAGTCTAGAAAGTTAGAATTTAGCCTTAGGTGCTAAGTTGGTTTGGAAATTATATGAGAGACCATTCTCCTTCTGGGCATAGATTATGTTTGCTAAATATTTAAATAATGGACCGAGAGAGTATGTTTTTCAAGTTTCTTATTTACCATCTGGTTCAGCTATTTGGAATTTTCTATGTAAATGTAGATCAGTGATTTTGCCTCATCTCTCATGGATTGTTCATAATGGTAGAAATTTCAAGTTTTGGGATGAAGTTTGGAATGGACATCCCCCTCTAGTGAACTCAAGGGATTGGTCTCCTTTAATTTCCACTCTTTCTTCCCTTTGGGTTGTCTTTGTGGCTGATTATTTTGAAATTGAGAATAGTGGGAATATTAAGGAGGCAAAATGGAAATGAATTGAGTGTTTAGATATTGATCAAAATGTGAAACTGGAATATGAAAAGATGTTGGGGGAGAGAGTAATAATTATTTCTAATGTTGATGATGAACTTATCTGGACAAGGAATATCTCTAGTAAGTACATAGTTAAGGATGGCTATAATTCTCTCTTGGTTACCTCATTAAACATTTTGGGTTCCATTTCAATCATGAGGTAGAAATTCACTTGTTCATTATTCCAGGCAAGTCTTCTTCTGGTCTGTACATCATTTTTATTACCTATAATCTGCTCTTTTGGGTGATTTTTCTGCACATACCTATTAGGGGTCTTTTTGGGTTCTTCTTTCAATTCACTTTCCAACTGCAATTTATCTTCAATACATAAATCATCATACCGATTTACTTGTGTTTGTTTACCTTTATGCAAAACTTCATCAACTCTTACATGCACACTCTCAATGGCTCTTCTCAGTCTTTTATTGTAGCATTTGTAGGCCTTGTTGTGAGTTGAGTAACCCAAGAAAATACCTTCATCATTCCTAGAATCAAAACCACTTAAAGAATCTTCATTTCTCTTGATGAAGTGTTTACTTCAAAAAACTTTGAAGTATTTGACTGATGGCTTCCGGTCATACCACAATTCATAAGGAGTCATTCGACTATTTACTCTTAGCTGAACTCAGTTCAATATATATAAAGTAGTATGAACTGCTTCCTTCTAGTATGTATCTAGTATGTTTTCTTTATTCAACATAGTTCTTGCCATCGCATTGATAATTTGGTTTTTTCTTTCTACAACATCATTTTTTTGTGGTGTTCTCGGAGCTGAATACTGTCTTCTGATTCCATGTCTCTCATAGTAGTCTACAAACTCATTTGATGTGAACTCACCACCCTGGTCTGATCTCAGACACTTCATCTTCATCCACTTTCCTTCTCAACCATCTTTCAAAATATTTTAAACCTCTCATATGCTTGTGATTTGTCATGTAGAAAGGTGACACATGTCATTCTTGAAAAATCATCAATGAACGACATGAAGTATCTTTCACCAGCTAAAGGTCTTATTCTGGTTGAACCATGCAGATCTATATCCACAAGTTCTAAGGACCTTGAGGTATTACATTCTTTGGTCTTGAAGGTTAGCTTAATGTACTTACCTCCTAGATATTCATCACAAAAGGTTCTTGTCATTTTGATGATTGGTGGCATATGTCTCACATAGCCTTTCTTGCTCACCTTAACTAAATTATTAAATTTTGTATGTTCTAATCTTCTGTGCCATAGCCAACTATCATCTACTTGTCCCATGAAGCATTGGGACTCAAAGCATTCCTTCAGATTGTACACATTTTCATCTATCCTTTTTCCTTCTGCAACAATCTTTTTGGTACTTTCCTTTCTTATCTGACAACAGGTAGAGTCAAAAGTGAACTTGTATCCTCTATCACACATCTGACTCACTCTCAGCAAATTATGTTTTAGGTCTTCCACATAGTATACATCATGTGCCTTTGATTTTCCATCTATGTTCAGAGTACCTTTTCCTTTTATCTTGATGGAAGAGTTGTCTCCAAACCTCATTGAACCTCCATTCCAATCATCAAACTTGATGAACTTCCTTTTGTCTCTAATCATGTGATTAGAACAAACATTGTCTACAACCTATAAACTTGTTCTTTCTGCATGTAGGGTGGTCTGTACAATCAGACTTGATTCTTCATTAATCTTATCCTTCTCAACCCAAACCTGGTTGGCTTCCTTATTATTATCATTTGCAATTTTTTGCTCCAGTTTTGCTACCAGTCTCTAATCTAGTACTGACCTCTTTTTCTTAGATGTCTTGAGTTTGCAATACTTGGCAATATGGCCAAATTTTTGACAATGATAGCATTTCATATTGACATTGAAAGATGAATTTGAAAAATTATTGTAGGACACTGAAAAACTTCTCCTACATTCATAACTCCTATGACCAAACCCATTACATTGATAGGAAATAACATTCAATTCTCAAAGTGTAACAAATGGATTTCTACTTTCAAAACTAGTAGGAGGCTTATGCATCAAACTACAATCAACAATTCTATGTCCAAACTTATTAAACCAGTAACAATAACTATTGAATTTGGGTACATACAAATCTTGTCTCTTAGGACTAGAAAACCTTTGTCTCACCAGGTGTCTTCTACTCATGTTATTGAGCTTAGTGAATCCTTCATTATCAACCTTGGGTTTTCCTTTACGATTTATATTATGGTACAATGAGTGAGTCTTCTGGTTCATGGGCTGATTTCTAGTAACTTTAGCATAGGTCTTCTTCTCAGTAGCTTCGTTGACAGTAAAGGTTTTTTTTCCTTTACTTTCAATTGAAGAAGTAAACTGTATGTCCTTTCTTGATATGTCTTTGATGTTTGAACTCTGCCCCTCTTCAAATCCTATACCTCTGGTATCTTTTGAGTGCTTCTCGTTACTTAACATTTTGTCCAAGGCTTTAGTGCTTCTTTCATATTTGCTCCTCATCTTTAATTCATTCTTTCCCTTTTCAAGCTCCTTTATGAGCCTTACAATTTCTTCTTCCATATTTTGATTCTCCTTCTCCTTCTTTATCAAATCAGAGGATGTGACTTCACATATCCTTTTCGTTTCTTCCAACTAGAGTTTCAAATCAGAAATTATTTTCTTGGACTCCTCTAGAGATTTTTCTAAATGATCTTGTTCTTCTATGGTAGCATACTTAACCTTCTTCAATTCTCTTCTTGTTTTACTAAACTCCTCAAGAGCACTTATGAGGTCACCTTCCAAGTCCACTTCAGCTTCAATGTCTTCATCTTCATTAGCTTCATCAACCAGTCCATCTAGTGCCATGAAGAGATTAAGTTTTCTTTCATCCTCACAAAAACCCTCTTCTGAGAAACTTTCTTCATTTGTAGCATCATCTTCAAAAGTATATAGATTGTTTTGCTTCTAGTAGCTTCTTCTTTCTTATTAGTAGGCTTTCTTCTTCTTATCCACACCCCAAGGTCTACTGGTGCTTTGTAGCTCCTCTCCATTATTCTCACCATAGGGACATTTTCAAGAAAAGTGTCCTATTTTACCACAGTTAAAACATTTGAGAGGTAATTTTCCTGTGTACTTATCAGATCCTCTTTTAAGCTTCCTTACAAAGTTTTCTACCGCTGTATCCAAGTCTTCACTAGATTCTCTCTGAGTAATTTCTTCCTTACCCTTTTTGATGGAGTTAAAAGTAGCCTCTTTCTTTGAAGTTCCTTCACCGGTTATTCCCATCTCATATGTGGTTAAGGATCTTAATAGCTCATCCATTGAAAAAAATTTCAGATCCTTGGCTTCTTCTATTGCAGAGACCTTTGTATTGTACTCATATGTGAGGAATATAAGTACCTTTTTGACAATAACTTCATCAGATATATCTTCTCGAAGTCCTCTAATAGTGTTCACCATTTCATGAACTCTTTGAAGATAATCAACAATATTTTCTTAATCTATCATCTTCAATCCTTGAATCTGACCTCTTAGTGTTTGTAGTTTATCCTCCTTGACCTTGACATCTCCTTCAAACAGTATATTCAACTTATCACAAGTTTCCTTAGCAGATGAGTAGTGCATAACCTTAACAAACTCATTATCAAACAAACCAATGAGAATAGCATGCTTGGCCTTAGCATTGTTTTCATACTCCTTAGCATCTTCATCTATAGGAAGAGCATTAGGGACAATATACCCATTCTTTAAAGACATCCAAACATCAAAGCCTAGGGAGGACATATAAGTTTCCATTCTTCTATTCAAGAAGGAATAGTTTGTACCATCAAACATGGGAGCTTTGGAGGAGGAGGATTCAGTCCTTTCCATTGTGTTCTTAAACTAGAATCTACCCAGGCGAGAGAAAGCTTTGACAAACAAGTGACCAAAGGCTCTGATACCAATTATAAAAACACAAGATATCACTAAGAGGGGGTTGAATCAGTGATTATAAACAATTTCAAACAATGTTTGCAACTGGTAGGATAACAAAAACACTAATAGGCAACCACACACAAGAGCACATTACATAGCAGTGGATATACAATGTAAACCTAATGTGGGAAAAACATCGGTGACAAATATTGCTAGAGATCTACTGCTCCAATATAGCCTCACAATGAAATAATAGTTTTACAATGTTTAGGGAACCAACCCAAGGAGCACCAACCCCTAGTAATTTATGGGCACCTACCCAAAGGAGCACGAACTCAAGGAGCACCAACCACTACACCGAGCACTTAAATAGTGAAATACAATGAGATATAAAATTAATAAAATGATAAACACCTTGTTAGACATGAGTTTTTAAGCCGCTGCAACTAATTCTCTCTGTCTGTTGAACTCTTTTCTATCACACTACTTCTTCTCTACTGGTCCTTTGTTCTTTTTGTCTTAATCCTCTACAACTCATTTTTTGCCTTGCCGAATTTCCTCTCACACTTTCTCTGCTCTCCTTCACTCTCTGCTACTACCTTACTAGTTTATTCTCTGTCAGTTTAATAGACTATTAAACTCTTTAACCGTTTACCGGTTACCTTAAGCCTTTTCGTTTAAACACTTCTTACCGGTCCTTCTTCTAACACTCAGTCAATTTGGTATTTTTTCTATCAACACTCAAACTAATCAACTCTCACTTGGTAGAATCAAACTTTATCATTACTCATCTGACATACTCTCTTTTTATACTTGTCTTTGATCTGCATATTTATATACATGCTTTCTTGCCAAAACAAAAACTCAAACTTTACGCGCCTAGGGTTTTCTTCACCGACCATGATCCATATCAAATCGGATCTCATCTTCTTAAATAGGCAATCTACAATAGTTCAAGAAAAAGGCTCCCTCCTTTTTTATTCTTCCTATAAATGTTTACTATATTTAGCAAACTAGACCCTATTCGGTCTTGATTTTGTTGATCACAATAAATGATCTAGGAGTTTCCTTCTCTAGATCAACAAGACAATCAGATGTCCTGCTTTGATCATAATATCAAGGAATAAAATATCTTCCTTTTGATCTACTTTGAACCACAATCCTCTCCAATTGATTTGAGATTTCTCTAGTCTTCATTTAATACCGACCTATTCGCCAACTACCTCACTGATGCACCATTCACCTACCACTGCATGTTCCCCACTTGGAGTCCATGTGACATCTCTATCAGCATCCAACCCACTTGATTATGTCAGTTCAAACTCAGTCACTGACCAAACATGCTATTGGTATACACTAACTGGTTAACCTTCATATCGTGCACTTTTTTGTTTTGTCGATTAGGATATGTTATCCCGAACCACACTTGCCAAACCACGAACCACAGACTCATCATTTACCAGTGGAAGTCTTCATCCTTGTCTCTCTGCTTGCTTGCCAGTTGACATCAACATGGCAACAATTTTCATACCGGTAACATCAACTTGCATACTAGTTTGCATCCCATACTAGTTGACATCCGATACTAGTTGACATCAATGACCACACAGTGCCAACAACATCCTCATATATTAAAAAAGAATCAAACAAAAATTATGAACATTTCTACTTTACTTTAAATTTGAATTAAAATAATACAATATTAAAAAAAAGTAAGGTGGTAGAAAGATATGCCAACAAAGTGTACTTGTGTAGAGTCTAGAACAAAGATGAAAATAACAACATTAACCAACTATTATTTCATTATTATTAAAGATGAATATTTATCATTAAGATTACAACACCATATACTAGGGAGAGTGATGGCATCAACAAGCTTCCAACTAGTGATAGTGCCTTCCACTTCAAGAGTCTCCTTGATAGGGTTTTGCAAGGAAATTAGAGAGATGGTAAGTTGAGAAGAATGAAATTTGTCAAAACTTGGCCAACTAACCTTCACATGACTCTAAGAAAAGGATTAAGGTTACTAAAGGGCCAATCTAGGAGGTTATGACCAAACACAAGTAACAAATCTTTACAAATTATCATGGGAGTTTGACGGGTAGCCTCTCTCGACAAACTAGTTACGATTATGCTTGAATAAAGTGTATCTACTTCTATCCTATGTGCATAAAAAATAACAGAGAAATGACAAGTATAACTTCAATAAGGTAAAATGAAAATAAGAATGCTAAAACTAAAATGATGAGATCCCATGTACCAAAGTTAGCAAAGTTACTAAAATTCTAAAGCAATAAATACAAAAGACAAGGATAAATTGAAAAAAGAATTTTGTTGACAAATAATTCCCAACTCCTAGAGTCTTCACATAAACTCTACAAAATCCTTGTAGGTATGACAAAGTGCTGGTAACAATGGTGTTGTGATAAGAAGAATAAATTTATTAGATAGAATCATATTGTAGTGGATAGAATTTCAATTGGAGGATATGTAGCCCCATTGATTGTTTTTAATTATGTAAGCATGGAGAAGGCTCTAAACCGACAAAATAGAAAAATTATAATACAACAACAAAATCCCTAGCATCAAGCATCCAATCAATAAATTTTCCACAGTTGTTCCTTAAAAATAATAAAAAATTAACATGACCCTTTAACTTAGAAACATACTAACTCTTACTACCCACCATCTACCTATCATAATATCTATATTAAGAGTATCAACACAATTAATAATAGTAACAACAGGCATCATCAAAATTAAAGTCTGGTTTAAGTGGCGTGTATGCTTAATACTAGCATAAACACTACCAATATCAACATAAATTATATGCCTAGTATTCCACATAGCAAAAATTAGAAAAGACTACCTAATCATTATTGATCATGTTCAAGTTAGATGGAGCCTATCAACCTAATTTGCCCAGGTATCCTTCTGATTGTCCTCGCTATCTTCAATACCCTCCTCTCTCTTCCCTTTCTTTTCTATCTTCATTTCTTTCTTCATTATCTTCCTCTATCCTATCACCACCCCCATGATAGCCTTTCTCATTACACCATCAGGAAAGTTTTAGAGTGAGCCAAATGCCTCACATAGATTATCAAAACGTTGCATATAGTCTTCACTTTTCTCTTCCAAATTGAGGACATAATCTTTGAGCTCTTTTATCTATTCCTCCAAATATTTGCTACTTTTTTTTGTCTAATATTAATCCCGGTGAGTAGTGAACCATTGTCTCATCCTCTTGAGGGTTGGGAGGTAGTGAGTTCTGGTCAAAATTCTCTGAGTCCTCCTTAGTCTCGCTTTCCTCTTCCATTTCTTCTTTGTACCATTCATCTTGTTCCTCATCTTCTGCCTTTAACTCTTCATCCTTTGAGTTTTCAGTTGATATTTCCTATGTTTCCTTGAGGTTAAAGGCTTCCTCGAGATTGGCAGTTGTATCTTTTACTTCTAACTCACTTTTCTCCTCATTTGCACGAAGCCTAGCAGATCTTCTCTCCCTCGAACTACCCTCTTTCATTTCTCTCTCTAATATCTTCTCCTCCTTATTCTTATAGTCATGCAAGTCAAGATCAATCATGATATTCTTCCTCACCAAGTCCACATTCATTGTTTATTATTAGAGATCCTCAGTATTTTTTTTGTAAAATTGGTGAGATCTGATAGAAGTTGATTGTAATGCTAAATTCTATAAATTGAATTATTTTGGTGAGTATGCATTTATCACTGCTGAGTTCCAACAATTCTCATTATTTTGTCGTCTATGTATAGAAATAGTCCTCCAAGAGATAAACATTGAAACTGAATAATTTATTTTCCCGCGTTTCAAGATTTCTATGATTAGCTTTCACTTCCACCATTGGGAACCACTTAAAGTTTCCAGTGAAAAGATGTTCTAAACGAAAGTGCATAGTCAATGGGTGAAACATGTTGAAATTTCCAAAATCATTTATGGTGTTCTATAGTTTACCATTTGTCCATATATTAGTACGAGGTTGGTGTGTGCGGTGGGATTCTCTTTTCTCATTTACCTACACACTATTCAATATAGCTTGGATTGTAATCAGTTTCTTGCATCTTGTCGATTAACTTGTAACTTCTATATTATGATGTTTTTATGTTGATTGCACGATCTTGTAATTTGTTGTTTGGATAGTATATTTTTTTGTTATCGCAAGCTTGTTGTTGCCCGTTCGTTCTATTTTTATTTTTACATTTATTCAATATAAAAAAATATTTTAATTATTTCTTTGAGCAAATATTTTTAGAATTTAATCTTTCTCTCATTGACGTATACACTAAAACTGTTGAAGAAAACAGTAAAGACCTTGTATATAAAATATTGTTATATCAATTTTAATTAAGATTTCAAAAATAAATTATAAAATGTATTCAATTGTAGAACTTTTATAAAGTAAATCTTTGCATAATACATTTGTTTATAATGGATTTTCATTTGCATTATTTGCATGAGGTAGTAATATGTTCACAGATCACCATATATGTCTAAAAATAAGATGAACAATACAGGAGTAACACACAACAGGTTAAAATGTAGTCTTTTATACACAAGGTCTCACCCAACAAAAAAATGATAGATTTGACTCACATGTCAATGTACAATACAAAGAGACATGCTCAAAAAACCAAAATGAGATATAGAGGTGAGTTAGGGTTTTCAAGCCCAATTGTGAACCCCTGTAGCTTGCCTAACACAAACCTCTTGCATCTTGAAAAATGGGTCAAATAAGAAAATCATACCATAGCTCAAACTTTAATATCCAACTTGAAATAAATTTACACTTTAGAGTCTAAACTATATAGCTAAAACTTCAAGGTTTTGCTTATAAGATGCAACTTGAAAAACCTCAAATTTTATGGTTTGGGTTACAATTCACAATTGCTAATCACTTCCTTAACATTGAGTCGAAGCAATCAACGACTCAAGATTCATTCCTTGGTAAGAATTCCATAAGGCATGCAAATAATAGGTCCAAATTTGACTTTTGTACACATTCCTTAAAATTTGGAGTGTTATAAGCGACCAAAAAATTGGATGTTAGAGTCCTTTTGAAAATTTTGTGTCATGCAAAAATTCACACCATTGGCAATCTTTGACTCCCTCAATCTTGGTCTTTAGAGATTGAAATTCATTCTACATTAGTTACTTTGTACCTCATACTCTAAAGACAAATATACAACAGGCACAATTCCCTCATTGTACACTAAATTCTAATTCCATGTTCAATTTTTAATCAATTTGAAAGAATTAAAATTAAATAAAACCAACTTCTATTTAAGTGAAAGTAGAAAATTGTGTGACACTCTTTTAAAAGAAATCATCAACATAAAAACAAAATTTAAACTTCAACCACCTAGAAGTGATATTTATTCTTTAAAATTTTAAATAATATAAATTTAATGAAATAAATAACTCCTAATGTAGTTTGATATTTTAAACTTTTAATAAATTGAAGGCAATAATTTTAATTGCTTAATATTTTTCAGAAGTGAGGTCGATGGTACATCACAAAATAGAGAATAAATTGTTAAGCTTGATTTTATTTTGAAAGTATGTTGAACTACTACTTTCTTGAACTTGAATTAGTTTTTTGCTTAAATTCCTTGTGAGGTCTGTTGCATAATAATAGATCTTCCTATTTTCAAGGTGAGTCTTGACGATGCTTTAAATAGTTATTTCTAATACTATATGATTGTAAAATAATAAGAGCCTACAGATTACTAAAATTTGACTATGTTTGAGAAATTATAGGATCCTCCAAAACATAGAATTGGCATTTAACTCCTAGAAATTTAAAACCATTCTTGAATGTTTTGAAACTATATACATGAAGTATAACTTAAAGTGTAAGGATCTAAGCATCGCTAACCTGGCCCATGATTTTGTATTAATAATGTAAAATTATTTTAGATTTGTATAATAACATAAAAAGTTTAGGCAAATAAAATATAATTTTCTATCAAAATTATTCAAATAATTTATAGTGAAACAATCGAGTTTAAAACTATAAAAAAATTTCCCTAGAAATTTTTCCATGACTATTTTTTTAATGTGGTGATTATAGGTGTCTTAAAGCTAGTAAATTTATCCAAATTTTTATTATATGATTTCAACTATTTTCCACTTGAAAAATGTTTGCACTAAAAATATCCCTATCAAAAGGTGTGTCTGGTGCAAGAGCACCTACCTATGGAGGCATGAGCCAAGAACAAGAAGATTTTCTATTAGTTAGAAGCAATAAAATAAGACCCTATGGGTCCTTTTTGTAAATGTCCTAGGAGTGTGACAAGTTTGTCCATGTTTGGATCAAATTGTCATCTAGGGTTTGGTAGAGCAAATTGAGTCAATAAGGGTCACAATGGTCTAAATTTAGGGATCAAGTGACCACAAGTCTATTTGAGTAATCTTTTATGTTTTGGAATCAAATGTAATGATTTTGCGGGACTAGGACACTCTAGAGTCTAAGTTGGTCGAATTATGCAAAAGTTGTCATATTGTCAATTTGTTGTCATGATGATTTTGCACTTTTTGTAAATCGGGATTCTCCAATTGTCAGTCAGTTTAAAAACAAGTTGGGGGAGGTTATGGTTGTTTGGGAAATAAATGTAAAGGCCAAAAACACTGAAGAATGTATCTTGGTTGAGTTTTCGTTGTTTGGAATGAAATTGAAGCATCAAGAACTGTTGGAAACACGAAGAATCCATCTAATTTCTGTTGATTGTATACTGAAGGTGGATTAGTAAGAATTATCATGGAATAGATCTCATAATTATATTTTCTTACCTTTGTTTTACATTCAGTGTGGAGGCTTCAAGTGATCGCTGCCCATTTCTACAAGCAAATATTTACCGAGTAGCCTAAACCCTTAAACCCCTAGGGTTTATCTGCAATAATGGGTTTTGGCCTAGATCAATCCTTAAATAAACACTCTGTCGTTACAGGAGATTACAGGCCACTTTATCATATGTCAGTAATAAAATACATCAGGGTGAAGAGGATGGAGAAGTAACCCTAGGCCTGACATCTCTATGTGACAACCGATTTGATGACTACAGTGCATGAGAATTGAGAGGTAGAGCATTAGGAAAGGGTTTGAATGTGGTAGAAGAGTATTTTGGAGGTTTTCATAATATTTCATGGTCAAAGGTGGTCATCCATTAGGAGAACCTAACCAATTTGTGAAAGGCGTTTAGTCAAACATGTCAAATAGTCCTATTAGGTCTATTAGTGTAGTACCGGTTGGGATATCTCCAAGTTAATCTTGTACCAGAAAATGAGATATTGTTTAGAAATCCAAAAAGGGTATCTAAAAACAAACTTATTTGTCTAGATCTTTAGGGTGTCAAAAGTTATCACCCATTTCCTTCAAAAGAAGGCCTAATAGCAACCAATTCAGGTTTGTGGGCGAATGAGTCAAGATTGATGTTTCAGTGGGCCTAAACCATGAAATCCTATTTCATTTGTGTTAAAGTGTTGTGAGAAAACCCCTCCAAGGGCTGCTATATTGAATTGGTCAAGTGGGCCATTCAAACCCTTAAGCCTAGTAGTAGCCCACTCATGAATGCTAGTGTGCGTGTGTAGCCACACAAAAATTTAAGAAGTTTTACTTATCTATAAGTGGACATAGTGGATCCTTTGGGTTGTCCAAGGTGTTGTTTGATGTCATTGAATCATTGTTTGACTTGGTGATTATGTAAGGATCTTTAGAATCAGGGATTACCGGTTGAGTCTGTGAACCTTAGAGATTGCCTTGTTAAGGTTTTCCTCCTTCCAGTCTATTGCCTCCTCATCATATTGGTATAAAAGAAGGATTTTGAAGATCACTTGGGTGGTTTGTTCTTAGTGTATGTTAGAGGAAGAGATTGAAATAGGGCCCGACAAATTTCCTCCTAAGAGTATGTCACAAGATGCGGTGAAAAAGTTGATTGAAGAGATACATGAGTCCAAGCTTGAAGAACTGAAAAGGACTAAGGATAAGGAAGATGGAAGTGACACTAATGATGAAGGGGATAAAGAAGATGGGGAATCCTCTAACATGGTGGAGGAGATACGTATAGATTAGAGGGCATTTTTAGATTCCTTGAGGTCAGTTAATAGAGACACCATTGATGAGTTGCCTATATATAGTGGAAGTATTGAAGCAAAAGAGGTGATAGACTAGATTGAGGCATTAACTAGTCATTTTGAGTATAAAGAATTACCTGAAGATAAGAGGGTTAAGATGGAAAAAGAAAGGTTGAAGGGGTCTTCTCTTACATGGTGGAACTATGTACAAGGAGAGAGAGTTAAGGAGGGAAAAAGTATGATAACATCCTGGGAAAGGATGAAAGTGAAAGTCAAGGCACAATTCATGCCCATTGACTATGAAGTGCATATGTATAAAAAATTGTAGAACCTCGGACAAAGAGACCTTGATGTGAATGCATTTATGAAGGAGTTTCATAAAATCAGTCTAAGATCAAAGAGGCAAGAAGAAGAGTTAGAGAAAGTGGCTAGGTACTTGAATGGCCTCAGGATGAACATCGAAGATGAGATCAGCATCTTGGTACCAGAGATAGTGAGCAAGTGTTTTCAATAGGCCCTAAGGGCAGAAGAGAAACTAAAGAGAAGAAGTGAGAAGAGTAATAGAGGTAAAGGAGGGAGAATTTTCAGAGGCAGAGGCATTTTTGGAGGAAGAATTTGTAACCGAAGGTCTAGTGGTGATTCTAGCCAAGGAGAGCAAGTTTCGGACTCAATTAGCAGAGGATATTGTTGGAGAAGACCTAATTGAAGAGGTGGAAAAAATGGATCAAGGAGAGGATCCAAGTTCTCCAGTATGAGATGCTATAACTACAATTAGATGGGGCATCTGACCTACAAGTGTCTAAAGAAGGCCTCAACTTCTCATGGTGGTTAGAGGAGAACCACTTTAACTCAAGAAGATGCAAGGAGTGTGACATCTGCTAAAGTTAATTTGAAATTAGAGATGGAAGAGAAATTGATGATCAGGAGTGTGAGAAGGAACCAGTGAATACTGAGCCACCCCAAAGGAAGGATTTGTTTAGAATCAACTCCAAGATTCAAAGTAAGATTTGTAAACCTATCATAGATTCAGGATCTACAAATAATATTCTATCTTTGGAAGAAGTAAATAAGTTGAACTTGGAGAGGATACTATTAGGCCCAATATGGAAAGCTAATGTACTGGGAGGGGAGGGGTGAATCAGTACTCCAATACTTTTCTTGAATAATAGCTTTACTGTTATGCATAAACAGAATAGTACAGTAACATAAAATAAAGTTAAAACAAATAGATACAAATCATACATGATTCACTCCATAACACATATATTTTGGTTACGCAGAAACTCTTGGTTAGAGAGAAAAAATGTGGTGGGGATGGCACCCACAACTTCACTACTGCAATAATAAAGAGTTCTCAGGTAGAGCTACATATTAGCTATTTCTGATAGCTTACCCTGTTAGGAGTAACAAGATCTGTTAGATCTACCTTGCTAAAGGATTTTACAACATTTAATCTAAATGTTGCACCTGGTTAGAGGCTTTACAATTTATAGACTTGATTAGAGTCTTTTACCCTGTTAAAGGTTTCTCTTTCTACTTCACAATATTACAATAAAATCATTACAAATATCTGCAACTTTACATCTGAAATGTTATAGCAGATTCTATGTGCTCAGAATAGATTACCCTGCTTATAGCATACCTTAGTAACCCATATAGTAACTCGGTAAACACTTCTGTTTACTTTGTTCTTCGACTATTCTCTGAAAACCTTCTCGGTGACCTCTGTGTCTCTGTAACGGTCTTCTTACACTCATATACACACCCTTAACTCATGTTGTATAAGTAGATCTCTTAAGACGGTGATCCAATACTTCGAACACTATATCATAACTGTATCAGCAAAACTGTATTACTCCCCAAATATATAGTATCACTCCCCAAATATATTGTATTACTCCCCCTTTTTGACAAACATCAAAAACTTAATTTCCATCTGGGGGTGGTAGCTGGTCAAAAATAGATTTGTACTTTTTCTGGGCGTCGGTGAGAGTGACAAAGATTGCATCCTTTACACTTTCCATTAAAGAATTTTGTGGTTGAATATCAGCCAATAGTGATATTAAGCCATCAAGAGTGCTTCCCTTTTGTGTAGTAGATAGGCGTGTGGCTCGGTTAATCTGTTCTTGAACTGATGAAAGATGAGGAAGGAATAATGTCTGGAGTGTCATTATATCCATCCTGATCTTATGTTCTTCATTTCTGAGTTCTAATTGTTGAGTCATGAGCTGCTGAAGCTTGGTGTAAAAATTCTAAACTGAATTGGGCTCTGGGGTCAACTTATTTGAGAGATCAGTGATCTCTTTCTCAATTGCATTAGTTTTATTTTTAATGTCTTTAATGAATATAGAAAATGTACAGAGTTTCTGAAATAAATAAAGAATGTGCTTGAGTTGAGGGGATAACTCAGCAATGAATTTGACAAGTTTGACTTTGCCAATAGCTAGAGCTTTCTGTACCTCTTCTATCATTTTTGCAGTAAGCTCCTTATCTTTTAGCTTGCTCAAATACTCAGATGCATCAACTCCGGATGTTTCTATTTGATTAAGGAGTTCATCCAGTTGAATGTGGATGGCTGCATCGGTTGACACGGTAGCTGTAGGTAGCATATCTGATAGCAGTGTCTTCACCTTCTGAAATACTTTATTCTTCTTTTGTATGGCCATCTATTTTTCTTGTTTGGCCTTTGCTTTGCATAGTTCACCGAAATCAATGAGTGCTTGCCCCTTTAATTTTGATATATCCACATTGGGCAACACTATTGGTTTAGATAAATCAACTTTGAAACTATGCTTTTTCACCTTCTTCTCTTTACCTTTGGTTGGTTGGACCAAGACAATAGCTTGAGAGGCTTGTTGACCCTTGGTAGGTTCCTCGGTAGAGGCAACACTTTGGTCAGTTCCTGTAGCTGTTGTGATGTCTGTTAGTGTCTCAGTACTGGGTGTCTCAGCTACTACATTTTTCGTGCTCAAAGGTGCTTGAGAGGTCTATTCTAGAGTAGTATCTTCTCCTATTGTAGACTTGTGACCTTCAGTGCCTTGTCCTATATCCTGAGGAGCTTCGGTAGAGACAGGTTGAGTGACCGGTGGATAAGGCTGAACTTGTTCTAAAACGCATTCACTAGATACAAGTTTTGCATATGTAGTGCCTTCTATCATCTCCTGGTCTAGTTCCTCTATATTCATGACATCATCTATTTGAATAGTGTCAGCTGGGTCTTGTTCAGTAGCATCAAGACCGTGCTCGGTGACATCAGGATCGTGCTTGGTGACATCAACAATTTTAACTATAGATTGTTCATCGGCATCCTTTATTTTGAAGATTTCCTGCCATTTTGCTTTTGTCTCATTTTCTACATCAATATATAGCCCATTCATCAGTTTTAAGGCTCTCTGTTTGACAAGAAATTTTGAATTGTAGGTTGTCAAATGTTCCTTTATTTCTTCTACAGACATATCAGGAAATAGATGAACTAGACTTCTTTCTCTGATTTGTTTCTCTAAGTCCATTGCATACTTCCACCTATTATCAATATGCAAGTAAAGTTCACTTGGAAGTGACTTTACTAGTTCCAATGGAGCTAACTGGAACTTTAGAAGTGTCCAGATGACAACTTCTTCAATTTGTCTCTTCTCATCATTATTTCTTGTTTCATATTTGACATATCTAAATGAACCAAATCTGCCATATTCTTTCAGATTGGCACAGGAGTTTTCAACAATATGTATATTTACCTTCTTGCTCTTGACAATCTGGAATTTGTTTGCATCTTCAGATTCTGTATCACTAGACTCTTTTGCCAAAATGAGTCTCTGAGTAGATTTCTTGTAGGTCTTGGTTACCTTGGGAGCAGTAACACTCTTTTGTTTCTTACTCGGTGATGTAGCTGATGCTCTAGTGGTAGGTCTCTTTGTTGGAGGTGTCGGTAGGGCCTTTGAAGTATCTTGTTTCTTTCTTTTTAACACTTTACCCTTAGGCAATTCGATGCTCAGTGTTATAGGTGCCTCTTGAGCTTCTGATTCTTCTTTGGTGATGGCAAGAGTGCCTTTGACAAGTGTGGAGGAAGAATCTTCTTTGAATTTTTCCATTAAAACCTTTATCATCTCTGTTGCTTTCCTTGTAGGTTTGGGTACTACAATGCTCATTTTTACTTTTCCCTTCACTTCTTCATAAGTTCCATACCTCAGCTTGGTAGCATGCTTTGGCAATGTAAGAAATGCATCAATTTGCTATTGTGTGATGTCAAAGTCAATCTTGTAACCCATAGGTGGCAAAGATTGAGTTCTCAGTTCCACAACATTCACATAACAGTAGTTAGTGTCTACCTCAATGCATATATCATCTTTATATTTCTCCACTAGCTGGGGTGGAATTCGGTACCTATTGTGAATCTTCTCTTGAAATTTACTGAAATAATCATCCATTATGTCATTGAAATTATCACCTAGTTTCTTGATAAAGTCATTAATCTGATGGGTGATTGGTCAATGTAGCTCGCAAACTACTTTACCGACTGATGGAAGGAATTTTTCAAAGTAGAAAAACATGCATACAAGTAGTGAACCAAACTTTAGAGTATTTGTTGAGTTGTTCTTCTTCGGCTTCCTTATTGTGTTTAGATTCTCAAACAGGTTCTTCAGTAACACTTCACATAAGTCAACTTTCATTCCCTTTTTCACAATTTTATAAGCTATGTCAACTACTGCACAAGGTACACTATTTTCTCTTGCTAATTGGAAGAAATAGTAACCGATTACTCTAATAGAAAACATAAGTTCTACATCAGTGACATTGTTTAGTTTTAGTCCTCTGTAATCAAATTCCACTCCGGTTAAACTGATCAATTCCTTCTGTGATATCATCTTTTGAGCTTGTGCATGATCATAGATAGGATAACCAGTGATCACATGAATGATTTCTTTGGTGATTTTAAATGGTTGCTCTTCTAGATACATGAAATCATCATGAACTCTGCTCAAACAAACTTGACCCATTGGGGCTTGAACACACGAGGATAGGTTAGGGCTTCAGTCTATCCTTTGATGATGATGTGTTCATACTTGTTGTTTAATACACCATCGGTACATAATTCATCATAGGTGTCTCTTATTTCAACATGATCGAGTTCTTCAACATGGCATTTGGTGAAGAATCTCACATCTTTGACTAACAAGACTCGATTCGAGATGAGTGAAATGGAGGTTTTGTCATCCGGTTTGGAGGCAAATTTAGGAGTCAAAGAGTATTTCAGTGAGGGCTTCTCTACATTCTTAACAACAATGGGTTCTTGGATCTTGGGCGCCATTGAAGATTTCAGGTAAAAACTTAGCAAACTATCCTTGGCGTTTGATGGTTTACAAACGACAGACACTTCACACTTAGCAGATAATAACAATTTGATAAGATCGGTAAGCTAGCTTAATAGTGCGATGAGATTTTATGTAAATACCTTGAATTCTCTTTGAATGAGGTTTGATCGCCTTCGAATCACTCTGCTCTACTCTTTCAAAAACTTGGTAAGTGTAAATGACCACGAAAATGCTTTTAAGTACACAAAATACCTTATCGGGCTCCATGTGGGTTAGGTCAAAAACATTAAATGCACTTGGTTCCTCGTTAACCGATTTACTCTCCTTTTTGTTTTAACCGAGTAACCAAATTTCCTTCATTTACTGACTTGACAGGCTTCTTTTATTCACCGACTTGATAGGTTTCCTGTAAAGTACTTTTGATAGAATTTCATACTTACTAATGCATCTTAACTATGCAGATTTTGAATTTAGTACATAATAGAATAGGAACTATTATGATTTTAACCTTCAGAGAATGCAGTCCCTTAATACCTTTATCGATTAATTTGGAATAGGTGCACCTAACTCGGTAGGTAAGGTGCTTTCTTCATTTGACACAATTTCCTTCTTTTTCCAAATCATTTTTAATTTTTCTTTTATTTCTTCAGTGTCTTTTCTAGGTTGATCTCTGCAATCTCTAGCTAAATGTCGAACTTTGTGACAATGAAAGCATCCCATACCAGGATTTCTCCATGATCTTCGTTTGTTCATTCCAGACCTTATAAAATAGTTGGCACTAATATGTCCATATCTTCCACAACATTCACACCATATCCTTGTATTGTAATCCTATGGTACTGCTGCATATTGTTGATAAGGATCTGTGTGAGTTCGGTAACCTCTAGTGTTTACTCGGTGTGCAGTCCACATGTAGTTCTTTTGCTTAAGCCAGCACTTCTCAGTACTATGTCCATATCTATTGCAATTTCTACAAAACCCTTTGAATTTTGCCTTCTGATAGTTGTTAATAGACTTTGTCCTACATTGATTAGATGTGTGACCATATTTATTACAATTGTAACAATAACCATTGGACTTAGTGATATTTGGTTGCTTACCTTTTCTGATTTGGCACATGTTGGCAATATGACCTTGATTTCCATAGTAGTACCAAGTAGGCTTCTTTTTTTTTATGTTATTCCTGTTTCTAGCTTGCTTTGATGATTCTCCTCTCTCGGTAGTATGAATTCCTTTCTCGATAGAGTCTTTTCCTTTGTAACCGAGTCCTGCATCTTTGTTGGGTCTTCTTGTATTCAGTTGTTCATCCAGCATCTTTGATGCTTCATAACTCTTCTTCAGTGTTTCTCTGGATTTCTTCTCTATTTCAAGTTCATCGGTCAACCTTGATACTTCAAGTTTCAATGCTTGATTTTCATCATTCTTCAGAATTGCTTCATGATGTGCATAACCTAGTTGATTTGTCATATTTTGTTGAGTCCCAGTCAACCTTATGATTTTATCATTTTTATCATATACTAAGACTTCAAGTTGTTGTTTCTCTCTTTCTAGATCTCTTTCTTTATCCTTAGCTATCCTTAGTGCATCTAGATTTTCAGGCATTTGTGTGCTGAAATGTCCATGTTCTCTTTTTATTGCTTTTAGTTGATTAGCTAGTGCTTTGTTCTTTTCTTTCAATGCTCCAATCATTTCTTCAATCTCTTCAAATATACTATTCTCAGATGATGTCTCAATTTGTTCCACTAACTCTTGAGAATCCTACAAGTCATTAGATAATCTTCTTCTTACTTTAAGAGATTTTTGCATTTGCCTTTGCATGTCTGCAATCACTTGATTAGCATGGTCCAGCTCATCTTGCAGTTACACAATCCTCCGAGATTGTTTGTAGCCTTCCATTGATAAGATCTTTCTCTTTAGGCAGTTAAACCCTTTTCCAAGATTCAAGCTTTGATACCAATTGTTAGGCCCAATATGGAAAGCTAATGTACTGAGAGGGGAGGGGTGAATCAATACTCCAAAAAATTTCTTGAATAATAGCTTTACTATTATGCATAAACAAAATAGTGCAGTAACATAAAATAAAGTTAAAATAAATAGATAACAATCATACATGATTCACTCCATAACACATATTTTGGTTACACAGAAACTCTTGGTTAGAGAGAAAAACTATGGTGGGGATGGCACCCATAACTTCACTACTGCAATAATAAAGAGTGCTTGGTTAGAGCTAAATATCAGCTATTTCTGATAGCTTACCCTGTTAGGAGTAACAAGATCTGTTAGGTCTACCTTGCTAAAGGATTTTACAACATTTAATCTAGATGTTGCACCTAGTTAGAGGCTTTACAATTTATAGACTTGATTAGAGTCTTTTACCTTGTTAAAGGTTTCTCTTTCTACTTCACAATATTACAATAAAATCATTACAAATATCTGCAACTTTACATCTGAAATGTTATAGAAAATTCTATGTGCTCAGAATAGATTACCTTGCTTACAACATACCTCGATAACCCATACAGCAACTCGGTAAACCCTTTTGTTTACTCTGTTCTTTGACTATTCTCTGAAAAACCTTCTCGGTGACCTCTATGTCTCTGTAACAGTCTTCTTACACTCATATACACACCCTTAACTCATGCTTTATAAATCTCTTAAGATGGTGATCCGATTTATTGCTTTGATCTTACAAACATGATTTATCGAATGAATAACTATACAAAATATTTCATTGGTTAGATTGATCTTGAAATCATACACAATCTTCTGGTGCAATGTCCAATGTGATAACGGTTAGATGTGCCTTGATCTTGTAACACATTTTCATATGCATGTCCAGGTTCAATGAATCTGGTAACACATTTCAGTCGGTGTATATCAACTCAGTGTGTCATCTTTGCTGCTCGATAGACATGAAAAGATACTCGGTAGACAGCTCAGTGTATACTACGTTCTATGACTGCTTTCCTCTGTAACTGACTAGACTATGCATACCGACTTCTCTGTGTATACCAACTGCATGATTTAGTAGTACTAACCGACTAGAGTATATAGTATGACTTTGAATATAAAAACTAATGGCAAATTGATAAGTAGTAATAGATACCCCATAGTTGTACATATAGAGTCAGTTGGCTGAACAAAGGGCAACATATACTCATCAATGAACAAGCATGGGTAGAGTTCAGTATTGGGGGGT
This sequence comes from Cryptomeria japonica, assembly GCF_030272615.1. Lineage (NCBI taxonomy): Eukaryota > Viridiplantae > Streptophyta > Pinopsida > Cupressales > Cupressaceae > Cryptomeria > Cryptomeria japonica. The sequence continues at coordinate 605,223,227 of NC_081410.1, forward strand.
ATAAAGATAAAATTTTGTGTGATATCCTTCCAAAAGATGCCTACCATCTTTTTCTTGGCAAACCATGGCAGTTTGACAGAAAGACTCACCATGAGGGAGAAAAGAATGCTTACTCCTTCCAAAAGGATAGTGTGCTCTGTAGGTAATAGTCAGTGGTAGAAGGGGACCCACAACATGTAGGATCGAGTGTTATGATGGTAGGAGAAAAATAATTCCTTGATACATTAAAGGAAGAGGGTGGAGTAGGTTTTTCTTTGATTGTGATGCCCAAGGAAGATAGGAAGAAGGGTGTGAGTGAGGTAGGACCTAAGGAGCTCAGGTAGCTACTAGAATGGTACAAGGGAGTGGTTGTGGAAGATATACCTGATTCACTACCACCTATCAGAGATATTAGTGATTGGATTGACCTCATACCGGGAGAAGTACTTCCTAACAAGGCAGCATATAAAATGAGCCCACAACACAATGAAGAGATAGCTAGGACAATTCAAGAGATCCTCAATAAAGGGTTGATAAGAAAGAGCCTTAGCCCATGTACAATACCTACTATTTTAGCCCCAAAGAAGGATGGGAAATGCAGACTTTGCACTAATTCTAGATCTATCAATAGGATAACCATCAGATATAGGGTTCCTATTCGAAGGATAGAGGACCTAATGGATTATTTAGGGGGAGCTACCAATTTCTCTAAAATTGATCTCAAGAGTGGGTACCATTAGATAAGGATAAGAGAGGGGGATGAATGGAAAACTACATTCAAAACCAATGAAGGGTTGTATGAGTGGCTTGTGATACCTTTTGGTCTTTCCAATGCCCCTAGCACCTTTATAAGACTAATGAGTGAGGTGTTGCAGGAGTTTATAGGCAAATTTGTGGTAGTCTACCTTGATGATATATTGGTGTTCAGTAAGAGCAAGGAGGAGCACTTGAAACACTTGGAGATAGTCTTGAAGCGGTTGTAGGAGCAGAAGTTGATGATAAATTTAGAATAGTGTGACTTCATGAAGCGGGAGTTGGTGTACTTAAGATTTTTCATCTCTAAGGGTGACTTGAAGATGTATTCTTCCAAGGTAGAGGCTATTCTAAACTAGCCTACACCTAAGACAACTGGAGAGGCAAGAAATTTTCATGGTTTAGCAACATTTTATAGGAAATTCATTACAAGTTGCAGTGATATTCATGCACCTATGTTAGAAACCATCAAGAGTGGTGGTAAGGTGAAGTTTGTGTGGACCAAAGAAGTAGATAAGAGTTTTGAGTATTTAAAATAAAAACTTACCAAGTACCCATTCCTAGTATTTCTTGATTTCAGTAAGGTTTTTGTATACACCTAAAAATGGTCTGAAGATAGTTAATTAAATACGTAGTTATTTGATTAATTCCCCTTCCCAATTAATCGAATTCACAAACAATTTGATTAATTTCTCTATTCATCTACTAGTAAATAAATCTACATGATTTATTTATATAGTTCATTTCATATCCCCCTTTGATTAATTATTTCTAAATTAATTAATGTCCCCCCATATAAATGAATTCTTATAATCCTTAATGAGAATTAATAAACTCAAGTTTGTTGAGATTAATTATCATTTTCCAATTATTTGAATTTCTAAATTGAAATGAGCACATGGCTCCTAATTTGTAACCACCTAACCTAACCATCCCCTAACCCAACCCATTCCACCTGACCCTAGGTTTAACTAACCCTATCCTATCCTGCACATTCTAACCTCCTTATCCTAACCTCCCATGGTGTGGATATTCTCCCCTTGAGACATATAGAACTTTTTCCACATGTCTTCCCCCTTAGACACTTGCCATCTCATTAGCAAGGCTCCTTGACACTTGTCACCACAAGGATGACAAGTGTCTCTTCCTTCAACCTCTTCTTCAACTTCCTCAATGTTGGCCCTTGATATCTTTAGATCAGATTTGGATCATTGATTCCTTCCACCTCATCTTTGGCCTTGGAATTCCTATAAATATCCCCCATTTTGGAGCAATAAGGATCCCTTTCATTCATAGCTTTAGCATCATTACTATAGGCAATTTTTATTTCAATCATCTAGTAATTAGCATTTTGGAGTAATCATAGCATTGCATTTTATATCATTTGTATAATCAATCATGATCAAGTAGCTACTCAACTCTTGAGTTGCCACTTTGGAGGTCATTGCTGCACTGAGAGCCAATCAATCCAATGCCTTCAAGGTCCTCAAGAATAGAGGAAAATGGGACATTTCACGGAAGGCTTATGGTTTGCATTTTTAATTTAGTTTTCAATTAAGCTTTTCATTTATGTTATATTGTCTCATTATATGTGTATGCCCTCTTATATACTAAATTTTTAGCATCACATTAATTGGCGCGTGCCACCATGCATGCCGACGAGGCCCGCAGTAGCACCACCGCCCCCAAAAAATAGAAAATGGTATATTTTTTTGCAGAAAAAACGTGATAAATGCATTAATGAATTAATTTTTTTTGGATACGAATTGAAATTTTTTTGAAAAATCTTAAAAACCCATCTCAAAAATGTAATTTTTTTACAGACCCATCTAACGAAAAATGCTAAAATGATTTTTTATGCAAATAGGTTTTTTTTTCAAAAATCAACTAAAAATTAACTTAGTTGTGTTTTCTCGAAGTACATACTGGTGGATTGTATGTCGGATGATGCTCGTATCGCTGAACTTTCTCAAACCTATGCTGGTGGTATGGGATCACCATTTATTTCTCCAAAGCAAATTTCTCAAACAACTGAAGGGCACAAATGAAGAGTGGTAAAAGCAATTCACCTATTTAAACTCACAATGGGGCATTTAAGTGGGATTTTTATTCCACTGATTTTTAATCATCTAATCAACTAATCAACCTAGCAAGCCAGCATTTTCAAATTTCACATTGGGAAATGAAGTGGATTGACTCTAAAATCTCTAAATATCAGAAAATCATTAAAAATCTAAAAGTCGTAAAATTTTAAAAAATTTTAAAAAAATCACGAAAAATTCAAAAATTATCCAATTCATCTCCTTAGGGGTGTCACAACCCTCCTTTATCACTTTTGATTTGATGCAATTCTAATTATGTTTTGGTTAAGCTATTTAAAATGATTGAATAAATGTTATAAAAGAATAATAATAAACACACACACATACACTTGGAGAATTTAATTCAAAAGTATTGTTTTTATTTTTTTTATTTCCACTCCCAATTATGGCACATGTTGTAGGAGGAAATAGAAGCTTCTAGAGGAATCTCCACCACCTTGCATGTAACTCCCCCACTAAGTTTTTAATCAATTTGCATGAGTCCAATATTGGAAAATAATCCCACTCATAATTAATTTCTCTAGATAGTGGAATTAAGAGATTTTTCTTATAAAATTGTATGCAAGTTCAAAGAAGGGAGTTGATTATGTTTTGAAGAAAATTTCCCAAGTTTAGAAGTAGGATTCTCTTTGTAGTCTTATTTTCATTGCAGGAATTTTTAAGTTGTTTGAAGGGTTTCTCTCAAAGTTGCAAGGAAGGATCAAAGGATAGCTAGAGGATTCAACTTTGAGCTTCAGTAAACCAGGTTGCCTCCTTTTATCATATGAGGAATTTTTATTATCAAAATATATAGTTTCTAGATTCTTTGGTTGAATATAGTATTCTAAAGAAATCATTTCTCAATTGCTAGATAGGAAGAAAAATCTATTTTTGTTTTCTTTAAAGAAATGCAGTGATATAATTCCTTCTCTTATTAAATACAAATGCAAATTTCTCTTGCATATCTTATTTCATCTATTTAAAAAAGGTAGAAAATTAGATTTTTGCTTTTCTGTTTTCTCTTAGATGATATTGAATATAAAAAAATAAATAAATCTCTCTCTCTGTGAATGAATAAATAAAATCTCTCTGTGAATATTAGTTAAATAAAATCTCTCTGTAAAATGAGTTGAATAGAATCTCTCTGTGAATATTAGTTAAATAAAATCTCTCTATGAAATGAGTTGAATTAAATCTCTCTGTGAATATTGGTTGAATCTCTATGAATATTAGTTGAATAAACTATCTCCTTGTGAAATCTGGAAATAAACTACCTCCCTGTGAATACAAGAAATAACCAATCTTCCTGTGAATACTGGAAATAAACTCTCTATCCCCCTCTCTGGATATTAGTTGAGAAATAGAATATAAATCCCTCAATGTGAGCTTTGTATTTCTCAGTACTTTCATAATCTGTGCAACATTGGAAGCAAATTACTTCTCTGGTTATTCTATTTCTCTATTATATTTTCATCCCTGGAATTAATTTGTTATTCTCTCTTACAATAATATTCTTTTATACACATACCTGTTTATTTACTCCTCTTTTATAATTTTTAACGCTGCAAGTGATTTTAAATTTAATCACATCTTTCAGAATTATGAATGTTGGGCGACGTGCAGGCTAGTGGAGGTGGTTTAGTAACCATCGGGGAAGTGGTACCCTCCACTTCCCCTGTGGTCACTGTCATGGCAGTGGTCGCAGGGTAGTGGAGGGGACCACGGGGTCCCCTTACCATTGCGGGCCTGCTTCCGCAGTACCCACAGTGGTGATGGGACCCGCAGGGTCCCACTTCCCACTCCTCCCTTTGTTAAATGTCATTTCAAAATTTAAAATTTATACTAAATTTTAAATGTTAAATTGCTTTTTCTTTTTTATATAAATTTTAGTTTAATAAAAATTTTAAACTTAGATAAGATTTTTTTTATTTATTTATAATTAGTTTTAGTAATTTATAAATTGTAAATTAAATTATACAAAATTTTATAATTAGATCTTTTTTTTAATCCACTTAGCAATTAATCCATATTGAATGATTAGAAGCTAAATTCTATTTTGGGATTAGTGACTTTATAAGTGATATTCTTGCATGTAACTTACACTACCTTTGCCTCATGCAAATTGCTTTACATTGATTACATTTATTGGCATTTCCATCTCCATGCAAGCTTCACGTTTAATTATTAATATCCAAGTTTCCTAATTGGCATTATTATGCAAAGTTATATTTCAAGTTTTGAATAATAAATAATGTTAGTTATGGTTTTTATTCTACGTAATTCATCAAGTAATTATTTCAATCAATTAAAATTATGCACATTCAATTAGTAATTGTTTCAAGCATGATGTTTTCATAGCTTCTTAGTTAGAAAACTAAATAAAGGAAGATGGAAACCAAAACCTAGTAGCATTCGGTATATACAGTGTCTCTGGGTCATGCTTACGGGTAATGTCATCATGTTGAACTACTGCACTTAACTCCTAATAAAGCTACATCAACGACATCTGTGGCATCATCCCTATAAATCATCGGGGAGTAATAAGGGATACTTGGAAGTTAAAATCCAAGGGGTGGGTAATCTCCCTTGGATCGATAATCTAATAATATAATTTTTAAATGATTTTACATCCGTTGAGATAAATCATAGTAAACCCCCTTTAGGGTTTGTTAAGTAAAATGCTTTTATGAAATTGATTTTAATCTTGAAGAGATATTGGTGATTGACAATTTGGTCAAGGGTGATGCTCATGATAGGTGTTAGGATGTAGTTGTTAGGCCACAAACAATAGGCCATCTTGAGCCTTTGTTTAAGTGCTACCACTGTGGGTAGTAACCGCAGAGAAACTATCTCGGACATTGACCCTAGGAAGGGTTGTGTACTCACTAATCAGTTTACATCAAACCATAGAGTAGAAAATAGAACTACATATTTTATGCCTTGATCCCATGCCAAAGCGGGTATGTAGGCAGTCTTGGGACGGAGCTATCCCTCGTACTCAGGTGTTCATGGGTGGGGTCTAGGCTTGGTAAGGAAGGATTGTGTAAGAATCCAAATTTGAAAGATAATTAAATGGAAAAAGTAATTCAGTGCATACTCGGAAGGAATCCCGTATGGATTCGCTTGACTTCTCGAGGCTTTAAGCCAAATTTCAAGGTGGAATTCAAGCTTGTATTATGTTATTTAATTACTCCTAAGGACGGTGACCTCGGTGCACTTCTATTAGAAGAGTGTAGTAATTAGTGAGTGGCTCGGGACCTGAATGGTCTTGATGAGTCTAAGTCTCTAGCCAGAGCACCTCCTATCCCGATTGGATAGATGCCTACCCCATATGGGTAGATGCCTATCTCGTATTGGATAGATGAAATCTTATGTCCCATATGGACAAATGCCTAACCCATATGGTTAGATGCTCATCCTGGATGGATGAATGCCTAATCCAAATGGATGGATGCCTAGAGTATGTGATTGAGTTAAACACAATGATTAAATTAAACACAAAAAAAAGAATGGTCAATTTTGTTGAATTAATTATGGTGAGTTATTACAAGGAGGCATCCTCGCATCAATATCTATCAGTCAACATTAGGGGCATCATATCGAGATTTATCATCTCAAAGATTGAAACCGCATCAAATCTGCATCATATCAAGATTCATCATCTCAAAATCGAATCAGTATCATATCGAAACCAAATCCGCATCAAATCAAGATCAAATTTGCATCCTATCTCAATATCAGCAACAGCATCAATCGAGTTTCCTTTGAACCAACGCGTTGTCACACATCGCTTCAAAGAGGGGAAAAATGTATACACTTAAAAATGGTCTGAAGATAGTTAATTAAATACACAGTTATTTGATTAATTGCCCTTCCAAATTAATTGAATTCACAAGCAATTTGATTAAATTCTCTATTCATCTACTAGTACATAAATCTACATGATTTATTTATATAGTTCATTCCATATCCCTCTTTGATTAATTAATTCTAAATTAATTAATGTCCCCCTATATAAATCAATTCTTCTAATCCCTAATTAAAATTAACAAACTCAAGCTTGTT